>NC_089494.1:175103184-175720684 GCF_036850765.1 Saccopteryx bilineata
TGAGACATGGTTGAGGGAGGAGAAGAGAGGGGTGAAGAGAGAGGAAAAAAGAGAGAGAAAGGGGAAGGGAAGTTTTAGAGAAGCAAATGGTTGCTTCTCCTGTGTGTTCTGACCGGGAATTGAACCTGAGATGTCCATATAAGGGACCAATGCTCTACCACTGAGCAAACCAACCAGGGCCTCACAGAAGGAATCTTGACTCCTCTGTGAAGGTAAATCAAGATAAAAGGTGGAGTCACTAAGTTGGTCACTGAATAGTAACTGAGTGCTATTTGCCAGACATAGTATTTCTCTGCCTGCTCCACAGGCAAGAGATAGACTAGTTTCTCAGAATTCTTATCTAGTTGGGGGTGGCCAAAATGAACTCAGATAGCAATTATATGGTAAAATACTCTTTCTTTCTACTGACTTAAGTGACATTTGTGAGTGTTGTGACCTTGGTGATATTGGTCACATTTTTTTTTGTATGAACACACATAAATGTCAAAACAAATTGGATCTAGACCATAAAACGACTTTGCTTTTTATAATTAATTGTCAACCCAAAAATTGAGCCTTGCATGGGGATTCTAAACCTTTATATTTTTCTGAAAAGTATGTATTGAAAACATGAAATTTGTTAATATAATATGTTATTTTATTTAGTCTCTTACCTCATCACCAAAGCGCCTTTCTTTTCTTTTTTCTTTTTCTTTTTTTTGTGACAGAGAGAGAAACAGAGACAGGGATAGACAGGGGCAGACAGACAGGAAGAGAGAGAGATGAGAAGCATCAATTCTTTGTTGCGACACCTTAGTTATTCATTGATTGCTTTCTCATATGTGCCTTGACTGGGGGCTACAGCAGACGGAGGGACCCCTTGCTCAAGCCAGAGTCCTTGGGTTCAAGCTGGTGAGCCTTGCTCAAAACAAATGAGCCTGCACCCAAGCTGGAGACCTTGGAGCCTCGAACCTGGGTCTTCTGTGTCCCAGTCCAATGCTTTATTCACTGTGCCATCACCTGGTCAGGCCCAAAGTGGCTCTCTTTAGTAAACCAATTCTGTGTTTCCTGATTGATAAGCACCAAATCCCATAGTAACATAACAGAATGCTAATCAAGAAGAGCAGTAAAGTCTTTTCTAAATTATTTAAGACCTACAGTAATTGACCCTTGAATAGCATGGGTGTTAGAAGCACTGAGCTCCTCCCCAGAGTTGAAATCCTATGAATAACTTTTGACTTCCCCAAACTTTACTCAATAGCCTACTGATTACCAGAAGCCTTGCCAATAATACAGTTGATTAGCACATATTTTTTTGTTATATGCATTATATACTACATTCTTACAAAAAAGTAAGCTAGAGAAAAGAAAATATTATGAAAAAATCTAGAAAAAGAAAATAGATTTACAGTGCTGTACACATTTATTGAAATAAAAAAATCTATGTATAAGGGGACCCACATACTCGTGTTCTTCAAGGGTCAACTAGATCCCCTGGACCTTTCAGGTCCAGTCCAAGGTGATTTAAATACTCATTTAGTGAGCGAGAGAGAATGAGAGAGAGGAAGAGAAAGAGATGAGTAGCATCAACTTGTAGTTCTGTCACTTTAGTTGTTCGTTGATTACTTCTCATACATGTCTTGACCAGGGGTGGGGGTGGGGATCTCCAGATGAATCAATGACCCATTGGTCAAGCCAGCAACCTTAGCCAGTGACCATAGGATTATGTTGATGATCCCACACTCAAGCCTGAGATTCCATGTTCAAGCCAGATGATCCTCGCTTAACCCTTTGAGTAGTACGAATGTTTATGTACGTCCTTGTGCCTCCTGACCATCCAGAGTATGATCGTACATGTACGTCTTTAAACTTTGAGCTGGAGAATTGCAGGAGATAACAAAAATTTGTATTTTAAAAATGTGTAAGGCAACATTAAAAAAGGCCAATGTATGTCCTTCTTGTTTCCATAAATTGGTTATCCAACAAACATGATTTTAAGTTAATAAAACTGGAACTGATTTCATTTTTTTGAAGAAAAAAAAAAAAACTCACTCCCGGGGTACAGCGAGCATGAAGAAGAAAAAAAAACAAAACAACTCACTACTCAAAGGGTTAAGCAGGTAACCTCAGTGTTTCAAATGTCAGCGTCCCATGTCAGTGCTCTATCCCCTGTGCCACCACCAGTTAGGTGAAATACTTATGTTAAACTGTTTATTTCTATGCCCCTCTGGCATACCACCATAGTAGATCTGAAGGTTTCCTAAAAGGCCACTCTCTCTAATGTTTAATATTGGTGACTTTAATATCATTTTACATTTTCTAGTGTTTTATGCCAAAGTTTATATCTTGATTGCAATTTTAGTTTTTCTCAATTAGTAAACCATTAACTTATTGAGTATTTCTTGGAGTAAATTTACTTCTAAAACTATCTGATTCATTGATTAGTTATAGCTTGTTCAGTTTCATTCTTAGACAATCTCTGTGTTTTGAGAAGACTTTGTATATCCCTCATAAACTGACCATAGCCTCAGAAATAAACTGTATAGTTTAAGCATAGAGGTTAATGGTCTCCACATCACTTCTATTCACAATGAACTGTGATGTCCAAGCAGGTGTGCACATGCTGAGCACAAGGAATATTTCTGGTCAGGCTGCAGGAAGAAACCCTGCCTTGAGCACTTCATGCAAAGGAGAAAGGAAGGGCAAACCACTTGCCCACCTCCCCCCTTTCTACTGTTTCCTTTTAGTCAAAATGTGCCACATGAGAATTAACTTGTCTTTATTTCTAGATTTCATGACCTTCACTGCTCCCAAAAAAGATATCTCAGCTTAGTTTACGTTTCTCCAAATGTATTTAGCTACTGTTATCACTGGCCTAGATTATTATACTAGTATGCCAATTACTTTTCTTGCTTCTATTCTGGGCCCTTACAGTTTCTTCCTCACAGAGTTGCTAAAATAATCTGTGAAAAATGCAAAGTAGATTCCATCAATCCTCTGCTTAAAACTACACCTTATTTGATCTGGCCTCTGCCTACATCTCCAATTTTGTCTTATGTCACTCTCCTCCAAGACTTCTTTCAATCTGAGGCACCTTAGGAGAAATTTATTTTTATTGATTGTGCTTAGATTTTGTGCTCCCTGAATTTAAGAATCTAACGTTTTTATCATTTTGGAAAATCTCCAACACTATCTCTTCAAATCCTGTTTTTCATCTACACTTGATTTTCTAATTTTCTAACTCCTAGGAAATAAATGCTAAATTAAAATACTTAATATGTCGCCTGACCTGTAGTGGTGCAATGGATAAAGCATCGACCTGGAAATGCTGAGGTCGCTGGTTCGAAACCCTGGGCTTGCCTGGTCAAGGCATATATGGGAGTTGATGCTTCCAGCTCCTCCCCCCTTCTCTCTCTCTGTCTCTCTCTCCTCTCTCCCCCCCCCCTCTCTCTCTGTCTCTCTCTCTCCTCTCTAAAAATGAATAAATAAAATAAAAAATACTTAATATGTCCATTTGTGCTTCATTTAATTTCTAGTTCTTTTTTAATTTAAAAATTTTAATTACGGTTTATATTCAACATTATATTGTATTAGTTTCAGGTGTACAGCATAGTGGATTAGACAATATATTTTACAAAGTGGACCCCCAACATTTCAAGTACCCACCTGGCATCATACATAGTTATAATCATATTATAGACTACATTCTCCATGCTGTACTTTACATAACCATAACTATTTTGTAACTACCAATTTGTATTTCTTAATCCCTTTTCTTTTCACCCATCCCATTCTCCTCTCCCCATGGCAATCACCAGTCTGTTTTTTGTATATATGAGTTTTTTATACTTTATTTGTTTATTTATTTTGCTCTTTAGATTCCACATATAAGAAAAATCATATGGTATTTGTCATTCTCTGACATTTCATTTAGGAAAACACCCTTTAAATTCATTCATGTTGTCACAAACAATGTGATATTTTTTCTTATTTATGGCCAAATAATATTCCATTGTACCACATATTCTTTATTTACTTGTCTATTGATGGGAATTTGGGTTGCTTCTATAGCTTGTTATTTTAGTGAATCTATTCTTTTAAATTAGTGTTTCGGTTTTCTTCAAATCTACAGCCAGAGGTAGAATTGTTGGGTCATAAGGCAATTCCATTTTTCATTGTTTGAAAAATCTCCATACTTTTTCCATAGGGACTGCACAAATGCATATTTTAACCAACAGTGCATGAGGGGTTTCTTTTCTGCAAATCCATGCCAACATTTGTTGTTGATTTATTAATGACAACCATTCTAACAGGTGTAAGGTGATATCTCATTGTTGTTTTAATGATTAATGACATTGAGAACCTTTTTATATGTCTATTGGCCATCTGTGTGTCCTCTTTGGAGATGTTTTGATTCACGTCCTCTGGCCATTTTTAATTGTATTGTTTTATTTATTTATTTATTTACTTATTTACTTTATGGATGTTGAATTGTATGAGTTCTTTATAAATTTTGGATATTGATGTCTTATTGGATATATCATTGAAAAACATCTTCTCTCACTCAGTAAGTTTTCTTTTTATTTTGTTAATGGTGTCTTTGCTGTGCAAAACCTTTTTAGTTTGATGTAGTTCCATTTGTCTATTTTTTTCTTTTGTTTCCCTTATCTGCAGAGATATGTCAAAAAATACTGCTAAGAGAAATGTCAGAGTATTTACTGCTTATGTTTTTTTCTTGAAGTTTTATGGTTTCAGATCTTACACTTAAGTTTCTAACCCATTTTGAGTTTATTTTTGTGTGTAAAGAAGTACAGTGTAAAACGGTCTAAATTCATTATTTTTGCACATATCAGCCCAATTATTCCAACACTATTTATTGAATAAATTGTCTTTATTTTATGTTATTTCCTTCTTTATCAAATATTAATTGATCATAAAGGTGTGTGTTTATTCCTGGGCTCTCTATTCTGTTCCATTGATTAAATGTCTGAGTATATGCCAGTACCATGCTGTTTTGATTATTATGGCCTTGTAGTATAGTCTGAGATCAGGTGATTTCTTCAACTTTGTTTTTCTTTCTCAAGTTAGCTGTGGCTATTCAGAATCTTATGTGGCTCCACATAAATTTTTGGTATATTTGTCTAGCTCTTGAAATATGCCATTAGTTTCTTAATAGGAATTGCATTGAATCTATAAATTGCTTTGGGTAGTATGGACATTTTATTGATGTTAATTCTTTCTATCCATGAACACAGTATACACTTACACTTATTTGTATCTTTTTCTATTTCTTTTTTCAGTGTCTTATAATGTTTTGAGCATAGGTCTTTTACATCCTCAGTTTTATTTATTTCTAGGTATATTAATTTATGCACTTGTAAATGAGATTATTTTCTTAAATTATCTTTCTGGTAGAATGTGATTAGAATATAAAAATACAAATGATTTCTGAATATTTACTTTGTATCCTGGTACTTAGCTAAGTTATTTGCCAGTTGAAGTAGTTATTTTGTGGAAACTTTAGGGTTCTCTCTATATAATATCACATCATTGGCAAATAATCACAGTTTTACCTCTTTCTTTCCTATTTGGATGCCTTTTTTTTTTCTTGTCTGATTGCTCTGGCTAGTACTTCCAATATTATGTTGAATAAATGTAGTGAAAGTGGACAACCTACTCTTTTTCCTGATCTTAAGGAAAACAGTTTTACCTTTTCCCCATTGAGTATAATGATGTTAACTGTAGGTTTGTCATATATGGCTTTTATTATGCTGAGGTCTGCTCCCTCTATTTTCACTTTGCTGAGAGTTTTAATCATAATTTGATACTATATATTGTCAAATTGTTTTTCTGCATCTATTTATATGATCATGCAATTTTTTTTAAGTGAGAGGAGGGGAGATAGAGAGACAGACTCCCAAATGTATCCTGACTGGAATCCACCTGGCAACCCCCATCTGGGTTGCTGCTCAAATCAACTGAGCAATCCTCAGTGCTTGAGGTCGATGCTTGAACCAATCAAGCCACTGGTAGCAAGAGGGGAAGAGAGAAAGTTGGGGAAGAAGAAAGGAAAGAGAAGCAGATGGTTGCTTCTCATGCGTGCCTTGACCAGGGATCAAAACCAAGATGTCCACATGCAGGGCCAATGCTCTATCCACTGGACATGCTGACCAGGATCTGATTATACAATTTTTATCCTTCACTTTATTTATTTGATGTATTACATTAATTGGTTTGCAGATATTGAACCAAGCTTGCATTCCAGATATTAATCTCACTTGATTATGGTGTATGATATTTTTAACATATTGCTGAATCAGTTTACTAGGGATTTTTGAGGATTTTTGCATCTATGTCCATCACAGATATTGACCTGTAATTTTCTCTTTTCATAATGTCTTTGTCTGGTTTTGAAATTAGAATAAATCTATCATTGTAAAGTGAAATTGGGAGCCTTCCCTCTTCTTGAAATTTTTGGAATAGTTTGAGAAGAATAGATGTTAATTTACTTTTGAATGTGTGGTAAAATTCACTTCTGAGGCCTTCTAATCCAGGACTTTTTTTTTAAATTAATTTATTTATTTGTTACAGAGTGATAGATAGGGACAGACAGGAATGAAGAGAGATGAGAAGCATCAATCATCAGTTTTTCGTTGGGACTCCTTAGTTGTTCATTGATTGCTTTCTCATATGTGCCTTGACAATGGGCCTTCAGCAGACCAAGTAACCCCTTGCTTGAGCCAGCGACCTTGGGTCCAAGCTGGTGAGCTTTTTTTTTTTTTTTTTTTTTCCTCAAGCCAGATGAGCCTGCGCTCAAGCTGGCAACCTCGGGGTCTCGAACCTGGGTCCTTCCGCATCCCAGTCCAACGCTCTATTCACTTCGCCACCGCCAGGTCAAGCTGTTTTTTTTTTTTGTGGGTTTTTTTTACACGTTTGATTTCAATGATAATGATTGGTTTGCTCAGACTTTCTATTACTTCTTGGTTTAGTCTTGGAAAACTTATGTTTCTAGGAATTTATCCATTTCATCCAGATTGTCCAATTTGTTGGCATATAGTTATTTGTAGGATTTTCTTAAAATCTTTTGTATTTTTATGGTGTCAGTTGTCACTTCTTTTTCATTTCTGATTTTATTTATTTGCGTCCTCTCTTTTTTCTTTTTGATGAGTCTGGATAAGGATAGTCAATTTTGTTTGTCTTTTCAAAGAATCATTCCTAGTTTCATTGATATTTTATATTGTTTTTTCAGGCTCTATTTCATTTATTTCCACTCTGATTTTTATTATTTCCTTCTTTGTTTCCTTGTACATACTTTGGACTTTGTTTGTTGTTCTTTTTCTAGTTCCTTTAGGTGTAAGGTTAAATTATTTGAGATTTTTCTTGTTTTTTGAGGCAGGCCAGCTTTGCTATGAATTTTCCTCTTAGGACTGTTTTCATTGTGTCCCATAGATTTTGAGTTTTCATTTTGTGTGTTTTCATTTTCATTTGTCTCAAAGTATTTTATGATTTCTTCCTTGATTGTATTGTAAACCCATTTATTGTTTAGTAGCATGTTATTTTGCCTTCATGTGTTTGTGTGCTTTTTAATTTTCTTGTAATTGACTTCTAGTTTTATACCATTGATGTCAGAGAAGATGCTTAATATGATTTCAATCTTTTTAAAATTTAATGAGACTTGTTTTGTTGCCTTAATATGGCCTATCCTGAATATGTTTCATGTATACTTGAAAAGAATGTATAGTCTGCTTCTTTGGGTGAAATGCTCTGCAAATATCAATGAAATCTTCTGGTCTAATGTGTCATTTAAGGCCACTGTTTCTGTGTTGATTTTCTGTCTGGAAGATTCATTTATTGATATCAAATAATTATTGATGTCATAGTATGGGAAGTAAAGCCCCATACTATGATTGTATTACTGTTGATTTTTCCTTTTATGTCCATCAAGATTTATTTTAGGTCCTGACCAGTTGGCTCAGTGGTAGAGTGTCAACCTGGCATGTGGATGTCCTGGGTTTGATTCCTGGTCAGGGAACATAGAAAAACAATACTCTGCTTCTTCAGCCCTCTCTCTACCCTTTCTCTAGCTCTCTCTGTCTTCCCCTCCCATAGCCATGACTCGATTGGTTCAAGCACATCTGACTGAATGCTAAGAATGGCTCCATGAACCCTCCACCTTCAGTGCTAAAAATAGCTCAGTTGTGAGCATGGCCCCAGGTGGGCAGAGCAGGCCCCTAGTAGACTTGCCTGGTGGATCCCAGTTGGGATACATGCGGGAGTCTGTCTCTCTCTCTCCCCTCCTCTCACTTGGAAAAGAAGAAAAAAATTGCTTTATATATTAAGTGCTTCTGTTATGGGTGCATAAATGTTTATAAGGGTTATATTCTCTTGTTGGATTGATCCCTTTATCACTATGAAATGTCCTTCTTTTTCTCTTATTATTGCCTTTGTTTTAAATTCTATTTGTCTGATATAAGTATAGCAATATCAGGATTTTTTTTATTTCTATTTCCCTGAAACATCTTTACCCATCCCTTTACTTTTAGTTTATGTGCATCTTTTGATCTGACGTGGTCCTCTTATAGACAGCATATGTTTGAGTCTTGCTTTTTTTTTTATTGTTAACAAGGTTTATTTGTGCAGAATTCTCTCATTCTCAATTTCTTGTCATTTTAATTTTTTAAATTGATTTTGGCAAGAGAGGAAGAGGGAGAGAGAAAGTGAGACAGGAATATTGATCTGTTCTTGTATGTGTCCTGATCCGAGATTGAATGGGTAACCTCTGTTCTTTGGGCCACAGCTCTAACCAACTGAGCCATGTCTTTATATTGGAGCATTTATACCGTTTTCATTTAAAGTGATTATTGATAGGCACCTAGTTATTGCCATTTTTTTCATTTAAATTAATATATTCTTCTTCTTCTTAAAAAGTTATCTTACCATTATCTTGTAATGCATGTTTGGTGGTGGTGAACTCCTTTAGTGTTTTCTTGTCTAGAAAACTCTTTATTTCTCCTTCAACTCTGAATGATAGCCTTGCTGGGTAGAGTTGTCTTTGTTGCAGGTCCCTGCTTTTCATCACCTTCAACATTTTGTATAAATACCTTCTGGCCTAAAATGTTTCTGCTGAGAAAAAAGCTGGCAGTCTTATGGGAACTGCTTTTTAGGTAACTGGCTTTGTCTTGCTGCTTTTAAGATTCTCTCTTTATCTTTAACCTTCATCATTTTAATTATGTGTCTTGGTGTAACCTCTTTGGTTTTATATTTTTAGAAGTTTTTTTTCCTGTAGAAAATCTTGTTTGAAATGTGTTCTTTTGCTACTTCTAGACTCCACAGGGGTGTTATAATTTGGAGCAATTTTTTGTGTCAATTTCTTATCTTGGAGGTTTGCAAACTTCCCATGTATTTTCAATTTCAACTCTTAATTCCAAAATTCATGTGAGAGCAGGCCAGTGGTTACAAATTCAGAAGAGAGACTTTTTCCTCTTCACTCTGAGCTCAGGCAAATACATTAATTCATCCATTAAAGATTCAATACATTCTTGTTCTATGCCATCACTGTGTCAAAGACTAGAAAGTTAGAGTGAATTAAACAACCAAAGCCCCTTTTCTCATAAAAATTATATTTTGGTGAGATGTTTTCATGTTGGCATGGAAATTTTTCTAGTCCCCTAGGAAGACTCTCAATTTTAATATTTTACCTACATTGGTCTCGTGGCCTAATTTCTTATTCCATATGGTTATTAAAACCCATACCCTTGATTACCAACATGAGTAGTATTTAGTTTGACCTTACTGCTTCACTCTGCCCCCTTTGTTTTTGATAGGAAGGAACTTTACTTACTTTATTTGTAAACTCAGTTACACCCTAGCCGATTGGGTCAGCAATAGAACATTGGCCTGGTGTGTGGTAGTCCTGGATTTGATCCTGGTCAGAGCACATATGAGAAGCAACCAATGAGTGCACAACTAATGGAACAACGACTTGATGCATCTCTCTTGCTCTTCCTCTCTCTCTCTCATCAATGGAAATTTTTTTTTAAGTTGTTTACTCAAAGATAAAGACAAAAGAATTTTGAAATTTTGATTCCAAGTGTAAGTATTCAAATCTGTATAATAAGTTCACTCATTTTTTCGAGTATTTATCCAACTGATTATAACCCAATGGTATAGTTCTTAATGAGACAAACAGAAAATTATTTTATAGCTATCTCTGGATTTTAATTTAGAAACCAAAGTAGAAGTAAAATACTCTAAGTACATAAATATATTAACCATGCTGTTGAAATTTATTATTTTTTTATGATTGGAAAATGAGACATGATCATTATAGATAGTATTGAAAATATGAAAAATAAAAAAATAGTTAAAATTATCTGTAATTCTAAAACCTAGAAAAAATATTTTTTTCATAAATCATATATCCTTCTTGTGATTTCTTTATATATACATTTCTATACACTTATGAGACCACACTTCACAGATTTTTGTGACTATTGAGAATATGTAATGAGCCTGACCAGTGGTAGTGCAGTAAATAGAGCATGGACCTGGGATGCTGAGGACCCAGGTTTGAAACTCTTGAGGTGGCTAGCTTGAGCACAGACTCACCAGTTTAAGCATGATGTCTCCAGCAAGAGTGCAATGTCATTGGCTTGAGTGTGGGATCATTGACAGGATCCCATGGTCACTGGCTTGAGCAAGAAGTCACTGGCTCAGCTGGATGTCCCTGGTCAAGGCACATATAAGAGCAATCACTGAACAACTAAAGTGCTGCATGAGTTGATGCTTCTCATCTCTCTCCTTTCCTGTCTACCAGCCTCTCTCTCTCATTAAAAAAATATATAACAAGTTATATATTAATATGTGTAATTTATATATCTAGTTGTCTCAGGTTAGAATTTAAGTATTTCTGTTTTTTCTTTATTATAAATAATATGACATTAAACACATAAACGTTGCAGTCTTTCAGAAAACCAAAATGTTCCAGAAACATGAATCTGCTAATCCAGAGATATTTTATAAATTACTTGTTTATGGTTATAGTTACAGATCAACCTTTCTCTAAACATTTTATGTACATTAAAACTTCTTATTGTTTGATGGGTCAATTTTTTTAAATTACAGAAATGAAAGGAAGTGGCAGTTTATTGATTGAGAGGAAAGAGAAAGAAAAAAAGGGAAAATTCTTTTGTGCCTGGTTTTGTTCTTCTTGCTGTTTCCTTTTCCTAGAATACTTGTGCATGCCTTGTCTAACCAAATGAACCTTATTCAGCCACCTTATTCAGTTGTAAATTACCTCACCAGGAAGTTTTCCATCATCTCCTCAGGTATATGTAATCATTCTATATGTGTGCTCTGTTAACCACTTTTTACAAATTATGGTTCTTTTCTTTATGTATAATATGTTTGACATTACTGTAATAATATCTTGTAGCTCTGACTTGTCCTCTAGAAAGGACTCAAAGGCAAGTCTTGTATTCTATTCGTCTCTGTATCTCTAGTGACTAAGAAAGAGCTAGCGTATAAAAATTACTCTATAAATGTTTATAGAATGAATAAGTAAGTTAATGACAAAGTCTACCATTTCCAAAAACATTATATTTACTGTTCTGATACCTAGAGACTAGGGGAAAATTATTGGAAAATTTATTGCTTGGACTCCTTAATGTTTTCCTGAAGAAGCAGTGCTTTAGAAATAATAAAAGAAGAAAAAAATTAAAAAGAAGAAAATGAGGGAGTTCTATACCTACAATTGTAAAATTGTACTACAATGGCTCTAATTGTCTGTGATCAGGGAGCTTTATACAACCTGCTCAATCAAACAGACGCAATGAAAACTTTAATAATACAAACAAAATATATCAAATTATCAAATTTTTGGCCCTGGCTGATTGGCTCAGCAGTAGAGCGTCGGCCTGGCGTGCGGGGGGACCCGGGTTCGATTCCCGGCCAGGGCACATGGGAGAAGCGCCCATTTGCTTCTCCACACCCCCCCTCCTTCCTCTCTTTCTCTCTCTTCCCCTCCCGCAGCCAAGGCTCCATTGGAGCAAAGATGGCCCGGGCGCTGGGGATGGCTCCTTGGTCTCTGCCCCAGGCGCTAGAGTGGCTCTGGTCACGGCAGAGAGACGCCACAGAGGGGCAGAGCATCGCCCCCTGGTGGGTAGAGTGTTGCCCCTGGTGGGCTTGCCGGTTGGATCCCGGTCGGGCGCATGCAGGAGTCTGTCTGACTGTCTCTCCCAGTTTCCAGCTTCAGAAAAATACAAAAAAAAGAAAAAAGAAAAAAAAAGAAAAGAAAAAAATTATCAAATTTTTGGAGCTCTTAAACCTAGGTAAAAAGTTGTTTATCTGAGTCCTTTGGACAAATTTGTGTTTCCTTTCTCAGCTTTTCACAAAGAAAACAAAAACAAGAAAATACTGGTAGCCTAAAGCCACCCTATGTCTTTTCGCTTTATTTGCCTGCCAAGCTTGAGAGTGTTCCCTGGATTGCAGGGAAACAATACATCACATGAGACTGCAGGTACTAAAAGAAAGAGACCCATTAATGCTTTCTTGTGAAAGCAGATGCACTGTGCTTTTGTGTTTGTAAAAAATTATTATTTTTGTCTTTTGTTTAAAATGAAATTTATTGGGTTGACACTGGTTAGTAAAATTATATAGATTGCAGGTGTACAATTCTATAATACATCATCTGTATATTGTATCATGTGTTTACAACCCAAGTCAAATCTCTTTCCTTCACCATTTATTCCCCCTTTAACATCTTCTACCTACTCCCACCCCTTTTCGCCTCTTGAAATCACCATACTGTTGTCTTTATCGACGAGTTTCTCTTTTCCTTTGAAATACAAGCACCATATGATCTCATTTATATGTGGAATCTAATGAACAAAACTAACAAACATAATGGAAGCGGACATGATAGGGAGAGCAGACTGACAGCTGTCACAGGAAATGGGGGTGTAGTGCTAGTGGCTGAGGCCAGGCAGGTTCTCACTGCATTCGGGCAGAAGATAGAAAACTGCAGAGCCATACCTGTTTATTAGAGGTTCTCAAAGGCGAGCAAATAAACAAAGGAAAACCTGCTTTTCGCAGCAAGGGCAAGGGAGCAGGAAAAACCGCACCTCACGGTGACAGGAGAGTGATCTGGGCGAATCGCTGCCCAGGTAAAGCACCGCAGCCTTATATAGATCACACACACGTGATCATGTACCCATGCACCAATTAGGCAAAGTGCTTGCAGCTGGTAAACCCGTGAGCAAGACTAACACAAGCAGTCTTCTCTACAGGATTCAGGAGGCTGGGTGAGGGGATGTATTAATAAAACTATGTTAATATAGCTTTCCCTAATACTTTTAAATATCATAGTTTTGCTATTTACTTTTAAAGTTGATTTAACAGATTATGTCTGGAACAAAGGGTCAGTTCATATTGTTACTTCAGTCACCAAAATATTTTGCAATATATGCCATGGAAATTCTAGAAAAACATGACTTACTATTAGTAAGATTTCTTCTCCAAATATTGGGTAGAAGGGACAGTGAAGAATCACAGAGGCAAAAAGCTCTCTTTCTCTCCTTTAAATCCAAACACCACATTATCATAAAGAGATGAAAATCTTTATTGAAACACACACAGATACTGTAATGCTGCTGGTTGAGACCAGGCAGGTTCACATTGAATTCGGACAGATGGTAGACAAACTATGGAGCCAGAAAGTGTTGGGCTATACCTGTTTATTGGAGGCTCGCAAAGACAGGTGAACGAATGAACAAAGGAAAACCTGCTTTTTACAGTGATGGGCAAGGAAGCAGGGAAAACTGCACCTCATAGTGGTGGGAGAGTGATCTGGGAGAATTTTCCCCAAAAGAAACACCTGTAGCCTTAAATAGACTATCCACACATGGCACTTCCATGTGCTCATACACTAATCAGGTAAAGTGCTTTCAGCCGATAAACCAGCGAGCAAGCCTAACACAGCTGTTTTCCCCATGGATACACATGCACTATCTATGCTGTAAAAAAAAAAAAAATCAAGAAGGCATGAAATGGGGTAGACGTAGTTTAAATTGAGGATAATTTTTATATCATGTTATTCTACCCTTTGCTTTGTACTTTATACATGTCTGTATTATTTGAACTTGTGGCAAGGAATATAGGCATATTTCAATATTCATAATAAAATAAAGACCAAAGGATGTAAAAATAAAATTATAAGGCAAATTATAAACTGGGAGGAAATTGATTACAAATGTGAAGAAGAATTAAGATTTTTGGCTAACCAGGCAGTGGAACAGTTGGTAGAGCATTGGCTGGGACACAGAGGACCCAGGATTGAAACCCCGAGATTGCTGGCTTGCACAGCTCACCAGATTGTGTGCAGGGTCACTAGTTTGAGCAAGGGGTCACTGGCTCAGCTGGTGCCCCCCCCAGTTAACTACGATGCCAAACTGAAAAATCGATGCTTCTCATCTCTCTCCCTTCCTGTCTGTTCATCTGTCCCTCTCTCTCTCTCTTAAAAAAAATCTTGGCCCTGGCCAGTTGGCTCAGCGGTAGAGCGTCGGCCTAGCGTGCGGAGGACCCGGGTTCGATTTCCGGCCAGGGCACACAGGAGAAGCGCCCATTTGCTTCTCCACCCCTCCGCCGCGCTTTCCTCTCTGTCTCTCTCTTCCCCTCCCGCAGCCAAGGCTCCATTGGAGCAAAGATGGCCCGGGCGCTGGGGATGGCTCCTTGGCCTCTGCCCCAGGCGCTAGAGTGGCTCTGGTCGCAATATGGCGACGCCCAGGATGGGCAGAGCATCGCCCCCTGGTGGGCAGAGCACCGCCCCTGGTGGGCGTGCCGGGTGGATCCCGGTCGGGCGCATGCGGGAGTCTGTCTGACTGTCTCTCCCTGTTTCCAGCTTCAGAAAAATGAAAAAAAAAATCTTTAATAATATCTTAATGAAAAGAAATCAAGCAAGTGGATGAGAAAAGCTCCAACACCTCAGTGATAAAATATGGGCAAAGGTCATGAACAGAGTTCACAGAAAAGGAAATGCAAATAGTTGTTCTGCTATGACTGTGCTCCCTTTAATCTGTCTTCTCAATAGATAGTGGAGTAAATTTTCAAAAACATAATATTTACTACACTGCTCAAAATTTCTTTTCCATTTTCTATAATATTCCTTTAAGAAGAAGAAACTCATAGTACCACAATTTCAGAGAATGTTAATTAAAAGCAGTCTATGATGGTGATGACTGAAGATTATTTTCAGAAGAGTGAAATGAAGAGTCATATTTCAGGAGCTTGAAGAGGTAATTGTGGGGAAACAACTGCAAAATAAGGCATAAGACTATGCATTCAAAGAAGCTTGTCAACGAAAGGGAGCGAAACAACAATAGCTTGGAGGAGAAATGGTTATAAACCTACCCTTGTGTCTAGTAGATACTGAGTGTTGATATTGTTTTGACTTCTTACCTTTATGTTACTCGTTTTAATGCTTTTTTGGAGAGATCATAAGTTTAATTCACACTCATGAAAAATTTGAAAAGTACAGATAAGTGTAAAAAATTTTTAAAAATACATCAACCTAATTTCTAACCACTAGAAACAGTAGTGATATTATAGATAATTCTCCTTCAGCATATCCTATAGGATACCTTTATTTTCTCATGAGATACTGTATTTCTCTAGAAATTTAAGAAAATATAAGGTCTCTCTATTTCTTTCTTTCTTTCTTTCTTTCTTTCTTTCTTTCTTTCTTTCTTTCTTTCTTTCTCTTTCCTTCTTTCTTTCTTTTGAGAGAAAAACAGTAAGGGAGAAAGATGAGAAGCATCAACTTGTAGTTGCGCCACTTTAGTTGTCCTGTCATAGCTTCTTGTAAGTGCCTTGTGGGCATGGGGGGGGGGCTTTAGCCAAGCCAGTGACTTCTTGCTCAAGCCAGCGACCTTGGGCTTCAAGCCAGCAACTTTTGGGTTCAAGCCAGTGACTATGAGATCTTAGCACTGATCCCATGCTCAAGCCAGTGCCCTTGCACTCAAGCTGGATGAGTCCCCAATTAAGCTGGCTACCTCAGATTTTGAGTCTGAGACCTCAGCATCCCAGGTCCATGCACTGGGATCCACTACACTACACTACACTACACTACCCCCTGGTCAGGCAAGGGTATGTTTTCATTTTGTGCGATTTTTATTCCTTTCTATACAAATTAGTGATGTTTCTGCCATACTCTCCTTTTAAAAATGTTTTGTCTCCTATGAAACTTATTAGGGTTTGCCTCCTTGGACAAAAAATACTCACACAATCTTTTTGAAATAAGCTTGTGCTAAGACTGCCTAAGAATAATACCATATGCTTCTTAAAATTTGATTATTTGCCTGACCAGGCAGTGGTGCAGTGGATAGAGCAGTGGACTGGGATGCAGACGACCCAGGTTCGAGTACCCAAGGTCGCCAGCTTGAGCGTGGGCTCATCTGGTTTGAGCAAAGCTCACCAGCTTGGACCCAAGATCGCTGGCTTGAGCAAGGGGTTACTCGATATTCTGAAGGCCCGCGGTCAAGGCACATATGAAAAAGCAATCAATGAACAACTAAGGTGTCGCAAAGAAAAACTGATGATTGATGCTTCTCATCTCTCTCTGTTCCTGTCTGTCTGTCCCTATATGTCCCTCTCTCTGACTCTCTCTCTCTGTCTCTGTAAAAAAAAAAAATTGATTATTTGATAGAAATGTTCTCCTTACGGTTACATGAGATTTTACTAAATGACTTTAGAGTTACATTCTCAACTTTATCTTTTGAACATATTTTACAGAGAAAGATGAAATTCATGTTCCCCCAGCAGCTATTTCTTAAATTTGGCATCATTTTTTATTATGGAGTATGTATCATTATACATCTATTGTCCTTAAATATTCGTTGATACTATAACATATACATATTTTATAGAAATATGTGTATATGTAAAATAATGCTACAGCACACTCAGTTTTCTATGTCATCAAATATTATATAAATATTTTGGATGATTGCTTTTATACTGCCTGCTGTTAATCATTGATTCATTCCCTTAGTATATTCACTGGGGTTGTTTTTTCCAAGTTTTGTATTTATAAGCCATGTTAAACAACCTGGGCATGATAATTTTTCAAATTTCAGATTTTTTTAAAGTAACTTTTTAAAAGTAAAATAACTAAATTAATGTCCATTAATACTTTTATTACTTGTTAAATATTGCAATGCTACTTCCCAAACAGTTTGAATTACTTTTCACCTTTGTTTCTTTCTTATTTTAGGCTTATTACTCATATTATTCCTTTATTTTTTTTCAGGATCTTTCCACTTTCAGCTATTCTCTGTGTATTTTTCTTTTTTGGGGGGGGTTCCTTATATTTTAAATTGTGATAAGAACAATTTCTGTGGTTCTTCATGCTGTCTTGTTGCTCTTCTTTCTAATTAAAAGGTCAGCCATCACTTCCTTTATTCTAGTAAATATACATAATGAGGAAAACAATATCATATTTCTGTCTCTTCTACATTGCTCACAAAAATTAGGAGATCAGGGAACATACAGATACTTCAGTACTTTCAGCTTTTTGTGTAATGTATTTTCACCAATAAAATAAAAGTTGGTTTTGCATCTTATTTGCATAGTCAAACAACTTTCTTTGACTTGTTGTTTGCTTTTATGATGTTCTTGTTTAATAAAAAAAATTAAATACTTCTCTTTTTATCACTTCATATTCATTTTGAAACACCCCCTATTTTTGTGTGCAGTATATTTCTGCCAATGTAGGAAAAAGAATGTCTATTTTTGAGGAGTTTGTTTTGTTTTTGAAAACTACCCTTTAATTTATTAGTATTGTCAATTTAGTATTAAACCATTTTTTTGATGGAGTGAGGTTGTTATTTTTCAATCTGCCATAATATATGCCTACATATCTTCACTTTGAAAATAAAACATTTCCAGCTTTAATGGGGATATATTATTTATTTTTTACATTCACCATTTTTACACTACTGACATAAGCTTTCTCAGTATTTGGTTTGACTTAAGGCTTTAGTACATTTCTGATTGCTTTTGCAGAGATCCGAGCTTTAGATGTGGCTGAAACCAGCCTGTTACCAATTCATCCACCATGATGTCATGAGAGCACTGATGTGTCGGGCCAAATTGTGAAGATATATTGAATAGTGGTTCAGTCATCTGTATAACCAGCCTGTTGGAAAGTCAGGAGTTGGAAAAAACAACAATAATACAACTCTTCTTTTGTTGAGGCTAATAGAATGGTAAATTATAAATGCTTCCATGAAATTTGATAAAATTTCTGGTTTATATTTGGGTGTCCTTAGGATATTAAAATCTGCTAATGAAAGGCATAATAAGTTTAGGCATTGAGTACCAATGACTGCTAATATCACAAAAAGAGAGACAAACAGGAAATCTGTTTTCCTGATGGAAGAAAATTTGACACACACACAAAAGTTGTAACATATATCTATTTCAATTTATAGGATATCCAATAACATAGAAATATGTTAGGCCCTGGCCGGTTGGCTCAGTGGTAGAGCATCAGCCCAGCATGTGGAAGTCCCAGGTTCGATTCCCGGCCAGGGCACACAGGAGAAGCACCCATCTGCTTCTCCACCCTTCCCCCTCTCCTTCCTCTCTCTCTCTTCTCCTCCCACAGTCAGGGCTCCATTGGAGCATAGTTGGCCCAGGCACTGAGGATGGCTCTGCAGCCTCCACTTCAGGCGCTAGAATGGCTCTGCTGGCAACGGAGCAATGCCCCAGATGGGCAGAGCATCACCCCCTGGTGGGCACGCTGGGTAAATCCTGGTCAGGCAGATGCAGGAGTCTATCTCGCCACTTCTAACTTTGAAAAAATTAAAAAAATTTTAAAAAAGAAAGGAGAGGTGGTTTGCATATTTGAAACTCCCTCTCCTCCCTACTGCCCTATCTAGATCCGGAAACTAGAAAAGCCACATTCATTGGCACATGGAGACAACCACAAAGCTGATCTGTCTTGGCTAGGGCTCTGAACTGAAGTTTTCAAAATCTCCTTTGAGAAATTGAAATCTCATTTTAAACTTCAAGCAAAGTTGTAATTAAAATTTACTCCCAAACTGAGAAATTAACATAAAAAGTAGATCCAGGTGTCAATACCTCGAGTAACCAAACAGGAGAAAGTATAAAATTTATCTGGGAGTTCATGATTCCAGTATCCTCCTCACAGGACTGCCACAGAGATCACTTACTTAAAAGGAAATCAGTCTTTTTTACCAATTTTTTCAGTTCAATTCTCTCTAGTACCCACAACACAGCACTCCTTCAACCCCACCACAATCTCTGACTCACTGATCTTATCATATTCTTATAATTCAGCACCCACTGAAGATCCCAATCCCTCCTCCTCTCATTACCCAGCTTAAATCCATGGGCAGGCATTACAGTTAGGTACACAATGTCGACTCCATTGCCTCTCTCTGTCTTTATGGTGTTCATTGGTAAGAGGAGCGACTCTGGTAAAATCCACCTTTCTCTGCACCTGCATACTGCAGCTGAACATAGTGAATGTAGCACCGAAACACTGACCCATTCCACCTTAAATTCATGACCTTGGCTCTCAAGGGCCCCTTAGTGCTGCCAAGGAATAAACAGCACCCTCCCCAGGCCATTCTCCATTCTTTCTCTCTCCTACACCATGTTCCATACTCCCTCTCCTCACACCCTCAGTACCTTCTCTCTGATCCTTTCAGATGGTGACCTTGCTTCTTCCCTCTCTGAGAGAATTGTAACTTCAGAAAAAAAATTTCATAAAGTTTCATCATCATTTCTATTTATACCTGTCAGATTATCAGACCTCCGTCTCCAATTGAAGATGAAAGGTTTATGCCCTGACCCAGACTAGACCTTCAAATTATGCCCTAGACACCATCCCCTTTTGATAACTTGAAGATATAACTTCAGCGATTTCCCATCCCTCTCCCACATTATCAGTGTTTTCTTTCTTTGGGTTCACTCTGAGTAGCTAATATGCTGTTATCATGCCCATCTTTTTAATTTTTTTAAATTTTTTATTTTTCTGAAGCTGGAAACAGGGAGGCAGTCAGACAGACTCCCGCAGGCGCCCAACCGGGATCCACCCGGCACGCCCACCATGGGGTGATGCTCTGCCCATCAGGGGTGTCGCTCTGTCGCGACCAGAGCCACTCTAGTGCCTGGGGCAGAGGCCAAGGAGCCATCCCCAGCGCCCAGGCCATCTTTTGCTCCAATGGAGCCTCGGCTGCAGGAGGGGAAGAGAGAGACAGAGAGGAAGGAGAGGGGGAGGGGTGGAGAAGCAGATGGGTGCTTCTCCTGTGTTCCCTGGCCGGGAATCAAACCCGGGACTTCGGCACGCCAGGCCGACGCTCTACCACCGAGCCAACTGGCCAGGGCCTCACGCCCATCTTAAACGACATACACGATACACACACAGACATAAACATGAAGAGCTCTCTCAATCTGTTTTTCTTAGCTCTTGTAATCAAATTTCTAGAAAACGTTGTTTATATTCACTGACTCTAATTCCCCTGTTACCATCAAACTTTTGCTCCGACTCCTTCACTGTAACACCTCTCACGGTTACTCATTATCACAGGTAAGTAAGAGGACACTGTTGGTTAGGATACCTTTGGGTGTAAGTAATAGAAACTAGCTTAAACAATTAAAGGTAATTGTTTAACTAACTGGTAAATTTAATAATAGAGCAGGATTAGTTTGACTCAGTAACTAAAACAAATCATCCAATAGCAATTTCCCTTTCTCAATTCTGCTATCCTTGGGAGGTCAGCTCAGCTCCATTCTATTGTAAGCTCCAGTTGTGGAGATGGATTTTGACCAAATGTAAGCAAATTTCACTTCATTGTGCTTCACTGATTGTGTATTTTTTACAAATTGAAGGTTTGTGGCAAACCCACATCCAGCAAATCTATGTGTGCAATTTTTCCAAAAGTATCTGTTCCTTTCATCTCTCTGTGTTACATTTAGGTAAGTCTCACAATCTTTCAGACTTTCTCATAATATTATATTTGTTATAGTGATCTATTGTCAATGACTTTTGATGTTACTATTGTAACTGTTTTTGGGGTGCGGTGAACCAACCACACCTGTGTAAGAGAATAAATTTAACTAATAATGTTGAGTATTGTTTGACTGCCAACCAGCTGCCCCCTTGTCTCTCTTCTTCTTTTTTGGTATTTCTAATGCCTGAGAAACAACAATATGGAAATTAGGGCAATTAATAACCCTACAATGGCCTCTAAGTATTTAGGTAAAAAAAAAAAAAAGAATTATAGATCTCTCATTTTAAATCAAAAGCTAGAAATGGTTAAGCTCAGTGAAGAAGACATGATGAAAGTTAAGATAGGGCCCTGGCCAGCTGGTTCAGTGATAGAGCATTTGCCTGGCATGTGGATATCCTGGGTTTGATTCCTAGTCAGGGCACACAGAAGAAGCATCCATCTGCTTCTCCACCATCCGTCCCTTGCTTCTCTCTCTCTCTCTCTCTCTCTCTCATTCCCTCCTGCAGCCATGGCTCAATTGAAGTGAGTTGGCCCCAAGCAATGAGGATGGCTCCATGGCCTCTGCCTCAGGCACTGAGAAGAGCTTGGTTGCTAAGCAATGGAGCAACGCCCCAGATGGGCAGAGCATTGTCCCCTATTGCTCTTGCCTGGTGGATCCCAGTCTGGATGTGTAGGAATATGCTGTGAAAACTTGCAGAGTCAGGGTAAACAATTAGAGGCAGAGAGGTGCCTCAAGGCAAAGACCCTGAGTGGACAAGAGTCCAGGGCCTCTTTGACTGCATGCTGGAAACAGCAAAACAGCAGGATAAGATTCAGTAACAAAACTGTTTAGGTTCTCAGAAGAAAAATTAGAAGTCAGCATGTTCCTTGTCTTTTACTTCACCCTCCTGAAAACTGTTGTTGTCTGTTTCCTTGAGTTGTTTGTGCTTGCTTATAAATATCTGAGTAAGGCTGGGAATGGGGCTTTAGTTCTTCAGTTTGCAGACTGGGGCTGTTGCTTCCCCTCAGGCCCTCAGAGCATCTGGTCTCTAGGTAGTTCATTGTCATTGCGACAAGTGGTACCTGTGTGTGAGGAACAGGCACCAACGAACAGGTTTGCTCCTTTAAATAGTTTATTGTTGGCCCTGGCCGGTTGGCTCAGCAGTAGAGCGTCGGCCTGGCGTGTGGGGGACCCGGGTTCGATTCCCGGCCAGGGCACATAGGAGAAGCGCCCATTTGCTTCTCCACCCCCACCCCCTCCTTCCTCTCTGTCTATCTATTCCCCACCCGCAGCCAAGGCTCCATTGGAGCAAAAGATGGCCCGGGCACTGGGGATGGCTCCTTGGCCTCTGCCCCAGGCGCTAGAGTGGCTCTGGTCGCGGCAGAGCGACGCCCGGAGGGGCAGAGCGTCGCCCCATGGTGGGCGTGCCGGGTGGATCCCCGTCGGGCGCATGCGGGAGTCTGTCTGACTGTCTCTCCCCGTTTCCAGCTTTAGAAGAAAGAGAAAAAAATAAAAAATAAAAAAAATAGTTTATTGTTGCAGTGACAAGTGGTTTTCATGTGAGGAACCAGACACAATGACCTCCCAAAGCCTGTCAAAGGAAAAATATATCTATTCATCTCATCCTGTTTGGTAAGGGACACAAGGAACAGGGGACTAGCCCTTGAATGCTTGCTGCGAGGTCACTTTTAGGGATTATGCCAGAGGATTTTAGTAAGAGAGGAAGGAAGAGAGAGAGAGACAGGAACATAGATCTGCTCCTGTATGTGCCCTAACCAGGTATTGAACTAGCAGTCTCTGTTTTAGGACAATGTACTAACTAATCAAGCTATTCAGCCAGGGCAAAACCAGCCTTCTATTAAAGAAGATGCCATATAGAACTTTCACAGCTAGAGTTGGAGAAGTCAATGTCTGGCTTCAAATGACAGGCTGATTCTTCTGTTAGGGGCTAATACAGCTGGTAACATGAAGCCTATGTTCTTTATCATTCCATAAATCCTAGGGCCCTTAGAATTATGCTAAACCTATTCTACCTCTGCTCTATAAATGAAGCAGTGAAGCCTGGATGATAGCACAGCAGTTTATAGCATGGTTTACTAAATATTTTAGGTCCACTATTCAAACTAATGAGTCTGAACACTGCTCAGAAAAAAATGTATTCCTTTCAAAATAATACTGCTCCTTGACAATGTACTTGGTCACCCAAGAGCTTTGATGGGGACATACAATGAGATTAATGTTGGTTTCATGCCTGATAACACAACATCCATTTTGCAGCCCATAGATCAAGAAGTAATTTTGACCTTCAAGCCATAGATAGTAATTCTAATGGATCTGAACAAAGTAAATTGAAAACCTTCTGGAAAGTATCCATCAGTCTAGATGCAATTATGGACATTTGTGATTCATGGGAAGAAGTTGGGAATATCAAGATGACAGGAGTGTGGACGCATTTGATTCCAGCTCTCCTCAGTGGCTTTGAGGAGCTCCAGACTTCAGGAGAGGAAGCAGGGGCGATGTGGCAGGAGCAGCACGAGAGCCGGAATAGAAGTGGGTCTTGAAGATGTGACTGAATTCATTGCTGCAAGCTCAGGATAAAATTTTCATGGATGAGTGTTGCTCCTTTTGGATGAGCAAAAAAGTAGTTTTTTCAGATGGAATCTACTCCTGGTGAAGATGCTGTGAAGTTCGCTGCAGGACAACAAAAGATTTAGAATACTACATAAGCTTAGTTGATAAAGCAGCAGCAGGGTTTGAGAGAACCAATTCCAGTTTTGAAAGGAGTTCTAATGTGGGTAAAATTATGTCAAACAATATTGCATGCTACACAAGTATTTTTCATGAAAGGAAGAGACAATTAACATGGCAAACTTTGTTGTTGTTTTATTTTAAGAAACAGGCACAGCCACACCAGGCTTCAGCAACCACCCCCTGATCAGTCAGCAGACATCAGCATCAAGGCAGACCCTCCATCGGCAAAAAGATGACGGCTCACTAAAGGTTCAGATGATGGTTAGCATTGTTTAGCAATAAAGTATTTTGTAATTAGGTATTTTAAAAACCATAATGCAGCCTGACCAGGTGGAGGTGCAGTGGATAGAGCAGTGGACTGGGATGCAGAGGACCCAGGTTCGAGACCTCGAGGTCGCCAGCTTGAGTGTGGGCTCATCTGGTTTGAGCAAAGCTTACCAGCTTGGACCCAAGATCGCTGGCTCGAGCAAGGAGTTACAGGGTTTGCTGAAGGCCCACAGTCAAGGCACATATGAGAAAGCAATCAATGAACAACTAAGTCAGGGGTCCCCAAACTATGGCCCGCAGGCCACATGTGGCCCCCTTAGGCCATTTATCCGGCCCCCACCGCACTTCTGGAAGGGTACCTCTTTCATTGGTGGTCAGTGAGGGGAGCATAGTTCCCATTGAAATATTGGTCAGTTTGTTGATTTAAATTTACTTGTTCTTTATTTTAAATATTGTATTTGTTCCTGTTTTGTTTTTTTACTTTAAAATAAGATATGTGCAGTGTGCATAGGAATTTGTTCATAGTTTTTTTTATAGTCCGGCCCTCCAATGGTCTGAGGGACAGTGAACTGGCCCCCTGTGTAAAAAGTTTGGGGACCCCTGAACTAAGGGGTTGCAATGTGCAACGAAAAACTAATGATTGATGCTTCTCATCTCTCTGTTCCCGTCTGTCTGTCCCTGTCTATCTCTCTCTCTGACTCTCTCTCTGTCTCTGTAAAAACAAAACAAAACAAAAAAACATAATGCTATTGCACTTAACCGACTAGAGTATGGAGTAAACATTGTTTAATATGCATTGGGGAGCCAAAAAACTTGTGTGACTTAATTTATTGCAATACTCATTTTATTGAAGAGGTCTGGAACTGAGCCTGCAATATCTCTGGGGTATGCCTGTACTCAAAGTTTAGTGTTTCTCCTGTTCAAGCCCAGGGAGAGAGATACAGACAACATTTTGGGAGAACTGAGGAAGCTCCTTTCTTTAGAAGTCTCTAGCAGATCTCTTTTTCATAGAGCCTCTCTACTGCTGTGTTCCTGGCCCCTGGGGAAGTAGAAGCCCTAAGTTAAGATCCATTCATTTGACCTTCATCTCCACAGACACTCAGCAGGATATCAAAAAACTCAAAGTTTGTAAAGGAACAAAATATGTTCATAAATATTAGCAAATACATGCTAATTTATTCACATGTTCTCTACATTTGCACTTCTTTTCTGAAAGTACTATCAAGTAGCTTTTAAATGTAGATTTTGAAAATATTTCTCAACTTTGAAAGTTATAATCACAAGTTATATATTCTGCTAATATGTTCGAAATTTATGGTAATTTAACTGAAAATATGTAAGGAGAATTATTTTATTTTAAATATGAAATAATTATTAATAAAAATAAAGGAAAGTGATGTCACGGAAATGGCGCCGTGAGCAGCGCGTCCGACAGCTCTCCCCTAAATCACAACAAATTTATCAACTAGAAACAGAAAAATTTATCCTTGGAGCATTCCGGAGTTCCACACAAACTGATAGCGAAAGGACTATTATCACTTGAATCTGAGAGACGAGGGTGTGGAGGAATCTACCACAGGGACGTTCTTTCAAACCGCAAGGAAGTGCGCCTGTGGTGAGTCAGCCCATATACTTGGGAACCGCGAGCCGCCACGAGCCGCCGCCGCGAGCTGCCGCGAGCAGCCGCGCGCGCCCGGTCCGGTTGAGCACCTCTGACGTTCCCAGCGGCCCGCACACTGCGAGTGGGGGTCGCCGGCCACCGGTGCCCAGAGTGCCCCATTTGCGGGCGTGCCTTGGGCATTCCACACGCCCAGGGCGCCCTGCTGGCCCGCACACCCAGGGGGCTCCATTATCCTGCGCCTGGTGCGGTCCAGCCGCCAGTGGCGGGGCGAGCGGGAGAGGCTTGGGAGATTCTCTCCGTGGGCGGGGCACCTCACCCAGCCATTCAAGCTAACAATCAAGCGTTGGGGGAGGGGCGCACACAGGCAGCCTAAAATACCTTCGGAAGCACAGCTGCGACCCAATCACTGAAATTAGCTTAACCCATGAAATCTGCGCACCCTCGGTTCTAATTGATAAGATCTCTCTCAGTTCAGCGATCCAAGACAAGAGGTGTGATATTTTTTAGTGCCTCTCGCTAAAGGGGCGGGGGCAACTTCTGATTGATAGAGCCTCCATATTCAGGGATAAACGCTAACAAGAAGGACTTGGCAGATAATAAGGTCTATACTACACTAGTCGTAAGCAGAGACGAGTGCCTCTTCTTCCCTGCAAAAACAGGCTACAAAGTGTGGAAAGCCTGGGTTGAGAGGTCCAACTAAATGATAGGCGCTGAACAGTCACCTTGACAACAATTGACTCCCACCCCCGCCTGATTACACTGGAGGCCCTGACTCTCAGAGCCTTTCCCAAAGCCTTGCACTGAGTGGGGATAGAGTGGGGATTTCCCAGCTCTTTGAGCCTCTTACTCCCCAGGCAGAAGCAGTTGCAGCCTTATAGCTGGATCACCAGGCTGCTAATTCAGAAAGGGGGGACTAGGAGAGAGAATCCAGGAAAGCAAACTCTCTCATCATTGGACCCTGCAAACGCCAACAAGCCTTTACTTCCAGCAAGACTAAAGCCAATTATATGACATTGCCATAGAATCCCATCAACTGCAAATCCCTACCTAAGAGTGACACAGGGGCAGAGCCTGGGGTACAGAGTCACTGACCAGGAAGAGGGAGAGAAAAGAAAAAGGAAGAAGTTAACCTCTCAAAATCAAGAAAAACCCACAGACTTTACAACTTGATCCACTAATTTTTGTTGTTGTTGTTGTTGTTGTTTGTTTCTTCTATCTTTTTGCCTTTATATCCTCCACCTCGGTCCTTCTATTCTCTGCCCATCTCATGCTTCCCCTTTCTTGAACTACACTACCCATGAGTGTTGCATTTTATTTTTCTTCTTCATCCTCACCCTCCTTTAAGGTTATACTCCAAAACACTTAACTCTCAGTCTCTCCTCTTTTGTTTTTTTTTTCTTGCTTTATTTTGTTTTTTTCTCTTCCTATTTTATTTCTTCCTTCGTTGTTCTCTTTTCCTTATTTTTTCCTTTCTATTCGTTTTTTCTTTTCTCATTTTACTTTCATCCCATATAATCCTCAATCACGAACAAATAAGTTAATTTGGGACTCAAGGCTTTTTTTTGGCTTTATTTCTCTTTTTTGCTTTTGTTTTTATTTTTTTTTATTTTTTCTTGTTTGTTTATTTTTGTGGCATTTTGGGTCCTCCGAACCCAAGGTCTCCATTGTATTTAGTCTTCGCTCCACTTAATACAACAGATTTTTACTTATTATTTTTATTTTTTCTTCCTTATTATTCTTTTTTGGTCCTTTTTTCTGGTTCCCTCTTATCCCTCTCATTATATCTCTTAGTTGACTATCACTTACAAGCAAATCATCTTATGCTTGTCTAAGATTTTCTTCCTTTTTTTTTTGCATTTAGTAGGCCCCTACTTCCTTTTTTTTGCCCCTTGAACTCTTCACCCCAAATCAGGCCCTCCATTATAGGCACGATATTTCCCTGAGGAAGGGAGAGGAGGGAAAGAGAAGAGAGAAAAAAAGGGGGAAATAATAAATTATTACTGTTTTTTTTTTGTGGGGTGTTTTACCTTTTTTTTTTTTTTTTTTACTTTTTACTCTTTATTAATTCTAATTAGTGCTATCAATAAGACCACCCTCAGATGCCGATAAGAAAGAGGAAATCGAATATTATGGATACAAAAGAAAGAGAGGTAACACAAATAGATGTGGAAAAATCTATGGAGAAAAGACTTAACATATTGGAAGCCTTGGAGCTAAATGACAGAGAATTTAAAATAGAAATCTTAAAAATACTCAGAGAGATACAAGAAAACACAGAAAGGCAATATAGGGAGATCAGAAAACAACTCAATGAACACAAAGAATATATTACCAAGGAAATTGAAACTATAAAAACAAATCAAACAGAAATGAAAAACTCAATTCACGAGCTGAAAAACGAGGTAACAAGCTTAGCTAACAGAACAGCCCAGATTGAAGATAGGATTAGTGAAATAGAAGACAAACAACTTGAGGCACAACAGAGAGAAGAAGAAAGAGACTCAAAAATAATAAAAAACGAGAAAGCCCTACAGGAATTGTCTGACTCCATCAGAAAGAATAACATAAGAATAATAGGTATATCAGAGGGAGAAGAGAAAGAAAATGGAATGGAAAATATACTCAAACAAATAATAGACGAGAACTTCCCAAGCCTGTGGAAGGAACTAAAGCCTCAAATTCAAGAAGCAAACAGAACACCAAGTTTTCTTAACCCCAACAAACCCACTCCAAGGCACATCATAATAAAGATGACACAAACCAATGACAAAGAAAAAATTCTCAAGGCAGCCAGGGAAAAGAAGAGTACAACATATAAAGGAAGGCCTATTAGATTATCATCAGATTTCTCAGCAGAAACTCTACAAGCTAGAAGAGAGTGGACCCCAATATTTAAAGCCCTGAAAGAGAGGAACTTTCAGCCAAGAATACTATACCCATCAAAGCTATCCTTCAAGTATGAAGGAGATATAAAAACATTCACAAATACAGAAAAGATGAGAGACTTTATCAACAGAAAGCCCCCACTCCAGGAAATACTAAAGGGGGTTTTCCAACCAGATTCAAAGAACAAAAGAAAACAACACCACAAGTAACAGCTCCACCAAGAACACAATAAAACCAAACTTAAACTGTGACAACAAAGGAAAAAAAGGGGGGAGAGGATGGAGATTAACAGTAGCAAAGGATGATGAAGTGCAGAAATACTTATAAGATAGGGTACTACAATGAATATGGTAGGTACCCTTTTCATTACTTAATGGTAAACACCCTTAAAAAAACCACCACAAAAACACTTGACTTAAAAAAGGTAGCAACAGAGGAAAGAAGTATGGAACACAAACAAACAAAAACAAATGATAGAAAAACAAAAGAGAAGAATCAAACTAGATACAAAACTAACAGAAAGCAATTTATAAAATGGCAGTAGGGAACCCACAAGTGTCAATAATTACACTAAATGAAAATGGATTAAACTTACCAATAAAAAGACACAGAGTAGCAGAATGGATTAAAAAAGAAAATCCAACTATATGCTGCCTACAAGAAACACATCTAAGCAACAAGGATAAAAACAAATTCAAAGTGAAAGGCTGGAAAACAATACTCCAAGCAAACAACACCCAAAAAAAAGCAGGCGTAGCAATACTCATATCTAATAATGCTGACTACAAGACAGAAAAAGTACTCAGAGACAAAAATGGTCATTTCATAATGATTAAGGGGAAGTTGAATCAAGAAGACATAACAATCCTTAATATATATGCACCAAACCAAGGAGCACCAAAATATATAAGACAGCTACTTATTGACCTTAAAACAAAAACTAACAAAAATACAATCATACTTGGAGACCTCAATACACCGCTGACGGCTCTCGATCGGTCATCCAAACAGAGAATCAATAAAGATATAGTGGCCTTAAACGAAATACTAGAACACCTGGATATGATAGACATCTACAGGACACTTCATCCCAAAGCGACAGAGTATACATTTTTCTCTAGTGTACATGGAACATTCTCAAGAATTGACCATATGTTGGGCCACAAAGACAATATCAGCAAATTTAGAAAAATTGAAATTGTACCAAGCATATTTTCTGATCATAAAGCCTTGAAACTAGAATTCAACTGCAAAAAAGAGGGGGAAAAACCCACAAAAATGTGGAAACTAAACAACATACTTCTAAAAAATGAATGGGTCAAAGAAGAAATAAGCGCAGAAATCAAAAGATATATACAGACAAATGAAAATGAAAATACGACATATCAGAATCTCTGGGATGCAGCAAAAGCAGTAATAAGAGGAAAGTTCATATCACTTCAGGCCTATATGAACAAACAAGAGAGAGCCAAAGTAAACCACTTAACTTCACACCTTAAGGAACTAGAAAAAAAAGAACAAAGACAACCCAAAACCAGCCGAAGAAAGGAGATAATAAAAATCAGAGCAGAAATAAATGAAATAGAGAACAGAAAAACTATAGAAAAAATCAATAAAACAAGGAGCTGGTTCTTTGAAAAGATCAATAAAATTGACAAACCCTTGGCAAGACTCACCAAGGAAAAAAGACACAGGACTCAAATAAATAAAATCCAAAATGAAAGAGAAGAAATCACCACAGACATCATAGATATACAAAGAATTATTGTAGAATACTATGAAAAATTATATGCCACCAAATACAACAATCTAGAAGAAATGGATAAATTCCTAGAACAATACAACCTTCCTAGACTGAGTCATGAAGAAGCAGAAAGCCTAAACAGACCAATCAGCAGGGAGGAAATAGAAAAAACTATTAAAAATCTCCCCAAAAATAAAAGTCCAGGCCCAGACGGTTATACTAGTGAATTCTATCAAACATTCAAAGAAGACTTGGTTCCTATTCTACTCAAAGTCTTCCAAAAAATTGAAGAAGAAGCAATACTTCCAAACACATTTTATGAGGCCAACATAACCCTCATACCAAAACCTGGCAAGGATGGCACAAAGAAAGAAAACTACAGACCAATATCTCTAATGAATACAGATGCTAAAATACTAAACAAAATACTGGCAAACCGAATACAACAACATATTAAAAAAATAATACATCATGATCAAGTGGGATTCATCCCAGAATCTCAAGGATGGTTCAACATACGCAAAACGGTTAACGTAATACACCATATCAACAAAACAAAGAACAAAAACCACATGATCTTATCAATAGATGCAGAAAAGGCTTTTGATAAAATACAACACAATTTTATGTTTAAGACTCTCAACAAAATGGGTATAGAAGGAAAATATCTCAACATGATAAAGGCCATATATGATAAACCATCAGCCAACATCCTATTAAACGGCATAAAACTGAGGACTTTCTACCTTAAATCAGGAACAAGACAGGGTTGTCCACTCTCTCCACTCTTATTCAACGTGGTGCTAGAAGTTCTGGCCAGAGCAATCAGACAAGACAAAGAAATAAAAGGCATCCATATCGGAAAAGAAGAAGTAAAGCTATCACTTTTTGCTGATGATATGATCCTATACATCGAAAACCCGAAGGACTCCACAAAAAGATTATTAGAAACAATAAACCAATACAGTAAGGTCGCAGGATACAAAATTAACATACAAAAGTCCATAGCCTTTCTATATGCCAACAATGAAATATTAGAAAACGAACTCAAAAAAATAATCCCCTTCACGATTGCAACAAAAAAAAATAAAATACCTAGGAATAAACATAACAAAGAACGTAAAGGACCTATATAATGAAAATTACAAAGCATTGTTAAGGGAAATCGAAAAAGATACAATGAGATGGAAAAATATTCCTTGTTCTTGGATAGGAAGAATAAATATAATCAAAATGGCCATATTACCCAAAGCAATATACAAATTTAATGCAATTCCCATCAAAATCCCTATGAGATTTTTTAAAGAAATGGAACAAAAAATCATCAGATTTATATGGAACTATAAAAAACCCCGAATAGCCAAAACAATCCTAAGGAAAAAGAATGAAGCTGGGGGCATTACAATACCTGACTTTAAACTATATTATAGGGCCACGATAATCAAAACAGTATGGTATTGGCAGAAAAATAGACACTCAGACCAATGGAACAGAATAGAAAGCCCAGAAATAAAACCACATATATATGGTCAAATAATCTTTGATAAAGGGGCCAACAACACACAATGGAGAAAAGAAAGCCTCTTCAACAAATGGTGTTGGGAAAACTGGAAAGCCACATGCAAAAGAATGAAACTCGACTACAGCCTGTCCCCGTGTACTAAAATTAATTCAAAATGGATCAAAGACCTAAATATAAGACCTGAAACAATAAAGTACATAGAAGAAGACATAGGTACTAAAATCATGGACCTGGGTTTTAAAGAACATTTTATGAACTTGACTCCAATGGCAAGAGAAGTGAAGGCAAAGATAAATGAATGGGACTACATCAGAATTAAAAGTTTTTGCTCAGCAAGAGAAACTGATATCAAAATAAACAGACAGCCAACTATATGGGAACTGATATTTTCAAACGACAGCTCAGATAAGGGCCTAATATCCAAAATTTACAAAGAACTCATAAAACTCAACAACAAACAAACAAACAATCCAATAAAAAAATGGGAAGAGGACATGAACAGACACTTCTCCCAGGAAGAGATACAAATGGCCAACAGATATATGAAAAGATGCTCAGCTTCATTAGTTATTAGAGAAATGCAAATCAAAACTACAATGAGATACCACCTCACTCCTGTTAGATTAGCTATTATCAACAAGACGGGTAATAGCAAATGTTGGAGAGGCTGTGGAGAAAAAGGAACCCTCATTCACTGTTGGTGGGACTGTAAAGTAGTACAACCATTATGGAGGAAAGTATGGTGGTTCCTCAAAAAACTGCAAATAGAACTACCTTATGACCCAGCAATCCCTCTACTGGGGATATACCCCAAAACCTCAGAAACATTGATACGTGAAGACACATGTAGCCCCATGTTCATTGCAGCACTGTTCACAGTGGCCAAGACATGGAAACAACCAAAAAGCCCTTCAATAGAAGACTGGATAAAGAAGATGTGGCACATATACACTATGGAATACTACTCAGCCATAAGAAATGATGACATCAGATCATTTACAGCAAAATGGTGGGATCTTGATAACATTATAAGGAGTGAAATAAGTAAATCAGAAAAAAACAAGAACTACATGATTCCATACATTGGTGGAACATAAAAATGAGACTAAGAGACATGGACAAGAGTGTGGTGGTTACCAAGGGTGGGGGGGGAGGGAGGACATGGGAGGGAGGGAGGGAGAGAGTTAGGGAAAGGGGGAGGGGCACAGAGAACTAGATAGAGGGTGAAGGAGGAAAATCTGACTTTGGGCGAGGGGTTTGCAACATAATTTGATGACAAAATAACCTAGACATGTTTTCTTTGAATATATGTACCCTGATTTATTAATGTCATCCCATTACCATTAATAAAAATTTATTAAAAAAAATAAAATAAAATAAAAATAAAGGAATAAAATACTAGGGGGATGTGGTTAAGTAATTTTATAACCCAGTTGGAAAATTCTACCTAGGTCTGACATAAAAATCAGAAACTATAAATGAGATAAATTTAGCTACCTAGAAATTAAACTATCTGAATATAAAAATATAGTGTAAAGAAGATAGATATAACCTGACCTGTGGTGACTCAATGGATAAAGCGTCAACCTGGAACACTGAGGCTGCTGGTTTGAAACCCGGAACTTGCTTGGTCAAGGCACATATGACAAGCAACCAATGAACAGCTAGAATGAAGCAACTATTTCTTGTCCCCCCTCCTCCTCTCTCTGTAAAATCAATAAGTAAAATATTTTTTAAAGAAGAAGATTGATATGGAAACAATGAACTGAGAATTAATATTTACATATATGGTTAACAGATTAATAATTAATATATTAATAATTAATTAATATATAATTGATATATTAATTGCATTAGGTTACAAAAATACTACCAATCAATATCAAATAACTAAATGAAATAAAAAGAGGTCAAAAGTCATAAATCATAATCCACAGAAAAGATATTCTAACTATTAATAAAAAAAATGAAATATTTTTCTTGGAAAAGATTAAATGAGTATGATACCAATGAGGGAAAGAGACTATTTTTGTAGATGAGAGTGTAGGTTAGTACAACTTTAATTTTAAAGTTTGAAAATATCTATTTAAGTGAAAATCAAATACAAAATTTAAATAGTGATTATTTTATATTCAGGAACTCTATTTTTAAGATCTTTACCTGAATAAATAGTTACACAATTTATAAAGACATATGTATATAAGTATTTCTTGTGATTTTTTTATTACATAAAATGGCAAATTGCTTAATTGTCCATCAATTGAGATCTAGTTAAAAACATATAGCAGCCATCTTTTAAAGATTATACAATTGTTAAAATAATAATTTAAACAATACATACAGACAAGAAAAGATAACTACATAAATGAGTTTTTAAATTGCCAGAATATATATAACCATATCACATTTTGCAAAAACATGATATAATAATTTGAGTATGTATTATAAAAATTCAAAAGCATGTAATACATCAAAGCAAAACCTATATTCCTATATGTCCTGAAGGTGGGATTATGGAAAAGTATCATTTTCAATTTTGTATATTTTACATTACTTATTTTACAGTTGGCATGTTACACTTTTGTTTACAGAAAAATATATAATTTTATATATTTTAAATTTTGTAATGTATAATTTTTCAGGAAAAAAATTAATGCTGTTAATAAATGCTATTAAATAACTCATTGATATATTTACCTAACACTTCATTAACAGCTAACAGAGTAACTCAAAATTGTTTAAGAGTTCATTTCAAGTTATTAGTAGGGTTGTATATTAGTCAACATGTTCGGTGTTAGTAGACAATAAAGCAACTTCTAAGTGAAGGGATAAAGGCAACAAAAAATGGAGTATTGAATAATGATGATTATTTGGGAAGACACAAGAATGGCTGGTGAAGTGAAGAATATGACATTCTAGGTGCTTTGTCACGTCAGGGCTCTACACACCACATTTTGTTATTTAAGTGTAAAAATGCTTAATGATGATTCTCAAAATGCATAAACACTCCACACAACCAGCTTCTGTAGTTATCTCTGATCACTACCTGTGGCCCATATTTCCTGTATCAAATGAAAAGAAATACTTTGTTTGATGATGAATATAGCAGAAAACAGAAACTAATTGGGCACCCTTTCACCCCCTGAACAAAAAAGCACCTTCCTTCATTTTTTTCTCTTTTACCAATTTGTGATTTACTTTCCAGAATTAAAAATCTAGAGATAAATAATATGTGAACATACCTTCTTGGGAACTTGAACTCTAGATGAGAAACCAAACAAATAAAAAAGAAACAGAAAAATGATTACAATACATTGAAAGACGGGGTCAGTTAAAGCAGAGGATAAATAGGATTCTCTGAGTTAGAACTGCTTAAAATTAAAGCTGGTCTCCCCTCTTTTTAAGGGTGAAGATTACATGTCATTTTTAGGTAGATCTTTATTCTCTAACAAACATATTATATAAGTTATGGTGAATACACTTCAGGAAACTGGAGTTTGGAACTTTTTATGGAAGGACCAGAAAGATACTGTGGATGCTACAACAGTGAGGAGGACTGAGTACAGGAATAACAGGGGGAGTCACCACAGGCAGGGAGACTGCCGGTAGCCAGGTACAGAACCACACCACACTGCTTGGTTGACACTGTAAACATCTATGGATATGGCTACTCTGACACAGTTGAGCTTTGAGGAAAAATATCTAAGCCTGGATATAAACTAAAAAGTGATAACCTGGGTGCCCAACATTGATCTGATTGTGTCTAGTCATCAAACAGACCTGAGAAAGGCATCCTTACAGAGTATACCAAATTCACAGAACAAGTCTTCAGCTGATGGCAGCATGAGCTGATAAGAGGAAACAGCACGAGTGGCTCCAGCATGCACTACACAAACCTCTGGAGACCCTGAGCAAGTAGGAGGAAGAGAAGTTAATAAGCATACGGAGACTTTGGAATTGATTGAGAGTGTTCAAATAATGTCAGCAAATGGCAGTTAGAGAATAGAGAGTAGTGAAGTTAAAAGAGTTTTGGACTATGAGTTGGGAAATTTGAGATTAAATATCATTCTCTTTGTAATTTTAAATAAATTAAACAAGAAAGACATTAGACGGAGGTGACTTTAATGTCTCAGTAGCTACTTAAGCAAACCAAACCTGAGCCTAAATGCCCCAAAGTTAAGAAATTGAAACCTAAGGACCCTTAGTCACAAATAACCAGCTAGGCTTTTCCAAATAAGGCAACTGCTTAAGCTATAGCCAATCAAGTAATTTTCTTGTTTTGCCTTGGCTTCTTCACTATAAAAGTGTTTCTTTAGCTCCTGTGAGTAGAGCACTTGTAACAACTTCCAGTTTGGTACTTACAGATTTGAAGAGATTTTTGTTCCAATAAACTCAAAATTTTGAATATGTCTCAGTTTATCTATTAAAAATTATTATTATGCTAATTTTAAAGATAATGAAGTAAAAGCTCAGGAAGTTAACTTAGTCACCCAAAGATACCCAGCTTCTGCACAGCAGGAACAGATTAAAATCAGCTGACATTTCTCACTGTATATATCCGACTGCCATCTTGATATATTTTTTTGAAGTCTAACAGGTATCTTAAACTGTATTGGACAAAATAGAGCTTTGGATTCCTCTTCCTGCCCTCCAAATTCACTTCCTCACGGGTTTTTCCACCCTCAGTTATAGGATCATCTTATGTATCTGGGTTCTCAAGCTCCAAACTTAAAGAGCCATCCTTCTCCAAAGAGGACACAGAGCAGATAGCCAATAACATGAAAAGACGCTCAATGTCACTAATCATTAGAGAAATGCAAATTAAAACCACAATAAGATATCACCTCACACCTGTCAGAATGACTATCATCAATAAATCAATAAATCAAAAGTCCAGTGTTGGCAAGGAAGTGGAGAAAAGGGAACCCTCCTACACTGCTGATGGGAATGCAGACTGGTGCAGCCACTGTGAAAACAGTACGGAGATTCCTCAAAAAATTAAAAACTAAAACTGCCTTTACCCAGTGATCCTGCTCGTGGAATATACCTGAAAAAACCAAAACACTAATTTGAAAAAATATATGCACCCCTCTGTTCATTGCAGCATTATATACAGTAGCCAAGATCTGAAAGCAGCCCAGTAGATGAGTGGATAAAAAAGTTGTGATACATTTACAATGGAATACTAATAGCCCATAAAATGAAAGGAAATCTTACCTTTTGCAATAGCATGAATGGACCTGGAGATTATTATGCTAAGTGAAGTAAGCCAGTCAGAGAAAGACAAATACTACATGATCTCACTTATATGTGAGAATCTAATGAACAAAATGACTTAATAAACAAAATAGAAACAGAAGCATGGATAAGTAAAACAGACTGAGAGCTGTCAGGTTGGGGGGCTACATTGAAAAGGTGAAGAAATTAAGCATAAAGGCACATATATATAGTGATAGCCAGAGGGAAAGAGGGATGGGGAGAGATGGAAATGGGCAAAGGAAGAGTAAATGAAGATGAAAAGAGACTCTACTTTGGGTGATGGGTATATGACGCAGTATGCAGATGATGTTTTATCGAGTTGTACACTTGAAACCGATATGATTTCATGAACCAATGTCACATCAATAAATTCAATTTTTTTAAAAAGAGCTATCCTTGATTTTTCTATTATACAACTTTATCTAATGCATCAGTAGCTTCTATAAGCTTTATCTCCAAAATATAACCTGTTAATAGAATTCAACCATTATTTTCTATACCAAATATAACAACATCTTCTAAATTGGTCTTCTAGCAGGACAAATCTTCAAATAATGACATATTATGTACTTCTGAGAACTCTGGACTATTTAATAGTCCATCCTTCAAATAGAAGCCAAAGCAAGCTTTCCAAGTATGATGCAGATCAGGCCGCAACTCAGTTTCAAATCCCCTGGTGCTTTCCTTTACAAGTGGGAAAATTCCACTGTTCTTGCTCAGCCTCCAAGCCCTACATGGTGGGGTCACTGCCACTCATTTGTCCTCATTCTCTTGCCTCCCTCCTCCCTCCCACCTCCTTCTCCCTTTTGCTCCCTACTATCCAGCCTCATTGGCCTTTCCTTATGCTTGGGATGCTTTCTCCCCAGATCTCTACAGGCCTGCACCTGACTCCTCATCAAGCCTAAATTCAAATGTAGCTGCAAAGAGATGACTACCTCCTTGAGTTAAAGCAACCTCCTCACTCACTTTGAATGACATTTCCACATTTTATCTTCTTCTTAGTTCTTATCATTCCCTAAAATCCCAAGAATTTAAAAGCTCATTGAAGACATAGACTCTGTTTTATACACTTGAATATTCCACTGCCTAGAATGGTGTTTGTGAATGTTAGTGTTCAATAATTTTTGATTGGCTGTATTAATGAGTTAATTGCATCCTAAGGTAGCCTTTTGGAAAGAATAAACAGACTACTGAGACAATAGTACATTTTCTTTCTAAATAACGGTAAATGATGAGAAAACTTTTGTTAAACTAATATCTATGGATATTCCATTTAGGTTGCCTGTAATTGTTCAAAAGTAGAAAAAAATACAGGGGGATACATTGTAATATATTGCTCAAGTTGTTACTTAGATTATAACCATATCAAAATTTGTAGCTTTTGGTTAGTTTCTACACTATTAAGAATAAATCACAACTATATGGAAATTTTCACCAATTGAAAGGTTGGGATCTTCCATTTCAGTGTCAGAGCCTAAAACAGTAAGAGTGATAATTCTTGAGACTATTCTCATGGTATTCCAAGTAAAAACCTATGTTTATATACTCTACTTATAGCAATTTACTGAAGTTATTCATTTTTTTCCATACTTCATTTTCATAAGAAGTTAACCTAGGCAAAATGGTGCCATTTTATTGAATAGAAACAAAAAAAAAAATAAAAGTTGTTGCTGCTGTTACAAATTAAGCCAGCTCATATTGTTAGCAGACTCTCTAGATTTCTGTGACACACTTCTGGGTACATCATATCCTTGTTGTGTCTTTATGATGGTGATTTTTCAGCATAATCTTACGCAGCTTCTACTACTGAAAATACAAGATTGTGTTTGGGAGTGGTAGAAAATGAGATGAGAAGGGCAAAGCCAGACCAAGTCTTGGGGGCCAAAGGATCTAGCCATGAGAAGTTCAAACTTTATTTTGAGGGTTTATGCCTTGAGAAAAAAAGGAAGAGAAAAAAGAAGAAAAAGAAAAGGGGATCTTGTTTGCCTGTTTGTTCATTTTAGCTGCTATCCTATTTCTCTTTCTCTTTTTGCTGCCAAACTTCTCCAATGAGTCCTCTATACTGAGACCTACATAAAGGGTGCTGGAAAAGGACATTTGCTATTTTCTCAGATTTGTGAGCCTTTAAACTTGAAAACAAAATCCATAATTTATAAAAAGAGGTAGCAGACTTTTCCTTCAAAACCAGGGAGTTACTCAGAAGAGCCAGCCTAAAAGTCAATCAGGTGATTCACCCTTAGCCTACCTTGAAGATTATTTTAAGGGAAGGCTTGAAAATTAATGGAGATGGGTAAGTAGGACTTCTTTAGAGAAAGAATTATGAACTTAAACATGTAAATAAACAATGACCAGGTCATATATGCCAAAAGAGCTCTGATCCACATCCTCTGTAGCAACCAGCTAAAAGCCAAACCACAATGTCTGTTGCATTTGGTCAGAGCAGTTAGGACCTAGCCAATGATTGCCAGCTTTCCTATTCTTATGCCTCCACTTTCAACTCAGGACCAGCTAGAAAAAGCCAAATAAGCTCCTCAAACCTGTCACATATGATACTCTGCTTCAAATGAGCTTGCTTCCAGCTTCCTCATGCCAACAATCTCCAATCAGAGCATACCTGAAGACTTTCCTTTATTAATATTCTAAAGCTTTTCCACTCTCCTGATTGCCTTTGAGTCAATGCAAGTTATGGTGCTGACTCCCTTGCTATAATAGGCTCTGAATAAATAACTTCCGTTCTCATTTAGGTGGTCATCTTCCTTTATTTCAAGAGTGCTATGATATTTCTCCTTCCCTTTGCCTGGTGGACAGGACAAGGGTGTTGCCCCCTAACCTATAGCCAAAGGCCAGGGAAGCTAACACTATTCAATTTCAACAAATTTCCGAAAGATGCTGGCTCAAGGGACCTGTAACAGCTGAGAAAAGAAGACAGGGCTATGGTGGAACAATTTGGTAGGGCAGGGAAGTATACTCATATCACATTGGCCAGGTGTGGACTTCTTGGCTGACTGGAAAGGGACTCTCCCAAGAGGATTTCCTGGGAAGGAAGTTCACCTCAACCAAAGGTCTCTTAAAAACACTTAAAACACCCAGTAAGAGGAAATACCAGCACTTTGATAAACCAAATGGCAAAACTATACAAGCTAAATAATAATAAATAATAATGTTTCTGCCTCTCATTCTCCCTCCCACCATCTCTAGAAAAGTCATAAGTAGCATAGTGAATAGGAAAGTAACAAAATTTACTTTACAAATATGATATTATTTCAAATAATATCATTATTGGATTATTATTTTTTTTATGCCAACATTTATTTATTTATTTATTTGCCAGGACTTTGAAAGAATTGCTGAGCAAGCTACCTTAAATTTTTTTTGCTGTAACTGAAAATACTCTTCTTGGCTAAATTATAAGTAAAGAAACCTTCTATAAATTATTAAAAGTTTAATATCAGAGATAAATTTAACCAGTTTGCTCTCTTCCATTGAGTTGTAGTTTCAGTGTAATGCATTTCCCAAACTGTGATTCTGCTTTGGGGAGACCCCAAATTAACTTGCAAATCTAAACAAAAGTTTGTGATTGCTCATTGAACCACCGCTATACCATCCATCAGCCTCTGCTGATACCAGAAGAGGAAAAACATTTCACCAGAGTTCCTTTGGGAACCATAGACCCGGTAGGTAGTTATACAATGCTTCTCATCTCTATGACCTTAGTCATCACCCAACAGGCAAAGCTTTCCTTCTTCACAGCTTCATCCTGAATTCATCCCCCTATTTTTGTCTTTCCCAGCTGCTCTTTCCATTCTACCTCCTGAACTTTTATCTGTCTGTAACCACATCCTCTTACAAATCTAGATGTTTCACAGAACAATCTGATTGCCTTAACTGCTCTTGGCTATATTTCACAGCTACCATTGTCTTACAGCTCTGTCAAGTTGAAAGTTCTTTATTCTCCTCTTGCCAAATGCTTCAGAGCTTTCTGAAGTTGGAGCATTTTTTTTGCCCCTTTGCAATTTTTCACCATTACCTTTATACAACTGCACTGCCTGATAAGTAGCTACTTTCTGCTACATATGGCTGTCGAACATTTGAAATGTGGCTAGTCCAAATTGAGCTCTTGAAATAAGCGTGAAATATATCCCAAATTTTAAAGATGGTATAAAAATGTAGAATATATAATTAATAATGTTTATATTGATTACATATTTAAAATATAATGATTTGGATATATTGGGGTAAATCAAATATTAAAATTAATTTCATATATTTCCTTTTCCTTTTTAAAACATATCAGTTAGAAAAATTCAAATTACATATGTATCTCAAATAATATTTCTATTACAAGGCTATGGGATTTACATAGTTTTATAAAGAGAATAGAAAATTTATGTTACATATTTTATGTACTCTGCAGCTATAGTGTACAAAGCATTGACCTTGGTACTGGTTAGGTAGCAGTGCATAAAGTCCTTGTCATGAAGTTTACATTATTGTGAGGAGGGACAGATTGCCCATAAACTAAAAAGTATATATAGAGTCCATGGGATGTGGATACATGCTGTGGTAGAAAGTAGAGAGTGCTGGCTGTGACAGGCGGGGTTTCTATGTAGAGTAATCAGGGATGGGCTCACTGGGACAGAGAACTTTAAGAATGCAGAGAATAAGGCAAGTAGATTACTTGAGGAGGGATTTAGTCAAAGCAAGTACAAAAGACATGCAAAGGACACAGGCTTGACGGTTCTAGTAACAGCAAGGGGAATATTACCATTAGAATGGAGTAGGTGAGACAGAAATTGTGAATAAAGAAGTAATGCAGCAAGAGAGGTAGTGTGCTGCTGCGTGTGTGTGGTGAAGGGAGATAGTATCATGTAAGCATTGGAAGGGCCTGGGCTCTTATTCTGGGTGAGATAAAAAGCCAATGGAGGATGTTGAACAGATGAGTGACCTTCTCCCATTTAGATTTTCAGAAGGATGGTTATTGGTGTTATGTTTATAAGGCAGCCATGGTAAATGAGGATGGATGAAAGTAGAACTGCTACAACAATACTGTAAGGACCAGATGGTGACTGGACTGGATAGGCGGTGACAAGAGACCGAATTCTAGGTATATGTTAAAGACACAGGCAGTAGGATTTGCTGGAGAATTGGATATGGGAATTGAGAGGAAAAAAGGAGCCAAGGATGATTCCAAGGTGTTGGTTTGAGCAACTGCAGGGCAGTTAATGAGAAGGAACACGCTGTGAGGAGTGGAAGAGGGAACTGGTAGCTGGCAGTCCACATAAGTGGGAGAAAAAAAGTGCTAATATTCACAGCAGGAGGTAGAGTCCTTATCTGCTAAAGACATCAGGAAAAGTTCCAGAGTGTACATGCTTTCAAAGCTATGTGCTAAAATATGGAAGACATTTTCACAGATGAGAAAGAACATAAAAAGTACCTTGTCCTTTAAGTTAGCAAGAGCAAAGGCAAGAAAAATGGGAGAGCACAGGCTGTTGTTCGGAATGGTGATTGTTGTAGTTTGATTGCAACATATGATACAAGTAGGGAATTGCAGAGAAATAGGTTTGGAAAAGTGAAATGGAGAAGATGATGATGTCTCGCAGGCTCAGTTAAGGAGTTTGAACTTGACTTATTAGGCAAGTAGGATGTGCTGAGTAATCTTGCAGGATAGAAATGATAGTACTGTATTAGTCTGTACTTTAAGAAGGTAACAATGGATGTGGAGTGGACTTGTTGGGGTAGGGGTAGAAAGAAAATGAGTGGAGTTGAAAGCAGGAAGGTAATTAGGAGGTAAGGCTGGACATTTTCCATTGGCTGCTCCAGCGTTACTTTCTATCCTTCTCCACTGGCCTTGTGCCCCTGGAGGTGAATCTTTATGGACTGTTTTAGCACACTACCTCTACCTCTAATTTATTGTTGACTTTGGTTAATAGGAGACAGAACAGAAGAAAAACGAATGGGCAGAGAGTAAGGCCAAAAGGACTGTTATCTTGAGTCACTCCTAGTTGAGCTTGTCTGCTTGAAGACCAGAGATCCAACAGTAGACCCAACTCTATTACAGCTTGGGGGCCAGTAATGGCTCTCTCCCTTAACTCTTTAGGCCTAAGGGCCAAAAAGGCTTCCCTGTATTTTTATTTTTATTTTTTTCTTTTCCAAATGAGAGGAGAGGAGATAGAGAGACAGACTCTCACACGCACCTCACCTGGGATCCACCCAGGAACCCCATCGGGGCCCAATACTCTGTCCATCTGGGGCCATACTTGCAACAGAGCAATTTTTTAGAGCCTGAGGTGGAGGCTCCGTGAAGCCATCTTCAGCACCCAGGGTGATGTGCTCAAACCAGTGAAGCCATGGTTGCAGGAGGGGGGGGAGGGAGGGAGAGAGAGAGAGAAAAGAAGAAGAAGAAGAAGAAGAAGAAGAAGAAGAAGAAGAAGAAGAAGAAGAAGAAGAAGAAGGAGGGGGAGGGGGAGGGGGAGGAGGGGAGGAGGAGGAGGAGGAGGGGGAGAAGGAGGAGAAGAAGGAGAAGAAGAAGAAGAAGAAGAAGAAGAAGAAGAAGAAGAAGAAGAAGAAGAAGAAGAAGAAGAAGAAGGAGGAGGAGGAGGAGGAGGAGGAGGAGGAGGAGGAGGAGAAGGAGGAGGAGGAGAAGGAGGAGGAGGAGGAGAAGGAGGAGGAGGAGGAGAAGGAGGAGAAGGAGGAGAAGAAGGAGGAGGAGGAGGAGAAGAAGAAGAAGAAGAAGAAGAAGAAGAAGAAGAAGAAGAAGAAGAAGAAGAAGAAGAAGAAGAAGAAGAAGAAAGGGGATGGGTGGAAAAGCAGATGGTTGTTTTTCCTTTGTGCCCAGACTGGAATCGAACTCAGACATCCACATGCCAGGCAAGCACTCTACCACTGTGCCAACCAGCCAGGGACACCCTGTGTTCGTTAAATGTATTCATTTACCCTGTCTCTCCCACACCTTTATAAAGAGTTCTTTCTTTAAACTGTCCTCAGTAACCTTGTTTGAGCCTGCCATCCATTTGCAGTAAAACTGTAACTATGTACTGTAGAAAACAACTCTAATCATATCATTTAAAACTCCATAGTTTGCTTCTCTTTGAAGTAAAAGAAGCCAAGAAAGTTGGCAGTCCAGGGCTACTAGAGATAGTTTTGTGGTCATCAGAGTTTTGATATCAGGGTTCTCCTTCACCACACAGGCACTGACCAACAAATGGCTATTGGAACATTGACCATTTCTTCTACTTTCTAGGCAGCTCAAAGGAGAGCACAAGGATTCACTGCCCAGTGACTTTAAGAAGCCTTCCAAGAAGTCTCCTCCAACAGTTTGTATTATCGCGTTGGGCAGACCTTCATCTCACAGCTTTGCCCAGCTACAAGAGAGGCTGGGAAATGATTTCTCTAGCTAGGCACATTGCAACTCCAAATAAATTTGGGGTCTTGTGATTAGAGAAGAACTGGGAAATGGTTATTGTGTAGTTAGTTCCAAGCCTCTACCACCAGAAGCAAGTTAGATAATCCAGAAAAATAGACTTAGGTAAACAAGGGCCTGAGAATGGGGAGCGGAGGGAAAGAGGGGTGTAGACATTGTGAAAGATGAACAAGACTAGATATTAGTGATGAAATGGGCCTCCTTAGCATCCTCTCTATCTGTCAATATTTTACTTATTTCCCTTTTGACCTAGGAAAATATTTTTTATCTGAGTATACAACTTTCTAAAAGCTACTTTTTGAGGATTTCTATAGAAAATAACCAGAAAAAACAAAATGCATCTAAACAAGCCTGAAAAAAAAAGAGGCTAGAAAACAAAAATATTGGAAATTTCCATTTCAACGTCTTTAGTAATGTTGAGTAATTCTGCAGTCATATCAATGATGCAACTGCAGGTTTTCCTTTGACCTAACTGACCTCCTGATAATAAAGTGGTCAGCATACTTACAGCTGTTGAATCATGATTGCCCTGCATACCTCCCTGAGCTAATGTTAACAGCTCAGAAGGCAGCTAAGTTCAGAGTTGCTGATAAACATGAACAACTGTCAGTGAGTTAAAGGTCTAAACCTGTGGGATTCGAGCTTACCTGTTTGTTGAATACTAGGAAAAATAACAAGTTATTTTGTCTCTTAAATTTTAATTAACACAGCATTTTCTAAGGTCTTGTGTGTTTTAATAGACTGTGTAAAGTACAGAAAGAATATACTTCTCCTCCCTATGAGATTTTATATTCTTTGAGGTATAAAACTGTATGTCTGAAAACTATGTGTTTTCTGTACAGCATGTACTTGGACATATTTGCCATATATTTTCTTTTCAAAGTTTTCCTCACAGTTGAGTTAGTTACTAAAAGTACATTATTCTGAATGCCATTATGTAAATGATAATAATAAAGGAAAAAACCCTACCACATTTAAATACATTGTAAATTATATGATTGTTCTTAATTTCTCAACTAAGAAGCAAATTTAGAACTATGTGAAAAGTGTAAATTGTTCCAATTTTAGTATGTGTGCTGCCAAAATGAGCACTGTGAAAAATGTAAATGGAATTTTTCATTGAAATATATATATATATTTTTGAAATATATATTTCAACATCATCATGGTGACTGGCTTTTTGAATGAAGTGTGATGAACATATAGTCTAATTTTTTCCACCAAATTCTAGATTTGGTACTGGGAATCTTATATGTGTATTCCCAGGGAAATCCACTGTCTCTTCATTCTTATTACAATTAACTTGCAATTTGCTGAATATAATAAGCTGGCCACATTGTGCTCTATTTATAAAAGTTAACATTCTACCTTGATTTTCTTTTGCTATAATGATGGCTTCTATGTAGCCATTAGAAAATACACATTTGGCCCTGGCTGTTTGGCTCAGTGGTAGAGTGTCAGCTGGGGGGGTGGAAGTCCTGGGTTCGATTACTGGTCAGGGCACACAAGAGAAGCAACCATCTGCTTCTCCACCTCTCCCCATATTTCTCCCTCTCTCTTCTTCTCCTGCAGTCATGGCTCAAACGGTTTGAGCAAAGTTGGCCCCAGCAGCCTCACCTCAGGCACTAAAATAGCTCTGTTGCTAAACAATGGAACAGTATCCCCAGATGGGCAGAGTATGGCCTGGTAGGGGGCTTGCTGGGTAGATCCTAGTTGGGGAGCATGTTGGAGTCTGTCTCTGCCTCCTTACCTTTCACTTAATAAAAACATTAAAGAAAATAAAAATACACATTTATAGGTTATGTCATGGTTTGTACACCTAGAACTCAATTTTTAATTCAGTTCCCTCTCCATAATTTATTTTGTATTTTTTATTTAACAAGTATTTACCAAGTTTCTGCTATATGCCAAGCTCTGTGATAGTAGCTAAGGGTTTAGTCTTAAGCTTTACGCATTGACTGGCTCTATATGTGTATGTTTGTGATTAATTATATGTCTTTATGCAGTGTGTGTGTGTGTGTGTGTGTGTGTGTGTGTGTGTGTGTGTATGGAGAGGAACAACCAGAAGTATTTTACTTTGTTTAATTTTTAGCTTATTAAATTCAAATATTTTACTTACTAACTATACATTGGTGGTAAATTGCATTAACAAAGTCTGCTTTAAAAAAATAAAAAGCAATTCCACATTCAGCATGACTGAAAACCTTAAACAGCAGGTAAAATATATATAAATATAAGGACTATAGTGTATTATTACATATTCCTCTGCATGTACTCTAAAATATTAGCACTATAGATTGTATTAATATCTTAAATGCTTTTTTGTTATTGTACAATGTTTTTACTATACTTAATTTTATATCTTTCTAAAGTTTAAATAATATTTTAAAGGGTGGCAATCTTTCTTGATAGAAAAGGAAAAAAAATCTTTTTCAAATTAACCAAGGTCATAGAATCAAAGTTATCAACTAATGGTATTGGATAGAAAATTGGATAGAAAATTTAGTTGTTTTTCCCAAGAAGATTAAAACTCAAGATAATAGTTATTGGGCTATTTTCTTTTAAGCTTAAAATGCATACTATGAAAGTCTCCCTTTGTCTATAATACCATTTATTTCTGATTGTAAAGTATTGACCTGATTGTTAACATTATTACAACTTTTTGTATTCTTTACTAGTATTTTATTATTATTTCTGGGATCACATAACAGCTTTATCTGTTAAGAGATGTCAGAACAGGACTGTACATTTCGCCTTAAGACATTTTGCTAACTTAAATGCTTTGAACATTTTTTCTACTTGATTTTAGTGCACTTGTTAGTGTTAGACTCACTGTCTATTTGATAAAATATGTGACTATAAAGTCTAATTAGTTCTCTCTGTTATTAATATAATTTGTACCTTTAATGGACTATATAAAAATTGTCAAACTCTTTACAAAAATATCATACCATTTTACATTGCTTCCAGTAATGTATGAGAATTTTAATTACTCATATCCTCTCCAATACTTAAAACTGTCAGACTTTCTAATTTTAGCTATTTTACTGAGTATGAAGTGGCACCTTGTTGCAGTTTTGATTTGCATTTTCCTGATGACTAAGGATGTTATATGTCTTTTCATGTGCTCATTATATAGTTGTATATCTTTTTTTTTGTAAAGTATCTGTCCATATTTATTAGGTTACTTTTTTTCTTACTATTAATAAAGTGCAAAAGTTTTTTACATATTTTATCAAAAATATGTAATAGGAATATATTCTCCACTCCATGGCTTGCCTTTAATTTTCTTGCAGTGTTTGTTAAAGAGCCAAAAATTTTTTTTGTGTGTATATGTGTGAACACCAATTAATCATTTTCATGTGGCTGTTACACTATATCATTTTGTTTCCTTCTTAGTTCTCAGGGCACAGAGATATACCAAAGCATAGTACTAGAGGAGATATTTTAAGTACCTACTAGAGTTGTTAAACTTTAACTGAAAAGAGGAAGGGTAAAGCAGATATCAGCAGGTTTATTGGAGACTTTTCTCTACAAGGTGAGGATACATAGGAGAAGCAATCAATGAGTATACAACTAAATGGAAAAAAATAGGTAGAAAAATGAGTTGATACTGCTTTGTTTTTCTCCATTCCTTCCTCTCTCTCTCTCTGTCTCTCTCAAATCAATGAAAAAAAATTTAAGATTTGTTTGTTTGTTTGTTTTTGCTTATCTGGAAAGGACATAAAATTTTCAAATGTTAGTGTATCAATTAATCATTGCTGCAAAACAAATCACCCCCAAACTTAATGGCTTATGAAACTTATTACGTATTATTTTTCATGTACCTACAGGTGAGCTGAGGGTCAATTGATCAGGTTGAGCTCAGCTGGGATAGCCCTAGTCCACATGTCACTCATCCTCCTTGGACCAGTGGACTGATCATAGCCAAGGTATAGCCTCCCAAGGAGATAGCAGGGACACAGAGAACAAACACAGACATATAATGTTATTTATGCCTCTACTTGTGTAACCTTTGCTTATGCCCTTTTGGCTGAAAGAAGTCATATAGCTGAACCCACAGTCAAGGGAGTGATCAAATATATTCTACCTCTAGAAACTTCAAAGATAAATGGGAAAAGATACAGAGAGAAGAGGGAAGAAGAATTTTAGGGTCAGTCTGCCACATAGTTATCACACATATTTTGTATTTTCCTTAGTGATAGTGTTCTGGTTAGCTATTACTGTGGATTAGGAACTTCGAAAAAGCTCACCAGGATGGTTCCGGCTCATTCTGTTTCTTACACAGTTGCAAGCAGATGATGACTGAGGTTGGAACAGAGGGAATGCCAAACCAGATGGGATCTGGCTAGGTATCTTGCTGTCATTGTCTTACCAAGTGGTCTTCTATATAGGTTAGTTTGGGCTTCTTCATAGTATGGTGGCTTTAGGGTATATAGACAGCTTACTATAGAAGGAAGGTTAAGAGCAAGTAATCTAGCTCATGAAGTTGAAGCTAGCCTTGGAAATTATGTAATTTTATTTCTGCCACTGTATTCTATCAGTTACAATGAGTCACAGCCTTCCCAGTTTCAAAGAGACTTACCCTTCACTTCTTTTTATTTATTTTATTTATTTATTGAGGTGGTAATGTCAGAGTGATGGTGGCACGAGAGATTCTCCTGATCTCTCCCCTTGAAATTTCAACAAATTGAACAACTATAATGCAGCAAAGGAACCCCAGTTGGACTTGCAAGCGTGCCTGAATGTTCTTTGCACCCAATCAACTAAAGGTGGGAAGGGCTAAAAGGGGGGAAAGAAGATAAAACACACTTGTGGTCATCTCCTGGAGTGACTGTTTTTTATTCTAAGCTGGAACAACAGGAAGGGAGGAATCTCAGGCTGCCTAGGTTTTGACTGTGAAGATATCGAAAGGGCAGCCCAGAGTGACTGGGTCACCTTTTCCTGGAATGCTTGGAGAGATCAAGGGACAGAGGGGGAGAAACTAAACCAAAGCAACAGCAGAACAAGGGTTCATGACCAGTGTTTCTGTGGTCTGCCAGCAAACCACACTTGGCGCAGAGATAGAGAAAACTGAAGTGCGGCCCTCCTGCCTCCCAGATTCTACCTTCCTTACCTTGTAGATATGGAGGGTGATGGAGACAGATGCTACAGCTAATTCTCCAGAGCCACTCTCTCTCCTGAAAAACAGAGGTGCTTTGCCTCTGGTCTCCTGGTCTGTTGAGATGCATGAAGGAGTGACTGGAGGCCTGAGATTGCCATTGCTACAGCCATAAAGCAATAAAGCCATAAAACCCCCACAACAAGCCCCACCCACCAATGCAAATGCACCCTGGTCTATATCATTGTGACAAGAACATCTCAGCAGAGGTCAGCCCAAAAGTTTCACAGAGCTAGAACTTGCAACACAGTGACACCTACTTGAAGAAAACAGTAACCTCTTAAAATTTAATTCCTCTTTTCTTTCTCTTTTGAATTTCATTTTAATTTTTATATTTTTATTCTTTTTGTGAGTGCTTTGTTTCTATTTAATTTTTATTTTTTTCTCTTTGTTTTAGTACTATTTCTTTTTTACTTGTCATCATTTGTAATTTTTAAAATATTTTTAATGTATTATTTCAATTTTTTATTATTAATTCTTTTAGTTCTTCTGTTAGTGTTCTTAACAATATCACTTTCAAATGCCATCAAAAAATAAGAAATTGAATTCCATGGTTACACAAGACAGACAAGTAGTTCAGAAAGAAAATGAAAAATGTCCAGGAAGTCATTTCCATCACATGGAAACATTGGAGTTAAATGGTAGAGAATTCAAAATTGAAGTTCTGAAAATATTCAACTAGATGAGAGAAAACACAGATAGGCAATTTAATGAGCTCAAAAAACAAATTAATAAACAAAATTAATACTTCACCAAGGAGACTGAAACTTTAAAAAAAACAAATGGAGATGAAGAATTTCATACATGAATTAAAAACTGAGGTAGAAAGTTTAGCTAAAAGAACAGGCCAGATAGAGGAAAGAATCAGTGACATCAAGTGGAGATGCTACAGAGAGAAGAAGAGAGAGACTCATGAATTTAAAAAAATGATGGAGTGCTACATAAATTGTCTAACTACCTCAGAAAGAGTAATATAATAATAATGGATATATCAGAAGAAGAAGAGAGGGAGAAGAGAATGAAGAGCCTATTCAAACAAATAATTGATGAGAATTTACCAAACCTATGGAAAGAATTAGAGCCTCAAATCTAAGAAGCCAATAAAACACTGAGTTACCTCAACCTAAACAGACTTACTCTAAGGCGTATCATAATAAAAATTTCAAAAATCAATGACAAAAAAGAATCCTTAAGGAAGTAGGGAAATGAAGAACCCAACATATAAAGCAGGGGTCGAAAATCTTTTTTGGTTGAGAGAGCCATGAATGCCACATATTTTAAAATGTAATTCCATGAGAGCCATACAATATGTTTAACACTAAATGCACACAAGTAAATGTGTGCATTTTATGTAAGACCCACACCTTTAAAGTACAATAAGTCTCTGAATTCTTTTTAATAATGTTGTTATGCTGTTGCTGACCAATGATGAATAAAGTATTTCTTACCATTAATGCGACTTCTGGTGCTGCATGGTTTTGCTGATGGCTTTGTAATCTGGTTGATACGTGGTGAGGTTAAGCTTCATGCAGGTGTTGACACTTCCATTTATTAAGCGTGATCGTAGTTTGGTCTTAACGTTCTTTAGATGTGAGAAAGACTGCTCACATGCATACGTAGAGCCAAACATTGTCAGTACAGCAATACTCACATGCTGCAGTGTGTGTTATATGATGGGAAGTGCATTTGTTCCAAGTTTTGACAATCAGCTGGTCCATGGGTTGGAGTTTTTTATTTCTTCCCACTTGTGTTTGCTCTCCAACTCTGCTTGCTGTTGTGCAAGTCTTTCCAAATCTTTATTCAGTGACTTGAACTTATTTACCCACATGTCTGAGGCCTTCAGATCAGCAGCTTGTAGCTCAAAATCTCTGATGGAGACACCAGGGATGTAATTCAGGTTGGCACTGTCACTGCACACTCGTGTGGATGGGTGATGAACTTAAAAAGACAAGTGTGCTCACGAAATTCTCCAAAGCACGCTTTGAATGACTGCAGGAGATTAGATGTGAAGTCCGCTAGCTGCTGGAGATCAAGATGTTGAGTAGGGTCACTTGCTGTGCATGCATCTTTAAACTCTTCCAGTTTTTCAAAGTGTAGTAAACGACCTGTTTCAATGTGGGTGATGAAGAGTTCCAGCTTGTTTTCAAATGCAAACACTGCTTGTTGAAGAGATAAGACTGTATTTCCAATGCCTTGCATTTTCACATTGAGCTGGTTCAGATGTTCAGTCATGTCCACAATATAGTAGAACTTTAGGAGCTACTACTCAGTGTTAGCTAACTCAGGATGCTCGACATTTTTCATTTCAAGAAAAGTCCAGATTTCGCTTAGACAAGCCAAGAAACGGCTAAGCACCTTCCCTCTTGACAACCAATGCACATTGCTGTGCAGAAGCAGACCAGGATAATTATTCCCAACTTCATCCAGCAGTGTTTTAAACCAGCAATCATTTAAAGCTCAGGCAACAATAAAGTTGACCACCAGAATGACCAGCAACAACACCTCACCAAGCTGCTCACCACACATCTAAGCACAAAGGGCCTCCTGATGTAGGATGCAGTGAAAACTTAGGATGGGTCTCTTCAAGTGCACGAAGAAGTGCTATGAATCCTCTGTTTTTCCCCACCATGCATAAAGCACCACCAGTACACACCGAAATAAGTTTATCCACTAGTAGATTTTTTTCTTTAGCAAACTCAGTGAAAGACTTGAATAAACCCTCTCCTCTTGTCTCTTTCATAGACAAAACAGCAAGACTTTCCTCACATAGTGTGTCGCTGACAGCATACCTTGCAATTATGCTGAACTGGGATAAATGGCTTACATCTGTTGACTCATTCAAAGCAAGAGAGAAAAAACAGTGCTGCATTTATGTCCTTCACTTCTGTTGCCTCAATTTGATTTGCCATCATGATGGTACGATCATGACCAGTTCTTGCCAACAGAGGCATGTCTTTTATTCGTTTGATTATCTTGTCTTTATCCGAAAAGTCGTCAAAAAGTTCATTGGCAACATAAAGCATGAATGTTTTGGCATATTCCCCGTCTGTGAGTGGCTTTCCATTTCTTACAACTGCTAAAGCACCAGCAAAGCTAGCTGAATTCCAGTCACCTTGTTGGGTCCAAACACGGAGTTGCTGCTGACTAGCTTGCACTCTGCACAGTAGCTCTTGACATGCTTTCTTCCTGCTATCCCCAGCTGGATATTTTGATGCAAATGTAGTATGGCGTGAGTCGAAGTGCTGCTTTATATTTGACTGTTTCATTGATGCAATTTTATCATTGCATATTAGACACACTGCAGAACCTGCTCTCTCCACAAAGGCGAATTCCTCTGTCCATTCCTGCTGAAAAGTACGATACTCCTCATCTTTTTTTCTTTTAGCCATCTTCTTCATCAAAAGGGTTTCTGCAATTAGCTAGCTGACTACTTGATTAAAAAGAGGGAAGTTTACTTCCAGATATCACAACAACCCATGTACATTATGCATTATCCAATAAAAATTTGGTGTTGTCCTGGAGGACAGCTGTGATTGGCTCCAGCCACCCGCAACCATGAACATGAGTGGTAGGAAATGAATAGATTGTAATACATAAGAATGTTTTATATTTTTAACATTATTATTTTTTTATTAAAGATTTGTCTGCGAGCCAGATGCAGCCATCAAAAGAGTCACATCTGACTCACGAACCATAGGTTCCTGACCCTTGAAAAGGAAGACCCATTAGATTATCATCAGACTTCTCAGAAGAAACTCTACAAGCCAAAAGAGAGTGAACCCAAACATTTGAAGTACTAAAAGAGAGAAATTACCAGCCAAGAATACTATATCTATCAAAGCTATACTTCAAATATGAAGGAGAAACAAAAACTTTTGCAGACATATAAAAGCTGAGGGAATTTATCATCAGCAAACTCCTATTGCAAGAGATACTCAAGGGTGTTATTTGACCAAATACAAAGAACAAAACAAGTCAAAACTACAAGTTAAAGCTCCAACAATGTCACAGTAAAAACAAAAATAATCTGTGACAACAATAACATAAAAGGGGAGAGGACAAAGATCTGCAGTAGCAAAGGAGATGGAGTGCAGAAGCACTCATAAGACAAAAGACTCCTGTACATATGACAATATTTCTTTCTTTCTTTTTCTTTTTTTTTACTTAGAATCTTCTTTATAACAGGTCAGCTTTTTTTATAAATAAATTTTTATTAATTTTAATGGGGTGACATCAATAAATCAGGGTATTTATATTTATATTTTCAAAGAAAACATGTCCAGGTTATCTTGTCATTCAATTATATTGCATACCCATCACTCAAGACAATATTTCTTTTAGTAACCTAATGGTAACCACCCACAAAAAAGCCATTACTGAAACACACAGCTTAAATAAAAAATAAATGAGGAGGAAACTATGGAATACTAACAAATAAAAACAACTTAACAGAACACAAAAAAGAAGAACCAAACAAGACACAGAGCTAAAATGGCTATAGGAAACAAAACAAAACATAAAATGGCTATAGGAAATTTTCAAGTGTTCATAATCACCCAAAATGTAAATGGACTTAAGTCACCAATAAAGAGGCACAGAATATCTGGTTGGATCAAAAAGAACCCAACCATATGCTGCCTGCAGGAGACACATCTAAGCTGCAAGGATGAAAGTAAACTCAGAGTGAAAGTTTAGGAAATGATTCTCCAAACTAATAATACCCAAAGAAAAGCAGGTGTAACCAAATTCATATCTGACAATGTTGACTTAAAAACAACAAAGGTAACTAGAGACAAAGATGGACATTTTATAATGATAAAGGGAACATTGTATGAGGAAGACATAGCACTTTTTAATATATAGGTTCTAAACTAAGGAGCTGCAAAATACATAAGACATCTACTAATTGATCTAAAAATAGAAGCAGACAACACAATTATACTTGAAGATTTCAACACACCAATGATGGCTGTAGACAGATCATCCAAACAGAAAATCAATAAAGAAATGACTACCTTAAATGACACACTAGACCAAATGGACATAATAGAAATTTATAAGACATTTCACCCCAGAACATCAGATTATTTTTTTTCCACTGTGCATGGAACGTTCTCAAAGATAGACCATATATTGGGCCACAACACTACCATCAACAAATTCAGAAAGTTTAAAATTATACAAAGCATATTTTCTGACCATAAGGCTTTGAAATTAGGATTCAACTGCAAAAATAAATAAAGAAACCCACAGAAATGTGGAAATTAAACCACATACTTCTAAGAAATGACTGGGTCAGAAGAGAAATAAAAGCAGGGACCGAAAGATATATACAGTCAAATAAAAATGACAACATGACATATCAAAATTTCTGAGATGCAGCAAAAGCAGTAATAAAAGGGAAATTTATATCATTACAAGCTTATATCAAGAAACAAGAAAGATCACAAGTAAACAACCTAACTTCACATCTTAAAGAACTAGAAAAAAAGAACAAAGGCAACCCAAATTCAGCAGAAGAAAAGAAATAGTAAAAATTAGAGCAGAACTAAAAGAAATAGAGAACAGAAAAACTATAGAAAAAATAAATACAACAAAGAACTAGTTCTCTGAAAAGATCAATAAAATTAACAAGCTCCCAGCTAGACTCACTAACAAAAAAAGAAGGACGCATATAAACAAAATCTGAAATGAAAGTGGAGACATTACCACAAATATCATAGATATACAAAGAATCATATTAGAATACTATGAAAGATTATATGCCATCACATTCAACAACCTAGAAGAAATGAATAAATTCCTAAAACTATACAATCTTCCTAGACTGAGTCACAAAGAACTGGAAAACCTAAATAGATCCATAAGCAGGGAAGAAATAGAAACAACTGTCAAAAACCTCCCAAAAAACAAAAGTCCAGGACCATATGGCTACACTAGTGAAGTCTACCAAACATTCAAAAATTTGATACCCATCTTTCTCAAAATCTTCCAAAAATAAAGAAGAAGCAATACTCCCTAACACTTTTTGAGGTCAACATAACCCTGACACCAAAACCTAGCAAAGGCAACATACACACACACAAAAACTACAGACCAATATCTTTAATGAATACAAAAATCCTAAACAAAATACTAGCAAATTAAATACAACAACACATTTAAAGATAACACAACATAATCAAATGGGATTTATTCCAGGAGCACAAGGATGGTTCAACATATGTAAATTGAACAAAGTAACACACCACATCAACAAAACAAAGAACGAAAACCATATGATCTTATCAATAGATGTAGAAAAGGCATTCAATAAGATGCAACATTCCATTATATTTAAAACACTCAATAAAATGAGTATAGGATGAAAGTACCTCAACATAATAAAGGCCATATATAACAAACCATAAGCTAATATCATACTAAGTGGTGAAAAACTGAAAGTTTTTCCTCTAAAATCAGGAACAAAACAAGGCTGCCTACTCTTTCCACTGTTATTCAATATAGTTCAGGAAGTTTTAGCCAGAGCAAACAGGCAGGAGAAAGAAATAAAAGGCATTCATACTGGGGGAAAAAAGAAGTAAAAGAATCACTTTTTGCAGATGACATGATCCTGTTTCTAGAAAACTGCAAAAGCTCCACCAAAAAACTACTAGAAACAATAAACCAATACTGTAATGTCATAGGATACAAAATCAATATAAAGAATTCTACTGCTTTCCTATATGACAATGATGAAATTTCAGAAAATGAACAATTTTTTACAATTGCAACAAAAAATAAAAATGCAATACATATGAATAAACTTAACAAAGAATATAAAGGACCTATATACTGAAAACTACAAAGCATTACTGAAAGAAATAGAAAAAGACACAATAAAGTAGAAAAATATTCCATGTTCATTGACTGGAAGAATCAACATAGTTAAAATGACCATACTACTTAAAGCAGTATACAAATTTATTGCAATTCCCATCAAAATTCCAATGTTATTTTTTAAAGAAATAAAACAAAAATCACCAGGTTTGTATGGAACCATAAAAAAAAAAAACCCTAAATACTCAAAACAATCCTGCAAAAAAATAAATGAAGCTGACATTTCCTGGCTTCAAATTATACTATAGAGCAAAGATAATCAAAACAGCATATTATTTGTAGGTAGAGCACAGAGCGCATTCCTAGCAGCTGTGGCTGATGCAATGCTGTGAGAACACTCCAGCACCTGAAACCCTCCTAGGCACACCCAGGAGGGAGCTCGCCCGCTATACGGAAATGACTCAGCACTAACCAGGCAGCCTCCTAACCTTTTTTGGCCATTTTTCTGCTGTAACATTCTGTTGGCTGAACCCATATATATATAAGCTAGTTTATTTCCTGAATAAAGTGGATCTGTGTCACTGAACCTGGTCTCCGGAGTCAGGTCTCTGTGTCTTCATTGTCCTCACCCCCTGGTGTGCCTTGTCCAAAATTATTGGCAGAAAAACAGACATACAGACCAATGAAACAGAAGTAAGAGCCCAGAAATAAAACCACATGTAGATGGACAAATGATCTTTGACAAAGTGGCCAAAAACATGCAATGGGGAAAAGAAACCCTCTTCAATAAATGGTGCTGGGAAAATTGGAAAGCCACGTGCAAAAAAATAAAGCTTGACTAGTTTGTTCCCTTGCACAAAAATTGGTTCAAAATGGATCAAAGACCTAAATATAAGATCTGAATAAATAAATTAAATAGAAGAAAACATAGGTGCTAAACTCATTGACCTTGGTCATAGAGAACAATGTATGAATTTGACCCCAAAGGCAAGGGAAATAAAGACAAAAACAAAATGAATGGGACTATATCAAACTGAAAAGCTTCTGCATAGCAAAAGCAATGAACAACAAAACAAATAGGAAACCAACTAAATGAGAGATGATATTTGCAAACAACAGCTCTGATAAGGGATTAATATCCAAAATATATAAAGAACTCACAAAGCTGAGCAACAAACAAGCAAACAATTCAATTAAAAAATGGGGAGAGGACCTGAACAGATATTTCTTCCAAGAAAACATACAAATGGCCAACAGATATATGAAAAGATGCTCATCCTCACTAGCTGTTAGAGAAATGCAAATGAAAACTATAATGAGATACTACTTTACACCTGTTAGATTGGCTATCATCAAGACAGGTAATAACAAGTGTTGGAGAGACTGTGGAGAAAAAGAAACCCTTATTCACTGCTGATGGGAATGCAAACTAGTACAACCATTATGGAAGAAAGTATGGTGGTCCTCAAAAAATTAAGAATAGAACTACCAAATGACCCAGCAATCCCTCTACTGGGCATGTACCCTCAAAACTAAAAAACATTGGAACATAAAGACACATGCACCCACATATTCATCACAGCATTATTCACAGTGGCCAAGACATGGAAACAACCAAAGTGTCCCTTGTTTAAGAATTGAATAAAGAAGATGTGGTACACATATACAATGTAATACTACTCAGCCATAAGAAATGATGACATAGTGACATTTACAACAACATGGTTGGACCTTGAGGACATTATACTGAGTGAAATAAGTAAATCAAAAAAAGCTAAGAACTGTATGATTTCCCACATAGGTGAGATATAAAACTGAGACTCATGGACATAGATAAGAGTAAAGTGGTTACCAGGGGGAGGAGGGTATAAGGGGAAGGGAGTGAAGAGGGCCAGATATAAGGTGATGGAAAATGATTTGACTTGGGGTGAATGGTGTACAACATAATCAATGGTTCAAATGCTATAGAAACATTTACCTGAAACCTATGTACTCTTATTGATGAATGTTACCCTGTTAAATTTAATTTTCTAAATAAAATCAAAAATAAATAAATTAATTGAAAAGATTATTCATTGATCTATCAAGTCATAGTTGCTTCACTGTAGTTGGTCATTGCTTGCACTTCTTGCTTGTTGTATGTGCCTTGGCTGAGCAAGCCCAGAGTTTTGAACTGGTGACCTCTGCATTCCAGGTTAATGTTCTATCCACTGTGCCACCACAGGCCAAGCTAGACTTCACTTCTTGATAGAGAAGTGGTAAGCTTCCAGAACATGTGGAATAAAAAATATTAGTGATGATTTTTTTATTTTAGAGTATATAATCTACCACAGACAGTACAAGAGACCAGAAAATTGAATCAATGTCCTAGTTTTGGTTTGCCACTTACTCGCCATGTAGCATTAGAGATATCATATTTATCTGATCTTCCAAAGTTGTCACATAGTAGGCATCACATAAATATCAAATGAAGGCATGAATGACATGCAATAACTTCTTCAGCCTTCAATTTCTTCCCTTGTATGTGATTAATAATAGTTAAGGAAAGTCATGAAGAATAAACAAGATAAGAGACTCGAAGATGTTTTGAAAGGATAACCACCTGTGGGTATTTTTTTGGAATATTCTCAGTGATGTCAAAAGTTTGTCCTCTAGGTAATCTTTTTTTAAAAAAAAACTAAAGGTCATTTGGAGCGGGGAAAGGACTTATAATTTCACTAGTTAATAACATTTTGGGGATCCTAAGTGAGATATCATTATGATATGATGAGACAAATATGTTTAAGTGGCTGAACTTGATCCAGACAGAATTTCTAAGAAAATATTACTAAAATTGTTTTGAGTGAGGTCAGGGAATTAAAATAACTGTGAGACAGCTGCAAATAAGGAATAAATACTCATGTAATTGTTTGTTAAAAATAGAATTAATACTTTATCATCACCTTATGTCCAATGTCTGAGAAAAAACTCAAGCTTCATTTCCAGGATGGAGAAATGTGAATTTAACTGGTGATCAATTAAAAGAAAAGGCAACAGAAATTAAGTAAAATATTACATTTACAGTGAAGGATCAACTATAGCTTTCCAAAAGTTATAAGAAAGGCACTTTAATTCAGTTCCCTCTGTGTTCATCTCCTTAAGGTTGACTTACCTCGATATAATTTTTTACTTACTGTATTTTTCACTCCATAAGATGCACCTGACTATAAGACACATACATCTAGGGTTTTAAGGAGGAAAATAAGAAAAAAAAATTCTGAACATAATGATGTGTTAAAATATTTAATAAAATATACCACAATAATATTTCAACAGTGTAAACTCAACAGCAGTATTAACAACCATTAGCACTGTTATTAACAAATGAGAAGAGATTTTAATGTTCAAATACTCTTTTATTTGTCCAGGAACCTGCAGCAGCTAAAAAAAAATGAACATTCGCTCCATAAGATGCACAGGCATTTTCCCCTCCACTTTTGGGGGAAAAAAGGTACGTCTTATGAAGCAAAAAATATGGTACATATATATTTTTTCTTTTTGAAATCTTGGAGACAATGAATGCAAAGTTTTTTAGGTGTTATTTCTGAAGCTTTTTTCTACTTCCAAAAATTAATATTTTGTTAGTCACTGAAGCAAAATATTGCATAAGAAGGAAAGTGATTAGAGCAAATAGAACAAATCATTTGCTAGCATTTTCTTCCTTAAAGCTGTATGATAGTAGTTGGTTTTCTCAAAGGAAATTTTATGTATCTTGATAAAGTACATAGCACTGTAACATCAAAGCCAGCTAGGAAGAGCATGAACAGACTAGTTATGTAATTTTGACATTATTTTCACTTGGAGAAAAGCTTAAGAAAAAACTGTTTTAAAAGAGAGAAAATATAAAAGGATAAAAAATAAAATTATTTTTAACAAATAATATTCCATAGAAGTTATATATATATATATATATATATATATATATATATATATATGTTTTTGTTTTGTTTTAGCATGAGAGAGAGAGAGAGAGGAGACAGACAGAAAGGGATAGAGATGAGAAGCATCAACTCGTAGTTGTGGACCTTAGTTTTTCATATATGCCTTGACTGAGGGGCTCCAGCTGAGCCCGTGACCTTGGGTTTCAAGCCAGCAACCCTTGGGTTCAAGCTAGCGACAATGGAGTCCTGTCTATGATCCCAAGCTCAAATCAGCGACCCTGCATTCAAGCTGGTAAGCCTATGCTCAAGCTGAATGAGCCTGCTGCTCAAGCTGGCGACCTTGGGGTTTTGAACCTGGGTCCTCTTGTGTCCCAGGCCAATACTCTATCCATTGTGCTACTGCCTGCCTGGTCAGACATATGTATGTTTTGATAGGTTAGATATATTTTATTAGTATACATACTAGAATTAAGTTAGAGCTTTTTATAAGTACCATATAGATTCTAGAATTATGTAGAATTACACATTCTAGCTGATTGCCTACTCTCCCCAAAAGATCACTAATGACAGTTGCATATCCATACATTTCTCCTCAAACTTGAAAGGCAGTGAACAACTACTAAAGATCCTTAGTGATTTATAATCTGCTTAACTTTGTGGTCTCCATCTAATTTTGGTTACCTTCTCCCTTTTGATCTTCTTCAGATGAGGCCAGACTCAATCCTAGATGGCTCAGAAGGCCCACAATCCATTGCTGACTGAGCTGCTGGCTCATCCTGAGACAAGGAGAATCTGATGTTGACATTAACCTGCAGGCAGTGATGAGTTAGAATCAGGCTTAGATGAGGTCAGGTGAACGTCGCCCCATGAATCACCCTGCTAATCACAGCTGGTTTCTACAGCATGGGTAGGATGTGTAACTGCTGCTTCTTGTTCCAGGTCCTAGGAAACTTCACATTCCAAGCTCTAGGAGACTTCTCCTTGTGGGGCTTCTAATATGAGACCCAGATGGGGTGAAGAAAAGTCACTTATTACATAAAATCTATAACTACCATTATGGCTACTACCAATAAAACCTCCATTCAAAGTATGTTAATTAACCCATACTTCTTTGTATTACAGGTTATTACTATTCATTTTATTTGTAGTAGAAAAAATCCTTATTTTAAAGCATACTATACTGTCTCTATAAGGAAAAATTATATTTTATATTATGTAGCTTAGAAAGTAAGCAAAAAAGAGTTATTCTCTGCTACAGAGTTATTCTCTGCTACAAAGTGTGTTCATATGTGCTGCTTCACACTGGGCACCACTGAGCACATGATGTTTTATAACAAAAGAGGGAAATAACTAAGATATGCTTCAATAGAGTGGCAGGTACTGGTTTTCCTAATAAAAAATATTTAAAGGATATAATATTTAGCCTCTTTTTAAGTGTACATTTTAATTTTTCCTTAATTGGTGACCAAAGATATAGACCACTATGGTTTCATGGCCTTCAAATTACAGCTGCACCCATCTTCCTCACTTTATTTCCCTTTTATCTTGAACTCATCTGTCCTCAGCTTCACAGTTCTCCTTAACTCCTTTTCTCTTCCAAATCCAGTTGTCTTTCTCGTCTTCTTTCTCTTAGACTCTCCTATCTTTTGGTGTGCTGGATTTGTTCTCTCCACCCTGGAAATATTTTTCTATCTTGGCTATGTTACCTTTTCTATTTTCTCCACCGTATCTGCTGCCACTCCCAAGCCGTCACATCTTGTTTGGATTCTTCCAGTGGCCTCCTGGTCAGACCCCTAGAAGTCATACTTGCACTTCTCTAGTTTACTGGCCACACTCCACCAAGCTGATAGTTATAAAACAGAGAATGAATCATAGCACTTCCTGATTAAAATCCCTAATTAGTTTCCCATTGCTTATAAGATAAATTCCAAAATTCTTTAAAAATGTCCCATAAGGCTCTACATGCTCTGCCTAATTCCATCCTGCTACTCACTGTGACCCACTCAATGCAGACTGCTCCTTGTCCTCTATTTCCATGTGCTTATTTAACATCTGAATTTCTCACCAGATATAAAACACCATGAAAACAGATAATTTCCCCATTTTTCATCATTCTATATCCAGTTACTGATACATAGTTTCTGATACATAATACATCTATAGTAAATATTAGTTAAATGAAAGGATGAATAAAGGAGAGAGGGAAAGGACAAATTCTCTTTCTAAGAATGTGATTCCAAACAAAGAAAACTCCTCAGCTACCGAGTTTGTAACACAAACATCACCAACTGAAATTTTGAAACCAATCTGCATTCTTTTTTGGAGCTCTGAAATTATTCTGTGGGGTGGGCATGAAGACTGATATAAGTTAATCCTGTTCTTATTTTCTTGCAATAGATTACTTGAAATTTAAATCAAGAAATTGCCTTTAGAACCCAAGATTCTTTTTAATCCAATTTGAAAACCATTATCCCACATAATTAACAGTGTAAAAGAGAAAAAATAGACGTTCTGAGGCTAAACCATTTAAAGACAAAACCAATTTTTATTACTCAAGGCCTAAAGGAAAAAAATCTAGAAAAGGGGCAGAGAAAATGGGTTGTCACATTAGATTTTAGATTTTGTTCAGGACTTATTATTACCAATTTACTAGTTTACCTTTGAATGGATGAGTATTACCATGATTACTATATATTTGTAATAATACAAAAGATTTATAATCTGTCATTTAGAGCTGAAATTTCTCATAATTATATTAACCAACAAGCAGTAATAATACTTAACCAAGCAGGACTTTCTATATTTTTTCATGCCATTTACCAATGTGTAGTTAAATCACATGTGATTATTGTATGATGGATAAATTTTATTATATTCAATTTATTTATTTATTTACAGAGTCAGAGAGATAGTCAGAGAGAAGGATAGATAGAGACAGACAGACAGGAACAAAGAGAGATGAGAAGCATCAATTATCAGTTTTTCGTTGCAACACCTTTGTTGTTCATTGCTTTCTCATATGCACCTTGACCGTGGGCCTTCAGCAGACTGAGTAACCCCTTGCTCAAGCCAGCAACCTTGAGTCCAAGATGGCAAGCTTTGCTCAAACCAGATGAGCCCGCGTTCAAGCTGGCAACCTCGGGATCTCAAACCTGGGTCCTCCAAATCCCAGTCCGAGCTCTATTCACTGTGCCAGTGCCTGGTAAGGCTCGTTAACTATATCGAATTTGTTAACTGAAAGACTAAAAAGCTTGATGCCAAATGTTTAATACACATCAATGGGACTTGGTTAAAAAAACCTTGATTGTCTTCTGTTTCTAAGAGGTAAATGGGCCTCAGAACATGGACTTATTTTCACATACATACAATTATTCAGAAAAAAATTGCTACATGCTAACAACTTTTTTCCCCCCAAACAAAGAGGGACTACAACTAATTTTTCATCTTTCAATCAGTTATGTCTTTGTTTGCTGAGTTTGCTTCTTGGACTACTTGTTTCTTCAAAAATTGGGCCCAACCAGGAAGTATTGCAGTAGATAGTGTTGGACTGGGATGCAGAGGACCCATGTGTGAAATCCCAAAGTCACCGGCTTGAACACGGGCTCGCCAGCTTAAGTATGGGATCATAGACATGACCCCATGGTTGCTGGCTTGAGCCCAAAGGTTGCTGGCTTAAAGCCCAAGGTCTCTGGCTTGAGCCCAAGGTCACTGGCTTGAGAAAGAGTCACTTGCTCTGCTGTAGTCCCTTGGTCAAGGCACATATGAGAAAGCAATCACCGAACAACTAAGGAGCTGAAACAAAAAATTGATGCTTCTCATCTCTCTCCCTTCCTTTCTGTCTGTCCTATCTGTCCCTTTCTCTGTCTGTCTGTCTCTCTCTCTCTGTCTCTGTCACTCACACAAAAAAATTGAATCAACATATCTTTTAAAACAGAGAGAAAAAACATTTTAAAAGAAAGTAAATTCAGGACAGACAGATCTCTTATCTGTTCTCTAATCATGAAAGTCTTAAAGAAGAATCCAAGGGCAAAGGAGAAAGAATATATGCCCCTCCTTTTACTAGGTGTTTGCCACCAGAGGTCTGAGGTAGAATTGAGGGGGTCAGTAAACTTGGATTTAAAAAAAATTACACCTTTCTTTCTTTTTTTAAAAATTTTTATTAATTTTAATGGGGTGACATTGATCAATCAGGGTACATTTGTTCAAAGAAAACATGTCCAGGTTATCTTGTCATTCAATTATGTTGCATACCCATCACCCAAAGTCCAGTTGTCTTCTGTCACCTTCTAACTGGTTTTCTTTGTGCCCCTCCCCTCCCCCAACTCCCTCCCTTTCCTCCCCCGCCCCCCCAACCACCACATCTTGTCCATGTCTCCGAGTCTCATTTTTATGTCCCATAGAGAGTACTGTGTATCTTTAAAAGTATGTTGTTTAGTTTCCACATTTTTGTGAGATTTTTTTCCCCTTTTTTGCAGTTGAATTCTAGTTTCAAGGCTTTATGATCAGAAAATATGCTTGGTACAACTTCAATTTTTCTGAATTTGCTGATGTTTTTGTGGCCCAACATATGGTCAATTCTTGAGAATGATCCATGTACACTGGAGAAAAATGTATACTCAGTCACTTTGGGATGAAATGTCCTATAGATGTCCATCATATACAATTGTTCTAGTGTTTCATTTAAGGCCAATATTTCTTTATTGATTTTCTGTTTGGATGAATGATCTAGAGCCGTCAGCGGTGTATTGAGGTCTCCAAGTATGATTGTATTTTTGTCAGTTTTTGTTTTTAGGTCAGTCAGTAGCTGTCTTATATATTTTGGTGCTCCTTGGTTTGGTGCATATATGTTAAGAAGTGTTGTGTCTTCTTGATTCAATGTCCCCTTAATCATTATGAAATAACCATTTTTGTCTCTGATTACCTTTGCTGTCTTGTAGTCAGCATTGTTAGATATGAGTATTGCTACACCTGCTTTTTTTGGGATATTTGCTTGGAGTATTGTTTTCCAGCCTTTCATTTTGAATTTGTTTTTATCCTTGTAGCTTAGATGTGTATCCTGTAGGCAGCATACAGTTAGATTTTCTTTTTAATCCATTCTGCTACTCTGTGTCTTTTTATTGGTGAATTTAATCCATTTACATTTAGTGTAATTATTGACACTTGAGGGTTCCTATTGCCATTTTATATATTGCTTTCTGTTAGTTTTGTATCTCGCTTGATTCTTCTCTTTTGTTTTTCTATCATTTTTTTTTGTTTGATTGTAATCCATACTTCTTTCCTCTGTTATGTCTTTTTTCAAGTCATGTGCTTCTGTAGTGATTTTTTCATGGCTGGTTACCATTTAGTAATAAAAGGGTACCTGCCATGTTCATTGTAGTACACTATCTCATGAGTGCTTCTGCACTCCATCCTTTTTTTGCTACTGTTAATCTTCGTCCTCCCCCCCCCCCTTTTTTTGGTTGTCACAGTTTAAATTTGATTTTATTGTGTTCTTGGTAGAGCTTTTACTTGTGGTTTTGTTTTGTTTTGTTCTTTGTATCTGGTCAGAAAACCCCTTTAGTATTTTCTGAAGCGGGGGTTTTCTGATGATAAATTCCCTCATCTTTTCTGTACCTTTGAATGTTTTATTTTTCCTTTGTATTTGAAGGATAGCTTTGATGGATATAGTATTCTTGGCTGGAAGTTTCTCTCTTTCATAACTTTAAATATTGGGGTCCACTCTCTTCTAGCATGTTGAGTTTCTGCTGAGAAATCTGATAATAATCTAATAGGACTTCCTGTATATGTTGTATTCTTCTTTTCCCTGGCTGCCTTGAGAATTTTTTCTTTGTCATTGGTTTGTGCTAATTTTATTATGATGTGCCTTCGAGTAGGTTTGTTGGGGTTAAGATAACTTGTTGTTCTGTTTGCTTCTTGAATTTGAGGCTTTATTTCTTTCCATAGGCTTGGGAAGTTCTCGTCTATTATTTGAATATATTTTCCATTCAATTTTTTCTCTCTTCCCCTTCTGATATACTCATTATTCTTATGTTACTCTTTTTGATGGAGTCAGACCATTTTTGTAGGGCTTTCTTGTTTTGTTTTTTTTAATTTGTGAGTCTCTCTCCTCTTCTCTCTGTTGTTTATCTAGTTGCCTGTCTTCTCTGTCACTAATTCTCTCTTCTATCTGGCCTGTTCTATTAGCTAAGTTTGTTACCTCATTTTTTAGTTCATGAATTGAGTTTTTTATCTTTGATTCATTTTCATAGTTTCAATTTTCTTGGTAATATATTCTTTCTGTTCATTGAGTTGTTTCTTCGGCTTCCTAAATTGCCCTTCTGTGATTTCTTGTATATCTCTGAGTATTTTTAGGATTTCTATTTTAAATTCTCTATCATTTAACTCCAAGATTTCTAATATATTAAAATTTTTTTATAGATTTTTTTCTCATTTATCTGTGCTACATCTCTGTCTTTTGTATCCATGATATTCAATTTCCTTTTATTAATGGCATCTGAGTATGGTTTTGTTAATAACTCTTTGTTTGGTGTATGTGTATTTCAGATGATCCTGGGATTATTTTCTGTCTCGAGTTGTTGAATTTGATAAATTTTTGGGGAGAGTTATTAGGAGCCCTCTGCATGGTGCCATTTCTCTGACATCACATCTATACTCCTAATATAGGAGCACCTAAATATATAAAGCAGATTTTGATGGACATAAAGGGTGAGATGAACAGAAAATCTCTAATAGTAGAGGAGTTCAATACCCCACTAACATCAATGGATAGATCCTCAAAAAATGAAATTAACAAAGAAATAGTAGCCTTAAAGGACATACTAGATCAACTGGATTTAATAGATATCTTCAGAACCTTTCACCTTACAGTAGCAGAATATACATTCTTCTCAATTGCTCATGGTACATTTTCTAGAACAGACCACATGGTAGGACATAAAATAAGTGTCAATAAATTTAAAAAGATTAAAATCATATCAAGCATCTTCTCTGATCACAATGGCATGAAATTAGAAATCAACTACAATAGAAAAACTGAAAAACATTCAAACACTTGGAAACTAAATAACATGTTATTAAATAATGAATGGGTTAACAAAAAGATCAAGGAAGAAATAAAAAATTTCCTTGAAACAAACAAAAATGAACATACAACTAAAAATTTATGGGACACTGCAAAAGCAGTCCTGAGAGGGAATTTCATAGCATTACAGGCATAACTTAAGAAGCAAGAAAAAACCTCAGGTAAACAACTTAACCCTGCACTAAAAGAACTAGAAAAAGAACAGCAAGAAAAACCTAGAGGAAGTAGAAAGAAGGAAATAATAAAGATCAGAGAGGAAGTAAATGACATAGAGGGTAAAAGACAATACAGAAAACCAGAAAATCAATGAAACTAAGAACTGCTCTTGGAAAAGGTAAACAAGATCGATGAAGCTTCAATCGGACTCACCAAGAATAAAAGAGAGAGTTCTCAAATAAATATAATTAGAAATGAGAGTGAAGAAGTAACAACTGACACATTAGAAATACAAAGGATTGTAAGAAAATACTATGAAGAACTATATGTCAAAAAATTAGACAACCTAGGTAAAATGGACAAATTTCTTGAAACATATATTCTCTCAAAAATTAATTTGCAAGAATCAGAAAACCTAAACAGACCAATTACAACAAATGAGATTGAAACAGTTATCAAAAAACTCCCAACAAACAAAAGCCCTGGGCCAAAATGGCTTCACAGGTGAATTCTATCAAATATTCAAAGAAGAACTAACTCCTACCGTTCTCAAGCTATTTCAAAAAATTCAAGAGGAAGGAAGACTTCCAAGCTCCTTTTATGAGGCAAGCATAATCCTCATTCCAAAAACAGGCAAAGATAATACAAAGAAAGAAAACTATAGGCCAATATCATTGATGAACTTAGATGCTAAAATTCTTAACAAAATGTTAGCAAACCAGATCCAGCAATACTTGAAAAGAATCATACATCATGATCAAGTGGGATTTATTCTAGGGAGGCAAGGCTGGTACAATATTTGCAAATCAATCAATGTGATTCATCACATAAACAAAAAAAGGATAAAAATAACATGATAATATCAGTAGATACAGAAAAGGCATTTGATAAAATCCAGCACCCATTTATGATCAAAACTCTCAGCAAAGTGGAAATACAGGGAACATATCTCAACATGATAAATTTCATCTATGACAAACCCAGAGTCAACATCATACTTAATGGGCAAAATTAAAAGCAGTCTCCTTATGAAGGGAATGATAGGATGGGATAAACCTGAAGGGAAGGGGAGGAGGTGCTATGGGGAGGGGGACAAGGGGGATGTTGAGGGAAATATGGGGGAGGGGGAATGCATTTGGGGAAACACTAGAATTTATGTAAACATAATAAATTAAAATCAATAAATAGAAATAAAAAAGGATTAGGAACAAGGCAGGGGTGCCCCCTTTGACCACTCTTATTCAACATAGTTCAACTCAAAATGAATAAAAGCCTTCAATGTAAGTCAGGAAACCATAGCATCTTAGAAGAAAACATAGGCAGTAAGCTCTCTGACATCTCTCGGAGCAATATATTTGCTGATTTATCTCCACAGGTAAGTGAAATAAGGGACAGGATGAACAAATGGGACTATATCAAACTAAAAAGTTTTTGCACAGCTAAAGACAATATGAACAAAATAAAAAAATAAACCACACAATGGGAGAACATATTTGACAATACGTCTGATACGAGGTTAATAACCAAAATTTATAAAGAACTTGTAAAACTCAACACCAGGAAGATAAACAATCCAATAAAAAAATGGGCAAAAGAAATCAATAGACACTTCTCCAAAGAGGACATACAGATGGCCAATAGGCAGATGAAAAAATGTTCAACATCACTAATCATTAGAGAAATGCAAATTAAAACCACAAAGAGATACTACCACTGTAATATAATTTGAAGTCAGGTATTGTAATGCCCTCCAGCTTCATTCTTTTTCCTTGGGATTGCTTTGGCTATTTACGATTTTTTATATTTCCATATAAACTTGATGATTTTTTGTTCTATTTCTTTAAAAAATGACATTGGAATTTTGATGGGAATTGCATTAAATTTGTATATCACTTTGGGTAATATAGTTATTTTGACTATATTTATTCTTCCTATCCAAGAACAATAAATATTTTTCCATTTCATTGTATTTCCCTTTTTCGATTTCCCTTAACAAAGTTTTGTAGTTTTCATTATATAGGTCCTTTATGTTCTTTGTTATGTTTATTTCTAGGTATTTTATTTTATTTTGTTTCAACTATGAAGGGGATTATTTTTGTGAGTTTGTTTTCTGATGTTTCATTGTTGGCATATAGGAAGGCAATGGACTTTTGTATAGTAATTTTATATCCTGCTACCTTACTGTATTGGTTTATTGTTTCTAGTAGTCTTTTTGTGGCATCTTTGGGGTTTTCGATGTATAGGATCATATCATCTGCAAACAGTGAAACCTTTACTTTTTCTTTCCCAATATGAATGACTTCAAATTATAGTATAGAGCCACAATAATCAAAACAGCATGGTTTTGGCAGAGAAACAGACACTCAGACCAATGGAACAGATTAGAGAGCCCAGAAATAAAACCACATATATATGGTCAAATAATTTTTGATAAAGTGGCCAAGAACACACAATGGAGAAAAGAAAGCCTCTTTAACAAATGGTGCTGGGAAAACTAGAAAACCACATGCAAAAGAATGAAACGACTACAGTTTGTCCCCTTGTACTAAAATTAATTCAAAATGAATCAAAGACCTAAATATAAGACCTGAAATAATAAAGTACATAGAAGAAAACATAGGTACTGAACTCATGGACCTTGGTTATAAAGAGTACTTTTTGAATTTGACTCTAAAGGCAATGTAAGTGAAGGGAAAGATAAATGAATGGAACTACATCAGACTAAGAAGTTTTTGCACAGCAAGAGAAACTGACAACAAAACAAACAGACAGCCAACTAAATGGAAGATATTTTCAAACAACAGCACAGATAAGGGCTTAATATCCAAAATATACAAGGAATTCATAAAACTCAACAACAAACAAACAATCCAATAAAAAAATGGGAAGAGGACATGAACAGACACTTCTCCCAGGAAGAAATACAAATGACCAACAGATATACGAAAAGATGTTCATCTTCATTAGCTATTAGAGAAATGCAAATCAAAACTACAATGAAATGCCACCTAACGCCTGTTAGATTAGCTATTATCAACAAGACAGGTAATAATAAGTGTTGGAGAGGCTGTGGAGAAAAAGGAACTCTTCATCCACTGTTGGTGGGAATGTAAAGTAGTACAATCATTATGGAAGAAAGTATGGTGGTTGCTCTAAAAATTAAAATTAGAACTACCATATGACCCAGCAATCCCTCTACTGGGTATATACCCCAAAACTCAAAAACATTGGTATGTAAAGATACATGCAGCCCCATGTTCATTGCAGCACTGTTCACAGTGGCCAAGACATGGAAACAACCAAAAAGCCCTTTAATAGATGATTGGATAAAGAAGATGTGGCACATATACACTATGGAATACTACCTAGCCATAAGAAATGATGACATTGGATCATTTACAACAACATGGATGGACCTTGATAACATTATATTGAGTAAAATAAGTAAATCAGAAAAAACTAAGAACTATATGATTCCATACATAGGTGGGACATAAAAATGAGACTCCGGGACATGGACAAGAGTGAGGTGGTTACGGGAGTGGGGGAGAGGGTGAAGAGGGATGGGGGAGGGGAGGGACACAAAGAAAACCAGATAGAAAGTGACGGAAGACAATTTGACTTTGGGTGATGGGTATGCAACATAATCAAATGTCAAAATACCTGGAGATGTTTTCTCTGAACCTATGTACCCTGATTGATCAATGTCACTCCATTAAAATTAATAATAAAGGAAAAAAAAAGTGACACCACCCCACACTAGTCAGAATGGCGCTCATTAACAAAACAACACAGAATAAGTGCTGGTGAGGATGTGGAAAAAAGGGAACCCTCCTGCACTGCTGGTGGGAATGCAGACTGGTGCAGCCACTGTGGAAAACAGTATGGAGATTCCTAAAAAAATTAAAAATCAAACTGCCTTTGACCCAGCCATCCCACTTTTAGAAATATATCCTAAGAATACCAAATCACATATCCAAAAAAAGCAATGCACCCCCATGTTTATTGCAGCAATGTTTACAATAGCCAAGATCTGGGAACAGCCCAATTGTCCATCAGTGGACGAGTAGATTAAAAAGTGGAAGTGCATATACACAATGGAATACTATGGGGTCATGAAAAAGAAGGAAATTTTACCTTTTGCGACAACGTGGATGGACCTGGAAACTATTATGCTAAATGAAATAAGGCAGGCAGAAAAAGAAAAATATCATATGACCTCACTCATCTGAGGAATCCAGTGAACAATGTGAACTGAGGAATGGAACAGAGGCAGAGTCAGGATCAAAGGGACCAGAGGGAGAGCAGACAGTGGGAAAGGGGAGGAGAGGATAGGATCAGAGAAGGTAAAGAGATTGGTGAAATTATATATACATAACACAGTGTTATGGAGAGCAGGACAGCAAATCCTGGAGGGAAGGGGGGGTGTTGAGGGGCGGGGGACAAGGAGACTGTTGAGGAGAACACAGGGTGGGAGACATATTCAGTGGGACACTTGAATCCGTATAAACACAATAAATTAAAATCAATAAAAATTTAAAAAATTACATTAGTTTAGGCTTAGATAACTTTTAAAACTCAGATTCTTCACTTACACAAATGTCTGATGTGACATTTGAAAGCAATGAGGTATATGGGACAACACTCTTGTGTGGGGTTAAGTGTTGCAGAATGTACAGCTTCCCTGACCCCTCCCCCACAGAAGGGCAGTACTATTCCTCAATCATTGTGACATCTAAAAACACCCTGACAATTTCAAGAATGCCTCCTGGGGGGCTGTAATATCCCTTTGAGAACATATGACCTAAAGCTTATACTCTCCGAATCTTGAAATTTCTTTGAAGATTCACATTTTATCCTTAAAATGAAATAATTGACCTGTATTCCACGATGTAGTGTTTAATTAAATGTGTGTGTAACTCTCATGTATTGACACTGCATGGATTCTCAGTAGACTACATCTTCCTGAAGCCTCGAGTCTAACTCCAAAAGCATCAGTAATACAGCTGTTCCAGTAAGCTTCAGAGCAAGTGTTAAGAGTTACATTTTACCCCATACAACAAAACTTCTTTAAAATCCATTTTAAATCTCTGCTCTTTCCACAAGTCCCTCTTTCTCTTCTAACATCCACCCTTCAGCTTTTCCAGGCAGGCTGGCTTCAGAGCTTTGCCCAACTCTGAAATCTTTCACCTTAACTCATTCCACGGAACTAAACAAACATGCGGCAATAAAATCTGGTGGCCAAGTTTTCTACCACCCCGCACCCCCACCCCCAGACGGGCACAGACTATTGATGGAGTTATCACGAAATATGTCCTTTGTCACTTATGGCAGAACGAGGTCTTTTGGCACCTGGGATTTCATATGTAAAGCTCTGAGCTTTAAGAACAGACTTGCAGGAACACTTGGACCTTGGACTCGGCTATTTGCAGCCCTGCCCTGCCTCCTCCTAAGCCGCCCCTTGTTCTGATTGTTCGTGCACTTGGCGCTTGTGGCGTTGACACCCCATAGTGCCTGCCTTCCTCCAAGTAGCTGCTTAAAAACTGTTTTAAAACAATCCGACTTGTTCTCAGGGACTGTTCTGACAGTGAAAAGTTAAGAAAACAGCTTTGAAACAATGTCACTTCAGAAAACAAGACAAAATTTCCAGTTTGCTGATAGGCATCCTAAAGGCCGAGCCTCCAAGACTGAGACTGTAGAGATGCATTTGCCTCGTGTCAGATGGTCAGAGCGGTCAGACACACTTGGACCACATATACAACATACTTTCTGAATTCAGCATCTCCAGAGCTAGGTCTTTGTGTTTGAGTTGAACAATCTTTTGAAGAATTTTCACAAAACATCATGCTGAATTATCAACAGGTATGAATCTGGCAGGTGTATATGAGATGTGTGAAATATGAAGAGAAAAATGATACAGGTGAATATTGCCTCATTTAGAAACTTATCCTATATTATATTAAGAAGGCTTTGAAGTGAGAGTTAAAATTAGTGACTGTATATGTGGGAATTTTTTTTTTTTATATTTCAATTTTTTGTGTTCACTAACTCTTCTAAAAGGACCTCTGAGAATTTGTTTCCTTCAAGTTTAAAGGATTTGGGAGTGATGAAGGAGGTGGGTAAAATTTTATAAAGTAAAAATAGGATAGTATATTTGCTTAAAAATAAAATGATAGAACCTGACCAGGTGGTGGCATAGTGGATAGAGCATGGGACTGGGACACAGAGGATCAAGGTTTGAAATCGCAAGGGTGCCGGCTTGAGCATGGGGTCATCTGGTTTGAGCACAGCTCACCAGCTTGAACCCAAGGTCACTGGCTCGAGCAAGGGGTCACTTGGTCTCCTGTAGCCCTCCAGTCAAGGCACATATGAGAGAGCAATCAATGAACAACTAAGGAGCCTCAAAGAAGAGTTGATGTTTCTCATCTCTCTCCCTTCCTGTCTGTCTGCCCCTATTTGTACCCTCTCTCTGTCACTGTCACACACACAAAAATAAATAAATAAAATGATACAAAATGTTCTCAGTAATAATAGATAAAAGTATGCTTGGATGTACAGAAGAGTGAAACTGAGCATGGACTGCCCACAGGGGAACCTGCTTCCACTTAACATAAAACAATGAAAGACTTTGCAGACTAGGCTGCAAAAGTAGTGCAGTTCCACCCATACTAAAGCAACAGCAGTGTAAGGTAAGAGCAAATGTGTACTGTAAGTGCAGCATCTAAAGGTATTAATGACACTCTCATAGGCACTATTAGAAAGTTAAAATAATACATGGTTTTCATTTGATGATAAGAGAAAATACAGTTAATACAAGAGAAAATGAGTGAAATATTTCCTAAATTTAAATCATCATGCTAGATATTGTTTCAAAATATTTTGAGATTAAAATCTGTTGGAATTATTTTTATTTTATTGACTTTATTTTTCAGAACAGTTTTAGGTTCACAGCCAAACTGACTAGAACAGGGGGTCCCCAAACTTTTTACACAGGGGGCCAGTTCACTGCCCCTCAGACTATTGGAGGGCCAGACTATAAAAAAAAACTATGAAAACTCCCTATGCACACTGCACATATCTTATTTTAAAGTAAAAAAACAAAAGAACAAATACAATATTTAAAATAAAGAACAAGTAAATTTAAATCAACAAACTGACCGGTATTTCAATGGGAACTATGGGCCTGCTTTTGGCTAATGAGATGGTCAATGTCCGGTTCCATATTTGTCACTGCTAGCTGTAACAAGTGATATGACGCGTTTCCGGTGCCGTGACACCTGCATCCCGTGTCACCGAAAGTAGTACTGTACGTGAGCTACGCTGCACTTTGCGGTGCTGCCACATATAGTACTCCAGGACCACCAATGAAAGAGGTGCCCCTTCCGGAAGTGCGGCGGGGGCTGGATAAATGGCCTCAGGGGCCACATGCGGCCCGCGGGCCGTAGTTTGGGGACCCCTAGACTAGAAGGTACAGAGGCTTCCCTTATACCCTCTCCCTCACACACATGCAGTCTACCCCCATTGTCAATATCCCTCATCAGAGTGGTAATTTGTTACAATTAAACTTGCATTGATACAATATTACCATTTAATTCCTTAGTTTATATTGCAGTTCACTCTTGGTGGTGTATATTCTATGGGTCTTGACAAATGTTTAATGACATGTATTCATCATATGGTATCATACAAAGTAGTTTCCCTGCCCCAAATCTGTGTTCTGCTACTCACACCTACCCCACTTTCAACCCCTGACAACCCCTGAACTTTTCACTGTCTCCATAGTTTTGTCTTCTCCAGAATTCATATACTGTAGTTGGAATCATATAGTATATAGCCTTTTCAGGTGTTTTCTTTCATTTAGTAATATGCATTTAAAGTTTCTGAATATATTTTCATAGCTCGATTGCTCATTTTCTTTATAACATCAAGTAATACTCCACTGTCTGGATGGACCACAATTTATTTACCAGTTCACCTACTGAAGGTCATCTTAATTGCTTTCAGTTTGAGCAATTATGAATAAGGCTGCTCTAAAACATCCACGTGCAGGTTTTTGTGCGGACATAAGTTTTTGTATCTTTTTGGTAAATACCAAGAAGCTGATTGCTGGATCACATGAGTATGTTTGCTTTTGTAAAAAAAAGACCAAACTTTCTTTCGAAGTGTTTGTGGCATTTTTCGTTCCTATCAGCAATTAATAAGAGTTTTTGTTGCTTCACATCCTTGAAGCATTTGGTGTTGTTAGTGTTTGGACTTGGGCTATTCTAATAGGTATAGCGGCATTTCATTGTTTCAGTTTGCTATTCTCTAATAACATAGGATGTGGAGCATCTTTCATATGCTCATTTACCACCTGTATATGGTCTTTGGTTAGGTGTCTGTTTTGATCTTTTCCCGATTTTTTAATTGGGTTGTTTTCTTACTGTTGAGTTTTTAGAGTTCTTCTTATATTTTGGAAACCTTCATTAGATATGTGTTTTGCAAAGCTTTTTCTGCCAGTCTGCTTAATATTTTAACTAAATTTTTTTTCAATACAATCTTAGTTAGCTTTTAGAGTTGCACTTATTGCAAGTACTTTCTTATTTTAAATACTTCATAAGTAACAGTTTGTGCAACATTTTTACAGCATTTTTTAAGTGAAATTATATAGGTAGTTAAAAGAGGGCCTTCAATTATTTAGAATTTTTCCAAAATATTTTTTTATGCAAGAGGAAAAAATATTAGAATTAAGTTCAATTCTAATTGAACTAACTTGTTTTCTGGAAAACCAAAAAACACAAAAAGTAATATTTATGGCTTATATAAAATAGATTTTTTTCTCTCTCATAGAAAAGTCTGAAGATAAGTATTCTAGAAATGTATGACAGCTCTGCTCTGGGATACAAACCTCTTTCAGTTCAGAGCTCCTTTCACCAAGGGGCAGCCCTTATCTTCCTGGACAAGGGAGGAGCATCCAACTTCCAGAAAGCAGAATGCAGGAGAAGATAAAGAGGAAGAGGTAAATGGTGAGCTAATTACTGCCCCACTCCCAGCTTTACTGAGATATAATTGACATATAACACTGTGTAGTGTTAGGTATACAATGTGATGCTTTGATACATACATATACATATATATGTATGTATGTGTGTGTACTGTTTGTGTCTGTGTGTGATGAGAACTTTTAAGAACTCTCTTAGCAATAGTCAAGCATGCAATATAATGTTGTTTATTCTAGTCATCATGCTGTGCATACATCCGTAGAAATGACCTATCCTATAACTAGAAATGTGCACTCTCTCATCATTTCAAAAATGCTTTTTCTATAAATGAAGGGGAATACTGATATTGGGGGACAAGTAGTAGCTCTGTACCCACAAACTTATACCATCTCTTTGCAGTCTTTTTCACTACTTTGTTCTTTCTTTTTTTTTTTTTTAACCCATTTTTTAATCAGGTTGTTTTTTTATTGTTGGTTTTTAAGAGGTCTTTGTATGTTTTGATAACAGTCCTTCCTTTATGAGATATGTCTCTGTTGTACTGGTCTCAGTCTATGGCTGACCAGTGTTGTCACTGGACCTACCCTTGTAGTTCTTGCTATGATTGCCAGGCATCCTTTAGCAATAACCATCAGGAATCCTTGAGGAGATACAGGTTTATTACTGACAAGATTTAGAGACTGTGCAGCATGTTGGGGGCTGCACTGGGAGGTTGTGGAGAGAACAATGGCAGGGCCCCGAGTTCCGATTTCATAGGGTTGGGGGGTGGGGGCCTAGGATTTCATAGGTTTACCCTTTATAGGAGAATTTAAAACATAGGAGTGGGAATTAAAAGCATGGGAAGACAAAACAAGTGGCCCAAACAGTCAGTTATTGAAATCAGTGGAGATCTCTAAAATAAAGGAGCCAGGATGAGGGGAGGCAGCCTGGCTCTTTACCTAGTCACGTGGCTGGCAATGCGTTCATCTGAGCTCACTGGCTTTGAAGTGAATGCTCACTCTCTTTGAAGGGGAGACCTCACATGGCAATTAAAGCTTAAGTTAAGCACTTGCATTATTAAAAAGAACCCAAAATTGTCAGTTTTTTGCAATTAATGTTTTTTGCAATTATTTCCTCCCCATCTATGGCTTGTCTTATTTTCTTGAGGTATCATTGCTTTTACTAAGAAAAATAAATTTATTACAGCATAATACAATATTTCAAGTTCTAACATTAGCAAAGCTTCTTCTGTTTTGTCATATTGTCATGATGATAACTTTGTTCCTCAATAGAATAACAGTTAACATATTAATGAGAGATGATAGAGAACTTTGACAGGTCTTTAGAAGGAAAAATGTGGCTGGGATATAATAGATAAAACTGAGCCCTGGGCAGCATTTAGAAATATTTTTGGAACATTTACTTGATAATATGACAAATACTTGAAATATTTGGTAACGTGAAAGTATTTTTAAGATTCACCTTTTAGATAAAGTGTTCAAAAGGGCAGTAAAATGTTAGTCTGTGCATCCTTAAACAGGTAAACTAGAAAATGTTCAAAATTGTTTTAAAATTCTCATTACTTTTATTAAATATTTTATATTTTATAACCCAGCCCCCAAAGCTAACTATTGGCTTGTAGGCATAAGCAATGATAATTAAAAAAATTTAAATTTGCTTGTCATGTTGTAAAGATAATTCATTTTAGAAACACATGTGCCTTTATAAAAGTTACTACATAAATGACTACTTCACAATTCTAAGTTCTTTTCTTTCTTATTAGGAGCATCCACTATTTCAGAAAATGACAACTATAACCATGGTAGATTTTGTTATGTTTACCGTGCTAAAAGTAGAAACAGAACTGGGATTTTCTATAGAGTTTTTCTTTAGCTACACCTCCCATCCTTTCAGTAGGTTCATAGTTGTGGGAGTTACTGGGATATGGCACTTCAATAAAGGACTTTTTGAGTTAGCTGTCAGCCTCTTCAGGGATGGCCTTCATTGCTTTGTCCAAGTTATACCCCTGAAGCCCACACACATCATTTGGGGTTATGAAAACAGTGATTTTGGCCCTACACTGGACAACTCCACTAGCCATTCAAACTGCAGAATGTTCTGCAGGGCCAGCTAAAGTTGGGATTCTTACCCCGTCTTGACTTTTTACCTTGACTCTCACATACCAGTCCCAAGGGAACAACCTAAAAAACACGGCACATACTGAACTTGGCCTGAGAGTCAGCTTCTCAGAAAACCCCGCAGATGAAATACTTCTACCTACATTGGGAGCTCTCTGCATTGTTTCCAACTCCACACATCCCAAGGCACGCTTACCACCTATCTCCAAAAGATTCTCTCCCATTTTTATTTCCTTATGTCTGAGAATAACACCACAAATATTTCTCACTATTTTTTTCTTTTTTTTCTTGCACCCATTTTAAAATCAGGTTGTTTGGTTATTCTGAATAGAAAACTGCGTAATTTCTTTTTAACTTTTCTATTGTCATTTTGAACTTCCAATCAGGTATCATATTTTATAATTATTTTTAAATCCAACATTCTTTTCTGTTTCCACTGCTAGGACTAATGTCTAGGTCAGGGGTCCCCAAACTTTTTACACAGGGGGCCAGTTCACTGTCCCTCAGACTGTTGGAGGGCCAGACTATAAAAAAACCTATGAACAAATCCCTATGCACACTGCACATATCTTATTTTAAAGTAAAAAAACAAAATGGGAACAAATACAATATTTAAAATAAAAAACAAGTAAATTTAAATCAACAAACTGACCAGTATTTCAATGGGAACTATGGGCCTGCTTTTGGCTAATGAGATAGTCAAAATCCAGTTCCATATTTGTCACTGCTAGCCGTAACAAATGATATGACGCACTTCCGGAGTCGTGACGCGTGCATTCCGCAGCACTGGAAGTAGTACTGTATGTGAGCAATGCCGTGCTTTGTGATGCATCCTATGCTCCTCTCACTGACCACCAATGAAGGAGGTGCCCCTTCTGGAAATGCGGCGGGGGCCAGATAAATGGCCTCAGGGGGCCGCATGTGGCCCGCGGGCCGTAGTTTGGGGACCCCTGGTCTAGGTCTATGTAACCTGATATTTGAGTTACTTTCAATACCTATAAACCATGTCTCTTATTTCCTATCTGATCCCTCCTACCTATTGCTTATAAATCAGACTTCCTAAATCATTAGTTCATAAAATCAATTCCTTATTCAAGAACTCTGGTGGATTTATATTTTGCAAACTCTGGAAATGTTATTTATGTGTATTTGTCTTAACTCTCCAACATATTTGTTGGCTATAATTAAATATTACGTAATAAATATTACCTTCAGAAATCCATATTTAAAAATTTTATAGAACTTAGCTTGGTTTATCTATTATTACTTCTTATCATTGATATCATACACTCTTAATTCTGATTCTCAAATATTTCAGTAAATTGTATTGAATGAAAGATGGATATATAAGTGATTAACAATAAATAAAAACTTAATAAATTCATTATTTCCTTTACGAATGTCTGATAAACTTACTAACATTTTAAGATGTAATTTACAAACTAACAAATAAGTGTCAATGATTTTTTTTTTTTCATTTTTTTCTGAAGCTGGAAACAGGGAGAGACAGTCAGACAGACTCCTGCATGCGCCCGACCGGGATCCACCTAGCACGCCCACCATGGGGCGACGCTCTGCCCACCAGGGGGCGATGCTCTGCCCATCCTGGGCGTCGCCATGTTGTGACCAGAGCCACTCTAGCGCCTGAGGCAGAGGCCACAGAGCCATCCCCAGAGGCCACAGAGCCATCCCCAGCGCCTGGGCCATCTTTGCTCCAATGGAGCCTTGGCTGCGGGAGGGGAAGAGAGAGAGACAGAGAGGAAAGCGCGGCGGAGGGGTGGAGAAGCAAATGGGCGCTTCTCCTGTGTGCCCTGGCCGGGAATCGAACCCGGGTCCTCCGCACGCTAGGCCAACGCTCTACCGCTGAGCCAACCGGCCAGGGCTAAGTGTCAATGATTTTTAAATAAACATTTCATATTCTAAAATGCTTAATAGTATTATTGGTTTCTTCAAGTCAGGATGCACATAACTTGTTGGCAGTTACCAATAAGATGTATTAGCAGAGGTAAGAAAGCTGTTGGCAAGAGGGCCCTTAGAACCATATGTTAAATTTTACCAATAGATAACTACAAGTGTTAGGAAAGAGAGAATGGTGATAATAAGAGAAAGAATACTCCTGGGGAAATTCTTCTCTTCACTATTTTCTAAAGAAAGCTGTTGTTTTTAATGCTATGAAGCAATAACAAAAAAATCAGACACCTGAAATGTTTTCTTTTATTCAAAGAATCTTTAAGGTTTAGCATTAGCCTACAACTTTGCCTCATCAGGATTTTATCTTGTTGAAACATATGAACTTCAAAGGTAAGTAGAACAATTAAGCTTTTTTGTTTGTTTCATAAGGAAACAATAAAATTATACAGCCATTGTGATATATGCACATAAGCAATTTCTCCTTTTTGTTATGGGGAAATCTGACTTAATCTGACTTTAACCTAGTTATGTTAACACATTATAAAGCCACAACTGTTGACAAAAAAAAACATTTTAGTATCTTTAATCTAAGCAGCTCCTAAGTGGTCAGTGTCATTATCTCCTAGAGATTCTTTCTGGAACTTGGGTGGACCATCTCCTAATCTTAACTGTAATGAAATAATTGGAGATGCTGAAAGACCCAATAGGGAAGAATGTGAGTCCTGTTCACAACTAGAATAGAAATATATCAAGTTTTCATGGACCTTTCCAAGAAGCTGTACTGTAAGGAAAGAAAATTACATTTGTGTCAGACTGCTGCTTGTTCTCCAATATTCATGTTTCCCTTCTTCTGTAGTGGGGCAGTTCCTAATTTTCAGCTGGGCCTATGAGCACCCATAGGCTGTTAATGTGGCCGGTAGACTAAGTTCTGCTTATTGGGATGAAAGTAAAAGTGGTGTACGCAATTTTTGAGATGTGTTCTTAAGAGATCAAGCATCCACCTTTTTTTTTCTCTCTCTCTCTTCTCTCCTGCTGGGTGAAATGAAAATGTGATGGTTGGAGTTGTAGCAATTATTTTGAACTATGAACATTACCTAAGCAATAGAGATCAAACACATCAGAGCAACAAGATAGAAATAACTTGGCTCCCTCATATGGGAGAGCCCCCTATCATCTACCTACAGACACATTGATCAAGATTCTAACCGTTGCCTAGATATAAGCACTAGTCTTGCTATATAAAGTTACAGGATGGCTATATAGTCACCTTAGTAAGACTTTTTTTACTTTCAGATTGTTGTGAGTCAAGGTTTCAATCGATATTTTTAATTGTCTATTTTGTTAACAATAATAACCAGAGGATGTAGTTTGTAGCCATGGAACAGAAAGGTTAACTAGTTTAGACTAGGATCACATGTGTAATCATGACTTAATCATTATAAATTAGTTATATAATCTATGTAAAGATTTTTGTCTTGTAAGAGCCATAACTTTAAGTAAGAATCCTATTTTTCATAAATTTGTTTAATAACATTTTAAGAAATTATTTAAAAGGGACTTCTCTTTTCATTAAAACCATTTCACTTAAATATTGCAAAAATCACAAGTGCACTTTTTTGGTTTTTCTGTGTAATTGCTACTCTTTTTGCTTTTATTTTATAGTGTAATAAATGAAATATTTAATTTTCTTTAAAATTTTTAATTTCTAATTTAAAAAATATTATTTACAGTTCTCTTGAGGATCCTCTCACTCTAACTTATTGAGAATTGACCTTCATGTTTGAAACAAGGAGATCATTTGATGAATGTGGAGGAAGCTATTTGGACCAGTGGGATTCAACCGGTTTGCACCAGTTCGGCAGAACCAATATCTAACTTTTTGTTCTGTTCAGCGAACTGGTTGTTAAAATGACACTTATAGTCAGGGTTCTCTCTAAAGTGGGTGCCTGGGCAGCCGCCCAACGTGGAAATCACAAATTTACATTCCTTACGCTTTAGTAATGTTCATCAGGGCAACAGCATATTCTAAGCACCTGTAGTAATAATGTTCATTCTGTCCATAGGTGAAAAAAATTTGACAGAACTATGCTTGTAATATTTATTCTTTTCATAAAATTCATTATTCCTTTGATGAAATACTATATTTTAATTACCTTACATTTGTTACTTTAGTAAACAAACATATAATGTAAAGAGAAAGAATGCCAAGCAAACAGGGGGTGACAAGCTGTCATTGGAAATATCTTAAATAACTGGGTTTTTTTGATCAGGTATTATTTAATATTTTTTCATTAATATTTTAAAACTCTTATAACAATCTAGTTCTGTGTACCTCTTTTATTCTTATTATATTTAAGTATTAAATGTATGAAATAATTACCTTTCAGTATATAATTTTTTTACACTTGAAATGGTCATTAGGGCAGAGAACCGGTGGTTAAATTGTTTGAATCTCACCACTCATTTAGACTGATACGAAGAAATGCAGATTGTGTCTATGCACAGTTGTTTCCACAAGTTTTTCTGGAAAGTCAATAACTAGAATTTCATATGCTAATGAGAAAGATTTCGTGAGAAGGAGTTCCAAGAGCGCTTTAACTCAACAACAAACGTACCATTATTACATGCAAGGCATGGTACTATATCCTGCAAAGATACTAAATCTTGAGTCCTAAATGCTTGGCACATTAACAATCCAGGGTGAAATGGGAAACATGATAGGTTCGCAAGCATATAGGTACAGTGCGCAGTGCCAATGAAGAAGTTAAAATGTAAAAAAAAAAAAAAAAAAAAAGGATAAATCACATTTACTTGGGGTTAAATAAGAAAGGACTTCATGTAGGAGATGGAAGTTATCATTTTGCTCTGTAAATCAGTGTTAAGGTCAAGTCTTCACAGGAAGCCTGATCATTCATTATGTGTATTGTATCATAATAAAAATGATAAAATAAACATTTATGATAGTAAATATTGACTGGTTGAGTGAATAAATGAATGTAAGTATGCATTAATAAATAACAGTGCGCTACTCAGGGCGATGGACCTCGCCTTGCTCATCTTTGGAACCCGGGCTCGCTGGGGGCGCAGTGCGCATGACTGGCAACGCGCTGAGCGCCCTGATTTCTCGGATCAGGCTGCGGGGCCAGCCACCGGGACCAGGCACGGGCCGGGAGTGGAGACCTTGGGCCGTAGGGGGCGCCGGCGCGCGGCCGGGCGGTAGAGGGCGCCGGCGCGCGGCCGGGCGGCACACCACCCCGTGAGGAGCCCCACGGTTGCCGACGCCATGCGTACGCTGCTGCCGCTGTTGCGCACCGCCTGGGCTTGTCGTGTGGGCCCCTTCGTCGTCGCCCGCCCGCCACGGGGAGCGAGCGCAGGGCCCGGGTCCCGCACCATGGCCAAGTACCACAGGGAAGAGCGCGGCCAGCCCCGCTCGCCCAGTTACCGCCTCTTCCTCAGTAAGTAGGTCGCGGGTCCCCGCGGCGCGGCGGAGGAGGCTCGAGTACAACCGCCGCCAACCGCGTGGCCTCCTTCCCTCCTTTGGGCGCTCCGCGGTGGCCTCGCGGTCGGTCCAGCCCACTTTCCTGCGAGCCGGGGCGGCGCGGGCTCCGAGCCAGCGGGGCCGCCTGGGGCGTGGGCGGCGGTCTCAGTCCTCGGAGGCGGGGCGCGGAGGCGGGGGGCGGCGAGCGGCGCCCTGTCGCCCTCTCTGCGCCCCGCGGGCCGCCCCGCCGCGGCCCGACAGCCATTAGCCGAGCGTCTGCCGCCGTCCTGGGCGCGCGCAGCTGAGTTATGGAGGGCAGGGAAGGCGCAGAGCCCGCCAGCCCCCCTCCGCGGTGCGCGGAACCGAGCTCCTCGCGGGGCTGCCTGCCACCAGAGACGCGCGCAGGGCTCTGGAGATGGCTAGTCCGTGGGCTCTTAGCTTGTGTACACTGAGGTTTCCCACAACCATGAGTTTACCTCACAAGTTTACACCTTGAATGAGATCCATGATCAAGAGCCTCACTGGCTCCAGGATTCGCTCCCTCCCCCAAATTGAGCAGGCCCAAGCCCAGAAAGCAAAGGGTTCTTCAAGGCGCTGAACTGGCCCACTAAGACGGGAGAACACCCAGGTCTTTGATATTCTCCTCTTTCTTTGTACTCAGCCCTTTCCTTGTGGAATTAGCTATAACCTGAAAATAGCAAGGTTGGTTGAGTTGCCTTCCTGCTTCGTTGACTTAAGTTGACTTAAGAACCCTGGGCATTGGGGGTGGGGAGTACCGTGTTTCCCCATGTATAAGACGCACCCTTTGGGAAAAATTTGGGATCTAAAAACTGGATGTCTTACAGAGTGATTGTAGATTTTTTTTACTTGCATTTCCCGCTTTTTCACGCTTGTTTTTGCGCTCATTGTTGAAGACTGATTCATCATCAGACAGATGAAAAGCTAATGGATGGGAGTTTTGACAGTGATGAAGAGTTGTATGAATTTTATGATGAATGAAACTTGAGTTCAATAACTTTACATAATACATTTTTTTTTTCAAATTCCGGGCCCCAAAATTAAGTGTATGTATATGGCATGGTAGTGTCATATACATGGGGAAATACGGTAGATCCTTTTTTCTATCAAGTCTCCCTTACATTATCCCACACCTGATAGAAGAACCAGCTCTGGAGTGTCAGACCTAAGCTGGAATCCTGAATTCTTCAGCTCTTAGTTTTGACCCGGATGACGTTTCTTAATTTGCTAAGCCTTGGTTTTTTTTTTTTTTTTTCCATCTGTAAGCTAGGGCTGTAAGAATTACATGGCATACTGTATGTAAAGTGATTAGTCACAGGGCCTAGAATATAAATCACTATTATTAATACCTGTAATCATTATTGGTATCTGTAGTTTATAAGATGTTTACACATAACCGATTTGAGTTTTGGTTTGAGGAGTATTTTATGGCAGAGAAAATTGAGCTTGCCTCAAGTCTTGTGATTATAATGCAACTGGTACTAAAATCCCCATTGTCTTGAAAATTGGTTGCTTTTCCCCCTCCATGCTACATGCATATTCTTTTTCATCCTACTTTGGTCAAGACTGGTCAGGTGGACAGGAAACTTTAACAGGAAATCCCAAACTTCTGAACGGAATGTGTTCTAAAGGTTACAATGGGAAAGATTGTTGGGAACGGTTTTTTCATAGAAACATAAAATGGCAGTTAGGTTTTTGAGCATATAAAAGTATCTGTAGTGCATGATATGGTGAAGGTATTCTAGATTTGCAATAAGTACAGTAAATAACAGACAAAAAGTCAATAAATATTTATGAAGTATACTCAGCACAGTTAGGCGTGGCATTGAGGAGATTATAGTCATGAGCCCTGCCCTTGAGATTCATATTAGCATAATTAGTTAAGGAGAATATCAAAACACTAAAAAATATTTTGTTTGAAGGTTAGTTAAGAAAAACAGTCTCAAGGAGCCTGGAGCATATGGCATAGTGACCGGCACTGGCTTTGGGATGAGGAGTCCAGGCCTTCTCCCTGTCTCTGCCAAGAACCCTCTCTATGTGCTGCTTTATTCCTTTCTCCCAGGGCCAGTTTCTTTAGCTGCAAAATGAGCTAGTTGGCCTAACAGTGATCTTCAAGGTCCTTCTCAGCCCTGACATTCTTTGAAGGTATTGGATGAATAATAGATATTCTAACAGTCTCTACGGAGGCAGGGCCTCTACTAGCGCAGTTCTGAGGCAGCATTGTATTTAGGCTGCTCACTGTGGCCTTTTCATTAGCTACAAGTGTATTTCAGACTCCTGAATTTCTGTAACTGGAACGCCACAAATAAAATGGTTTTTTTTTTTTCATTCAGTTGGGGTAAACAACAGAAAAAGGGGAAAAAAAAGTTTTACTGAGGTAAATGGGCAAGAATTAGAAGAAAGAGGAGTGTGGTTTTTAAGAGGAGCCAAGTGGTGAGAGGTTATTGTTGAATCGGAAGTTGGGTTAAATAATTCCCAAACTAAACGCCAGATGGCAGCCTTGGCCCAGAACTGTTTACTACTTGCTATAGGGGATAGGACAAAGTGAAAGGAAGCCCCTTCAGGGTAAGGAAAAAACAATAAATTGCTCATTATAAAGATGGTCACAAATGGGATATTTTTAATTCTGGCAGTGTCTGTGTGCAGTACTGGGTTGCAGCACTATCAGAGAAAAACTTGAGTGTAGCACCACTTAGCTGAAAAGTGTTATTCAGCATTACTAAGTGGAATCATTTTCCACCTTTTCAAATATACCTGAATACTAGTGCAGGGGGAGGCAGACCATTTTTTGATCTTCATTTCTATAAATGGTTTCTCTACTGCGATTCAAAAGACTGAGAGTAAATGATTGATGTAATACTTTTTTCCCCCTTTTAATTGGTAATGAACTTTATAGAAACAGTGTAAGTGAGAAGATGACATAGCAGCAAGAGCACCCTGGTGGCATTATCAGGCCTCCTCAATGCCAGCCCTGGCCCTGTTAGTAACTTTCTGTGTGGCCTGAGTGAGTCATTTAACCTTTCTGTACCTCATTTTATTGAACCATGGAAAGAAGAGATTGGACTAGAAGATGATTTTTCAAACTGTGCTTAGTTGAGCACAAGCATCCCATGGGATGTTACTAGGGTTTGTTCCTTTCCTTTCCTCTCTCCTCTCTCCTCCTTCCTCTCCTTTCCTTTCCTCTTTTCTTTCTTTCCTTTATTTCCCTCTCTCCCTCCCTCTCTCTTTCTTTCCTTTCTTTCCCTCCCCTCCCCCCTCCCCCTCCCCCTCCCCCCCTCCCCCTCCCCCTCCCCCTCCCCCTCCCCCCTCCCCCTCCCCCTCCCCCCTCCCCCCCTCCCCCCTCCCCCCTCCCCCCTCCCCCCTCCCCCCTCCCCCCTCCCCCCTCCCCCCTCCCCCCTCCCCCCTCCTTCCCTCCTTCCCTCCTTCCTTCCTTCCTTCCTTCCCTCCCTCCCTCCCTCCCTCCCTCCCTCCCTCCCTCCCTTTAGCTGTTTATTGATTGCTTCTCATTCGTGCCTTGACTGGAAGGCTCAAGCAGAGCCTGTGACTTCTTGCTCAAGCCAGCCACCTCGGGATCATGTTGATGATCTTGCACTCAAGCTGGTGAGCCCATGCTCAAGCTGACAAGCCCATGCTCTAGCCCAGGGGTCCCCAAACTACGGCCCACGGGCCACATGCGGCCCCCTGAGGCCATTTATCCGGCCCCCTCCGCACTTCTGGAAGGGGCGCCTCTTTCATTGGTGGTCAGTGAGAGGAGCATAGTTCCCATTGAAATACTGGTCAGTTTGTTGATTTAAATTTACTTGTTCTTTATTTTAAATATTGTATTTGTTCCCGTTTTGTTTTTTTTACTTTAAAATAAGATATGTGCAGTGTGCATAGGGATTTGTTCATAGTTTTTTTTATAGTCCGGCCCTCCAATGGTCTGAGGGACAGTGAACTGGCCCCCTGTGTAAAACGTTTGGGGACCCCTGCTCTAGCCAGTAACCTCAGGGTTTTGAACTCTCAGTGTCCCCGGCTGACGCTCAATCCATTGCACCACCACTGGTCAGGCTACTAGGTTTTCTTTTGAGAACGGCTTCATGGTTTAACAAATTAGCAGAACCCTTCCCATTTAATTGCCTTCTTGGAGAATCATAATATTCTTATTAAAGTTCTGGGGAATTCTGATGTCACCTGTCCCAAACTTTTGAACCCCAGAGCCCCTGTTTCTCAGAACATTTGTAACCATCTTAGTGACACATAGAGTTTCGTGGAATTTAGTTTGGAAAGTGCTGAATGAGGTGATTTCTGAAATTTCCAGAAGCAGGTGTGTTGTGGAAACAGTTCAAGACTAAAGGTCAAAACATTAGGTTGTAGCACTGGCTTGACCAGGGGTCCCTAAACTTTTTACACAGGGAGCCAGTTCACTGTCCCTCAGACCATTGGAGGGCCGGAATATAAAAAAAACTATGAACAAATCCCCATGCACACTGCACATATCTTACTTTAAAGAAAAAAAACAAAATGGGAACAAATACAGTATTTAAAATAAAGAACAAGTAAATTTAAATCAACAAACTGACCAGTATTTCAATGGGAACTATGCTTCTCTCACTGACCACCAATGAAAGCGGCGCCCCTTCCGGAAGTGCGGCGGGGGCGGATAAATGGCCTCAGGGGGCCGCATGTGGCCCGTGGGCGGTAGTTTGGGGACCCCTGGGCTTGACTATCTTGAGTGTCACTTGACATCCCTTAGCTCCCTGGTTGGCAAACTGGCGCGCGAGCCACATGAGGCTCTTTGACCCCTTGAGTGTGGCTCCTCCATAAAATACCACATGCGGGGACTACCTCGATAAGGAATGTACCTACCTATATAGTTTAAGTTTAAAAAATTTGGCTCTCAAAAGAAATTTCAATTGTCGTACTGTTGATATTTGGCTCTGTTGACTAATGAGTCTGCTGACTACTGAGTTTTTAGCTCAATTTCTGCATCTGAAAAATAGGGTAGCACTAATAATTTTACACAGTTGCTATGGCAGTTAATTGAGACTGTGTGTAAAGATTACCAGTGTCTCACACGTGGTGGTTATTTAATATGTTATTTCTTTTCCTATTGGACTTTAAGACGTAAGACCAACATTCTTATTGTTACATCTGTAAAAAGTAAAAACAATGGAATGTGCATAAGTTGAATATTTTGAATCTATTCCAATTTATCAATTAATAGGTCTCAAGTTGGGTTTTTAAAAATTTTTTTGAACTTATTGGGGTGACATTGGTTCACAAAGCCACTCAGGTTTCAAGTGTACAACTTTTCCTGTGGCCATTACCACCCTGTTATCTGTGTCCATGTGTTGTGTGTACATGTTTTTTTGCTTAATCCCTTCACCCTTTCATTCAGTCTCAACTCCCCTCCCCTCTGACAGCTGTCAGTCTGTTCCATGGATCCATGCTTCTATTTCTCTTTTGTTTGTCAGTTTATTTTGTTCTTTAGATCCCACATATAAGTGAGATTGTATGTTACATGTCTTTTTCTAATGGGCTTATTTCACTTAGCATAATGCTCTTCAGGTTTGTTCATGTTGTCTCAAAGGGTAAGATTTCCTTTTTTTTTTTTTATGGCCATACAGTATTCCATTGTGTAAATGTACCAAAGCTTTTTTATCTACTCCCTTGGGCTGTTTCCAGATTTTGGCTATTATAAATAATACTGCAGTGAACATAGGCCTGTGTACATTTCTTTTGAAGTATTGTTTCTGGTTTCTTCGGGTATATCCCCAGAAGTGCGTGTGCTTTCCACAGTGGCTGCAGCAGTCTGCGCTCTCACCAACAGTGCACCAGGGTGCCCTTTTCTCCACACCCTCATCAGCACTGGTATGTTTAATTATTGATGATAGCAGTTTTGACAGGAGGGACGTGATATCTCATTGTGGTTTTAATTTGCATCACTCAGTTTTTTAAATTTGTGTGCCCTGCAGTTTTGAATTAATTGTGAAATCATAATACAGTTATACTTATTTAATAGGACCAAAGACTTCATGTTGCTATTCCTTTGATAGCTTGCATACTTTTGCTTGTTTTGTGTAATAACTTGAAAATGTACTATTTTAGATTTTTAAACTTTTCTCAAAGTATGGGGAGAAGCTATACTTTCTATAATTTGGAATTATGTTAATGTGGGATAGGCTTACTGAAACAGTGATATAGATATTGCTTTTATTTAGTATGAGGATGAATCATGTAGTTTTATCATTTATAGTACAATATGCTTATATTTAAATTACTATAGGTTTTCTTTTTTAAGTACATCTTTTGATTAGGAAATGTAATCTGCCATTGAATGTACCATAGTACCATACATTTGGACCTAATAAACTCTCCTGTGAATAATTCACAAAATAGGTACTCGAGTCTTGAATATATGAGTTCCTTCACAAAACTCAACAACAAACAAGCAAACAATCCAATAAAAAAATGGGGAGAGGACCTGAATAGACACTTCTCATGAAGACATACAAACAAATAGAGATATGAAAAGATGGTTATTTTCACTAGCTATTAGAGAAATGCAAATCAAAACTATAATGACATACTACCTTATACCTGTTGTTTGGCTGTTAATCAACAAGATAGATAATAAGTGTTGGAGAGGTGGAGAAAAAGGGAACCCTCATTCACTGCTGGTGGGAATGTAAACTGGTATAGCTGTTATGAAAAACAAAAGATAGTATGGCATTTCCTCAAAATATTAAGAATAGAGCATCCATATGACCCAACAATCCCTCTTCTGGATATCTACCCAGAAAACTTGAAAACATTGGTACACAAAGACACATGAACCCCATATTCATTGCAACATTATTCACAGTGGCCAAGACATGGAAACAATCAAAGTGTCCCTTAAGAGAGGATTGGATAAAGATGTACTTCTATACAATGGAATACTTCTCGGCCACAAGAAATGATGATATATTGTCATTTACGACAACATGGATGTGTTACCAGTGAAGCAACTAAACCTCGATTCTTTATCTTCCTTGAGAGAAAGAATTTAATCAAGAAACAAAATATAGTGAGCAAAGAAAGCAAGGGTTTATTGGCGTGCAGAAGTACACTCAGGAAGGCCTGAGTGGGCAATTCACTCTTGAGAATGAGTATCCCAATTAGTTATAGAATTTAGGAATTTATGGGCTTTACTTCCTGGACTTTCCCATTCCCATTTTTTTTTCTTTCTGGCTGCTGCTTCTTGTTTATTTGTCTTTATTGTATTGCTATGTGGGTGATACCATATCAGAGAACTGGAGATGATCAGTCTGGGTGTGGTGAGATAGATCCTACATACCTGTAATGCATAGGGGCAGTTCATCCCTCCCCCTCCTTTGCCTGTCCCGGCTCATGTCTCACTAACTAACAAACCTTAGAAGAGTGAAGTGGAGCTTAACATAGGGGTATTAACTGAAGTTTTATTCTGGAATAGCATATAGGTCTTTATAAGTGTAAGATATTTTCCTGCCGAGGAAGAAAGACGGGCATAGCCACGAAGTGTGGAATAACAAAAGCTTTATTTAGTAGAGCACTTCCTGGACGATGTTCTCTGGTCTGCAAGACAGGGGCCAGAGAAGTCGCAAGTATTCTCCCGTGTCGGGGTAATTTATAGGGTTGTTACGGTGGTCGAGTTTATATGATGTGGCGAAATTTCATTGGCTGACAGACGGTCATCCTTTTTTGAAGGGCTTCTGGGAAGTTTCTTTTGGTGCCCATGGGAGTGGGTGGTTCCAGCCAAAGTTCCCGGGCCTGGTTCCTCACGTGACCTTCCCCAATTGCCAACTGACCTCACATTCCAACCTTTTATGTTAGATAGGGGCACCGCTTTTTGGCTACTTCCTGCTGGTTAGGGGTGTTGTGGGGAGGGGGAGATTGGAAGGTGGTGGCTCTGAGGGGAGTCGTGTATATGGGTGTAGGAGCATCTGTTTGACCGTGACTCGAGAAACTTCGCGGATGCGGTCCTGTAAGGATTTAAAAAAGAGGAATAAATATGAATAATATGCTGATAATTAGAAGAGGACCTAGGATAGGGGCAACCCAGGTGAGGATGGGTGGCTGCCACCAGGAGTTAAGTGGGTTGTAAGAGGAGAGGTCCTTGTGCAGTTTCTCTTGCGGACAGTTGAAGACCCCGATGCTTTCTTCCACCAGGTCAGTCTCGTTGAACAGCATTGCTTCCTTCTTTAGCTCACTCTGGATGCAGGTTCTGGTGGGAGGGACAGGAGCAACAGGAGGGTCTGCAGGGCTCAACCTTTTAGTGAGCCAGAGATGAGTAGGGCCCACTGGTTCTGACTGCCAGCAATCCTGCATGGGGGCATGCTTGAGGCGAGAGACATGGTTAGAAATGAGGGTAGTATTGATTATGGGGGAGCCCTTGGTAGTGAGGAAGATGTCAGCTGGATAGTGGCTCTGAGACTTTGTAGAATGTACCCCTCCGACCCAGGAGGGGTACGAGGCATGATGGCATAACTAAGAAGGAGTGCAAAAAGGGGATTCTGTCCAAACTGCATGTCAGGAGTGGTGTGCAAAGGGGAAATTAAGCGGTCCCATCCACTCCCATAACCGAGACCTGTGAGGGAACTAGAGGTCCAGAGTGTGATGGCAAAACAGAGAAGGTAGCCCCCATGTCCACAAGAAATGAGATGGACTTACCCGCTACCTGTAACATTACCCTGGGCTCGGCGAGGGTGATAGGGGTCTTTGAGTTCAGGTTGCATCAGTCGTCCATGAGGCCTAGGAGTTTGAGCGGTAGGCCCACCTGGCTGGCTTGGCCTCCCATTTGGGTGGCTTGTCCTCCACGTAGAGGCGCTGAGGAAGAGTATATTGCCCGAAGGGGGCAATTGCTCCACCAGTGGCCAGGCTGCTTGCAGTTAGGGCAGGGCTTAGTGGTGGCCTCGGGTATGGGCACTGCCAGGACCAGGGACCCTCCTTGCCACATTTAAAGCACACTCCTGATGGGGATCCTCTTTGCAGCCCGGACTTGGATCAGACACCTCCTGTGCCTTGCTCCTGTTGCTCTGCTGGCCTCAGGGCTGCCATAGAGTCTGGGTTTGGAAAGTTACCTTCTGCTGCATGTGGGCCTGGAGAGCAGCCTTGGCCTTTTTCTACTAGCCGCATCCATTAAAAGCCTTAAATGGCGTGTTCATCAGGTTTCGGATAGGGGTTTTGGGGTTGAGAATAAGAGGAGGGGGCTCCTGGGGAACCCAGCACCCAGATCCAGCCGGAAATGCTGGAGCCAGAGGCAGGACAAGGCCAGGCCTTCCTGAAAGAAGATGGGGGTTGGGCCATGGGGTCAGGAGTCCTGCAAACCAGCATGAAGACCAATGGCTGGCAGAGAAGGGCTGGCAGAGATGGGGGAGGGGCTTAAGAACACAGTAGAGAAGGGAGGGGCTCCTGGCCAGCAGGGGAGGAGAAAGAGAGACTGGTATTTGCAGGTGAATGAGAAACAGGATTCTGCAAAGGGAGGAGAGGAGCCCAATAGGACAGAGGGAGCCATGCAGGAGGGGAAAAGAGTTGGGGTCAGCTAAGGAGGAAAGATCAGGAGCGGAGGGTTTAGCTGAGGTTTCTCTGGCCAAAAAGGGCCTGTGCTATAGAACAGGTGGCACAGAGATTAGGACAGGAATGCAAATACTAGAAGCCCTGAATGTAAGGGATCTCCAACCATTTTCCAGTTTTTTTGGTGATAGTTAAATTGGTGAGGATGTTAAAATCGAAAGTCCCTTCAGATGGTCACCTGGTCTGGTTATCCAGTGGGTTCTGTGGCCTGGCCACAGTGGAGAAGAAGAACAGTTTCTTCTTTAGGGAGGGAGAGATTCTGGATAAGGCAACTCCAGGAGTGTTTTTGAGTTAGGTTTAGATTCCTGTGCCTCCTGTGGCCGCCCTCAGTTCTCGGAGTGATCAGAGATGAGAATTGGTATCCTGCAACTCAAGCTCTGGCCACTGGACAGTTAGGTAGAGTGAATATGTCTGGGACGTCTCCATGGGCACACACGCACTCAGAACAGATAAGAGGTCCCTGACGCAGCTGCGATTACAAACGGAGTCTTAGCAGAAAGAACTGAGGGGAGGCTGGAGGCAGAGGACTTAATGCACCATGTGCCAAAGTGGGTGGGAGGTTGAAGATCCTGGTTCTTCCTCGGAAGGGAAGGGGAGAGGAGCGGTCCTTGCGGACTTCAAACTCCTCCTGGGTTTTGGCACCAAATGTAAGGTATTTTTCCCTGCCGAGGAAGAAGGAAGGGCATAGCCATGAAGTGTGGAATAGCAAAAGCTTTATTTAGTAGAGCGCTTCCTGGACGATGTTTTCTGATCTGCAAGACAGGGACCAAGAAGTTGCATGGATTCTCCCGTGTGGGGGTAATTTATAGGGCCGTTAGGGTGGTCAAGTTGATATGATGTGGCAAAATTTCATTGGCCGACAGATGATTGTTCTTTCTTTTTTTTCTTTTTTCTTTTTTGTATTTTTCTGAAGCTAGAATCAGGGAGAGACAGTCAGACTCCTGCATGCGCCCGACCGGGATCCACCCGGCATGCCCACCAGGGGGCGACGCTCGGCCCACCAGGGGGCGTCGCTCTGCCGAGACCAGAGCCATTCTAGCGCCTGGGGCAGAGGCCAAGGAGCCATCCCCAGCGCCTGGGCCATCTTTGCTCCAATGGAGCCTTGGCTGCGGGAGGGGAAGAGAGAGGAAGGAGGGAGTGGGGGTGGAGAAGCAAATGGGCGCTTCTCCTATGTGCCCTGGCCGGGAATCGAACCCGGGTCCCCCGCACGCCAGGCTGACGCTCTGATTGTTCTTTTTCAAAGGGCTCTGGGATGTTTCTTTTGGCGGGCATGGGTGTGGGCGGTTCCAGCCAAAGTTCCCAGGCCTGGTTCCTCACGTTACCTTCCCCCATTGCCAACTGACCTCACAATAAGGTGACCAACTTTTTTACAATGAAAAGGAGGATAAAAATAAATGGAAGAAAACAATATCGTAAATAAAAGAAACATTTTATTCATTGCAGCAATAATACACTATAATATGATAAATGCATAATAAAACATTTGTAGTATTTTATATTGTAATTATGCTTACATGCAGTAAAGACAGTAGCCACGGCCACCATTACAGCCGCCTGGCCCATGCTGGTTCGCATTGGATTCGGACAGACGGTAATGAAATAATGGAGCCAAAAACTGGTGGGCCATTATCTTTAATCCTAGCTTGCACCCGGTGGGCTAGTGAACACACACTGAGCTCCAAAACCCACTCATTCAGTGCTCCCAAAGCCACTGGCTTATCCGAGTTTCCTAGAATCAAAGGTTTCTAGCTCACCAGCCTTATTCACCTCTGTTCCCCATCTCCTTCTCTCTGCACAAACTGCACAAACTGGCTTCTCCCTCAGCACTCCACTATCTTGGCTGCTTCTCCTGGCTTCTTTCATGTGGCCTTTCTCTGCTCTCCTCTCTAATGCTAATCTCAGGAACCCAGAGAGCAAGCTCCAGATCTGCCCCACTTTATAGTGTAGAAATCAAAACCTTTAATCCAATATACAAACAAGGAAGTCCCTGATACAAAGTCACTTATCTGAGGCATAATGGGATTCCTCATGACAGTGCACCACCCCACATCATGTAACAGTCAAGAGTCTGGGGAAAAGCTTAGTCTTAAAACTAAGCCTTGGGCTATAACTTTACCCTGCCTGCTTACAGCTTGTCCCCCACACCCTATGCAAACTATAAGCAAGCAAACATATATCATATTTAAAAACTTATTTGACCAATACATGCTTATTAATTTTTAATAATAATTGTAAGAAAAAGTACTCATTTAGATACAAATATGTCACATCACATGCTATGGATTGGCTCTGCATTGATCGAATATGGACATTTACAGATTAGTCTTCCAATATCAAAAAGGAGGACATGTAGGAGGACACTTTTTGAAGGAGGACGGAACTTACAAAAGAAGGACTGTCCTCCCTAAAGGAGGATGATTGGTCACCTTAGTGTTTACCATGCAGGCCTGGTGCTGGAGGACAGGGCTCCTTCCTTCTAGAGAAAGTGAAGACTGTTTGGTGGCAGTTGGACAACCTTATGTTGCTACTCCAGCAGCACTGCATTCTGGCACTCAGGAATTGCCCCGTGTATGGCCAGTAGTCAGTCCATCATTGTCTTGCACATGCAGGTTCCCATTAGATTCGGACAGACGGTAAAGAAATAGTGGAGCCAAAAAATGGTGGGCCTTTCCTTTATTTAATTCTCGTACTGGCCAACTAGCAACACACACAGGAAAAACACTTCCCTTTCACTCAGGGCTCCCAAAGCCACTGACATATTATTCAGTTCCACAACCAGGAGAATCTTCCCTGGTTTCTTCTATTAAAGGCCTCACCAGTCTCAAAGGAGCTCACAAAGCCCCTCACCTCTGGATCCCCATCTGCATATCTTCTCCCTTCTCTCTGCACAAACTCTGCTTCTTCCTCAGCACTCTGCATTCTCTCCTCTCTCACTAGGCAAACATTAGCAAGACAATGGCCCTTCCTAAGCAGGAAGGTAATTTGCATTATCACAGACCATGTACTGTGAGGTCAATTGGCAATCGATGAAGGTCACATGAGGAACCACCCACGCCCATGCCCGTCCTAAAGAAATGGCCCAGGAGCATTTTGAAAAAAGACAACTAACTGTCTGTCAGCCAAATTTTGTCAGGACCTATCTCTCCACCACCACCCTACCAATTGCTATAAATTTAACCTTGGGCAGGAAAAGCTGCAGGACTTCTCTGGCCCCTGTCTTGCGGACCAGTGAACCTCGCCCTGGATGCGCTCTAAATAGAGCTTTTGCTCGTTCACACTTGGTGGCTACGTCCTTATTTCTTCCTCAGCGGAAAATACCTTACACATACCTGGTACTGCCCAGTGCCATTTTTTTAACTAAAAGTGAACAAACTAAAAAAATACAAATTTTACAAACTCATTTGCCCAAAACCCCAGTAATAGCCCACTGCCTACCTGTGCCTGTCTATGGGCTGCTGGTCCTCAGTAGGCCTCTCTGTGTATGTACACATCGTTGTTTCTAGTCTCTTATTACATATCCACCAAGTAGTGAAGGGTCACTTGCATTCAGGCTTTCATCCCTGCTACTTTACCAGACTGCTTTTGTTGAGGCTACATGTGACCTCTGTAAAGCCAATAACCATGGCCACCATCACAGCCGCCTGGCCCATGCAGGGTTGCATTTGATTCGGACAGACGGTAATGAAACAATGGAGTCAAGAACTGGTGGGCCATTACCTTTAATCCTAGCTTGCATCCCGCGGGCGAGAAATACGCACAGTGGGAAAACACTTCCCTTTCTAATCAAGGCTCCCAAAGCCACTCACTTATCCGAGTTTCCTAGAATCAGAGGTTTCTACCTCACCAGCCTTATTCACCTCTGTTCCCCATCTCCTTCTCTCTGTACAAACTCTGCACAAACTGGCTTCTCCTGCAGCACTCCACCATCTTGGCTGCTTCTCCTCTCGTCCACGTGGCCTTTCTCTGCTCTCCTCCAGCATGGGCTCCTCTGCCCCATTTTATAGTGTAGAAATCAAAGCCTTTAACCCAGGGGTTGGGAACCTTTTTGGCTGAGAGAGCCATGATGCCACATATTTTAAAATGTAATTCCATGAGAGCCATACAACAACCTGTGTACGTTATGCATTACCCAATAAAAATTTGGTATTGTCCCGGAGGACAGCTGTATTGGCTCCAGCTACCCACAACCATGAACATGAGCAGTAGGAAATGAATGGATTGTAATACATGAGAATGTTTTATATTTTTAATGTTATTATTTTTTTTATTAAAGATTTGTCTGTGAGCCAGATGCAGCCATCAAAAGAGCCACAACTGGCTCACGAGCCATAGGTTCCCGACCCCTGCTTTAACCCAATATACAAACAAGCAAGTCTCTGATACAAAGTCACTTCTCTGAGACATAATGGGATTCCTCATGAGAGTGTACCACCCCACACCATGCAACAGTCAAAAGTGTGGGGAAAAGCTTAGTTTTGAAAAGATTTTAGGATTAAAAGGGTGGGAAAGGCTTAGTCTTAAAACTAAGCCTTAGGCTATAATGGCCTTGCCTGCTTATAGCCTGTCCCCCACACCCAATGCAAACTATAAGCGAGCAAACATATATATCATATTTACAAACTTATTTATCAACGACATCCATGGGACAGATTTAATGATCATTTTAAAGTTCTTATCCACATGCCCCTCAAGGATACTTTTCACTTTCTCATCCTTATTTTTTGCCTCAGGAACACTTTCTCATAGTGATTCTATTTTGCTGGCTTCTCCTTTCAGTAGTCTCCCCTGGCTGGATCCTTCTGTGTTTTTGAACTTTAACCTTTGAAATGCTTCTGGGCTCAGTCTTTAGTATACTCCTCTCTCTGTTCTCTTTCTTGGGCAAGTGTTGGCAAACCTTATCTGTGAAGGGTCAGAGAGTTGATTGACTGTGGGTGGACCCCACAGTCTCTGTCACAACTAGTCAGTTCTGCTATTGTAGTGCAATGATGTCAGAAGTAGTAAAAGTATGGGTGTGGCTTTGTTCTGGGGAACTGTATTTGCAAATCTGAAACAGGCCCTTGACTGCATTGGGCCCAGAAATCAGAGTCTGCTGCCTTTTTGCTAGGTGATTCCATCAGTCCCATAGCTTTACATATGTATGGCCAGTATCCACTGCCACCATCACAGCCGTCTGGCCCATGCAGGTTCGCATTGAATTTGGACAGTTGGTAAAGAAACAGCGGAGCCAAAAACTGGTGGGCCATCATCTTTAATCCTAGTTTGTACCCGGTGGGCAAGTAAAAACACACACTGGGCTCCAAAACCAACTCATTCAGTGCTCACAAAACTACTGACTTTTCGAGTTTCCTAGAATCAAAGGTTTCTAGCTTACTAGACTTATTCACCTCTGTTCCCCATCTCCTTCCTTCTCCCTGCACAAACTCCGGACCAATTGGCTTCTCACTCAGCACTCCACCATCTTGGCTGCTTCTCCTGGCCTCTTCCACGTGGCCTTTCTCTGCTCTCTCCTCTAATGCTCATCTCAGGAATGGAGAGAGCAAGCTCCTGGTCTGCCCCACTTTATAGTGTAGAAATCAAAACCTTTAATCCAATATACAAAATAGGGAAGTCTCTAATACAAAGTCACTTATCTGAGGCATGATGGGATTATACCACCTCATATCAAAAGGGGTGGGAAAGGCTTAGTCCTAAAACCAAGCACCAAACTACAAGGATTTTGCCTGCCCACAGCCCTCCCCCAACACACATTAATATCACCTGGGTGACAGGCTTCCATGTGTGCAGTGCCATCTTTAACAAAGTGAGCATAATATATTTTATCTGCCCAATGAGGAGATTTATTAATATGCCGGCTGCATATGGCTGACATGGGGCATCTGCAAGCCCAAATCTTGCAGTCCCAAAAATGGTTCAGGGGCTGCTTATATACCCTTGATCATACACGGGCGGGGGAGAGCATGACATCACTGTACAAGCTGGCAACATTTGTTTAGGGCAGTGGTCCCCAACCCCCGGGCCATGGACCTGTACCTGTCCGTGGGCCATTTTGTACCGGTCTGCAGAGAAAGAATAAATAACTTACATTATTTCCATTTTATTTATATTTAAGTCTGAACGATGTTTTATTTTTTAAAAATTATCAGATTCCCTCTGTTACATTCGTCTAAGACTCACTCTTGAGGCTTGTCTCGGTCACGTGATACATTTATCCGTCCCACCCTAAAGGCCAGTCCATGAAAATATTTTCTAACATTAAACCGGTCTGTGGCCCAAAAAAGGTTGGAGACCACTGGTTTAGGAGATACACAGAAACATTAAGAGTTTTAAGATAACACATAATCAAAAATGTTTACAAATTTTCAGGGTTCATCTTCCCTCACTAGCCTAGAGGTATTTTACCCTTAAGATTCCAGGAAGGGTGAGGAACTACAATCAATATAAGGTGGTATGTAAATTCTGCCTCCTATTGAAAGAGAAGAAGTTTCTAGGTTAACCTTTATTTTAGATTTAAAACTGAATGACCCATTGTTCTTGCAAGCCAGAAACTTCTACATTCTTCTCCCTCTTCTTCCCAAGGAGGGACAGGACAGGAAAGCCTGATAGGAAAGCCTGACCTTTCCTCCCAGAATATCAATATCAAGGTTCAGCCTTTTGGTACCTTACAACATTCCCCACTGGTTCTATTTCCTAAGTCAAATCCTTAACTTAGTTTACTGAAGAGTATGAGGCTGTTTAGGGTTATTAATTTATAACATGTATTAGATATTTAGCAGTCAGAATTTATAGCATTAGAGTTCACTAAAGAAACAAATATTACTGATTAATTTCCTATAGTCTGTACAATTTCCTTCTGCAATTTATATAAAACTAATTGGCCTTTATAATAATTTACCTTTAGTCAGAACTCTTAATTTTAAAACTTTTAACTTTTAGTGACAATTAAGCTGGCTTTCGTTTTACCCTAATTTCCCTTTTTCCCAAAGTCTGTTAAAAAGAAGTCCTTAGTGAGGTTTTCATACATTCGCCGTACGTAGACCAACCAGCTTCCGGTTTGCGGTTGGAGTAGGGCATGCCGTTTTTCTACTTTAGCAGCAGTGGGAGTGGTCAGGATCACGGTGTATGGACCTGTCCACGTGAAAGTCAGTCCTTGGGTGATGTAATGCTGGATCTCCTGGACAGTCTTTCAACAGTTTGCTGAGTAACCTGTAAATCCTGCAAGTACTTAGAGAAAGGGTGCTTATGTTTCTTTTACTATTTGATTCATGTAATTTACTTACCTTGACCTTTTGGTACCTGTGGGCACAATGTAACTTCAAATTAATTTCTAATTAATATTGGGTTTCTTTCTTACTGGCCAAATCTTTTTCTAATTGGTTTTGAATAAACCTTTGGCAATAAGGGTCCCAAGACCCCACTGGTTCTGAGTGGCATCTGTTCATTCGAATTACTATATTCTGATTTTGAGGCAGACTGGAAAAATATACAATTAACAATAAAATTCAAATAGCTAATGTTAACAAATACTATAACAAGTGTCTTAATACAATAAAATGACTAAAGCCTACTAGATTATTAAACAAAAATAAAGTTCTAACCAATATAATAGGATTTAAAATAAAATTATTACAGTTACAAATGTTCTTAACATGTTAACGTAATTTTACTAAGTCTAAGAAATGTCCTAAAGAACAGGAGTTACACATATTCAGGGAAAGTCCACAAGGCATTGGAGTTGTGGTCACATTTCTACACTTTGCAGTTTAAGTCCTAGTGATCACTGCTTCTAGTTGGAATTAGGAGCAGGTCCCAGCCTACAATAGGCATGGGGCATTGAGACAAGAGTAATAAAAGAGATACTATACATTAAATAAAATAACAAACTCAGACTGTCAATACCCATAGTAGAGCTCTTTGAGGGATAAATAAAACTCAAATATTTAGGCAAGGCGTAATAGATGGCCCTTGTGTTCACAAGAAATGAGATCAGTTTATCTGCTACTTGGAAGAAATACTTTAGGCTCATGAACGATGTCGTGAGATGGGGCCAATGGCCAGCTTTGGCACCTTTTAGCCTTCAGTGGCAAATCCCAGTATCCTGCTGGGCAAGGTCAGGTCACAGGTAGCTGGAGCAGGGCTAGAAGAAACTGAACCCTCCCTCCATGGAGCAGTGGGGCAGCTTACATTCTCGTGTCTCTCTTTTTACAGCTCGAACGTGTCTCCCAGTGGGGCCAGGAAGCCTGGCAGGCTTCAATTCAATGACCTTTCTTTCCACTCTTGAAGCAGGGCTATGCTGGAATCCTATGAAGCCCTTTCTGGGCGCTGAAGCCTTTAGAGCGTATACCATAAGCTGGTATTTCCTGGCCTCTTTTGGGCCTTATTTGCCTTTTCTGTTACTACCTTGGTCATTATGGACCTTAAAAGCCATGCTCAGATCTCACTGAGGGGCTTGAGGGTCCTTATCTGTTTATATAAACTTTTGGAAAAAGACAAAAGCAACGTTATTAGCTGGATCAATTCAAGAAAATAGGTTTGGGTATCTCCTTTAGAATTCCAGAGTCTCTTCACTGCTAAATAATTCAGTACATTAGCATTCAAAATAAATTTTAACAAAAGCATAATAAAGTAGATTTGCAGGTGTTCCAAGATATGACTTAGTATTGAACAATATTGTTTCAAAATAATAATAAACTAAACACGACATAGAAGACATTAACAACTTCCAATATTTAAACTAAGATACCAATATTACAGGACTAAAAAACAGCAAATGAAAGAATTAACAAAAGTCCTTTGAAACAATATATACATTTTATTATGGAAAATACTTTTATACAATAAGGGATCCTTGGTATAAATTACCCAGCTGGCAATGAGATATTAATTTTCTTTTGACTTACAGTAATTTCAATCATGAGGGGCGGGGTGGATGCCTGAGGGAGAAGCAGACTCCAAGAACTGAGCGCTTGCTGCTTTTACCTTTTTTTCCTGCAGTTAAGCCCCTTAGCAAGACATTGGGGTTTCTCTTAAGCAGGACTCAATCAATTTGCCACCTGTAAACTAACTGCCTTGCTTTGAGCAGCTAAATACAATTTGTAAAAAAATTACTTTCCCAATAGTGAGTTGCTTTAGTCTATATGAGGTTTCCTATTTTTCCTGCAATTGCCTGAAAATTCTTTTTACAATTTTTACCATTATGGTTAATGCTGTGGGTCTTCCTTATGAACTTCCTGTCTTTTATGTAACTGAAAGACTTGGAGGAGAATCCAACACCCTCTCCACCCATGGGAGAGTGCTGGAATTTCTCTCTAATTTTTACACCTGTGGATGGCAACAAGCCATCATCCCTAACCCACGGAGAGCTTATTTTTAATTTTATTCCCTACAATCCTATTACTTATGATTCTATTACTCCTTCTGGAGTTGCAGTTTAATTTAAGAAACTGCCAATTAACTAGCATGTTCCACACCTATGGTTTGTTAATTTCTAAATTCCTTTTCTTTCCTTTACAATTTTTTTTTTTTGAGCAAAGTTCTCATTTTTAATACTATTCCTACCCTGTAATTTCTGAATGGGCAAAACCTCCTTTAGTCTGCTGGTGGACATTTGAAATTAATTTCTATTCTACATTTTAGTTATTTTGTCCTTACTTTATTGCTCTTTCCGGTGACCCTGCACACAGCAAGCTGAATCGTAACCTAACCGTGCACCTTGTTTGCTGTTTACTGTTTGCCTTCCGCTCGGGTGCAGCACCGGTGGAGACCCAGGAACGACGAGAGGGAAGGGGCATGTGTAGGCCCCCCACCCTATCCATCCACATACCCCACGTCCCCGCTTGGCTTTTTACTCTCACTCAAACAGCTTATTCGCTAGTCCTTTTGCTCCAGAGTTTGGAGAAACCTTTTTAATTTGTGGGCTCCGCTTTTCTCTCTTCCCCGGGGCTGCTTGTAACTTAGGACATTTATTATTCCAATGGCCCTTTCCCGTACAATAAGCACATTGATTCTTTCCTAGCCGAATCCTATTCTTTTTTGAATTCCTTTCTTCTCTATTTTGCTCCTTTGGGGTCCCTCATCCTTAAAAGAGTACGCCTCTTGGAGCGCTGCTACTGTCATTTTAGCAATTCTTTCACCCTGTTCCAGACTCAGATCTGGCCTGACTAGGAAGACGGGGCACCCTCTTTGCATCCAGCAAACTATTAACCATTGTGGCAGATCTAATGTTAAATTTAGCCATTGATCAATGTATGGAAACTGATCAGGGTAGCCTGGATCCTCAGTTACTATATCCCAGACTGCTTTTACTATCTGGGGATTAAAGTCCCAACTTTTGGCCATTTAACCCCGAAAGCAGGCCATTCTGATTCCCAGAGAGTGCAAAGCCTTCTCTTGGACCATTTAATTTCATACCCACAGTTGTCTTCATAAGCTTCTTTAAAGTGCTTTAAAAGACAACCAAAAGGAGTCCTCTGTGAACTGGCCCCTTCTCCCATATTTAATAGCTAAGGTTACTAGTTACAAAATTAAAACTACTTCAGAAAAATCCAGAAATTAGTGCACCAATAAAACAAAAATATAAGACAGATAGTTAACTAGCACCAGAATAAAAGGTGTTTGACTATAGAAATATTAATTATTACACAAGACGAGGGGAAGAAGCCAACCGAAGAGAATAATTTCTTTCAGGGGAGAAACCTTGGCTTGCCCATTCTAGGGCGCCCAGAGCTAGTATTTGAGAACAAAGAGAATAATAGTTCACTCCTTAAGATTGCTTTTTAGTCAGAAACTTCCAATTTTAACACAAAAGACTCAAACAGGCCTTAAAACAGACACGTTTAGACATTAAACAAAGGACTTATACACAAACAATGCACACCTATTTCAATTAAATAATACCGGATAATTTGATGAACAAAGATAAACCCTCATAAACTAGGGAAGAGCTCCCCTTGTGGCCTCTCAGGTGCACGCAGATCGCGGCACCAGAGATTTCTTAACCAGGGGTTTTAGAGACAAACATTAAAATAAAGACTGAGATCTTGACAAACACAGAGATGTCTCTTGGAAGTCTTGGGTCGAGATTAATCAATCCAGGTTAACTCAGCCTCCACTGAATCAGTGCGATGCGAGACTGACTAATCCTGGACGAACTTAACCTCCATTAGCCTTCCTAGAGATAGACACAACGTCCCCATTTCTGGCATTTTATTGAGAGCGCAACTAGACACCTCTGGAAGTCCTGGGCAGGATGAAGTTTCTACTAATACCTCTCAGAGAAACTGATGTCTCTGAAGGCCCACTGCAGAACGGGGGGACCTGGTCCTCTCAGTTCCCATTAATGTCCTAAATTACGAGCAGATATCCCCGAAAGCATGAAGCAGGGCTCAATCCCCACCAGTCATCCCTCCAGAGTATAACCAGAAGTCCCTCTCCTAGCAAAACCTAATGCAGGACCACTAAAACTCCCCACCAACGTCTCGGTCTTGGAGAGCCTGCGTGAACTTACACCACGTCTGGTCCGTTTCGCAGCAGTTCCAGCTCAAAACATAAAAACTAGTTACAACCGGCAAAGCAGTTTTGAAAGCCCTACCTACTTCCACCGGGATTCCACATCCCCGGAGTCACCATTCAGTAAAGCCCCCAAATCTCTACCTACATTCTAGTACGACACAGACTACAAACTAGTTACAAACATAAAAGCGAAACCAAGAGTTCAAAGGGAAGCCAGAAAGTTCAGTAGAGCAGAAAGAGTTGCTCTACCTACCTCCTCGATTTTCTTTGCCAAATTACCCAAATTGTTGAATTTGGGAACAGGGAGGCGTCTACCATAGAACTGTCCAGACCGCACAGGAAGACTGGGAGCCCTGGAAGGTGCCAGGTGGTGCGCCTCTCAAGATTCAAGCGGGGCCGGGCAGCTCAGCAGAGATTCTGTCCAATCGGGGGTGTCTTGATCCGGTGACTCGAAACACCGGATCCCAGACAAGCCCCCATATGTTATAAAGTACCGCACCCCAGATTCTGAAAGGCACTGTATCTCATTTCACCGAGTTCACATAGAGACACCCAGTCCAGATAAATTTTGAAGAGTTTTATGAGAGGAGGAGATTTATTAACATGCCGGCTGCATATGGCTGACACGGGGCATCTGCAAGCCCAAATCATGCAGTCCCAAAAATACCTCAGGGACTGCTTATATACCCTTGATCACTCACGGGTGAGGGAGAGCATGACATCTCAGTACAAACTGGCAACATTTGTTTAGGGCAGGGGTCCCCAAACTACAGCCTGCAGGCCGCATGCGGCCCCCTGAGGCCATTTATCCGGCCCCCACCGCACTTCTGGAAGGGGCACCTCTTTCATTGGTGGTCAGTGAGAGGAGCATAGTTCCCATTGAAATACGGGTCAGTTTGTTGATTTAAATTTACTTGTTCTTTATTTTAAATATTGTATTTGTTCCCGTTTTGTTTTTTTACTTTAAAATAAGATATGTGCATTGTGCACAGGGATTTGTTCATAGTTTTTTTTATAGTCCGGCCCTCCAACGGTCTGAGGGACAGTGAACTGGCCCCCTGTGTAAAAAGTTTGGGGACCCCTGGTTTAGGGGATACACAGAGACATTAAGAGTTTTAAGGTAACACACAATCAAAGATGTTTACAGATTTTCAGGGTTCATCTTCCTTCACTAGCCTAGTGGTATTTTACCCTTAAGATTCCAGGAATGGGGAGGAACTATAATCAATACAAGGTGGTATGTAAATTCTGCCTCCTATTGAAAGAGAAGAAGTTTCTAGGTTAACCTTTATTTTAGATTTAAAACTGAATGACCCATTGTTCTTGCAAGCCAGAAACTTCTACATTATTCTTCCTCCCCTCCCTAAGGAGGGACAGGACAGGAAAGCCTGACCTTTCCTCCCAGAATATCAATGTTCAACCTTTTGGTACCTTACAACAGTATTAGAGACTTCCTTGTTTGTATATTGGATTAATGGTTTTGAATCTACACTGTAAAATGGGGCAGACTGGGAGCTTGCTCTCTCTTGATTCCTGAGATTAGCATTAGAGAGTATAGCAGAGAAGGGCCATGTAGAGGAGAGGAGAAGTAGCCAAGGTGGCAGAATGCTGAAGGAGAAGCCAGTTTGTGCAGAGAGAAGGAGATGGGGAACAGAGGTGAATAAGACTGGTGAGGTAGAAACCTTTGATTCTAGGAAACTTGGATAAGTCAGTAGCTTTGTGAGCTCTGAATGAGTGGAATTTGTAGCCCATTGTGTGTTTTTACTTGCCCACCAGGTGCAAGCTAGGATTAAAGCTAATGGCCCACCAGTTCTTGGCTCCGTTGTTTCGTTACCATCTGTCCGAATCTAATGTGAACCTGTATGGGCCAGGCAGCTGTGATGGTGGCTGTGACTACTGGCCTTACAACTATCTTCTTCCTGCCTATGTAAAGGAAGTTTCAGGATATGGTATACATTTTTATTTTTTATCCATTCCCAAAGATTCTCCCTTTTTTCTTTTTCTCACCTCCCTAATATAACACCAGTCAAGTTCGTGTAACCCTTTTTCATCTTTCCTGTTGATTCTGATAAATAAAATAAGTGATGAAACTGCCATTTTCCAGAGCATTTTCTAAATTTGTTGAGACTTTGCTTCCCAGCAGTTGTTGACAGTTTGGCTCGAATAAACTCATAAAATATTCTTACAAATTTGGACATTTCTGTGGTGACAAAATGTATCCAAAAGACAATTACGTCTCCCTACTTCCACCCCATACACTTTATCCATGCCATCCTCTTCTTTCACTTGGCCAGTAGCCTTCTACTTCCACGCTTGTCCTCCTATAATCTGCTTTCCACAACAAGTCACCTTGAACCTTTAAAATATGTCAGATCATGTCCACAGTCTGCTTAAAACCCCAGTGGCTTCCCATTTCACTCAATAAATTATAAATATTTACCATAGTATACAAAGTCCTGTGTGACCCAATGCTGGGCTTCATCCGAATTCTTCACTCACTACTCTTCCCTTGGCTCACGTGTCCCAATTACCCTGACCTCCTGGTTCTCAGACATGCCGGGCATATTCCTGCCTCCACACCCCTGTGCTGGCTGTGTGCCCACAGTGCTCTTTCTCACAGGTCACTTGACCCACCTCCTCACTTCCTTCAGCTCTGTGCTGAGTGTTAACCATCAGAGACGTCTTTTGTGGCCTTTCACTATAAAATAGTATCGCTTTTCATTATTCACTCTTTTCTTGTCCTGACTAGTTTTTCTTTATGATCCTTAATGTACCTGATATAGTAAAAACATTCATATTTGTTGCTGCACATCCTTTTCCCTGCCCCCCGAATATAAGTTCTTTAAGAGTAGGAAATATGTATACCTGGTACCCAAAACAATGTTTGGTATATAGTATTTGTGTTTAGTGAATATTTACCGCATGAATGAATTTATGGAGACCTTATAAGTTAAATAAAAAAAGAAAGTAGAAAGAAGAGAACTTGAATTTTAAAAAGTCAAATAGGTGTCCTCAGAGATTTTAGAAGTTGTTGCACCCATTAAAAAGGAAGAGGAAACTATGCAGAAAAGGCAATCAGAAAACAAGAACTCTTGGAAATTAAAATATGGTCATTAACAAAGAACTCAATAGAAGCTCTAGGGCACTGGTGCGCCCTATAAGATTTCCAGATGCGCTCTATGGTATTCCAGAGAAATGTGTGCCTGTTGGGGACCAAAAAACCAACAGGATTTTTGGAGTTTAGATTTTTGGGGACAGAGGTATGGGGAATTGGCTGTAAGCTGACAGTCTGCCCAACCCCCACCTCACTTGCCTGATTAGGTTGCAAAAGGCTGTTAAGCTATGGTGCTGGATTGTTCACACTACCCCCACCCCATGTTTCCTGGAAAGACTGGAGGCAAGTTTCTTCTATCCTTTGTTTGGTGTAAAGTTAAGATGATATGTATGGTGGGGTTTTCTGCACTTGGTAGAATTCTTGGGTTGCCTTGGAAACATGATCAAAGATCTCATTGATTTGCTAATGGCCTACTTTGCCCTATAAACAAAGCAAGATGTGGTTTTTGGGCATGCTTTGTTCTTCCTAGCAGCAATTACAGGGCCCTCCTGACCCTGTAATTCTTAATTCCGTGTATTTTCTTTAATTCCACACTGTTCCCTCTTGGAACCTGGAATTATTAGCAGCATGTGCCCAGATATAAAAATAAATATAGTTACTCTATTATACCATTTCATTATGGAAATACCGCTCTTTTTGTTAACATATCATTATTATATTTATTATTAACATCATTATATTATTTTTAGATAAATACACCCAAGTAAAATGGATAGATTTCTCAAAAAGTAGCATGATATTGAAGAATTCGATTCTGGAAGTGAGCAAAAGTTAAGTGTAAATAAAATAGGACTTAAAGTCTAATGGGGAGAATTTAATTTATAGCATTTTCCATCACTTAACATTGAACAATATGATTGGATTAGAAACCCATTCATGTCAAGTGATTTTTGTTTAACATTAACAGAAGAAGAAGAACTGGCAGCTATATCCACTGATCATGGATTGATGATTAAACATAAGGAATTGTCTCTTGAAGCCTTTTGGATTTCTATAAAAGAAGAATATGTGGCAATATCTAAAAAAGCTTTGAACATTTTACTACAATTTTCAACATCCTATTTATGTGAATTAGGATTTTCTACCCTCAACACAATTAAGAGTAAAAAGAGAGGAATTCTTCAATGTATTGATAAGGAAATGAGAGTTTGCCTTTCAAATATATTCCCCAATGTTGAAGAAATTACTAGGACACATCAGGTTCATGTTTCTCATAAACACAAGAATGAAAAAACTTAACACATTTGCGCCAGAACCTGCCGAATTTACTAAATCTTACTAACAATGTATCTATCTATCTATCTATCTATCGATAACATTTTTGTCTTTTTAAAATTTTTAACCCGTTTTTTACAAATTCTAAAAAGCATAACTCAAAAAATATAACATAAACATGTTTTTTAATGTCAGAATAAACTTAACTTTATTGTATTTATTTCATTTAATTACCATAAAAGCACACTTGGACTTTATATTTTTTCCTTAATATTTGACTTAATTATTATAACACATTTCTCAGAAATTTGTATATAGTGTGCCTACAATTATTTGTAGGGCTTTAAATGCACCCTGACTTCAAAAAGTTTGAGAATCACTGTTCTAGTGGGATGAATGGTGTTCTGTTATTTGAAGCCTCCAAATTTGTAGTAATTGGTTATAATAGCCCTAGGAAATTAATACAGAAATGTTGGACTGTAAAGTAAAGAAATCTACCAGAAAGTTTGAACAAAATGTCAGAAAAAAAAGTAAAAAGAAGAGACACAGAGGTTCAATATAGGAAGTCCACCATTTGACTGGTAAGATTTCCAGAAGGAAGGAACAGACAAAATGCAGAAGCAATGATCAAAGGGATACTAAAGAGATCTAAGAATTTCAATATCCAGGTATTCTAAGTCCCAGACACATAACTTAAAAAACTGAGGCTGTGAAGAAGATCCTAAAAGTCCTGAGGTAGGGGGAGAACAGGTCACTCAAAAAGGAATGAGAACTAAACTGGTATCTGACCTACCAGCAGCACTAAATTCTTGACAACTGCAGTAATGCCTTCAAAATTCTGAGAGAAAATAATATTCCTCCTGGAATTCTCTACCCAGACAACCATTATCCTAGGGTGAAGACTAAATGAAGACTTGGGACACTGACCTCACATGCAGCCTTTCTTACAGAACACAAGTTAGGGTTATATAAGCTTCTGTAATGTTGCAGGAAAATGACCCTGATGGTGGCAACTTAATTAATGGGGGAAGGAGAATTTATTAGTAGCCGGCAGAGCACATAGAGTTAGTAGCCCCAAAGCACAAGCTCCACAAATTAGATTTTCTTACAGGTTATATACCTTTACAGTATCTAAGCAATGGGTGCATGATTCCCTTGTTAAAGATTTCCCAGGACTCAAGGAGAGGGGAGAGGGAGTTTTGGTGGGGTCAGCAAGGAGGAAGGTGTTTCCAGATCACTGGTTATAGCTACATACAGATCCTGCTTTTCTTGCTTTGTGTTGCTAGTGGTTCTAAGCAACCATTTAGAGAACTACGAGATGTAGTTAATTTATAACTGACTGACTCAGTTATCCTTGCTGGCTCCTTTCCCTTTTATTCTGCTGGTTTCTCCCCTCTAAAAGCAGGAGGGACACTTGCTCCCTCCTCAGTAAAACAAGTAAGTAAACTGAAAAAGCTGAATGCATGGGATCCAGAAAACAATAGATCTTAGCTGGATACCTAAGGAACAAAGCCTTAGGCTGCCCAGCAAACATTCAGTCCAGATTGCAGCAGGAGAGTAGGTTTCCAAAGGGGGTTGCATGAGTAAAGAGAGAATTTCATAGTTTTGATGGTGTCTGTTAGGCATTAAAACAATTTATAGATATGATTCTGATTCACAGTGGAAAAAAGATAATTAGAAGCACAAGTCAAAATAGAAGTTGAACAAGAAAGGAACTTTACTTTCTACTTGGCTAAAATCAATACATCGACAGTATTTTTATTTTATTTTTTACAGGGACAGAGAGAGAGTCAGAGAGAGGGATAGATAGGGACAGACAGACAGGAACAGAGAGAGATGAGAAGCATCAATCATCAGTTTTTTGTTGCAACACCTTAGTTGTTCATTGATTGCTTTCTCAATTGTGCCTTGACTGCAGGCCCTCAGCAGACAGAGTAACTCCTTGCTCGAGCCAGCAACCTTGGGTCCAAGCTGGTGAGCTCTTTTTTTTTTGCTCAAGCCAGATGAGCCCATGCTCAAGCTGGCGATCTCAGGGTCTTGAACCTGGGTCCTCCGCATCCCAATCCGATGCTCTATCCACTGTGCTACCGCCTGGTCAGGCTCGACAGTGCTTCTTGAAACTTTCCTGAGCGTAAAAATTATGTTGGTGTGCAGAGATAGATACCCAGATTTTTCTCCTTAAGTTTCTGATTCACTAGTATGAATGAAATCAGGGTCCCAAGATCTGTTTAACAAGCACTCAGGTTTTTCCTATCCCTAGAAAAATTTTGGAAATATAGCTGACCTTTGAATAACGGGGATTAGGGATGCCAACCATCTGCACAATCAAAAATTCATGTGTAATTATTGACTCCCCAAAGACTTTACTAATAGCCTTACTGATAACATAAACCATAGATTTAACACATTTTTGCATATCTATTATATACCATAGTCTTAGAATAAAGTAAACTAGAGAAAATAAAATGCTATTAAGAAAATCATAAGGAAAATGTTTATATATAGTATTTATTGAAAAAAATCTGCATATAAGTGGGCCTGCTGAGATCAAGTTTATGTTGTTCAAGAATCAGCTTTGTACTAATAGGAAATTCAATGTTAGATTATAGAACATTTTATCAGCCTTGATATGACAATATAAAAGTATAGGAGACAAAAGTTATGTGTGGGAAGAATGAGGAAATTGAGGTAAAAAGCTGATTAGAAGACTCAAGAAATACCATATATGTTTAATGGGACAAAGAATGAAGAACTATAAAGTGTCAAGATTAGCTTATAGAGAATTTAAGAGGAATGGGTTGAAGTCAAGTGAACTAAACTTATCTCCCAGAATTGGAATCAGTAGATAATTTCTAACATGTACACAACTAATCATAAATACATTATTTAGAGAGGTGAATAGACCTAGGTAAATTAAGAGGTGAAAGTAGTTTGCTCTGATAAAACTGTATTGGAGAGAAGTGGGGACTTTTATTTTTTTAACCAATGCACATCCATATTTTTGTTTAAACAACAATAAAATAGATATTTTAAAAATAAATTGGCAACAACTTGGTAGTTCTAAAGAAACAACCAGTCAGAGCTTCAGGTAATGAAGTTAGAACCTAAGATTTATTGTTGATTATTCTGAGCCTTTGAGAAAGGACTGCCTGTTTCTAATGTGTGCTTCAGTTCTATTATATTTAAAGAGGGATGTACATTGCAGCAATGGTTGCTGCATAGACCATTTCTGTCTCGTGGCTCCCATGTATAATATGGATTACATTTTATAAAGTATCAGGATAGATAGTGCCTATCTTTAAATCTACCTTTAGAGAATCTTAATACTTTAAATGGAGCATAATAGCGTACCAGTAGCACTGACCCTAGCAAACGGTAAAATGGAAGATTGTCATACTTCTTTTGTGCGTGAGGTCAGTGATTAGCTCTCTAACTGTGCCAGGAAGACTCCTTTTACTTCAATCGTACTGGACGATGGGACTCCTGTTGGTGAAGTACGTGCCCTGTCTTAGCTGTGGGCGTAGCTCACTTTTGAGCCGGTTTGTATCCCAGCATTTGGTCCATTTCCTTTTACATAACTAAATTGTACATTGCTTAATTGAAGAAAATAGAAAAAAATTAAATTTTCAAGAAGTTGATTGACTCAGTCAAGTTTAGGAACTAAAACTCAGGTTCTTGGCCTGTGTATTTATTGCTCCTGTGTGAATTTATTGGCATATTGTTCACCAAAAGCATTATTATCTGAGATCTAAGGCCATAGTATTATTTTTCCAGAATTAATTTTTATCACATTTTTATTTATACTATTTAATGATAAACATATATGGTTATTTGAGTCAGACCATTCACTCATTTATAGTTTCTTTACCTTCTAAAATGACAGAAAGGAGTTTAAACATATATTGCCATTGCCTTAGTGTTTAAATAGAAAACTATTTATATCTCAATTTAAAGAGCACTTCTCACAGACCTTTAGTTTTAGGGATCATAGCTTAGTCCAGTCCTGTATTTTCCTCAGCTTTGAATAAGGTGCACTCAACTTATATCTTAATAAATTTGTTGGGGCTTGTCCCCAGTTAACAGGAGCTTTGGGGTCTAGGGAAATTTAACACAAATCAGTGTACTGGAGGGATCATTTACTCTTAATTACAAAGGCAGTCCAGCTATTTGGTCAAGTGTCCTATACTGCTTTAATTTAATAACTAATTTATCAGGTTGTGTGGCTTCCTGAATTCTTAGAGTTGAGAGTATTATCAATTTCTATCACACTGGTAGGTCCCAAATATAACTTCCAACATAACCTGTTAAAGGATTGTATGTTTAATTTTTTTATTTTCATTTTAATTAATTAACTAAAAATTTTTTTTACTTGTAACAGATTTTATTATTTTAAAATTTATTGATTTATTTCAGCCAGAGAGGAGGGGAGAGAGAGAGAGAGAGACCAGAACATCGATCTATTCCTGTATGTGCCCTGACCGGAGATCAAACTGGCAACCTCTGTGCTTCAGGCTGATGCTCTAACCAACCGAGCTATCTGGCCAGGGCTAATTATTTTTAAGTGAGAAAAGGGGAGTTAGAGACAGATTCCCACATGCACCCCAACCAGGATATACCCAGCAACCCCCATTTGGGGCCGATGCTCGAATCACCCTAGCTATCCTCAGCGCCTGAGTCTGATGCTTGGACTGAGCTATCCTCACTGCCCAGGGCCACACTCGAACCAGTTGAGCCACTGGCTGAGAGGGGAATAGAGAGAAAGGGGAGGAAGAGAGAAGGGAAGCAGATGGTTGCTTCTCATGTGTGCCCTGACCAGGGATTGAACCAAGACATTCACACGTCAGGCCAGTGCTCTATCCATTGAGCCAACTGACTAGGACCTAGGATTGTATTTTTATTCTCTTCAGAATTCTGCCTTATCTTTGAACCTTAAAGCAGAGAAAAGAATTACAGATTGATTTGTTGTTTGGAACAAGAGCTGCCAGTTATAGATTCATATACTGTATTTTTTGCTCCATAAGATGTACTTTTTTTTTCCCCAAATGTGGAGGGGGAAATGCCCATGTGCCTTATGGAGCGAATGTTCATTTTTTTTTTTTTTTTTTTTTTTTTAGCTGCTGCAGGTTCCTGGACTAGAAGAGTATTTGAACATTAAAGTCTCTTCTCATTTGTGAATAACAGTGCTAATGGTTGTTAATACTGCTGTTGAGTTTACACTGTTGAAATATTATTGTGGTATATTTTAACACATCATTATGTTCAGAATTTTTTTTTTCTTATTTTCCTCCTCTAAACTCTAGGTGCGCCTTATGGTCAGGTGCATCTTATGGAGCGAAAAATACAGTATCTATTTTTTCTCGGCCCCCTTTTATTTTTATTTTTGCTTCATTTGTATTTTTTAAATTACATACTGTAGAATTCACTTTTTTTTTGTGAACAGTTTTGAGTTTTGATAGAAATATATTCATTTAAACACCATCACAGTCAAGGTGCAGAAAAATCTGCCACTGCTAAGAATTTCCTTGTGGTCCCTTTAAAGCAGCAATTTTCAGCCAGTTGCTAGAGCACACTTAGGGCAAATTTTTAAACATGCAATGCCTGACTATTTAGTCAGGAGAACAGGCCTCTTTTCCCTAAGATTGTTAAATAAAAAAAAATAAATAAAAAAAGAAATGACAACAGCTAACACCATACCCATATGATGTGAATGAATAAAAATTATACCTATTTTATTTTGTCAGGATATTAGCAATTTGTTTATGAGAGCCTTGAGATGAAAAAGTTTGAAAATGGCTGCTCCACTCTCTAACCTTCAGCTCTGGCAAGCACTAAGCTGCTCTTTATCCCTATAGTTTTTGCTTTTCCAGAATGTCATCTAAATGGAATTGAGTCAGCTTCTTTAACTTGGTGTAATTCAATTCAGATTTATTCATTTTGTTGTGTGTATCAATAGTTCACTCTTTTTTACTAAGGACTAATACACTATTGAGTAAACTCCATTGTTTGGGTGTAACCAAGTTTACCTATTTACCAGTTGGGCATTTGGGTTGTTTTTAGTTTTTAGTGATTTTGACTAAAGCCACTGTAAAGATTCACTAAAGGTTTTCTGTATGAAAAGTTTTCATTCCTCTTGGTTAAGTACTTAAAAATAGGATTTTGAGGTTGTAAGGCCAGGAGCCGCCATCGTGGCCATTCACATGCAGGTTCCCATTGGATTCGGGCAGACGATAAAGAAATGGCAGAGTCAGAGGATGGGGGGCCATCCTATTTATTGGCGTCTCACCAAGACAGGCAAACCACAAAAAAAGACAAGGGAAAAGCAGAAAACCAGCTTTTCCCATGAAGGGCAAGGGATCAGGGAAGCCCCTGCAATTGTGATAGCAGGAACTGAGTGAGCCAGCTCCTGGTCTGTCCCACTTTATAGTGTAGAAAACCAAAAATCCCTTAATCCAATATACAAACAAGGAAGTCTCTGATACAAAGTCACTTATCCAAGGCATAATTGGATTCCTCATGAGAGTGCACCACCCAGATCATACAATCAGTCAAGGGTGTGGGGAAAAGTTTCGTCCTAAAACCAAACCTTAGGCTACAACGACCTGGCCTGCTTATAGCCTGTCCCCCACACCCAATATAAGTCACAAGCGAGCAAACATATATATCATATTTACGAACTTATTTGACCAACAGGGGTCATATATACTGCTCACAAAAATTAGGGGATATTTTATCGCTACATATTCATTTTTAAATTATCCCCTAATTTTTCTGAGCAGTATATTTAACCCTATAAGGAGCTGCCAAACTGTTTTCCATACCCACTGTACCATTTTCAGTTCCCACCATTTGACATATTTTAATGGAAAGTATGTAAATATGGCCCACTTATGTATCTTTCTTATTTATGGAAAAATAATCATGCAACAAACTGATAATTTTGTTTCTTGTGTTACTCATAAGTGACTTTAAAATCAGGCAGAGAATTTGATGTTTAATGTGGTATGCAAAAGCCTTTTGTAAGGTGCATCTTTTTTTTAACTGATAAAGAAGAACTTAGATCAGGGGTCCCCAAACTATGGACCCGGCCCGCGGGCCACATGCTGCCCCCTGAGGCCATTTATCTGGCCCCCGCCGCACTTCCGGAAGGGGCACCTCTTTCATTGGTGGTCAGTGAGAGGAGCATAGTTCCCATTGAAATACTGGTCAGTTGGTTGATTTAAATTTACTTGTTCTTTATTTTAAATATTGTATTTGTTCCCGTTTTTTTTTTACTTTAAAATAAGATCTGTGCATAGGGATTATAGTGTGCATAGGGATTATAGTCTGTGTGCATAGGGATTATAGTCTGGCCCTCCAATGGTCTGAGGTACAGTGAACTAGCCCCCTGTGTAAAAAGTTTGGGGACCCCTGACTTAGATCATAGCAGGAGTTTTATGGACTTTAACATTTGTGCTCTTTCTCATCTTTTTCTTGCTTTGAGCATAGATCCTTCAGGTGTTACTTTGTTGCTAGAGTGTGAAAGGAAACATTTTGTTATCACTGTGGAATGGAAAATAAAATAATAATAGGGAAGTTTGCTCAGTGCATACAAGGTTGCCAAAAGTAGGTTTACTCTTTTATTATTTATTTTATTATATATTTCTTATGAACAGCTGTAAAACCTGCTTTTGCCACCCTGTATTTATCGAATGCCTATTTTGGTGAGGTAGAGGCCATTAAGTTACATGGCTTCTAGTTTTATTGGGCTGAAGCCAGGGTTTGATTTTTTTTTTCTTGTTGGTTTTTTTTTTTTTTTAAACAACCATTATTTTAGAATAATTTTAGATTTGGCAAAGTTGCAAAGATAGTACAGAATTCCAGTATATTTCTTACCAAGTTCTCCCTAATGTAACATCTTTCATTACCATTGTACATTTGTTAAAACTAGGAACATTGGTATATACAATTACTGAACTTTAGATTTATTTGGCTGTCACTAGTTTTTTCACTAATGGCGTTTTTCTGTTCCAGGATTCAATGCAGGCAGGGTTCCTCATTTAGTTCCACATTTAGTCATTACATTTTCTTAATCTCTTCCAATCTGTGAAAAATTGTCACGTCTTTCCTTGTTTTTTATGACCTTGAGATATTTTTAGAGTCTTGGTTTGGTATTTTGTAGAATGTCCCTCAGTTTGGGTTTGTCCCATGAATTTCTCATGATGAGAATGGCATTGTGGGTTTTGGGGAAGATTACAATAGAAGTGAAATGCATTTCTATGCCAGTGTCTCAAAAGGCACATGCTAGCAGATCGCTTGTCACTGGTGAGGTTAACCTTGATCACCTGGTTAAGGTTACTATTTGTTAGGTTTTTCCACTGTAACGTTTTCCTTTGGAAGCCAGTCATTAAAACCAGTCACGCCTGGCCTGTTGGCTCAGTGGTAGAGCGTCGGCCTGGCGTGCAGAAGTCCCAAGTTCGATTCCTGGCCAGGGCACACAGGAGAAGCGCCCATCTGCTTCTCCACCCCTCCTCCTCTCCTTCCTCTCTGTCTCTCTCTTCTGCTCCCTCAGCCAAGGCTCCACTGAAGCAAAGTTTGCCCACGCGCTGAGGATGGCTCTGTGGCCTCTGCCTTAGGCGCTAGAATGGCTCTGATTGCGGCAGAGCGATGCCCCAAGATGGGCAGAGCATCACCCCCTGGTGGGCATGCCGGGTGGATCCTAGTCGGACGCATGCGGGAGTCTGTCTGACTGCTTCCCTGTTTCCAGCTTCAGAAAAATACAAAAAAAAATTCCTTAAAAAAAACAAAAACAAAAAATACAGTCACACTGGTGGAGGGGGGAGGAGGGTTTGCTTTCTTTCCTGGAGGGGGGACATCTGCATATATTGTTTGGAATTTTTCTATAGGGAAGATTTATCTCTTCTCATTTATTTAGATAAATTTGTTTATATTAGTGTGGACTTCTGTATATTTGTTTTATGCTTGGGTTACATTTCAGTACTCGGTTACATATTTTATTGGTCAGATTATTCACCTTTGGCCTTTGGGAGGTCTTTCAGGTAGGTTTCTATTTATCTTTGGTATAGTTCCAACCTTTTGTGTTTTGAGCATGTGGTTGATTTCTGGTACTACAGGATGCTCCAGGCTCGTCTTGTATATCCTTTGCCCCAGCCTTAGAATCTAATCAGCTCTCTTCAGGAAGCCCTAGTTTTGTTTTTGTTTTTAATTGGAGAATAGCGTAAGGCCAGTGGCCAAGGCCACCATCACAGCCGCCTAGCCCATGCAGATTTGTATTGGATTCGGACAGATGGTAATGAAACAATGGAGCCAGAAACTAGTGGGCCATCATCTTTAATCCTAGCTTGCACCCAGTGGGCAAGTAAAAACACACACTGGGCTCCAAAACCCACTCATTCAGTGCTCACAAAGCCACTGACTTATCTGAGTTTCCTAGAATCAAAGGTGTCTACCTCACCAGACTCATTCTCCTTTGTTCTCCATCTCCTCTCTGCACAAACTTTGCACAAACTGGCTTCTCCTTCAGCATTCTGCCATCTTGGCTGCCTCTCTCCTCTCCTTCACGTGGCCTTACTCTGTTCTCTGCTCTCTCCTCTAATGCTAATCTCAGGAACCGAGAGAGCAAGCTCCCAGTCTGCCCCACTTTATAGTGTAGAAATCAAAACCTTTAATCCAATATACAAAATAGGGAAGTCTCTGATACAAAGTCACTTATCTGAGGCAGGATGGGATTGCACCACCCCACATCAAAAAGGGTGGGAAAGGCTTAGTCCTAAAACCAAGTCCCAGGCTACAAAGATCCTGCCTGCCCACAGCCCATCCCCAACACACATTAATATAATTACGCCCATTCCAAGCAATCACCTGGGAGATGAGTTTCAATGTGGGCAGCGCCATCTTTAACAAAGTGAGCATAATATATATATTTTATCTGCCCAACAAATAGTATTTAGAAACCAAGATTTGGGTACTGGATACACTAATTGCTATCGGAGTGTCAGTCAATTTTTGTTTTATTTTATTAAAATATTTTAAAAGTCTAAATTTGAAAATTATGCCAAAGAAGTAGCAGGCTGAAAATAAAACATACCCTGACTTAGGAAATTATAAAGTGAAAAATTTCTGTGGCTGTATTAAGCCCAGTTTTTGGATATATTTCAACAAATGTAGGTGGAGCGCAGAGCACATTCCTAGCAGCTGTGGCTGATGCAATGCTGTGAGAATACTCCAGCTCCCAGAACCCTCCTGGGCATACCCAGGAAGGAAGCTCGCCCGCTATAAGGATGTGACTTAGCGCCAACCACGCAGCTCCCTGATCTTTTCAGCCATTGGCTATGAAGGACACTCTGTAACATCTTATTGGCTGAACCCATGTATATAAGCTAGCTTACTTCCTGAATAAAGTGATCTGCATCACTGAACCTGGTTCCCAGAGTCAGGTCTTTGCGTATCTGTCGTCCTCACCGCCAGCAGTACTTGTCCACAAACAAAAGTGCCTATTGGTTTATTGTATTTGATTTAAATAATATATACTTTTAAAAGTATTTAAAATATATATTTCAGTATAAAATAAAGATAAGATAGTTTCTGTTATTAAAGTTTTTTTAAAAAAAAATATTAGCATTGTTAGTACTTTGAGTGGAAACAGATTGTTTCTTTTATTTGGTTAGGATCTTTAGACCTTTGTTCATATGGATTGTAGGCAAAAATTAGGAGTTCTGTTGTTAGGTTTCTCCTACAGAAATTGACATCAGTTTTAGTCCAATTTACTAAGTAAAGACTTCTTAAAATGAGACTTTTCATATTTAGGGTTTCAGTCTACTTTAGACATTTTCTGCTTTGGATGTTTAAGCCACAGGGGTAAATAATGATTTTAGCAACCTAAATATGGTTTATTTGATGTATTTCTTCTTGTGATTATATTGGAGCAAGTTTTAAAAGTTGAATTAAACTTCAAATTGGGAGTTGAAATTAATTATGAAAATACTTTTAAAATCTTTTTGAAGGTTAAAATGAATAAAGGTCTGCTTGACGTAGAGAACGGGATATTTCATTGCTTTAAGCGTTTTGTTTTTTCTCCCTTTTCAGAGAATGAAGCTGGCCACTATATTTCCCCCTTTCATGATATCCCTCTGAAGGTGGACTCCAAAGAGGTATTGTTTTAACTTATTTTGGGGATGAAAATATGTACTTCTAGTATTAGTATAAAAAAGCTTTTTGGAAGCATTTTGAAAGGATGTGGTCACAAGTCAAGAAGGGTAAGGAGTTAACTACAATAGGATTGTAAGCTTCCTTCATGCATTAGAATTTGTATGAGAATAGGATTCTGTCTAGAACACTTGAGGAAAAAGGGGTGTTAGTGGTTCATAAAGCATAGAATCTAGTAAGAAATAAAGATTAAAGGTTAAGAATTTAAGAGGTTGCCTGACCTGTGGTGGCGCAGTGGGATAAAGCGTCGACCTGGAACACTGAGGTCGCCGGTTTGAAACCTTGGGCTTGCCTGGTCAAGGCACATATGGGAGTTGATGCTTCCTGCTCCTCCCCCTTCTCTCTCTCTCTGTCTCCCTCTTTCACTCCTCTCTCTCTAAAAAATCAGTAAATAAAATATTTAAAAAATTAAAAAAAAAAGAATTTAAGAGGTTAACAACAGGCTCATTTTTAATAATAAGCTAGTTAACTTGTGGATTTTTTTTATTTGCTAGCCACAGTGTAGACATATGCTATTTTATTTAATCCTTAAGCTTTCCTGTTATTGCCCTGGCCCAGTACTCAGTTGGTTAGAACATCATCCCGACATGCTAAGATTGTGGGTTCAGTTCCCACTCAGGGCATGTACAAGAATCAACCAATGGCCTGACCAGGCGGTGGCACAGTGGATAGAGCGTCAGACTGGAACGCAGAGGACTGAGGTTCGAAACTCCGAGGTCAACATGGCCTGAGTGCGGACTCATCTGGTTTGAGCACAGCTCACCGGCTTGAGCCCAAGGTCTCTGGCTTGAGCAAGGGGTTGCTCAGTCTGCTGTAGCCCCCGAGTCAAGGCACATATGAGAAAGCAGTCAATGAACAACTAAGGTGCCACAACAAAGAATTGATGCTTCTCATCTCTCTCCTTTCCTGTCTGTCTTTCCCTGTCTGTCCCTCTCTCTGTCTCTTTCACATACACACACAAAATCATCCAATGAATGCATGGATAAATAGAACAACAAATCATTGTTTCTCTCTCCCCTCCCTCCTTCCTCTCTTTCAAAAAATTAATAAATTTTTAAAAATCAGTGTTCCTCTGCTTTCCTCTCATTCTAATATCAATCAATAAATTAAAAAGAAATGTTTTAAGTTACTATTATCATCTCCAAGGGGCACTGAAGCTGAAGTCATTTTACTGACAGCTGGTAAGTGTCAGAGCCAGGTTTTGAACTAGCATTTCTGATCACAAAGCTTAGGATCTTTAACCACTCTGTGAAGCGGATCCTGAAAAACAGAACTGGAAAAATGGTGGTCTTCGAATAGCAATCCTCTTAGAACCCAAAGTTACTTGGCAGATGTGAGCATGGGCAGAATGTAAGTCAGGCAGGACTGGGAGGCCTGCTGCTGCAGGTGGACCTGAGAGCGGCTCAGGGGCGTGGGAGCGTTCGTCTAGCTGGCAGGATGGCGTGATTGGTTGCGGATGTCAGTCTTTCTCCCTGAGTTGGAAATTCCTTCCTTAAAATCTGAGTAGTTAGTAATTGGTTTATTTCATTACCAGATTTATGAAGGGGCACAGCTCTTAAGGATATAACCAGGACTAGATCAATGGGGCTGATTAATGGGGTTGGGTTTCTAGATCAGTGTGGGGCTGAGGCCATTGAAGATGGGGGAAGCTGCTTCAGATGCAAGAGTGGTTTGACCTTGGCATTACCTTGGAGGATGAATACAAGGCATTATACTCAGGTTATGGAACACTGAAGTAGGATGTGTGCTGCGTTTTAGCCCTTCAGAAGACTGGACTTCTAGGGAATAAAAGCAAAGAATTATTTAGTGCTCATAGTGCTCAGCAAAGCACTGTGCTCAGTGCTTGCCTTGCATTATCTCTGTGCAGCGAGGGCTAGTTACCCTTTTATTGTTAATGAGGTTAAGTATCTTGCCCATGGTCACAAATATAGTCTTGTGGAGATGGGATTTGAACTTAGGGGCTCTAACTCATAGCTTGTACTCTTAACTGCTCTTCCACCTCATTTCTTCTAAGCAGTGTTCAGTTGTAGAACAAAGCGTCATGTTATCGGGTGAGAGAAAGAAACCAAAGAGAGGGCAGAAAGAACATTTTACTGTGTGTGTCCCTGTAAGTGTAGGAGAGAGAGAAAGAGAGTTCATATATGTGTCCTTCTATCCATTTGTTTTGTTTTGTTTGGGACAGTGAACTATTCAACTTAAATATCTTGTGTTTTTCCACTGCTTCTCTTTGCTTTTGGCCAAAAGTACATGCATTCACTTACTCATTTATTCATTAATTTAATCCAGTGATTTTCAATGTTTTTTATCTCATGGCACACATAAACTAATTACTGATATTCTGCGGCACACCAAAAAGTATATTTGCCGATCTGATAAAAAAAAATAGGTTTAATTTTGATTGATTTACAAAACAAAATAGTAATAATAATTACCTATACTTTTTCCTCCAACGTGACTTTTTAAGAAAAATTGGACGCCTATATTTGTATATAAGGATTTCTAGTACCAAGAATTAAGCAAACAGAAGCAACTTGATTATGTGACGTGACCAATAAGATGCAATTCTATTATATGACCTGTTTATAGTTCAAGATGGGGCATTTATACTGGACAGTAATTGTTTTGTTGGCTGTTGTCATTTTTTTTATTTGACAATCTAAGGGAAAAGAGATCAGTGTCTCTGACTAAATAGCTAGGTATTGCATATATATATATATATATTTTTTTTTTTTTTTCCAGAGATAGACAGTCAGAGAGAGGGTCAGATAGATACAGACAGACAGGAAGGAAGAGAGATGAGAAGCATCAGTTTTTCGTTGTGGCTCCTTAGTTGTTCATTGATTGCTTTGTCATATGTGCCTTAACTGTGGGGCTACCGAATAACCCCTTGCTCAAGCCAACAACCTTGGGCTCAAGCTGGTGAGCTTTACTCAAACCAGATGAACCCGTGCTCAAGCTGGTGACCTCGGGGTTTCGAACCTGGGTCCTCCCCATTCCAGTCCGATGCTGTATCCACTGTGTCCTTGCCTGGTCAGGCAGGTATTGCATATTTTAAAGGTTCTTGCCTCACACTAGTTTTAAAATTGCTGATTTAAACATTCAGTAATCATTGCATGCCTACTGTGAGCCAGACAGTATTCCAGGCACTAGAATTGCGGTGGTGAATAAGATAGATATGGAGGAGACAGACAGCCAGAAAACAAACAAGTGTCCTGACCTGTGCTGGCGCAGTGGCTAAAACATCAACCTGGAACACTGAGGTCATTGGTTCAAAACCCTGGGCTTGCCTGGTCAAGGCACATACGGGAAGGCTTCCCACTTCTGCCCCCTCTTTCTCTCTCTCTATAAAATAGAAAAAAAGAAAACAAATCAATCAGATGTATTAAGTGCTACGCTACTAGAACAGGTAATGAAAGGGGTGACTGGAGGGGTGCTGCTTCATGTGGGGATGAACCATGGCAACATCTGTGTACCTATAACAAAAATATATAATATTTTGGAAGGTAGGGGTGGGGTGTGGAGGAGAGAATGGGGTAGAAATTAGTGGACATAATATTCCACTAAGGGAGAGGGTTTGGGGGAATATAAAATGTAAGGTTAGGCAAAATTGAGGGTAGGACAGGCGTACTGTAACAGGATATGCCAGTGGATTCTGGGCATGTGGAGATGGGTACACACAGTAGTTGTGTAAAAAGGCTTTCCTTGCTCTCAGCTGTAATTAGTTAGAACTATGGCACTTTGTGCTTTGGGAAGTGGTATTTCAGAAACAGTAATAATATTTCATAACAAACTTGGGATAATCACTTTTCCGTCTGTTTTGTTTCCTTCGTTAGTCATTTTGGTGTATAAAAGTTACATGTAACATGTGAGCATTTCTGAATGGCATAATTTTTCTTTCGGCCCAGCGTAATCTCTGTTTTAATTTGAAGCGCATGCTGGAGGCACAGGAATCACACCTTGGTGGGATTCACAGGCAGGAGATGCAGCCGGGTACTTTCATGGCTTGTTAGTCACACTCCCTGGAGTTTCATTTCAGTAATGAAATGACTGTTTTAAGTGCAGTCACTGGAAACTGCCAGTTTTTTTCCTTAAAGACTGAACAAAGCCTTTGCTTATTTTATAAAAACTAGGAAAATATACCTGAAAGAGATTTAGAATTTCTGATAATTTATTTTATGAACCACTCTGATGCTCATGCCCTTGGGAGTGTAGATACTGAGGGAAAAGGGACCCGGACCTTTGCTAGGTCCTCAGTGGCACCAGCATTCTGGACAGCCTCTGTAGTGGGGCGTTTATGCAGGAGCCATATTTCATGGCTTTGTGGTACGGCTGTATTTTCATGAAATATTACAATCATAAACACCATCTTTTCTTTCATAGGAAAATGGCATTCCTACAAAGAGAACACGGAATGATGAATCTGAGGTATATCTAAAGGTTTTTGTTTTTGTGAATCACTCATACTGTCTGTTAAAGACCTTGCTGATAGTTTGCATTTGTAAAGTGCTTCTACATTTTCCCCTGCAACTTTCCTGTGCATTGTGATATTTTTCTTCTTCTGATATTATTTTAAGGCACTTGTGATGATATTACCATTCCACAGTTTTTTTCTTGTGGTAGAAAATATGTAACATTTACCATTGTATTCACTGCGCACTTCTCTTAAGTGTACAATGTAGTGACGTTAAGTACTTTTTACATGTTGTGCAACCATCACCACCATCCATCTCTAGATCTTTTTCATCTTCCCAAACTGAAACCCTGTGCACATTAAACAGTAGCTCCATTCCTGCCTCTGCCCAGCTCCTGGTAACCTCTGTTCTACTTTTTGTTTATTAATCAGACCATTCTAGGTGCCATTTCATTTTGTAAGTGAAAAACCAGAGAGAATCAGGAAATGAACCCAGATTCCAGTAGCAAGTTATTTATCATGCTCAATGGCCTAAAGTAAAGCTACTCTATGAAAATTGGTCTGTTTATCATCTTTTTATTGCAAAGGAAAAAATTTTGAAGGCTGTTTTAGAATCAAGGAACCAGTCTTTTTGGAGATAAAGAAAATATAGTTATTCTGACTATATTCTAAAATAAATATCTTCTAAATATATCTTTCAAACATGTGACTGTCAAATGTTTAATATTTCTTGACTTAAGACCAGAACATTTGATTGATGTCTGTCATCCTGTCTCTTGCTGTTGATAAATGCCTTTTTATCTTGCTGATATCAGGCAGTTTTCTAATACCTTCCTCAGCCTTCTTTTCCCTTCCCAACCTTATTTCCATCCATCTTAAGACCACAGCCTTTGCAGCTACTTCCAGACATAGCTGTGTGTTTAAGTCCTACCATCCTTGTATTTTTAAACTGGAAAATGGTCCTTAAACTACCTATAATGGAACTACTTTAGGGTACTTGTTAAAATTTGAGATTCCTGGTCCTATTCTGTATCTACTAAATCAGAATCTCTGCTTGATGGAAACTGGTCAGTCAGTGTGTTTAAAACTAGTGTTCCAAACATCACACTGAAGTTTGAGAACCGCTGTCCGAGATATTGGATGGATTGTCATTCAGTGGCTCAAAACTCGATAGGGTCCTAGAGACTTTGTATATCAACCTGAAAACAGTTGTTTCAGTGTGTGTATTATTCTGAGTTCATCCTGCTAACTTAAAATTTAATTTTTAGAACCTAGTTTATATGCCAGAGACTGTGTGCCTTGAGTTTTTGATTTTTTAAAATTCTCTTCCATTTTTCCTATCCTCCACTGCCTGGCAAGCACTCTTCTACTCTTTGTTTCTATGAGTTTGGTTTCCTTCCTCCTCCCCTCCCCTCCCCTTCCCCCTCCCCCCCTCCCCTTTTTCCTTTAAAGATTCCACTTATAAGTGAGACCATGCAATATTTGTTTTTCTCTGTCTGGCTCATTTCAGTGAGCACAATACCCTAAAGGTCCATCCATGTTGTTGCAAATGGCAGGATTTCCTTCTTACTTCTGATTGAGTAAGATTCCATTGTGTTATATACCATATTTTCTTTAGCCACTCATCCACTGGTGGACACTTAGGTTGTGTCCATATATTGACTGTTGTGAATAATGCTTCAGTGAGCATGGGAGTGCACATAGCTTTTCAATATTCTGTCTTTCTTTCCTCATTGGATATATACCCAGAAATGTAATTTTTTGAGGAACGTCCATACTGTTTTCCACAGTGGCTGCACCAGTTTACATTCCCATCAGCAGTGCAGGAGGGTTCCCTTTTCACTACATCCTTGCCAATACTTATTTCTTGTTTTTTTGATAATAGCCATTGTGACAGAGCAGAATGATCTCATTGTGGTTTTGATTTGTATTTCTCTGATGAGGAGTGATGATGAGCACCTTTTCATGTACCTTTTGTCCATCTGTATGTCTATTTAGAAAACTGTCTATTCAGTTCCTCACTCTATTTGTTAATCAGGATTATTTGCTTATTTATTTATTTATTGCAATTATGTTGTATGAGTTTTTAATGTATTTTGGATATTAGCTCCCTGTCAGATTTATGATTTTCAAATATCTTGCATTCTACAGGTTTTCTTTTTATTTTGTTAATTGTTCTTTTGCTGTGCAGAAGTGTTTTGTTTTGTTTTTATTGACTTTTAGAGTGGGAGAGGGAGGAAAGAAAGAGAAAGAGAAACATGCATTTGTTGCTGCACTCATTCATTCATTGGTAATTCGTGTAATGTGCTCTGACCCAGGATCGAACCTGCAATCTTGGCATATCAGGATGATATGCCGACCAATGCTACCTGGCCAGGGAAGAAGTATTTTAGTTTGACGACATCTCATTGTTTATTTCTGTTTTTTTGCCTTTGCTTTTAGTGTCAAATCCAAAGTTTATTTGATATTTTAACTTAGTGAAAGGAAAGAAGCTTGATTTCCTCCCAGTTTTCTCCCCAAGTATATAAAATGTACTGACTGCTTTTTCTTTTTTTTATTATTATTAAATTTAATGCAGTGACATTGATAAATCAGGGTACATATGTTGAGAGAAAACATCTCCAGATTATTTTGACATTTGATTGTGCTGTATACCCCTCCCCCAAAGTCAAATTGTCTTCTGTCACCTTTTATCTGGTTTTCTTTGTGCCCCTCCCCTCCCCCCTCCTTCCTCATCCCATCCCCCCTCCCCCCACCCCTCCACCCCTGTTACCATCACATTCTTGTTTATGTCTCTGAGTCTCATTTTTGTGTCCCATCTATGTATGGATTCATATAGTTCTTAGTTTTTTCTGATTTACTTATTTCACTCCGTATAAAGTTATCAAGGTCCATCCATGTTGTTGTAAATGATCCGATGTCATCATTTCTTATGGCTGAGTAGTATTCCATAGTATATATGTACCAAAGCTTTTTTTTTTTTTTTTTGTATTTTTCTGCAGCTGGAAACGGGGAGAGACAGTCAGACTCCCGCATGCGCCCGACCGGGATCCACCCAGCACGCCCACCAGCGGTGACGCTCTGCCCACCAGGGGGCGATGCTCTGCCCCTCCGGGCGTCGCTCTGCCGCGACCAGAGCCACTCTAGCGCCTGGGGCAGAGGCCAAGGAGCCATCCCCAGCGCCCGGGCCATCTTTGCTCAAATGGAGCCTTGGCTGCGGGAGGGGAAGAGAAAGACAGAGAGGAAGGAGGGGGGGGTAGAGAAGCAAATGGGCGCTTCTTCTATGTGCCCTGGCCGGGAATCGAACCCGGGTCCCCCGCACGCCAGGCCGATGCTCTACCGCTGAGCCAACCGGCCAAGGCCATGTACCAAAGCTTTTTAATCCACTCGTCCTCTGATGGACACTTGGGCTGTTTCCAGATCTTCACTATTGTGAACAATGCTGCCACAAACATGGGGGTGCGTTTCTCCTTTTGGAGCCGTTCTATGGTGTTCTTGGGGTATATTCCTAAAAGTGGGATGGCTGGGTCAAAAGGCAGTTTGATTTTCAGTTTTTTGAGGAATCTCCATACTGTTTTCCACAGTGGCTGCACCAGTCTGCATTCCCACCAGCAGTGCAGGAGGGTCCCCTTTTCTCCATATCCTCGCCAGCACTTATTCTGTGTTGTTTTGTTGATGAGCGCCATTCTGGCTGGTGTGAGGTGATATCTCATTGTGGTTTTAATTTGCATTTCTCTAATGATTAGTGATGTTGAGCATTTTTTCATATGCCTATTGGCCATCTGTATGTCCTCTTTGGAGAAGTGTCTATTCATTTCTTTTCCCCATTTTTGATTGTATTGTTTGTCTTCCTGGTGTTGAGATTTACAAGTTCTTTATAAATTTTGGTTATTAACCCCTTATCAGACGTATTGTCAAATATGTTCTCCCATTGTGTAGATGGTCTTTTTTATTCTGTTCTTGTTGTCTTTAGCTGTGCAAAAGCTTTTTAGTTTGACATAGTTCCATTTGTTTATCCTGTCTTTTATTTCACTTCCCCGTGGAGAGAAATCAGCAAATATATTACTCCGAGAGATGGCGGAGAGCGTACTGCCTATGTTTTCTTCTAAGATGCTTATGGTTTCATGGCCTGCATTTAAGTCTTTTATCCATTTTGAGTTTATTTTTGTGAGTGGTGTAAGCTGGTGATCTAGTTTCATTTTTTTGCAGGTAGCTGTCCAATTTTCCCAACACCATTTGTTAAAGAGGCTGTCTTTACTCCATTGTATTTCCTTACCTCCTTTGTCAAATATCAGTTGTCCATAGAACTGTGGGTTTATTTCTGGGCTCTCTGTTCTATTCCATTGATCTATATGCCTGTTCTTATGCCAGTACCAGGCTGTTTTGAGTACAATGGCCTTGTAGTATAACTTGATATCAGGAAGTGTGATACCTCCCACTTTATTCTTTTTTTTTTTAATATTGCTGAGGCTATTTGTGTTCTTTTTTGGTTCCATATAAATTTTTGGAATATATGATCTATATCTTTGAAATATGTCATTGGTATTTTAATTGGTATTGCATTGAATTTATAGATTGCTTTGGGTAATATAGACATTATAATGATGTTTATTCTTCCTAACCATGAGCACGGTATATGCTTCCACTTGTTTGTATCTTCCTTGATATCTTTTATCAATGCTTTGTAATTTTCCAAGTACAAGTTTTTATTCTTTATTCTCCTTGGTTAAGTTTACTCCTAGGTACTTTATTTTTTTGGTTGTAATTGTGAAGGGGATTGTTTCCTTAATTTCTCTTTCTGACAGTTCATTGTTGGCATATAAAAATGCCTCTGATTTCTGAGTATTGTTTTTATATCCTGCCACTTTTCTGAATTTATTTCCAGTAGTGTTTTGACTGAGACTTGAGGGGTTTCTATATACAATATCATATCATCTGCAAATAATGATAGTTTTACTTCTTCTTTTCCAACTTGAATGCCTTTTATTTCTTCTTCTTGTCTGATTGCTGTGGCTAGGACTTCCAGGACTATGTTAAATAAGAGTGGTGAAAGGGGGAACCCCTGCCTTGTTCCTGATCTTAAGGGGATTGCTTTTAATTTTTGCCCATTGAGTATGATGTTGGCTGTGGGTTTCTTATAGATGGCTTTTATCATGTTGAGGTATGTTCCCTGTATTCCCACTTTGCTGAGAGTTTTGATCATTAATGGGTGCTGGATTTTATCAAATGCTTTTTCTGCATCTATTGAAATTATCATATGGTTTTTCTTTTTCTTTTTGTTTATGTGATGAATCACATTGATTGATTTACGAATGTTGTACCAGCCTTGCCTCCCCGGAATAAATCCCACTTGATCATGGTGTACGATTTTTTCCATATATTGTTGGATCTGGTTTGCTATTATTTTGTTGAGGATTTTAGCATCTCTATTCATCAGAGATATTGGCCTATAATTTTCTTTCTTTGTGTTGTCTTTGCCTCGTTTTGGAATCAGAATTATGCTCACCTCATAAAAGGAGCTTTGAAGTCTTCCTTCCTCTTGAATTTTTTGAAATAGTTTGAGAAGGATAGGAGTTAGTTCCTCTTTGAATATTTGGTAGAATTCAGTTGTGAAGCCATCAGGCCCCGGACTTTTCTTTGTTGGGAGTTTTTTGAATAACTGTTTCGATCTCATTACACCTAAACAGACTGGTTGTAATCAGTCTGTTTAGGTTTTCTGATTCTTCCAGATTGATTTTTGGAAGATTGTATGTTTCAAGGAATTTGTCCATTTCATCTAGGTTGTCTAGTTTTTTGGCATACAGTTCTTCATAGTATTTTCTTACAGTATTTTGTATTTCTGTTATGTCAGTTGTTATTTCTCCACTCTCATTTCTCATTTTATTTATTTGAGTCCTCTCTCTCTTTTTCTTGGTGAGTCTAGTTAAAGGTTCATCAATCTTGTTTACCTTTTCAAAGAACCAGCTCCTAGTTTCATTGATCCTCTGTATCGTTCCTTTAGCCTCTATGTCAATTATTTCTGCTCTGATCTTTATTATTTCCCTCCTTCTACTACATTTGGGCTTTACTTGCTGTTCTTTTAGATGCAGGGTTAAGTTGTTTATTTGAGCTTTTTCTAGCTTCTTAAAATGTGCCTGAGGTGCTATGAACTTCCCTCTCAATACTGCTTTTGCTGTGCCCCATAAATTTTGAGTTGTAGTATGCTCATTGTCATTCGTTTCTAGGAATTTTTTTATTTCTTCTTTGATCTCATTCTTAATCCATTCATTATTTAACAACCTGCTATTTAGTTTCCATGTGTTTGAGAATTTTTGAGCTTTTCTGTTGTGGTTCATTTCTAGTTTCATGCCGTTTTGATCGGAGAAAGTGCTTGATATGATTTCAATCTTCTTAAATTTGTTGAGAGCACTTTTGTGCGCTAACATGTGGTCTATCCTAGAGAATGTACCATGAGCACTTGAAAAGAATGTATATTCTGCTGCTTTAGGGTGAAAGGTTCTGAAGATGTCTATTAAATTGAGTTGATCTAGTGTGTCCTTTAAGTCTGCTGTTTCTTTGTTAATTTTCTTTCTTGAGGATCTATTTAGTGATGTTAGTGAGGTATTGAAATAATCCCCTACTATTATAGTATTGCTGTTGATTTCGCCCTTTAAATCCATCAAAGTCTGCTTTATATATTTAGATGCTCGTATATTAGGTGCATAGATATTTATAATAGTTGTATCTTCCTGTTGGATTACCCCCTTTATCATTATGTAGTGGCCTTCTTTATCTCTTACTATATATTTTGTTTTAAAGTCCAATTTGTCTGATATAAGTATTGCTACCCCAGCTTTTTTTTCATTTCCATTTGTATGAAAATTTTTTTTCCATCCTTTTACCTTCAATCTATGTGTATCTTTTGGTTTAAGGTGTGTCTCTTGTAGACAGCATATATACGGGTCCTGTTTTCTTATCCACACAGCTACCCTATGTCTTTTGTTTGGGTCATTTAATACATTTACATTTAAAGTTATTATTGATATGTAGTTGTTTATTGCCATTTTATTCTTTAAAGCTGTATTCCTTTTTTGCTATATTTTTTCCCACTTTGATCTGTTTACAACAGGCCCCTTAACATTTCCTGCAGCATTGGTTTGGTTGTAATGAATTTCTTGAGTTGTTTTTTGTCTAGGAAGCTTTTTATTTCTCCTTCGACTTTAAACGATAGCCTTGCTGGATAAAGTAGTCTTGGTTGTAGGTTCTTGTTCTGCATTACTTTGAATATTTCTTGCCATTCTTTCTGGCCTCAAGTGTTTCTGTTGAGAAGTCGGATGTCATCTTTATGGTGGCTCCTTTGTAGGTGATATCTTTTTTTTCTTTTCCAGCTTTTAATATTTTCTCTTTATCACTTAGCTTTGGTATTTTAATTATGATGTGTCTTGGTGTAGGTTTCTTTGGGTTTCTCTTTAATGGAGTTCTCTGTGCTTCTTGAACTTGTTAGAGTTTCTCTTGCATTAATTTAGGGAAGTTTTCAGCTATGATATGATTGAACAAACTCTTTATCCCTTATTCTTTTTCTTCTTCTTCAGGAACCCCTATGATGCAGATGTTATTTCTCTTCATGTTGTCACAGAGCTAAGAGTTTCCTCAGACTTTTTGAGTCTCTTTTCTTTTTTCTTCTCTGCTTTCATGCCTTCATTCCAATTGTCCTCCAACTCACTGATTTGATCCTCAGCTCTATCTATCCTGTTTTTAATTCTTTCCATTGTGGTCTTTGTTTCTGATATTGTATTTTTCATCTCTGACTGATTCTTTTTTATACTTGTTATTTCTCTATTTAGGTGTTCATAATGACCATCCATTGTTGTTCTAAGATCCCTAAGCATCCTTACAATCATTATTTTGAACTCTGCATCTGGAAATTTGATTATTTCCATATCACTCAGTTCAGCTCCTGAAGGTGTCTCTTGTGGTTTCATTTGGATTGCACTTTTTTGTCTTCTCATTATGTCTATGTTTGGGTGTTTTGCTTATAGAGCTGGTTGAGTCTAGACTTGGAGTTGTCTGCCTCTAGTTTTCAGTTGTGTTATTTCTAGGTCTTCTTGGGTTGGTATCAGGTATTATTTGTAATCCACTTTTGGATTTGGGCTGCTTTGAAGTCTTGATTTGTTTGTTTTCTTAACAGGTGATAGTCTTGTTTACTGATCTCAGCAAGGGGCTTCTTTGAAACTGTATCCTGAGACTCTGAAGGCCTCTTCCACTAACTAATCTCTCTGGGGGCAGGGTGTTTTCTCAGCTTCAGTAGGGGGAAGTGTATCTCAGATCTCCATGGAGACCTGAGGTACTGCTCCTCCTCCCCACTCCTTGTTTTCAGCTGTGTCTTGTTGTGCTGATTGAAGCTGGAGAGATGTCTGGAGATTTCTTATCCGGAAGCAATTCAATACTGTTTTGTGGGGAAGGATCAATGTCTCCACCAGCTGTGGCCGCCTCCAGCACGGATGAGTCAGCTTTTTTTAGATTGTCTCCTGCATTCCTTAGCCCCTCACGGTCTGTCCCTCTCTCTTTCCTTTCCACTTGGGAAATAAGCTGTTCTTTTCAACACACCTCGCTCCCTGGTCGCCAGGCAAGTGGCTGTGAGCAGTATTTTCTGCTCTTTTCTCTGGAGTGAAATCCCCTCTGGGCTCTCAGCCTCACCCCCCCCCCCCTCCATTCCTGTAAGCAGGGGAGATTCAGGCACTCCCTACCAGATTTGTTGTGGATTCTTCTTTACTCCTTGATTTTTGAGAGCTGTTCTTGTAGTCCAGAGCTGGTTTTTCATGCTGATTTTTCCTAAATTGATATGTATTCCAGTTTGGTGGTGAGAGCTGGACATCTGTGCGTCCGCCTACTCCACTGCCATCTTTACCCTTCTTGACTGCTTTTTCATATCTTATTAGTTTTTCTTTCTGATTTCTACAATAAAAATAGGAGGCAAAAATAGAGAGAGAGAAAAGAATTGAAGGAGAAGTAAATGTTCCTGATTCAAACTCAGTTTTCTGAATTGCATGCACCCTCTTGTATCTTTGCGATTGTCTGATAAATTTCAGCAGACCATTATTGCTTTATAATTACCACTAATGGTAGGATAACCCAAGTAACATGAGCTTTAAAAAATCACAAGTCATGCTCATTTTAGCTGAGGAGAAGAAAAGAAGGCCAGTAATACATTCTTAGTGATCAACAAAAAATGACGGTGAGTGTGGTTTGCATGCTAAAAATTCAGACCTTATCTATCATTCTTTTGGCCTAATTCAAGTGGCTGAGTGGTTTTGGCAGGTGTCATTGTGTAAAATGATTGTCACTAGCTTCTTGGTCTCCTCTGTCACCTCTGAGTATGCATCTGTATGCATTTGTTCTCTTAGAGCCAGGCTTTCAGGGATGAATAAATTATGTGAACATCTGCCATTTATTTTGAACAGCTACTTCAGACATATTTAAACAGGTGCTGGGGTACCTCATGAAAGAGCATAGGAAATGAAACATGACAGCAGGATTGTGTACAAGGTTGCTAGGATAGGTACGAGACATGCTCCTCAGGAGCAGTTGTTGAGAATTCATTCTCAGCTTTGTTCTTTAGCTCATTAAGAGTATGTGGTTTTGTCACTATAAACTTTGATGTTTTCTAGAAAATTTTAGAAAAGAATCAGTACTTTTTGTGGCTCAGTTTATACCTATATTTAATTCTGTAAATGACTTTTTTTGGAATTAATAGTATTCACGTTTCACTAAGAAAGCCCCAGATATGTTTTACTATTGCTTTAAACCAGAGGTTTTCAACTCTGGCTGCATATTCAAATTGCTTGTAGAGCTTTAAAAAATGAACAGTACCCTGGCTCCCCCTCTACACTACCCCCACAAAAAGAAATTGAATTAAAATATATGGGAGGTGGGGCTCTAGGAATCCTTTTTTTCTTTGTAATTAGTTTAATTTCAAGGTGATTTTCATGTGTGGCATGATTGAAAATAGGTATATTTAATCACTACTTCTCAAATGATCTCTGGTGGACTACTAGATTTTTTTGGTTTATTTCTGTTGTGAACTGATAATTTAAAAAAATACAATCAAAGTGAATTATTAGAAAAGTGTAATTCATATTCCCAGTTGATATTACTAGGTTCAGCAGACATAAAAATTACTCCGTCAAGTTGCTATAAATGTTTCTAAATGAAGCAATAGCAGTCAGCTTGCAGATTAGCCCTGGTCTATGACCTTACTTGGGATAGCACTGTTCTAAACCATTGCTTTGCCATGGTAAGTTATTAGTTACTGATATCAAAATAGCATGCAGTGGCCTTTCACATCCTCTTCACTGTGTGAAGGAGCAGTCTCCCCCTCCATCCTTTCTCCCCATGACTTCTCTGCCCTGTATGTTTCTTTCCTATACCTCCCCAGGCAGCCTAGGGAAAGTGCTTGGCTCAGAGTTTGACAGAAGGGAGAAAAATAAGTACTATATTAATAAGAATAAAAAGGGGGCAAGCAAATCAGTTTTAACCTAAGACTTTCTCTCTCTCCTGGCCTGTGGTGGTGCAGTGGATAGAGCCTAGGACACTGAGGTTGCTGTTTTGAAACCCTGGGCTTGCCTAGTCAAGTGTCATTCAACAGCAATCAATGAACAACCAAAGTGAAGCAACTATTAAGTTGATACTTCTTGCTTCTCTTCCCTCTCTCTGCTCTCTCTATAAAATCAATAAAGATCTCAAATTACATTTATAGTGTTCTATAAAAGACTTTCTCTTTGTAAGTCCAAAACTGTGGAAAATTATACACTTAACATTCCTAATTACTATAGGAAATTATTTTCACTCACCATTGACCCAGAATCCCTTTTGTTTTAAGCACTCTGCAAAGTTCAGGAATGATATTAAGAAGCAATGGTCCTGGCTCTGGCTGGTTTGCCCAGTGGTAGAACGTTGACCCAGCATGTGGTTGTTGTTCTGGGTTTGATTCCTGGTCAGGACCCACAGGAGAAGCAACCATCTGCTTCCCTACTCCTCCCCCTCCTCCTTTTCTCTTTCTCTCTCTCCCCTCCTGCAGCCATAGCTCAATTTGTTTGAGAGAGTTGGCCCCAGGTGGCTGAAGATGGCTCCATGGCCTCTGCCCCAGACCGGCAGAGCATCCCCCTCAGTGGGCTTGCCAGGTGGATCCCAGTCTGGGCACATGTGGGAGTGTCTCTGCCTCTGCTCCTCTTACTAAAATAAAATAAATTAAAAATTAAAAAAAAAGAAGTAGTGGTCCTTTTGTAAGTTTAGGGAACCAGAGATCACAATATAGAAAGGTATGCCTAACTCTTTGTAAGATTTATAACTTCCTATACCGATATCCATAATTTTACCTTATGATCATAATTTGGATTTAAATTTTGCTTTATAATTTTCAAAATAATTACTTTATAATTTTGCTGTGTATTTTCATTTAAATTATATGATTGCTCTTTATAACAGCCTTGTGTGGTAAGTAGGACAGTAGTCACATGTACTTTACAGATTGGAAAAGTGAGACATTCAGCTTATAAAGTGGACTCCGTCTCTCCTGTTTTAGGTTGAAAATAAAAAATGAAACAAGTTTCCTGACTCCATTCTAGTTCTGTCACTTACTGCAAAGGTAGTTCCAGAAATGTGGCAACTTTTAACATTGTGCAGTAGTGGTCAAGTGCCATAATGGCTTAAATTCTGTGTTTTAGACAAGTTCTCTAGGCATAGGCAGACATAGGATGCAGACTCTAAACATTTAGCATTCTTGTACAGGAGGCAAGTGAAAAAATAAAGCATAGGTGAAAAAAAATTTTTTTAATTTTCTCTTTTTTTTTTAACTGCAGAGTTTGTTTAATATGATTGTCGAAGTACCTCGCTGGACAAATGCTAAAATGGAGGTATGGATATATTCTGTTACTATCAACTGGAAATGAGTATTTTGATATAAAAAGTTGTTTCAAGTTGTTTGCCATAATGTTTTGAATTTGGGATGGTTACAGACTTGTTTATGATGAAAGTAATTGAAAACATTCTCATAAACTTTGAATTTAATTTAAAAAAGCAAAATGTTATTCAAAGCTGAATTTATACCGTATATTTTGCTCCATAATACTCACTTTTTCCCCCCAAAAATGGAGGGGGAAATGCCCATGTGTCTTATGGAGTGAAAAATATGGTATTTTATTAAATATTTTAACACACCATTTGATTCAGAATACTTTTTTTATTTTCCTCCTTAAAACCCTAGGTGTGTCATATGGAGCAAAAAATACGGTACTTTAAAGAGAATGTTTTTCCATTTTTCCTCTGTAGCTTGTTGCACACCTATTTAATTTTCCTTGACTCCTTTGTCTTTGAAAATGACATATATTCAAGGTTTACTTAAATAGATTCTGAGATGTATTTTGTTGATAGATAAACTGAAATTTATTTGGAGCTTATGGCAATTTCAATTTCTAAGGACTTAATCCTCCTTTAGGTTTTGTTGTGCCGGGAATGAAAGCATTTTCCTGGCCAGCCTTGAGTTATGAGTGCTAAGAGTCTCTGCTACTCTCCTGGGTGGCTTTTTAAAAAAAAGTCTTTGCCATGAGACATGAACCTATCAAGAACTTCCCTTTTGGTTTTCAGAATTTTATTGTTCCATCTTCAGTTAGGTAAGATCCCTTATAGTTTGTTTGGACTGAATTAATTCATGGCATTTAGTTTGTTTAGTTACTGAAGCCTTCTACAATTTTGGATGTGATGGCAAGTATTATTTTAAGTATTTAAATTAAATATTATGCGCATGTATATTTTTTAAATTTTCTGTTTGAAAGAATGATCAGTAATTTCACCAGGCACTGGAAGTATTTTTTGTTAATATTTTAATAGGAAAAAGTTGGTCTTGCTTCAACTATAATGTGTCATCATTCTGGCTATTTTCTACCTTAGGAATAGGATTAAGAATCTGTGAAATTCTACCTAATTTAAGAAGGTTTATTCAAACATGGCTTCATTTATTTTTGTTTATAGGATAGATTTTTTTTTTTAATTTTCTTTTTGCACAGAAGTTTGGATATATTTGATAGAAAGGTAACCTGGAAATGAAATCACTTGGTGAAAATTTTTTAGTTAACTTTATTATAAGATTAATGGTAAAAAGCCCGAGATTAGTACCAAAAGCAAGTTGATCTTTATCCTCTTGCCATTTGAATCATTTTATTATTTGTGTTAGAAATAATGAGTACATAATAATAGAATGCTAAATATGAGATCTGGTATTTCCTTTCCAAATGCTTTTTCTTATATAGTAATCTAAATGAGAAATAAGAGCTGGCTTAATTTATTTTAAAGTAGCTTTGATCAGTAAGTTGGAATATGACTATTTAGTCTGATAATAGCAGATCTTAAAAATAGTATTTAGACATAGCATTTATCATTTCTCATCCTCCTCCCCACTTTTGTCCATGATCTGCTTAGATTGCCACGGAGGAGCCATTAAATCCCATTAAACAAGACGCAAAGAATGGCAAGCTACGCTATGTGGCGAATATCTTTCCTCACAAGGGTTATATATGGAATTACGGTGCCCTCCCTCAGGTAACATTTTTGTTATAATGGTAAAACTTTCCTGTCTTCTGAAAAAATTGCCTTGTAAATCCTATGAACTACTTGAATTTAAATTGATTCTGAGGACATGTCAGTTTGAGAGATTTGTAAATTTTAAATTTTTTAATGTGGAGTTTTACTGTATCAATAAATTGTTTTCAAACTATATTTATGTCCATACTCTAGTTCTTGGACGTAGGCATATAGAACACACACTTGGCATTCTGAACACATTTCTTTTTCTGGGCTTGGCTATTAAGAGTTGGTGAAAAATGTTTTATCTGCTTTATCTGCAGTCATTTTTTTGAATATGACAAGTAATGCTTTTATATACTCATATATGGTAGCCTGAGATTTATTTTTTAAACTTTAACAGATGAATTTTTAAAATTATTAACTTTTTTCAGAACTCATAATTGAGTTAGGTGACTTAATTGTTAACTCTTCTGAATTTATAATTTTTTCAGTGGGAGCAGTGAGAGCAGGGACTAAATAATAGTAAAGCAGCTCTCCTTTTAGACATTAACACTGTTTGCTTTTCCTTCTTTTTTGCCCCCTTCTTTTATTTTTTTCTTTAATTTAATTGATTAATTGATTGATTTTAGAGAGAGAGAAAGTGGGAAGAGAGGGAGAAGCATTGATTAGTTGTCTCACGTATGCACTCATTGGTTGATTCTTGTTCATGCCCTGACTGGGGATTGAACTTGCAACGTTGGCATATTGGGATGATGCTCTAAACAACTAAGCTACCCAGCTAGGGCCACCTCTTTTTGCTTTCTTCTTATGTTTCTCATTTCTGGGAAGTGGTAACTATTTCCAGATTATTTAGTGAGTAAAATTCAGAATATGCAGAATCGAAAGTCTAAATTTTATGGACATAGAGAAGCATCTGCCTTTATGTTTATAAAAGCCATTAGACCATTCATCTATCTGGATATTTAATTTTTGTATATTTATTAATTTTAACATTTTGCATGAAGTTCCAAGATGCTTTTGGGGAAATATCTGAGAAAAAGGGTCTTGCTTTATCCAACTTAGAAATGCAGCTGCCCATGTAGAATAAACATTCACAGGAAAAGAGAAAGAAAATTGTTTTCAAAAGCCTCAGACTGTCTTTGATGCAGTTTAGACCACCCACATGGATGCATTCATTTTAAATAGGAACTTTAAAAATGACCTGCTAAGAATGAGAATGTCTGCTGAAGCCATGGTGGCAGGTTTTCTGTACCCCAGGTGTTTAAGTAGACATTCTGTTTGACATAGGAAAAGGGTAAAGAAAAAATTTCTTAAGCTTAAGGGATACTGTCTGTATAATAAGTGATAAGAATATGGGTTTTGAGTCAGACTGCTACTTACTAGTAATGTAACCTTGTCTTTCTTTGTGAAATAGAGATGATACAGTACCTACCGCCCATGGTTGTGTTGAAGTTAAATGAGCTATTGTAGATTCATCTTAGAATAGTGCATAATGGGTAGTGATCACATTATTGTTACTATTGGTACTTTTACATATGTATTATTATACACTCTTTTCTCTAAAGAGGTTGATAGCCTCATAGGGGTGACTGACAGCTAAACCAGTGGTTGCAGTAGATGCATAATAGTTGCTACTAACTCATCTACTAATTCTGAGCTTTTGTAATTTATCTATTTAAAGTCCTGATGAATGTTAGTACTTTTATGTATATGTTTGAAGTTTCAAGATGCTCTTATTAGTCTGTTAGGTACAGCAGTTCCTATTTAAATTACAACAAAATTGGACTGCAGCAGTCTCTTAATGCACCCTGTATTCACTGTTGCCTACCAAAATTTCACGCTTTACACAGCATCCAAAATGACATTTATTTTTTTTACAGGGACAGAGAGCGAGTCAGAGAGAGGGACAGACAGACGGGAACAGAGAGAGATGAGAAGCATCAATCATTAGTTTTTCGTTGCGACACCTTAGTTGTTCATTAGTTGCTCCCCCATATGTGCCTTGACCGCAGGCCTTCAGCAGACCGAGCAACCCCTTGCTCGAGCCAGCGACCTTGGGTCCAAGCTGGAGAGCTTTTTGCTCAAGCCAGATGAGCCCACGCTCAAACCAGCAACCTCGGGGTCCTGAACCTGGGTCCCCCGCATTCCAGTCCGATGCTCTATCCACTGCGCCACCACCTGGTCAGGCCAAAATGACATTTTAAAGACAAATTTGCTAATGTTTGCTTATATGAGAACTTTTCAATGGTTTCCTATTGCTAAAAGGATAAACTAGAACATTCTTAACATTCTCAACCCTGGATAATCTAGCCTCTCACATTTGGCATTTTGGCTTCTTCAATCTCATTTGCTTCTCCAGCCTCCTTTTGCAACCTCTGTCCTTCCTCACTCCCATTCCACCACTATGACTTCAGTTTCTCATTTCCCCTGTCATTTCCACACCAAGTCTTCTCAGAGCTGTTCATTCATTCAGTGCATAGTTTCTGAGTGCCTGATATTTGCCAGGCAATGCTGTAAGTAATGGAGGTAAATTAGTGTTAAAAGTGACAAAAATTCCCTGAGACTTTTACCCTGGGCAAAGACAAACGAAAGAATAATTAGTAAAATATATACTACATCAGATGGTGGTGTGTGGGAGAAAAATAAGTAGGAAATGGGGCTAGGGATTGTTGCAGTTAAGGTAGAGAGAAGGCCTCAACGAGAAGGAGCTATTTGAGTGAAGAATTAAAGGAAGTGAGGAAACAAGAAGTGTAGACAGGTAGGGAAATTCAGCAAGAAATTGCAAGTATAAAGGTCCTGGGTAGAAGTAGGCCTAGTTTGAGAAACAGAAAGGAAGCCAGTGTGGCTGGAATGGAAGTGGGAAGAGGAAATAGACCTATATTCTCTTTGCCCCCCCCCTTTTTTAACAGGTGCTTTTATTCTTTATTGAAGTACATTGGTTAACAACATAATAAAAGTTTTAGATGTGCAACATTATAATTCAGTATTTCTGTGCACTATAGTATGCTAACTGCCGAAAGTCTAGTTTTCATCTGTTATCTTATATTTGACCTCTTTTACTCATTTTACACTTCATCTACCCCTCTTTCCATCTGGTAATTACAAGGAGGTATCATCCCTGTTTAGAATGGCTATTACCAAAATGACAAGAAAAAAATGCTGGAGAGGGTGTGGAGAAAAGCGAACTTTCATACACTGTTGGTTGGAGTATAAATTGGTACAGCCACTATGGAAAACATTATAGAGAATCCTTAAAAAGTTAAGACTAAAACTGCCTTTATGATCCAGTCATTCCTCCTTTGGGGATTTATCTCAAGAATATAAAAATACTAATTTGAAAAGATACCTATGCCCCAGTGTTCTTTGCAATGTTATTTACAGTAGCCAAGATACAGAAGGTACCTAAGTGTGCATTGATGGACAAATGGATAAAAAAGTCATATGTATATATAACACACACACATATACACATACATGCATATACACACACAGTTGCATACTAGCCACAAAAAATGAAATATTGCCATTTGCAACATCTTAAAATGAAATACCTCATATGGAAAAGGACAAAAACTATGATTTTACTTATGTGGAATATAATACTCAAAAGAAATAAACAAGCAAAACCAAACTCTCTGCTTTTTTTAACCGGAGATCTTTACTATCTTTTTAAACCCAAACCGATCTTGGAGAGAGAGAGAGAGAGAGAGAGAGAGAGAGAGAGAGAGTGTGAATGTGTATGGGTTATTTTCAGCACATAAATACACTACCGACTGCATAGAAGTTATTTACCAAAAATGTCTAAATTGATTAATGTTTATAAAAAGTAGAAATTAGGCCAGTTGTTTATGGGAAAGGATGATTTGCTTCATTGTCTACATTATGACCGAGGGAGCCTGTTAAAATGGGAGCCAGCCCCTGGTCGCATTCATATTTTCGCTCCCATCTCTGACTTCTCCGCCTCCTCCTGCTCCCTCACCACTGCAGTGGCCATCTCACGATTCCTCTGACACTCCAGCCCTGCATGTTCGCTCTGTCCTCAAGCAAGGACCCTCTTTCTCAGGTATGCACATGGCCTCCTCCTCACATGTTCGCTCAGGAGTCTTGGTCTTCATGATGTCTGCTCTGAACATCCTTTGCAATTTTAACCCTGTTTCTTTTATTCCCATTCTGACTTCTAGCCTTTATTTTACTAATTTTTCCATAACACCGACCAATTTCTAACATGCTATATGGTTTAGTTATTTATGTTTATTGTTAATTCTTCCAGCTAGAATGTAGACTTCACAAGCGCAAGGATTCTGTCTGTTTTGTTCCCTAGCACAGAGTAGATAATCAATAAATATTTGTGGAGTGAATAAATTAATGAATGCATTATGTGAGATGCATTTGATGTTTCATTTGTGTGGCTTTTTGCTCTTCTCTTAGGATTTCTCTTGTAACAGCGTGAATTTGTTCAGAGCAGTTACCAAGCCAACCGTGCTTGCAAGAACATTTAGGAAGCAGAGTACTATTGAAGTAGCTATCTCTCCATTTAGCTCATGATTCATCAGTGCACCATCATTGTTTCAGACTTTAAGCTGTCTAGATAGACCTTAATAACTTCTCACACAGTGGCAATAATATCTTCCTCAGAATTTGAGTTTGGCCTAGGTTGGCCCAGCAAAAATCATCTTTGTTTTCCCCCAATCTTTCTAAGTGAATATTTAGAAGACCTATCTAGATACTGTTAAAGCATTTAGAATCACTAAATTCAAGATTTCTTCAGTGTTAACATAATATTACTGTGTTAATTATTTTGAACTTTATTATAAATTTGATTCCTTGACCCCAAGTATCATTTAGTACCACTTAGTAGCTTTATAATCTCGGACCAGTGACTAAATCTTTCTCGGTCTGGTCACCTACCCTACCACCTACCCCTACCCCTACCCTATCAGACCACCTACCCTCCCCCTCCCCCACAAGGTTATTGTGAATATTGAATGAGGTGATAAAGCCAAGTGTTTAGCCCCCAGAATGAATTCTCAGTCATATCTCAGTGATGATGGCAGTGTTGCTAACTTATATTAGCTGATAGTAACTGTGGGGATCTTACTTCCTTTGACTTAGTAACAGGAATTCTGATTAATCAAGAAGTAGTTTTCAAGAAGCACCTATGGCATCTCTGTACAGGTGATTGGTGTTTTAAAGAGACCTAAGAAACAGAGCACAGTGATTACAAGCATATTGGTTAATATTTATAGATTGTAAGGTAATGTTCTTAAACACCTGCATGAGAATGAGTAAGATTTATTTTAGGCTTGATCAGTAATCTGTGAGCTCTGATTTATTTATTTTTATAGCTTCATAGTCATCCTTTGTATGATTTTTAACATTATTTATATTCCTATTAATAGGTTATTTTAAATTTTTTAATGCTTTTCTTAGTTCCATTCTAAAATTTTTCTATATACATAGTACATATAGGTATATACTCCTAAGTCTATACCTGTGCATCAGATTGCTAAATTGTGAGTTATACACCTATTTTACTTTACTAGGTATTCCTAAATTGTTTGCAAGAGATGTTGTAACAATATATACTTCTACTTGCTTTAGGAAGGAGGAACTTCTCAGATATTTTTGGATTCTGCTTCTAGGTTTTCTGATTCCAGTTATACCTCAATCTCACCTTGCTTTCTCTAACACGTTAAGATAAATTTTATAGCATTACCATTTATTAACATGACATTCTTCATGGTATTGACTATGTCTTCTTTATCTCTGTTCCTAACACTTGACCCAGTAAATATTTGGCACTCAGTAAATATTTACCACGTGAATGGATGCCTGGTGATAGGTATTAGAAACCAAGAAGCAGTAAGGAGAACAGTAGGAAAGAAGACAACCTCCAAAGGAAAATATACTTAGTGGATTTTGAGAGTAAGAGAAAATATCTAAAAGAAGAGACCATGAAAGAGAATAAGGTTATATCTGAAAATAATTGTCATTCAATTGCTATTGTTATCAAAATTTGGTCATTATGACATAATGGTTAGTAGTATAAGTTCTGATCCCTTTGCCACCATTCAGAAACTGTGAGCTTGGGCATGATAAACTGTTTTAGTTTACTTATCTGTAAAATGGGCTTAATGGTACATTGTTCATAAGTGAGTGTGTATATAACTATTTGTATATCACTTAGAAAGTGTCTCTCACCTAGAACCAGTATATAAAATTAACAATTATGTTCATTCTTCTTATATTTTATTAGTATTTGGGGTAATGAAATATTAGATTTGGTTTACTGGCTTTTTTTGAGGAGGGTTGGTTTGAGTGGATCATTTTATTCCTGAATATGCCATAATTAGGACTAGAAGGAAAATACAGGGTGAGGCAAAAGTAGGTTTACAATTGTTCTTATGGAAAACAATGCAATAATTAATAAATAGTAATACAAGAATAAACTCTTTTCCTTACTCACAGCTGTAAACCTACTTTTGCTCCACCCTGTATTGGACTTTATCTAGAGTTTAGCTATAAATAAGAGCCTGTCTTTAATTATTTATATAAAATTAGAGGAACCAAGCTTAGATAATCTGAAATCCTAGATGACAATCTTGAGATGATACAGTCTCTGCAAATCCTATAACGTAAATCTGAGGTAAATAATTTTAGGGAATGTCTGCAGTTCCATTTAGTATCAGGTAATTATGAAGCTTTTGGGAAGGACAGTATCTAGGGGATATTTCAGCTGGATAACAAATTTCCATTATACTACCTATTCCTTTATAAAAGTGCCTCTACTTATATTTTGTAGCCAACAGGGTGTAATCTTTTCATTAAACTAAAGAGTTGACATCTTCATGTTTTTGTCAAAGTCTTGAGATTTGATGGAAACGGTAGAGGATTTTTTAAGTGGAATGAAATGAGACAAAAATAGATCTTTATTTTCTTTGGTAGTCATTATGTTGTTCTTTAGTTTATGAAGGAAAAACAAGTTTCTTTTAGTAGAAGCCATTTAAAGAATAGGAAGTTTATTTTCAAACCCAGAAAGGCAAGTCCGGTGCTGTTACCTTGTCAAAGGAAGCAGTGAGTGGTGGAAGCAGCAGGTAGGCAGTCGGCGGAAACAAGGGCAGTGACGGTGGGAACATCCCCCCGGGAGCTCTCAGTGTGACCATGAATTGAGACACTGACTAAATTCAGCAGAAGAGTATCCTTGGAAATGCCACCTACTTTCAGATGAAATTATACAAAAGGAGAGATGGGAGGAAATACTATAAATATGCTTTCATTATTATTATGCTTAAAGATGTACTGGCATGTTAGAATTGACCATATATGATTTCTGAGAATATTTTCCCATGGATTATGGCTACTTATAAAATTTCATGATTGTGTGGAAAGATGAAAATACATTATAGTGAATATTAACTTATATTTCTGTCCCCCTTCATTTTTTTTTTTAGACTTGGGAAGATCCCCATCAAAAAGATAAGAACACAGACTGCTGTGGAGATAATGATCCTATTGATGTTTGTGAAATAGGCTCAAAGGTTTGTTTTATAGACTGTGTTATTCTAAGGTGTTCTAGTTTATTCATGCCATAAAAAAATTTCAGTTCTCTTTGGAAGGCACCAGTTCTTCAACACTCAAAGTTCTAGCCTGTAGATACCTCTGGTATCAGTCCTTTTTTGTATTTTCACTTTCTTCTTTTAAACTGGTGTTGGTGAAAATGGTGAGTAAAGCTAGCTTGTCACCTGTTTTTATACCTAACACAGCTCCACTCATTCACTTACGTACTGTCTGAGGAGCAGTAGCTCAGACTATGCAGCCTGCAAAGTCTGAAGTATTGACTGCCTGAGCTTTTACAGAATAGTTTTTCTGAATCCTGTCTTCAGCTTCTTTGCCCATTATCCAGGCAGGAAATTCAAAATTGATGAAAGCCAATGGTAGTGTGTGTGTGTGTGTGTGTGTGTGTGTGTGTGTGTGTGTCTGCTTCCAGGTTGCCAAGCCCTACTCTAGAAAGCAAAACCTACAGTTGCATAGGTTGCTGCTGTGAGTCTTTGGTCAATTCTTTTTTCTATTGCCTACTGCATTTATTGCTAATGTTAGTTATTTTCTATTGACTTTCAACTCCTTGCACTTTATTCTCTCTCCCAGGAGAATATCTTATCTTTAATTTTGCTGAGGCCCTGTCTGGTTGGCTCAGCGGTAGAGTGTTAGCCTGGTGTGCAGAAGTCCCGGGTTCGATTCCCGGCTAGAGCACATAGGAGAAGCGCCCATTTGCTTCTCCACCCCCCCCCCCTTCCTCTCTGTCTCTCTCTTCCCCTCCCACAGCCAAGGCTCCATTGAGCAAAGATGGCCCGGGCGCTGGGGATGGCTCCTTGGCCTCTGCCCCAGGCGCTAGAGTGGCTCTGGTCGCGGCAGAGCGACACCCCGGAGGGGCAGAGCATCGCCCCCTGGTGGGCAGAGCGTCGCCCCAGGTGGACGTGCCGGGTGAATCCTGGTCGGGCGCATGCGGGAGTCTGTCTGACTGTATCCCCGTTTCCAGCTTCAGAAAAATACAAAAAAGAAAAGAAAAGAAAAAAATTTTGCTGAACTCAGAGAAACCAACAGATGAGAACTCCCTTATCTCTCCCCTTCAGACTGCCAAACTGCGTGTACCTGCGAACATTATTTCTCCCGTTCCTGCTCTTACTGGGAGAGTTGTTTTTTTTTTTGTCCAAGACCAGTGCTTCCACCTATGCTATAGATCCTGTGCCCTCCTGGCTCTGACTGACTGTTTTCCTGAATTTATTCTGCCCAGTATTTATTACATCTCTTTCTTTGTCTTCCTTCCATATGTCTCCTTTCTTCTGCCCTTTCACAAGAAGGCTTATAAATAGACTTTCCCACTTAATCTTCAGCCTATTTCAAAATTGTTTTCATCCTGCCATTTCAATGAAACTGCTCTAAGGTCCCTGGCAACTTTTTTTTTAGCCAAATCCATCAGGCCTGTTTTATAGATTTTTGTCAACATAAGAAATATCCAAACCTGTAAGAATTTTTAAGATTTATTTGAGTCAAACTGATGACAATTGCCAGGAAACAAAATCTTAATGGATTGAGAAAATGCTCCAGAGAATGGCAATTTTTCAGCTTAATTAAAGAATAAGACATAAGGGAGTTACATAAAATTCATTGGTGATAGGGTAGGGAGGTGGGAGAAAGAAAAGCAGGAAAATCTCTTGAGATTAGATGAAATGTAAACCCACACACTTTTACATTGGTGGGTACCGAATAGTTAGCAGCTAACAATTAACACAATAACAATAGCAGTGAGAAGTTCTGTGGTCTCTGCTCTGGTGAGATGATTATGCCCTGAGGTGTCTAGAATAAAGGAAATTACTGACATTCCAAAGGTATTTTATCCTGGATGCAAAAAGACAATAGCAGGCGCAGTAAACATAAAGATTTACCTGCTTCAAGGAAGATGCTAGCAAAGGACAAGAGTACCCACCGTGACGCACTTCTAGTTAGGAAGTTTTAATTTCAGGCAGCCTATGTGGTACTTGTAAAAATCCATGGGAGTCCGAAAAGACCAGAATAACAGGCTTTATTGAAAGGAAGAAAGGAACCCTGCCAGGCATTTCTCCAGGGAGAAGGGCACAGAAACAGAGTCTGAGGCAAAATTTTATAGGGTAGGGGAGAGCTTTGAGCAAGTGTGTGTTGAGTCAGCAGTTCTGGTATGCTCCCTTCTGTACTTTTACGATTTTGGCTTCCTTGAACGCTTCTCCTTGGGGCAGTCGACCAGCTTCCTAGAACTTTTTCTGCTTCAGGGGCGATAGCCCAGTAAGTAAAGGTGGCGTCAGATAGACAAGCAGAGCAGCAAAAGGGCAGTTGGAAGTTCTGGTAAATTCATGTATCTCTCATTTCTCAACTCTGTGGTATGATAAAAGAAAAAAGAGGTGAGGGAAAGAAAAGGGTATGGGGTTCAGGAAGGAAGCTTGTCTCGGACCAGCTATCTTCTGGAGCTACTTCTTGCTGTTATCCCTATTGGGACCTCCTTTGTGGACCTCTCCCTGGGGCAGTTGGAGTACGGCTTGTAAAAGCATTTGATTGTAGGTAATCCTGGAGATTTATTTCATTCAGGCCTGCAGGAACATTGTTTGGAGTAGGGGTGTATTTATAGGGTTCCAGAGTTTTCTGTTTTGCGAGGACAGGTTTCAGGGTTGGTGTGTAGGGTTAGGTAGATTTTTTCCAATTTTCTGATTGATGAAGGTCTGCATGTGGTTCTGTAAGAAACTAGTGAACAAACGTAAGAAGTGGGGTCCAAAAGTTTAGAAAAATAAATAGAGTGAGTGGACTAATGAAAGGCAATAGTCAAGACACCCAGTTTGTGTGAAACCACTGATTCCATGTTTACGAATTCCCTGGGCTTCAGAGAGAGAGAGAGAGTAGGAATAAGACAGGGAAGTGGCCAGTCCCCCTGCCCCTAGACCTACTTCTATAGAGATTTCTAAAGCAGCCTGTTTGGTCTTTAGATAGACAGGTAGTGTACTAGGAACTGGAAGAGGCTCATGGGGTGGGATCAGGTTGATATTTGGGGTGAGATAGATTAGAGTACAGATTTCTGTCTAATTAGTAGGGAGACATATAGGTGTTATGTCGTTTTTTTACTTTATTAGCAGTAGGAGTTGTCAGGATCACGGTGCGTGACCTGTCCACGTGAATGTCAGTCCTTGGGTGATGTACTGCTGGAAGCGCCTCTAGGATAGTCCTTGAACAGTTTGCTGAGTAACCTGTAAAACGTGCAAGTATTTAGGGAAAGGATGGTTACATTTCTACACTGTGCAGCTAGAGTTTAAGTCCTTGTGACCACTGCTTCTAGCTGGAATTAGCAGCAGGTCCCAGCCTACAATAGGCATGGGGCATTGAGACAAGAGGTATAAAGGAGATACTATACATTAAATAAAGCAACAAAATCAGACTGTCAATACCCACAGTAGAGATTTTCGAGGGATAAATAACACTCAGATATTCAGGCAAAGCATAGTAGATGGCCCTTGTGTTTACAAGAAATGAGATCAGTTTATCTGCTACTTGGAAGACATACCTTAGGCTCGTGAACGATGTCCTTGGGCCTTCAGTGGCAATTCCCAGCACGCTGGGCAAGGTCAGGTCACAGGTAGCTGGAGCAGGGCTAGAAGAGACTGAACCCTCCCTCCATGGAGCAGGGGGCAGCTTACCTTCTCGTGTCCCTTTTCCACAGCACAGAGGTGTCAACTGGTGGGGCTGGGAAGCCTGGTAGGCTTTAGTTCAATGACCTTTCTTTCCATTCTTGAAGCAGGGCCCTGATGTAATTCTATGAAGCCCTTTAGGGCGCTGGAGCCTTTAAAAATGTATGCCAAAAGTTGGTATTTCCTGACTTCTTTTGGGCCTTATTTGCCTTTTCTGTTACTTCCTTGGCCATTATAGACCTTAAAAGCCATGCTCAGAAGATCTCACTGAGGGGCTTGACTAAGAGGGCAAAATTGGGAATTCAGTGTCTAAAGAATCCTATTAGACTGAGGAAAGAAAGGATTTGATTTCTGGTGGTAGGTGGTTGGAGACTGTGGAGGGTCTGTATTCGATTTAGGGTGAGATCTCAGGTGGGGGGGGTGGTTAAAGTGATGCCCAGATAGACTATGGACTAGGAGTGAAGTTGAGCCTTAGCAGAGAAGACATGATATCCCTTTATAGTGAGGAAATTAAGAAGGGTGGAGGTGTGTCTCCTTGAAGCAGGCAGGGAGGGGCTGCAGAGGAGTAGGTTATTTACATATTGTAAGAGAGTACTAGTTTTGAGATTGCCTGCTGCTAAATCTTGAGTTAGTGCCTGCCCAGACAGGAATGGGCTGTTTTTGATCCCCTAGGGTAAGACAGTCCATGTAAGTTGCTGAGCTGCATTAGTGTCTGGATCAGTCCAGGTGAATGCAAACAGAAAGTAAGAGGTCTGGGACCCTGAAGTGAGTGGTGTTTGAGGGAATGTGTGACAGTAACTTGTAGAGATTAGGGACTACTGGATGGAGGGGAATTACTGCCTCATTGATTAGGCATAAGGCTTGTACAAGGCGATAAGCCCCTGAAGGTTTTTGAACAGGAAGGATGGGGGTATAGCAGGGAGAGTCCTTGGGGATGTGTAAGCCTGGTTTAAGAGGTGGGTAATTATTGGTTTAAGGCCTTAGAAACAGACACAGTCACACATTAAACAAAAATTTTACATACAAATTATGAATTAAGGAATTTAAATGAGCGCGCTTTACTTGTTTCAATTCAGATTATACTAGAGATATTTTCTGACAGACAAAACAGATTACTCACTCACACAGCTCAATAGACAACTCTGCTTTAAGCTTTTCGAAATGGCAGGGAGTTGTCAGCATAGAGGGGAGGAAGAGAGAAAGCAGACGGACAATGTGAACAGCTGGATGGAAAGAAGGAGGGTCAGAATCCATAGGAGGAGGAGGTTAAAGTGTTGGTGGTGGCGCCACGTGGTCAGAGGAGTTAAAAGATTTAGAGCTCTGAGGAGAGGGGAGAGGAGAGGTAGTGGAAGGCATAGTCAGTCTCTGAGGAGGGGGAGGGATGGGTTGAAGAAGAAAAAGAGACAGAGCCGCCCATCTGTAAGGAGGGAGGAGGGGTTTAAGAACACAGTGGAGAAGGGAGGGGCCCCTGGCCAGCAGGGGAGGAGAAAGAGAGAGACTGGTATTTGCAAGTGAATGAGAAACAGAATCCTGCGAAGGGAAGGGGCTTTCTGGAGGGAAGAGACTCAAGTGAAAGAGATTTGCAGAGGGACCAGAGAGGGGTCCCGAGAGAGGGGTGCTCCCGGGGTTCAGGCAGGAGGTGGTGAGAGTTGGGAGTCTGCGGAGAAGGAAAGATTAAGAGCGGAGGTTTTAGATGAGGTTTCTCTGGCTAAAAATGGCCTGTGTGTAGAACAAGCAGCACAGAAATTAAGGACAGGAGAGAAGAGAGAAGAAAGCCTGCATGTAAGGAATTTCTGATGCCCTCCCTGTCTGGTGGCAGAAATTGTCAAGATCTCTTAGGATATTGTAATCAAATGTCCCGTTTTCAGGCCAATGGGAGTCATTGTCTAATTTGTATTGGGGCCACTTCATGTTACAGAAGAAAATGAGTTTTTTTGGGTTAAGGTCAGAGAGGCCCAACTTAGTGAGGTTTTTTTATGAGACATTCTAGAGGGGTCTGGTCAGAAGGCTTAGACTCTGAGGAGCCCATAGTGGAGACTGGTGAACAAGAGGGGGCGTCCCTGCCTTTTGTCACTGTCCCAAGAGGAGAAAATCTCCATGTGGGGGAGTCATCCCTGATAGAAGTCGTCACCACCTGTCAGGGAGCTCCGAGAGAGAGAGAGAGAGAGAGAGGAGAGGTTTGGCTAGGCGCCTAGTCTTTCCATGCAGTCTACTGAGACTGAAAGTCAAACCCCTTAAAAGCTGAGGCATGTCAGAGAAAACCATCCGACAAGAGAAAATTTTGTGGAAAAGAGAAGCCAACCGGGGTAGGGGAAGGGAGAAACTCCTTACCTTCTGGTCCAGCAGGGATTCAGGACAGGGTTAGATTGCTGGCCAATCAACCTACAATTGCTTGCTTGTCCAGGCTTCGTTTGGACAGCAAAGAGGGATTGTCGAGGCAGTTGGTACCCTGTCCCAGGTTTCGGCACCAGATGTAAGAATCCATGGGAGTCCGAAAAGACCAGAATAACAGGCTTTATTGAAAGGAAGAAAGAAACCCTGCCAGGCACTTCTCCAGGGAGAAGGGTACCGAAACAGACTTTGAGGCAAAATTTTATAGGGTAGGTAGAGCCTTGAGCAAGTGTGCATTGAGTCAGCAGTTCTGGTATTCTCCCTTCTGCACTTTTACGATTTCAGCTTCCTGGAATGCTTCTCCTTGGGGTGGTTGACCAGCTTCCTATAACTTTTCTGCTTCAGGGGCAATAGTCCAGTAAGTAAGGGTGGGATCAGATAGACAAGCAGAGCAGCAAAAGGGCAGTTGGAAGTTCTGGTAAATTCATGTATCTATCAGTACTTTAAGTCTCTGGGTTTGTAAGGCCCAATATGCAGGCCACACTTGAGCTTGTTAGGTTTAGTACGTGGCCCCTTTTTCATCCACATGTCTAACTTGAATTTATCATTTTATACTGTTAACTTTGTCTTTCTTCCTGAGACTGTCTCCTCACTTAACTTTGATGATGTTATAATGTCTTGGAAATTATCAAGTCCTGGTTCCTTCTTGGTTTCTTTTGCAAGCCCCTTTCCTTCTGCCTATTCCTGAAGGAGAGGTTAGCTTGCGGGTTGTGCCCTTGTCCAGCTCCTTTCCCTCTGCTAAGAACTCCCTTGGTAATCCAATCCCAAGCACTCCTACTTCTGTACTCAAATATATCTCCAACTCAGACCTGTAGACTCAACTGCCTTCTCTACTTGGTTGTCTTCTACGCATCTCAAACCCCATGTGTCCAAATCTGAGTTCACATTCTTCTATCTCCTCAGTTATTTTCCGTCCCAGATCTTCATCTAATTAATCATAAAATATTGATTCTATATTCTAAATAGCCTCTAAATATTTTTTATTGTCACTGCAGCTAGCTTTGTCTTGTCACCTACTTTATCTCACTTAAATTATTCCTGCTACTGACCAGTTTCCTTTCTGAGTTTTATTTTCCCCACTGTCATACTGTCTCTTATTCTAGACTTGTCCTGTTTCTCTCTCTTTCTCCTTCTCTTTCTTTTTAATTTTTATTTTTTGAGAGACGGACAGGAAGGGAGAGAGATGAAAAGCACCAACTCGTAGTTGTATCACTTTAGTTGTTCATTGATTGCTTCTCATATGTGCCTTTAATGGAGGGCTATAGCTGAGCCAGTGACCCCTTGCTTGAGCCAGTGACCTTGTGCTCAAGCTGGCGAGCTTTTGCTCAAACCAGATGAGCCTGCGCTCAAGCTGGCGACCTCGGGGTCTTGAACCTGGGTCCTCTGCATCCCAGTCTGACGCTCTATCCACTGCGCCACTGCTTGGTCAGGCTCCTCTGATTCTTTGTCACTTTATTTACCTTAATTACTTTGTTACTTTTTTTCTCTTCTTCCTCATTCTTTTTTATTCCTCTTTCTTTTTTTCCTGCTCTTCATCCTCCTCTTAGATTTTCTCATCTTTTGCTGCTGCTTCTATTCTTTCAGTTTTTTTCTTCCTTCTACTCTTCTCCCTGTCCTTGCCCTCCCCTCTTCCTTCTCCCTTTCTCTTACTCCTTTCTTCAGGGGAGACTCCCATCCAGCTTCTATTTCTGGCTTTAACCGAAAATAGGGACACACAGGGGCTGCAGTTTGTGAGTGTGACACTATTTCCTGTATCTCTCCAGCGGAAATGGAGCAGATTGTTAGCTTTCTTCCAAATGTAAGCTGTAGTTTAGGAATTTATTTTTTAGATGTTTTCTCCCCAGAGGGATAGTAAAAAGTGTGTCTAAAATGAATAAATTAGAGGGAAGGAAGAATATAAAGATTTTAATGAGTACCTCCTGTGTTTCAGACCCTATGTTATGTATTTTAGTCACTGTCATATGTCTTTTTTTATGATAAGAGTCACTAAATTAAATAACATTACCTTGATGGAGAGGTTTATTTATTAGAAAATTCTAATCCTGTGGGCAATCCCTGGTATCATTCAGTTCATATTAAGAGCAAATTATTGTTAATTTAAATTCTTATGCTAATAGTGTGAGTGAAAAGATTAAATAGAAATATCTTATTTTTACTTAATTTTTTTTAATTTTATGTAAAAATTTTTTAGTAAGCATGTAATTAATGAGATCGGTAGCTTGAAGAACTCATATTAAAATATATATACCCAGTAAGTTTATTCGACTTGGTAACACTAATTTGTTATTATTGACAAAACAAAGGAATCATTCTTAAGAAAACTTGATATAGAGGTTTTTAAATAAACCTGTCAAAATTGCTAAATATTATCTCAGTTTCTATGGGTCAGGAATCCAGGCACAGCATGGCTCATCTCTGCTTACTGCCTGACAAGGCCAAAATCAAGGGGTTGGCCAGGCTGGGCAATTTTTTTTTTTTTTTTTTTGAGGGTGGCGGGATAGACAGACAGGAAGGGAGAATGTATTTAAAGGTTTCAGATATAAGTGATTTTTTAATAAGGTGTAATCTTGGAAATATATTTTTATATTTTATGTAGAAAGCTTGGTATATTATTACTGAAAAACATTGACTCATTGTTATTTTTGTGAACATGTAATATTGATTATAAATGGTCAACTTAATATACTTCTGGTTTAATGTTGATCGTATAATGTAAGAGATAGGAGAAAATCCTGTTGACCAAGAGAAGGAAAAACACTCTAAAATGATGAAATAATAAGTAATATAAAAGAAAAAATGAATTTCTAGGTGCTGTATAGGTGCCAGTCAGTAAATTATTGATAGTTTATTTTCAAATTTACCATTTTGTAGGTCTGGCAACTATTTAAATTCAATAATCACTAATTTTTTTTTCAGATTTCTTATTTTTACCTATTTTTATTTTTGTTTGACCCAAATTCCTTGTTTGTTAGGTGTTTTTATTCAACTGTATTTATTTTTCCAAGAAATATGTGAAAACAAAATCCAACATCAACCTTTCCTCACAATCCATCTATCCCAATGAGTCATATTGTTTTTATCTGTTTACTTCCTCTTCAGATAAATATTAAACAATTTGATTTTGTTGGTAATTTTTCCATTTTATTTTCTTTTATACAGTTCATATAGTCAAAGGTTTTCTTGAATATAGCTTTTACTCTTTAATTTCTTTAGGGATAACTGGATATGGTAGGCAGAATTCCTAAAATGGCCCTTCAAAGATGTTTGACCTGATTTCTGGAGTACATGAATATGTCACTTCCTTAACTATATTATTTTATATAGCACAGTTTACTTTAAAGTGGGAAGGTTATCCTGGCTGTCCCTTGCTGGGCCAGTAATTAATTACATGAGCCCTTAAAAGGAAGGAGCTTTCTCGGCCCATTGTAGAAGAGTGTGAGAAATAGTGATACCATTGTGTTTGAAGATGGAGGAAGGGAGGCATATGAATAATGAAGTTCACTTCTAGTTGCAGAGAGCAGTCCTTGCTTGATATCTAACGAGTCAACGGGGGCCTCAGACAATACAGCAACCGCAAAGAACTGAATTTAAGTGTATTCTTCCTTTGACCTTTCAGCTTAAAGCCCAGCCTGGAAAGCAATCATTGAACAGCTAAGGTGCCGCAACAAAGAGTTGATGCTTCTCATCTCTCTCACTTCCTGTCTGTCTATCCCGCCACCCTCAAAAAAAAAAAAAATTGCCCAGCCTGGCCAACCCCTTGATTTTGGCCTTGTCAGGCAGTAAGCAGAGATGAGCCATGCTGTGCCTGGATTCCGGACCCATAGAAACTGAGATAATAAATGTACACTATTTTAAACCTTTAGGTTTATAATAATTTGTTACACTGCAACAGAAACCTAATAGACAGGATAACAGGCCTTAAACATGGTTTTCTGATATTAACTGGCTCCAGTTGAAGTTTTATCCCATTTTTCAAATTCTGAAACAGCATAGAATTTCTTTTGTAGGCCACTTAACACTGCAGTTGACAAGTGTGAGCTAAGTACCTGTAGAGCCCAGAGAGGAAATGCTGATACTCTAAAAGTCCTCTTCTGTTCTAGTTCATGTGTCTGTTCTTTCCTTTGCTCTTTACTTCAAGGAATAAGTGAAATGATTTACACTTTAGTATTGAAAACCAAGTCTTAAAATATTGAATGAAGTACCATAATTTGCTTCAGGTCACCTTATGGAGTGGTGGAGAAAGAATTCACCCCCACATATTTGTGACTTAAATCTTCTCTTTTGAAATAATCTTTCCATAATAACTGTTAAAAGCTGATATTACCCTGATTCTCCCTAAAACCTTTAAGACATGCCCATGTTCTTATTTCAGAATCTCAGCTCATTTTTCAAACACGAGGAGTTAACTGATTCCCAACGGTTTAGTAACAAAATCTGCTCTGTACGTTAGTTTTCTTGGAAGGGTAGACTGAGAGTTTTATAATGGAGCTGGAAAGAGAGGTTTCATGTTGTAGCCAGATCACTTTATTCCTTTAGTTACAGACCTAAAATGTCATTTAGTAATTATGAAGTAAGTTCTTAACCACTTAATAAAAAAAATTTTTTTTTGTTGGGACTATGCTCTTTTCTTTTGTCCTTGGATATGCAAGTGTCCTTAAATTATCTGTAAGAAACATGGTAGTAATAAGCCTTCATAATACCACATTGTAAATGGGCTAAGGAAAAGGAGCAGAGCCCTGGAAGTTGATAATAGACTGAAAACCACAGATATACACATTTTTAAGGTCAAGTTCCTCAAAAGTTTATGTATCATTCATTTGGTGTCTATAAAGTTTTATGTTTGCCATAAATTTGTTGAATTGATTTAGAATGAATTGAATTGTGCGTGGTGGGTAGGGAGGAGTTATAAGAATTTACTATTTGTTCCTAAGCATTTTTTCCAGAGTTTTTGGTTTGGCTGAGAGAGTTCCCTTTTCACTTTGTAAAGGCACTACAACAAGGCAGTGGTTTTTCTAATCTCTTTCTGTTGCTTATGAGATAAAAGAGCATGTATCATTCTGATGAAGTTTGATAATCCCCAGACATCCTTCCTGCTTGCCCTGGTAGCCATAGTCTTAAAGCTTCTCTTGCTGTTATGCCTGAAGTTTCAAAGTAAATTAATTGTTGCGAATAAAAATAAAACAAGTTAGGATGTGCTTTTTTAAAATTATATGTTTCCCAAGAACTCTGAAAAACATGCCTGCCACCAGACTGTGCTGTAGAGCTCCTTAGCTTTGGCACTATTGGCATTATGGCACGATAACTCCCTTGTAGCAGACTGTTCTTTGCAGCATCCCTGGCCTCTTCCTACTAGGTGCTAGTAATCTCTCCCCAGTTTGACAACCAAAAATATCTCCAGGGATTGCCAGCTGTCTTCAGAATTGCCTATTGTTGAGAAAGTGATCTAGTTTATTACTGTATTAAGCAATGTAGCCAGCTTTTTCATTGGTAGTTATGGGATATGGTAACTTCAAACAGTTCTGTTTTGTAAAGACTGTCCTGGCACGAGAGGTGTAGGTCTCTCAGCAAGACTGCAAACCTTTGAGAACAGGGATCCTTTCTTTTTATATACATAGTGTCTGACATGGTGCTAGGTACCAAACATCTAAACATGGAAGAGTCTGGTTAATATGTTTGTGTATATTTCCCAAAAAATGAGATTTCAGTTTAGTACATGCAATCTTACTTATCTGTTGTGTAAACTAATTAAAACCTCATATAAATTTATATTAATATTTTAGATTTATTTTGCAAATGTTCTCAAAGGATTTATTTTACTATGGCTCAAGGTCTGGTGTTTTTCTCTCAAATAATATTAAGACACAAAAGTGACTTTTCTTTTGCATACCTTGCCATCCAAATGTAAAGCTGCATTTTGAATCATGAAGGAATTTATTCTGAAGCATGTATTCAGATTTCAGCTTGCAGTGAAATCCTATAGCTAACCAAACCTTTAAAAGTGAAAGAATGGAGAAAGATTGCATGCATATAAACTTGGCATAGACACTTGAAGGAATGACTGAAATTAGTTTTTTAGCACATGGAACATCTGCTTGAACATCATGCTATTTCTTGGTTTCTCTTTAAACCTTTTTAAAACATTTTATGAAGACTGTGTTTCTGTATTAACACACTATTCTTTCATTGTCATTCATTATCTTCTTAAGGCTATATTCTGATATGTTAAAAATTTACTTTTCACTAGTAACTGAAAAATATGTTTTACAATGAAGAAATTTAAAAAGATACTCAGGTTTCTTTTTAACCCCAAGCAGCAGAAGCCAGGTTTATATTATGTAATGGTATCCATGGGTTTATATATTCTGTTTAGTGTGAGTTTCTAGGCCTAATACATTAAATTTCAAGATCTGTAAATAACTTCTATTTATAAGAAGAGGTCATGATACTTAATTTTAAAAGACATTTCCTAAAGGCTTTATGACTATTTTTATATTATTTTAAATTATTAAACCTTTATTAAATTTCAATCTATAGTGCTTTTCATCTTTCATGCATTTTTTATGATATGAGTAAATTTCTCCAAAGCTTTGCAAATGCTAGTTTTTTTCTTTCTTTTTGTCTCTAAAAGGTTCTGTCTTGTGGAGAGGTTATTCATGTGAAGATCCTTGGAATTTTGGCTCTTATTGATCAGAATGAAACAGATTGGAAATTAATCGCTATCAATGTGAATGATCCTGAAGCCTCAAAGCTTCACGGTAAGTCTTTAACTTTCCAGAAAAAAATAATCTGTGTGTCAACTGGAACTCTTAGAATTTTTTTTCTTTTTACAGAGACAGAGAGAGAGTTAGAGAGAGGGATAGACAGGGACAGATAGGAACAGAGAGAGTTGAGAAGCATCCATAATCAGTTTTTCGTTGCGACACCTTAGTTGATCATTGATTGTTTTCTCATATGTGCCTTGACTGCGGGCCTTCAGCAGACCAAGTAACCCCCTTGCTTGAGCCAGACACATTGGATCCAAGCTCAAACCAGATGAGCCCACGCTCAAGCTGGAGACCTTGGGGTCTCGAGCCTGGGTCCTCCGCATCCCAGTCCTATGCTCTATCCACTGCGCCACCGCCTGGTCCGGCTGGAACTCTTAGAATTTAAAGGAGGGTAATGTAAAACACACTGTATATAATTGGAAGTTAAATTTATATGTTGTGTTTAGTCTCTCTCCATGGAGTTTAAAGGGCATACTATGGCTATGTCTGAGTTGTGTCATATTGCTAGGAGGAACAAGAGAAAAAAGACAGACAAATGATACTCAGACTAAGAAAGTCCATTCTGTGGGGTTCCTTCCCTCTCTCTTCTCTGTCCTTTCCTTCTTTTCTTTCATAAGTCTCTCTTTGTTCATTTGTGTAGCAGGAAAAAACTAAGGAAGCAGTGTTTATCAAAGACATAAACTGTTTTTGCACCTAGTTTTTGTTCTGTCCTGTATAAATGAAGAGAAAGATAACTGCCCTCTGGCACATGTCCCCTAAATTTAAGTTCCAGAAATTGCTTGGTGTAGTGAAAAACTGACTTTCTTTGGAGTCAGACAGACTTCAGTTTAAGTTCTGGCTGCTCTGCCTTCTGCCTAGTGACTTTGGATTGGTTGTTTGACATTTCTGAATTTCAGTTTGCTCATCTATAAATGGAGATACTTATACCTACTTGTGAATTTGTTAAGAGAATAAGAGATGACTGACTTGAAGCATCTGGCTGTCACATGCAAGTGTTAACTATATGGCTACTATTCTCTGAGCACTTTTCCCCCTATTTTTCTAGCCTTTTTTCCTTTCAGTTAAGTCTTTTCTTATTCAAGGTCCTGGTTTCTTCTAGACTTAGCTCTTACATCAACTGGAAACTACAGCATTTCTGAATTAACTGAAATTCATTAACACTTATGTGTTGACCTTTCATAATTTATGTGCATTTAAAACCTTTTCTTGTACATGGAACAGCAAAGAGGGGTTTTATGTTATTACATGTAATTGAGAAAGGGAGGGGCCTGGTGGGGGATTACATACAACCTCAGGGTCAAAACTAAAACATGAAACTACAATTAAAATAGGAGACTTGAGTCCATAAACCATATATAGTTTGACACTTTCATTATTTTAACCCAGGTTTCTTTATTATCATATTTCTTGTACATTCATATGTAAGAAGAGTAAATAAATATCCAGTTAAAAATTATTTAATATAGTAATTGCTCCATCAATGAGAACTGATAATAAAGTCGTACAGCGTCCCTCAAAACAAATCATATCTGAAGTCAGTCATGATTTGTAAAGTCATGGAAGTCTACTAAAGAATACCTTTAAACTGGAGATCTCAAAGCCTGAATGAAACCTAGTTTTTAGGTGGAATAAATTAGTCATTAGCTTAGTACAGTTAGAGATGTGATTTAACATTTTAAACTCTTTAGCATATGGAAAAGCACTGATGTCTGTTCTTTTTTTTTTTTTTTTTTTTTTTTTATTTTTCTGAAGCTGGAAACGGGGAGGCAGTCAGACAAACTCCCGCATGCGCCCGACCGGGATCCACCCGGCATGCCCACCAGGGGCGATGCTCTGCCCATCCGGGCATCGCTCTGTCACGACCAGAGCCACTCTAGCGCCTGGGGCAGAGGCCAAGGAGCTATCCCCAGCGCCCAGGCCATCTTTTTGCTCCAATGGAGCCTTGGCTGCGGGAGGGGAAGAGACAGAGAGGAAGGAGAGGGGGAGGGGTGGAAAAGCAGATGGGTGCTTCTCCAGTGTGCCCTGGCCGGGAATTGAACCCAGGACTTCCGCACGCCAGGCGGATGCTCTACCACTGAGCCAACCAGCCAGGGCATCTGTTCTAATACAAGTTATTATTCTGTGGTTTTAATTAAATTATCAGGGTGACATAGGTTAATAAGATCATTATATGTTTCAAGTGTACAGTCTGTGATACATCTTCTGTAAATTGCCTTGTGTGCTCACCACCTAAAGTCATATATTTTCCAGACCTCCTCTTTCCTTTGGTGCTCAAATGATTTAAATAGCTTGTCCAAGTTGTACATCTAGTAAATAGAAGAACCATTATTTCAACTCATTTGTTTGATTATAAAGTCCATTGTCCATCTCAGTACTATACAGAAAAATTAATACTTGATTATAATCATTTGTAGTATTTGTAACTAGTGGTATTGAAACCAGGTTACATAGGTTAAGTATCTTACTCCTTCAGTGTCTTAGGGCTTAGACTGAAAAGTTTTAGATCTTTGACTTTACATCCGTTTGTACCCAGAGTGGGAATGACTTTGCATTAGTCGTCTAAATTCTTTTTGTGGATGCTTGTACAAAAACACATGCAGAAATACTGAAGCTTATTTAGGTTGAGATGAAAACTGGAATAAGTAAAACATTATTTTTTTGAAAGGAAAAGCTTTTTTTTTTCATTCTACTAAAAGACAACATATGTATTATCTTCATCATGAAGAATATAATACTTCTTTATAAGTTTTTAAAATCCTGAAACTAAAAGATGAGTATTATTGACATACTTTGTTCTAAAATGGTATGCTGACATTGTATTTGGTATTAATTTCCAGAATGTGTAAGGTATGGGAGGGGATGTAAATTATTTCCTTTAAGGATATTTGGTTATTGTTTACACTGACTAGTACCTTAAGTACTCTTATAGATCTAGATTTTGTAAAATACATCCTGTAGTTTTAAGAGTTATGTGTTTTACTTTTCTCATTTCTTTTACCTTCCATGTTATTATAATACATTCTACATACCTTTATTGAATTTTCTTCTATATTTTTTCTTATTATAGTGACCCAAAGAAGAAATAGATGTAGACACAAATAGAAAGTCTGAACAAATTGTAGTATAAATTTTTTTAATCATAAATCATGGAATACTAGGTAATCCTATTAGCTTTTATTTTTAATTTATATGCAAGTTTTGATGTATATTTATCCTTTCTCTCAAACATCATACAGTTGTTAATGATTTCAGACAACAGAGTTGCTATTGTCCCACAGCTTAAGGAAGTGTTAATGTACAGAAATGATTCCTAATCTTACTTTTTTTCTTCAATCCTTATCCTGCTCTGTTGTCTGTGTTCTCCTTAGCACCTGCTAAAGAGGGGAAGTGGAAAGGAGGAGAACTCAGTTATACTCAGTAATTACAGGGGTCAAAAGCTTCCTAAATTTGTGAAATAATTTTTAGAAGTTTATTTAAAAAAAAAAGGTTATTATTTGATTACAATACTTAATAGTTTTTTGTATCATAATAATTAATTCATATTCTAAAAGTACCTATCTTACAATTCAGGAGAAGCTTAAGTATTGTAAACACGTGATTTATTTTATATGATGTTATAAGTTTAAAATAGAAACTTGGTAAGGGTGACAAGACCTCAGAAATAAATAAAGGAGCTGATTTCATGATTTTGCCTCTTGTAACAACATGTGATTTTATTATAAAAGAAAAATATATATTTGGATTTACATGATTAAATAAATATTAGCTAACAGTAAAAGTTCAGTGCTATTCTGTATCTACTACACATTAAGTCAAGCAACTTTTAATAATTTTCTTATGTGTTCCACCCTCATTTATTCACCCTCATTTATTTTCTAAAATCACAAATACAAGATTTTGGATGCCATTTTTTAAATCATAAAAATAATAATACTTGGAAATAAAGACTCAGATGCATAAAAAGGTATATAAAAATTAATAAAGTTCTCCTTCACACCCCTCATCTTCAGTCTTACTTCTCATAACTTCATCACCATATATTTTTTTTTTTTTGTGTGTGTGTGTGTGTGTGTGTGTGTGTGTGTGATAGAGAGACAGAGAAAGGTACAAAAAGGGACAGACATACTGGAAGGGAGGGAGATGAGAAGCATCAGTTCTTTATTGTGGCACCTCAGTTGTTCATCAATTGCTTTCTCATATGTTCCTTGACTGGTGGACTACAGCAGACCAAGTGACCCCTTGCTTAACCCAGCAATCTTGAGCTTCAATAAAGCGACCATGGGGTCATGTGTGTGATCCCATGCTCAAGCCAATAACTCCACACTCAAGCTGGTGAGCCCACGCTCAAGTTGGTGACCTTGGGGTTTTGAATCTGGGTCCTCTCCATCCCAGCTGGATGCTCTATCCACTGCACCACCACCTGGTCAGGCTTCATCATACATTTTTAATTCTCTTGAATGGTTGCTTCTGTTCTGTAAACAATATGCTTATACCTCTTTCTTAATTCATGCCTTTTTCCTCTTGACTCAGGTTGCTGCTTTGAAAGATTAGGAAATTAACTTTTCATACATTTCTTAATTTTGTTGCAATATTTTTTCTTCTGTTAGCTTAGTAATTCTAAGTATTACATTTTGCACTGTATTTATTGCTTCATTAATTTTAAACAATAACTAGTGACTGCTCAGGACAGAACTGCCATTGAGGTTTCTGTACTCCTCTCCTTTTTGCCCCCTACCGCCTGGCTTCCCTCAGCTTCACTCAGCTACACTCTTAGTTTTACAGCATCAAAGTGTGTAATGGTTTAAGGTTTTTTCTGTACCTATAACTGTTTTTCATGTTTTGATTCCTGAATCTGATTCTTGAAAACTGATAAATAGCACTTCTAGCATTTATGTGAATACTATTCACCTACTTTATCATTCCATTTGTTGAATGATCAGTTTTATAATTATTTTATTTTGTATTTTTATTTTTTTGAGAGAGAGGAAGGAGAAAGCTAAGAAGCATCGGCTCGTAGTTGCTTCACTTTAGTTGTTCATTGATTGCTTCTTGTATATGCCTTATCTGGGGTGGGGTGGCGGGCTCAAGCTGAGCCAGTGACCTTGGGATCATGTCGATGACTCCTTACTCAAACCAGTGACCCCACATTCAAGCCAGTGATCGCGCACTCAAGCTGGTGACCTCAGTCTTTGAACCTGGGACTTTAGCATCCCAAGTAGATGGTCTATCTACTGTGTCAGCACCAGTCAGGCTTGAATGATCAATTTTGGATAGGCTGTTTTCTTGAACCCTTGACGTAGCTATTATTATGGGTTTTTCTTCATTGCCATATTGACTTGTTGGTTCTACTCTTTCTTAGATACTTTCATGTCTTCTTATTTGTTTTTCTTTTTCATTATTGCCTGATACATTTTTCAAATGTTCTTACAGAAAATACATGGGAAATTGATTCTGAGTCAGTACATATTACAGTGTCTTGTGTTTGTGTGTATTTGCTATATTAATCCAGATACATTTAAGAAATGATTCTGCTAGGAAGTTTTTGGGTTGTTTTGTTTATTATGAAATAACTTCTTTGATTGCAATGAACATATGTACAAACTTTGGGAGACTGTAAATATACTTTTAAAATAGTAACAGTTTTTAACTTTGACATGACTGGACAAATATTAACAATTGCATCAGAGAACTTGTTTTATATTAGAAAGAAACTGGTTGCTGGCTATATTTCTGTAATTTTTATATTTTTATTTAAATCTTTAAAGTTTACTGAAACTAGAGTAGCCACTGTGAAAATAAAAATAGTCTAAGTAACGTTTGAAAACAAATTCCTTGTAATCCCTAATGGAAAATTGGTCACTTTGCCTGACCTGTTAACATTTGGAGAGTACTAATACCATTTGATGCTCTGTAATTAGGTTCTATGCTCTAATGTTCTTAATGGCTCCATAATGGCCTGAAAGAGTGAGTAAGACTCCCAGGACACCTATATTGTTACTGGAGAATGCTTTGGCCATTAGGCATAATAGTGCTTAGTCATAAAATAACCAATTTCAGAGATATTTTTTAAGAAGATTGAAATGCTAGATGTCGTGTAATTTTTCTCTTGAATAAATTCACCTTCTATAATGTAGAGCCTCAGGTGTTCACCAAACACCTGTATCAGCCTCTTCAGAACTGCCAGTGATGCCTAAGGACTTTATGTCAATGGAAGTAGCACCATGAGAAGGTAATTTAGGCCCAGAAGCTGCTTTAACTTGCACAACAGTAAATATTTATTTTGTATAGTTTCTTTAAATAAATGAAAACTATTGTCTATTGTCCTGTAATTATTGCTTTGGCAGTGATTTGGCAGTTTAAAAATTGATAAATTAGCCCTGGCTGAATAGTTCGGTAGGTTAGGCATTGTCCTGATGTGCAGAGGTTACCGAATCGAATCAATTCCGGGTACAGGAACAGATTGATGTTTCAGTCCCTTTCTCTTTCTCCCTTTACCTTTCTCTAAATCAATAAATTAATTTTTTAAAAATTATTTTAAAAATGATAAGTTAGGCCCTGGCTGGTTGGCTTAGCAGTAGAGTGTTGGCCCGACTTATGGATGTCCCAGGATCGATTCCTGGTCAGGACATACAGCAGAAGCGACCATATGCCTCTTTACCCCTCTACCTTCTCTTTCTCTCTCTTTCTTCCCCTTCTGCAGCCACGGCTTGATTGGTACCAGTGCATCAGCCCCAGAAGCTAAGGGACAGCTCTGTGGACCCTTCATCTCAGATGCTAAAAATAGCTCGGTTACGAGTATGGCCCCAGGTGGGCAGAGCATTAACTACAGACGGGGCTGCCAGGTGGATTCTGGTTGGGTGCATGCAGGAATCTGTCTTTCTATCTCCCCTCCTCTCACTTGGAAAAAGAAGGGAAAAAAACGATAAGTTAAAAAACAAAACATGAAGTCAGCACGGTTATATTGATGTAGACACATTCTGGGATGATAAATTACATTAATAATAAGGAAATTATTTTAAATGAGATAGTTGGGAATTTTTCAAAAGCCAGCACTGCACTTACTCTAAAATTATCAGAATGTGTATGTATTTTATATACAGTAGTCCACCTTATCCTAATCTGTGGGAGATCGTTCCAAGACTCCCAGTGGATGCGTACCACTGTGGATATTATTGAATCCTATGTGTACTGTTTTTTCCTGTAAAAATATACCTATGATAAACTTTAATTTATAAATTAGACTCAGTAAGATTAATAATAGAATAAAACAGTTTTCACTATGTACTGTAATAAAAGTTATGTGAATATGGTCACTCATTTCAGACAGTCCTTGCTGAAGTCTTCATAAGGGCTCAATGCTTTGTGGTATAAAACATTGCCATCAGTTGGAACACATTTTCTTTCATGTTCCACCTGCAAATTTAATGCCTCTTCCATCTTAACCAAGTACTTATCACACACTGTGGTTGTAACTTGCATTTGAGGCACAGTAGCAAAAGTAGCACAAATTTCTTTTTTCTTCTTCACAGTTTTACAGATAGAAGATTCTTCTTACCATAGCTGTTTCAACTGCAGTACAAATTTTTTCTTTCTTACTATGTTGAGAATTTTTACCTTTTTACTTAAAGGAAGCACTTTATGGCTTCTATTCGGCATATTCGAATTGCCAGCATCACTACTCCTGCTCTTGGCGGCTACTGTTAAGTAAAAGAAAGATTACTTGAACCCTGGCCAGTTAACTCAGTTGGTTATGAGAGTTGCAGGTTTGATCCCTGGTCAGGGACACATGGGAAACAACCAAAAAATGCATGACAGAGTAGAACAACAAATACTTCCCTTCTCCTCCCTTCTCTTCTCTCCCTTCCCCTTTCTGTCTCTCTAAATATCAATAAAAATCCAGCCCTGGCCTGGCCAGTTAGCTCTGTTTCTTGGAACATTGCCCTGGAGCGCAGATTCTTTGGTCAGGGCACATGTAGGAGCAGCCTGATGTTCCTGACTCTCTCTTCTTACCTCTCTCTCAAAAAGTAATTTGAATAAATTTTAAAAAGAGGGTTACTTGAACACAAGCACTCTGAGATGGCTGCTACGTGACCAACAGGTGGAGAACATACACAGCATGGATACGCTGGGCAAAGGTATGATTCACGTCCTGGGCAGGATAGTGGGAGATGGCATTCGATTTCATCATGCTCCTCAGATTGGTATGCAATTTAAAACTTACGAATTGTTTATTTATGAAACTTTTTAATTAATATTTTTGGACCATGGTTGATCACGGGTTTCAGAAACCCCAGAAAGTGAAACCATGTATAAGGAGGCTTAATGTTGTCTCTCAGGGCAGGAAAATACATGTGGAAAACAAATCTCTTTGGCTTAAATTTTTATTTACTAAACTAACAATTTTAATGTCCTTGCATTGTTATTTTTTTAAAAATAAGCAAATTAATATGGTGCTTGATTTCCTTTCTCAAACACAATTTAATATTGTCATTTAGGGAAGAAAAAAATAAAGGAATAACATAGTAATCTTAAGGGAAACATTTGTGTTAATGTTTGTAACCAGGGAGAATGGTGTTCAGTTTGCTTTCCTGTGCATATACTCTGGCACAGAAAGGGACTGGTATGTCATCATCATTCTAAAGCTCTAACATCTGGAAGAATTACTGCGTGCCCAGGAACTCTGCTGAAAGCTTCTTTTGGAATAGCTGTTTAATTGTGTACACAAGCTCAAGCAAGAGTGCTAGTGTTCCCTTTTTCTTTTCTTTACGACGCCGAGGGAAATGATGGACTGGTGGGGGAGGGGGTTAGTTAATAACTTGTGTAAAGTCATGCACAGAGCCACTGGGATCCAGCTGGGGTAGCTGGATATATTTGTGGCCTAGGACAGGAGGCTTTCTGGGAGTGCTGACCATTTGCTCTTAAATAGGCATCAGTGAGATAATTATGATTAGAGGTCCCAGTAAAAAGACAGCTCTTTTGATCTTCATTCCTTTGATTTCATTATTAGTTATATCTTAATAAGTGGGAGTGTGTGGAGATGGAATGTGGGAGGAGGCAGTTGAGGAGCAGGGACAAATTGAGTAAAATTACTGTGATTGAGAATAGAATTAGATTTGCGGGAATCTTTTGCCTCTGTTTTAAACCTTGGCCTCTTTCAGAGTTTTTTAGGTTTCAGTCACATTTCTCTGATGTGGTCAAGACTAGGGAAGACCTAAACTCTAAAATCCTCTCTTGTGCTATGTTATTGATCTGACCTTGGAAAAGTCATCTGACCTCTCAAAGCTTTAGTTGCTTCTCTCAAGTTGATCCTCTAATCATAAATGTTCCTGAGAGTTTTTCTCATCTCTGAATTTTGGTTGTTCTAGTAAATGTTTTTAATCCCTTATTTTAGTCTGCCTCCTTTTGAAATAAAAAGACCTAAATTATTTTCAAAGTTAGTGATGAAAAGAACAGTTTAAATTAAAGGATTATGAGATAGACTTCTTGGGGACATTGGCATATTTTTTTTTAAGTTCTTTAGCTTAGCTGTTAACATGATGTAGCTATAATTTCAGTGGAGGTCAATCTGACCCAAAGCCTGAGCCTTAGCCATTTTGTTACATGTTTCATATTAAAATTAGATTAGAAGAATATTTGAATTTCTATTATACACAAGACATTTGGATGGTTTTCATTTTATTGGTCATATCAAATTTCTCATTAAATGGAAACGAACATATATATTTTTGGAGGAAATTAACCAAGTCTTTTCTGAGAGGTTTTTCTGATATAGTACAAATAGGCCTCGATGTAGAACAACTTTATTTGGTATTACTTTTTTTAATGTGTGTTAATTTCTATTTCTATTATTTTTCATGGTGTTAATACATATTTTTAGTATAGGTGTTTGTGAAAGAAGATTTTGGGGAAAGAAGAATGGGGAAGGAGGAAAGGATAGCTAAAATGAAGGTCACTGTGCATTAGTCTGTGTACTCTTAACCACAGATATACAGGACAGGGTGAAGAACATAAAAATCTTAGCAATCCTGAGTAGAACAAATTATTAGAACAACTCTGTGAGCTGGAACCTGTAATTGTAATGGAGAAAATACAGTGAGTGTTCTGGAAAGGAACTGTTGTTTCCTGTGAATGTTTATGAAAGGTCATTAAAAACATTTGTTCTTGCATCCCACCGATTTTGTGTCGAGGCCAGTGTGCCTGTGATTAGTTTATGAGGGCAGCGCCTTTAGCATTGGAACAGGAGCACTGTGCATTTGCGTCACTTCCTTTGGTAAGGCCCATAGAACTGGAAACTCCTTATTTATTTCTTTAATCCTCTGGACAAAATTTCAAGTGTGAAGCCATTTTGTAGTGTATTTTTTTTAACGTGGACAAAGGGATATGGCACTACATTTATGTTACTGGTTTTTATCTAAACATAAAAATAAAAAGTCAGCTGATTATATGCTTTTCTCACTTCATGTTATGGTTTGGTGGAAATTAGCCAGATAAAAATGGCATTTTAATTTTTTTATTCAGATCTTTTTCACTGAACACAGGTGGCTCTCAATTTGGGGATGTGTGTGGGAAATAGAGATGAGAATGTACAGAATTTGATAAAACTTCAAGTTGGGAACCATTCCATTAATTTATCTTTCTTTGCTAGCTGGATATTTAATCTTGGATCTAGAATAATTTTTTCTTTTTATTGAATTTATTGGGCTGACCCTGGTTAACAAAATTATATAGGTTTCAGGTGCACGATTCTACAACGCATCATCTGTACACCATACTGTGTATTCACCACCCCGAGGCAAGTCTCCGTCCATCATCATATATACCCTACTTTATCCCCATCCCCTCCTCCACCTCTCCATGCCCAGTCCCCCCAGCAGTCACCACACTGTCATCTGTAGAGATGTAGTCACATAGTCAAATTTGACAATGTCCCTCCCCGACACACATACCTGCCGCCTCATACTTAAATCTAGTAAGTATATTGAGTTACTCTGTTCCCTCTAAGACCTTGAGCAAATTAATCAACCTGATGGAGCCCCAACTTCCTAATTTACATAAAGGAAATAATGCTTAATTTACAGGTTTTAAAGCTTCAACAACATACTATCACTAAGCATTTAAAAACTTTTTTTTTGTTTTGCCAAACTGATGGATGAAAAATGGTATCTTATTTTAATTTTGCATTTTTCTGCTTCATGCTGGGATGGGGCATCTTTCTCACATATTTATTGGCTATTTGTATCTTCCCTCCCCTGAATTGCCTAGACATATTGTTCCCATTTTTCTATTGAGTTGACATGACATTTTCTTTTGATATATGGGAATTACTTGGATATTTATTACTTAGAATACATATATGTATTATTGATAAGCAAAAAAAATGAATGTTTTGAAAAAAGTCTGAAAGTATCTTTCAAATAGATGCATTTTCACTTCTTTTAAAAGGAAAAACATATATACTTAAAATTTTGGTAGTTTTGATGATTGCAGTTGTATTTCATTAGAGTTATACATTGCCAAAGACACGATGACTTCCTCCTCTTGCATGATACTTTAGAGATTTCATGCATATTATTTTGTGTAATTCATGTAGTTTGCATCATTTTATTGCTGAATAGTGTTCCATTGTAGAGACATGACACAGTTTATTTATCCATCCAAGTATTGATGGAAATTTAGGTTTTCGATTTTGGGCTAATGTAAAGACAGCTGCTATGAACATTCAAATAAAAGTCTTTGTGTGAACATATGTTTTTATTTCTCTTGGGGCAATACCTAGGAAATGGGGTACTGGACCAGATGGCAATTATATCTATCAAACTATTTACCAGAGTGGCTGTACCATACATTTTATTACTTCCTGAAGATCCCATAGTTTCCATGTGCTGTAATTTCTCTTCAATATGAAGACTTGAGGGTTTTTGTAGTACATTTCTGCTAATATGAATGTTCTCCATTTTGATTAGTCTGAAATTGTCTTCTTGCCTTTGTTTTGGAAGTGTTGTTTTACCAGATATAGAATTGTGAATTATGGGGATTTTTGTGAAGGTGTTCCATTTTCTTTTGGGTTTCATTGCTTCTGATGAGAAGTCAAGTGTTAATGTATTGTTATCCAGTATATTGTTTTTGGAGTCAAATAGTGAATTTGTCAATGCATTTATCTATTCTAGTATGGTTATAATTGCTTCTATCTTTTTATTTTTCAAATTACTTTTATATGAATTACTTTATTGATCTTTCACAACAAATATTACAAATATCTCACTGTGGGTTAACCTGAGGGGGTTTGTAGAAACATGAATTCAGTGCCTCGTCTTTGTCAGAGATTTCTTTTTTCTGTAAAGCAAAATGCTTTGGAAAATTGAGCATTGTTTTAATAGCTGATCATTTGGTTTATATACTTGAAGTGAATGAAAGTTTTATTTCAGAAATAAAAGTAATTTTATTTATATATTCCTCTCTACTCCATATGTTTTTAATGGTTATTTAAATTTCACTTAAACATGCTAAAAACTAAAATATTTTATAAAATCTAAATTGTTATATTAAAAATAAAGGGGCCCTGGCTTTTTGGCTCAGTGAATAAAGCATCAATCAGCCCAGTGTGTGGACATCCTGGGTTTGATCCTGGGTCAGGGTACACATGAGAAGCAACCATTTGCTTCTCTTTCCCTCCCTCTCCTCTCCCTCTTCTTGCTATCTCCTCTTCTCTCACTTGAATGAAGGGAGGGAAAGAGGGAGAGAGGAAAGATGGGAGGGAGGGAAGAAGGAAGGAAGGACAGAAAGAAGGAAGAAGAAAGGTAAATATGTCTCTCATGAAATAAGAAACTAATTACAAATTCATTTGAGGCTTCATCTTTACCATAAGAAAAACATAGGAAAAGGTTATAAATAAGTGTACAAGTGTATGTGTGTTTATGTATGTCCAGATGCCTCTTATATATTATTTTTGATGCTTGTTTACATTGTTTATATCTTTGTCTAGTTCCTTTGATTTTTCAGTTGAGTTATACACATTAAAAATAAAATAACTGTCAATATTAATGGAAATATTTCAATAAGTTTCTAAATCATTAATCTACTTGTTGATTTCTTTTTGAGAGATAAAGCTTGCCTCTGAGTATAATATTGGCTTTATCCATGGACAAGATTATAGAGAATTGGAGGGCTGATAATTAATATTTGTTAAGAATTATTTTTTATTAGGTGATTTTCATATATGGCCTTATTTAATTCTCACAGCAACCTTTGATTCCTTCATTTTGTATTTGAAGATTCAGGCAAAGTAATTTATTGTTTTGAAGATGACTCAATAGTATATTAAGTGCCAGAACTAAGTGTTAATTCCAAACAGGATGTTTTTCCTAGTTTACCTTATTTCTTACAAATTTTGAGTGTTCTTTTGTTATCATTTCCTGAATATTCTTAGAGTTTTATTTTTTTGGACAAAAAAAGTTATTAAGCAAGACTGTTTTTTCTTTGTTTTTGTTTCCTTGTTTTAAATTTTTTAATTATATATGTAGTTATGGGGACTGGGTGTGGTTTTTTTGGTGTATAAGAGTTATTTAAATTTTTTATTGTTGATCTTTAGATGTACAGTATTATGCTGATATATTGTCATGTGAAAAAATATGTTGTCATAATTTTCTTGTGCTTCTAATTTCTTAGTGTTTTCTTTGTTTTATTACATAATCATTTATAAGGTTTATTTAGTGCTTTAACATGTCTCTAGATTTAAAAGACTTCATTCTTTAAATAGTTCTGTTTTTTTCTTTCTTTCTGTCTTTTCCCGTCTGTCATACTGTTCATAGGCTGTTTGTGTAAAATGTACCTTAACAATTTGATTTTCACCTCATTTATATCATTACTATTTGCTTATCTGGAGAAAATAGATTATTATCTTAAAGTATATTTAATTCTGAAATCTGGGTAAAATTGGAGTTTGGCAAACACATGTGACTAGAAACTCCCTCTAGTGTGAGACAGTATATTTTTTATATAAAAGGAATGGAAAGAAACTTTTAATTTTCACAAGCCACTTTTTTCTCTCTTAGTAGACATTTGTGACATTCTGTTAGGTTTTAGAAACAAGTGAATTGATTTATATTGAAAAGAAACTTCATTACATAAAAGGTGTACAATATCCCTCATGAAGGAAAAAGGTAAGTCATAAAGATCGCTTTTGAACAATAGGAAGTGTTAGGATTCTCTCATATGTACAAAGATAGAATAAAGATAGTTTTGATCAATTTCTTTGCTTTTATAAATTCCTAATTCAAAAGTGGTTAATAAAAACTAAAATGGAAAGCTCTGGACTTGTAAAATTTATTAAATTATTTCATCATTATTTTTTGGTTTGATTTTTTAGCTAGCATTTAATAAAGAAATGTATAAACTTTCCAATGGATTTATTTAGAACTATGATGACTTTTTATAAATCTTATATCTTTAGTTTTAATATAAATGTTCTTTTAAGGAGACTCCATATCATTTTTGTTAATTAAACTTTCAAATTTGAAAACACCCTGTAATGAAGACAATCATGGTTACACACTGTTTGTCAGAAGTTATGATAGCTTATATGAAGCTTTTTAAAAAGAAAAAACAAAACTAAAGTGATACAAATTTAAGTGACTATTTTTGCTTAATTTGATGACTAGTCCTTTTTAGCTCTTTGATACTTTTTATGTAAGTCTGATCTTTACTGGTTTTTGTCGTTTTTTACTTTTTTTTATGCCATTGGTAAGTCCTCTCAGTTTTGCTTTCTATAGATAATCCAAAATTGATTCTTTGTCACCACCTCCATACAACTATATTTATTTAAGCCCTCATCATTTGTCACCTATGTGGATACTCTCAGTAGTCTCTTATTGGATATCCTGCTTCCAGTTCTTCCTCTATAGTCTTTTCCCTGCATAACAGATAGATCTTCCTAAAAAGTTGTACCCAGAACCCATCTGAAAGTAAAAAGAAAAGTCCTTCATATGGCCCTTAGAGTTTTATGTAACTGGCTGGTGGCTTCTTCTCTAATCTGATCTCTTAAAGTCTTTCTTCACTCTGCTCTAAGCACAGGGCTTTCTTACTGTCTTTCTCAAACATTTTAAGCACATTCAGACCTCAGAATATTAGCACTTAACCAACTTCTCAAGATGACTCTTTTAGGTATTTGAATGGATTGCTCCCACACTTTATTCTGGAATATACTACAGTGCATTTTATCAGAGGCTCTCTCTGACCTCTCATATTTAAAATCTTATTCCCTCCCCTTTGCAAAGCAGTCTACATGTATAATTTTAGGTTTTTATTTTTTTCTCACCTTTAACTACCTTCTTACCCAGACCTAATTTGACAGCAGATATTTTTAGCTACCTCTTTTATTGAATTATTTCAAAACAGTCAAATTAATTTTATAGAATCAAAGTCTCTATTTTGTACTGATAAAATCACTGCCTTATATAATCTTTTATTAAATATCATTTATAACTAAGATGTAGTTGCATAAATGCTTTGGGAACAAACAATACTGATGCTTGCTAAAGTTGAAACTTAACTGGAGAAAGCAAAGTGTGACTTTTATGTTGGAGTTCTCTACTAGACTCAGCATGGAAACTACTGTGGATATCACTTGGAATATTTTTAAAAAGTCTTCGTTAATTGTCCAGGGAGTTGATCAGGTAGATCTTGATTAAAAAGAATTCATTTGTAATTAAAAACAGGAATTGAAATAAACTTACCTTGATTATATTTTAAAAAGCTAGCTTATTCTAACTTGTTGTTAGATTAGTTTATATTGAAAATAAGCTATATAATTATCTAGAATAGAGAGTTTAATATGAAGTTAATTCCCAGTAATGGAAATAAATGACTACTGCAGAACTGCTGCTTTTCTTAAAATTTATTTTTGTAAACAGTACATCTAATGAATACATTTTGGAAATGGGTAATAGTAATGATTGTACATCATTTAGATGTACTTACTAGCACTTAAAAATGGTAAATCTCGTGTTATATATATTTTACCACAATAAGAAACAGGAAGAATATACTTAACACATATTTTTAATGTAAATAAAATGTCTGACAATATTACTGTGCAATGTAGAGAAAAAAGAATTTATGGAATTAGAACAGTTTTATTTATGTAATGTAGTAGTCCTCCCTTACCTCAGTTTTGCTTTCTGCAGTTTTAGTTTCCCTTGGTCAACCTTGGTCAAAAAATATGAAATGGAAAATTCCAGTATTTAATAAGTTTTCAACTGCACACCATTCTGAAAGGCAGGATGAAATCTTGTGCCTCTCAGTTTGTCTGTTCATTGTGCACATGCTGTACAAATGCTACCTGCTCTGTTATCCAGTATTGTGAGAGAGACACACACACATTCACGTAACTTTTATTACAGTATGTTGTAATGATTATTCTGTTTATTTGTTGTTAATCTCTTACTGTGCCAAATTTATAAATTAAACTTTATCACAGTTATGTATGTATAGGAAAAAACATAGAATAAATGGGGTTCAGTACTATTTGTGATTTTAGGCATCCACTTGGGTCTTGAAAAATATCCCATGCATATAAGGGGACTATTCTATTAGTTCTACCATGAATGAGTTGGATAAATATTGGCAAATCCTTTATATTTTCTTAGCTGTAGTTTTCTTATGTTTCATATGAGTGTGCTTATTAACCCTCACGAGTTTTATGAGGAACAAAAGAGGTTATTTATATAAAAGTCTTTATAAGCTATAAATCAGTTTATAGATTTTAGGTGGAATTTTTTATATTTTTAGAAGAGTAAATCATTGAACTGACTGTTGGTATTGGATATAAGATTTTGTTCTGAGAGGCACTTGCTATTGGGGTTTTTTAAATGTTTAAATTGCTTATTTTCAGTTTTTGGGTTTTTTTTTTTGTGTGTGTGTGTGTGAAAATTTCGCTGTTTTCCCCCAGGATATAATTAATTGAGAATGGAAAAGTTTAGCTTATATTTGGAGAGTTTACTTCTTATTAACATTATTAAATTTTTATATTTTTTTACTATTGATGTCATTGCTTAACATAACCTCTGAAGAGATAGCCTCCTAAGCTGGAATAGATGTTGAATAATTTTCTAATTTGATGTCAGTAATTAAAAAACCTTATGCATGGGACAGAGAATGACAGATTGGGTAAGGTACAATGATTAAGTCAAAAATCAGATTTAAGTTACAAAAATAGTAAGCGCCTTTTGGGTTGCTCACCTTGAGTGGACTAAAATAACTTTTCCTCTTTTAAATAAGAAAACAGTGAGTCTGACTGGCAGTGGCACAATGGGATACTGAGGTCTTGGGTTGAAAACCCTGAGGTCGCCAGCTTGAGCAGGCTTTCGCACAGGCTCACCAGCTTGAGTGCAAGGTCACTGCCTTGAACATGGGATCATGGAACAACTAAAGTGCCGCAACTACAATTGATGCTTTTCATCAAGCTCCCTTCCTCTCTTTCTCTCTCTCTAAAAAAAAAAAGAAGGGAGGGAGGGAGGGAGGGAGGGAGGAAGGAAGGAAGGAAGGAAGGAAGGAAGGAAGGAAGGAAGGAAGGAAGGAAGGAAGGAAGGAAGGAAGGAAACTGAGTTGGAGGAACTTATTATCCAATTTACAGATTTTTTTTTCAAAAATAGAGATAGAATGTAAGAAAATGAGCAATGGAAAGCTCACCTTGGAAAGAAGCTCATTTAAGAGCAAAAAAAAAGTCTAAAATTGAAGAGGAAACATGTATTAGGTGAAATATTTACTAAAAGTTCTGTTGGAACATGACAAAAACTTCTGTGACCTAGGATAGGATATATATATAATATATATAATACTAAAAGGAATTCACTATCTTAAATATTTTCCATCATTTAATCAATAAATATGTACTGCCTGACCGGTGGTGACACAGTGGATAGAGCATTGACCTAGGATGCTGAGGTCTCAGGTTCAAAACCCTGAGGACACCAGCTTGAGCGTGGAGTCAGAGACATGATCCCATGGTCGCTGGCTTGAGCCCAAGGTCACTGGCTTGAGCAAGGGGTCACTGGCTTGGCTGGAGCCCCCTGGTCAAGGCACGTATGAAAAGCAATCAATGAACAACTAAAGTGCCATAACTGTGAGTTGATGCTTCTCATTTAAATAAAGAAATAAATACTGACTATGATCAATATAGCAATTATAGCCTATGTTTGGTTTCAAGTGATTCTTTTTCCCCTTAGTTGTAATGTTTGTGCTGTTTGCTCCAGAATTACTGGATCATGTGTGGTTCATTGCCGTATTGCAGAATTTTAAATCTGAGTGCCCTTAGGCAGGATACCCAGTTCTCTGTTTGCCACGGTCTCTGCCATTCCTATAGTGTCTGCCTTGCCAGACTCATTTCACTGAGATGAAACATCTGACATCTGAAGGAATATGTGACTTCCTAAGCTGTTATGTAACAGGTAAAAAGGCAAGCATAAAAAGCAAAAGCATAATTCCTGTTTGTTTAAGCCATGCCTGCAAAATGCATCCCCGGTACGGACCTGCCTAGTGAGTGAAGGGTTCCCACAGGGCTTAGATGAGCAAGCCTGAAACCATGTGGTCTTTAAATTATCCTTGTGCGTGTTGTCTTACTCCTGTTTTTAATTATAGCATTCTAATTTTTCAGTGCTACCAAGTCTGTCACTGCTATAATTTATTATACATAAAGGACTAGGCTAAATTAAGCCTTAAGTTACAGTGTGGTAGAGAGTAAAGACTTCTGGTTTTATCTAGTTATATTATTTAATTGATATATATTGAAAAGTATACATTCCTTGGGAACCTTTTTGGGAGAAGGGGGTCTATTTTTAATAAAGTAATATCCAACTATTTTTATATGAATGTCCTCAAGATATAATGGTTAAGCTGTTTACATGATAACAAACTTCTTCAAAATAAATCCTGTAAATCATTACAGATTCTGAAATTAAAAACTTTGTGAACCGTCATCACCCTGTTTAAAATTGCCTTGTCTGGGTCCTGGTTGGTTGGTTCAGCAGTAGAGCGTCAACCCAGTGTATGGAAGTCCCGGGTTCGATTATTGACCAGGGCACACGGGAGAAGTGCCCATCTGGCTTCTCCACCCTTCCCCCTCTCCTTTCTCTCAGTCTCTCTCTCTTCCTCCCACAGCCAAGGCTCCACTGGAGCAAAGTTGGCCCAGGTGCTGAGGATGGCTCCATGGCCCCCGCCTCAGGCACTAGAATGGCTCTGGTTGCAGCAGAGCAATGCCCCAGATAGGCTGAGTATCGCCCTCTGGTGGGCATGCTGGGTGGATCCCGGTCAGGCACATGTGGGAGTCTGTCTGCCACCCCTCACTTCTCACTTCGGAAAAATTCTAAAAAATAATAATAATAATAAATAAATAAAGTAAAATTGCCTTGTCTGCATCTTTCTTACCAATTTATTTTCCTTCATCAGGCTTTTCACTGATTAACATATTCTATATTTGTTGTCTCTCTGCTATGGACGCCATGAGAGCAGAGACTTGTTTCCGTTTACTGGTCTCCTTCACTGCTTAGAACACATAGTGAATGAAAAACTATGGTGTATACACTCACGAAACCTTTCTCCTCTAGCTTCAGTATGTTCTCTGCTGGGTGTTACCCTCTCCTTTCTATCTTCAGTTTCCTTTAGCTTAGTATTTCTAAACACTGATCTTGATAGTAACTCCCCTACTTTAAGCCCTCCACTGCCGGCAGAATGACATCAGCTTTAAGCACATCTCAATCTTACTTCATTGCATTTTGTTTTCTGTTTGTTTTCTTTAATTAGACCTCTGAGCTCTTTGAGAAAAAGAACTTTGTTGTTCTCATCTGCTGTACCTAACACAGTGTCTGAAAGTGCTCAAAAAGAGTTTGTAGAATGAAGTAGTAATAATCACATTGCAAAGCCCAGAAATGGCAGGACGTGTGTTGACAGTTTTGCTGCTAGTTAGCAGAATTAGACTAGACTCCATGTTTTCTGACTCCTTAAGTTCAATGCTCTACCACTAGTAGGAATAGATTTTGATTTTTAATAAAAAGTCTTCTTGTTTCTTCACTTACAGACATTGATGATGTTAAGAAGTACAAACCAGGTTATTTGGAAGCTACGGTTAATTGGTTTAGATTTTATAAGGTGCCAGAGGGTAAACCAGAAAACCAGTTTGCTTTTAATGGAGCATTCAAAAACAAGGTGAATATGATAATCTTTATTTTATAATTTCCTCGTGATACCTGTAAAATATTTTTTCACTTTTAGAATTTCTTATATGAATATTTGTATATAGTATGATGACAAGAGTTTTACTGATTTTTATACTTGACATTATTTCATCATTTTTATTAAAAACTTTTATTCAAGAGATCTCATATGAATCAGTAGGCTGATGAATATCTATATCCATCTATCAATTCCTTTTAAAAAATGAAGGATTTCTGTGATAAGTCTTAATTTTTCAAATTCTTTATAAGGATTCCTATTTACTGTTTTGGAGGGAAGACAGTTATTATTTGTGTATATTGATTGAGGCTTCTCTCCTATGTGCTCGTTCTGCCATGACTGAAGTAAGCTGCTAATTTAATAAAGTGCTTCAATTATCTTACTGTCACAGGCTTTTTCTACTAGAATACCAAAAGGTATCTCTAATATGACATTGATGGAGAAAATAGGCCAAAGAATTAAAGTGTGAAACATGGAACAATTTAAAAAAGTTATTATCATTATATGAATTACTCATTATAAACCAACATTCAAGTGGAAGCTAAGAAGTAAATTATGTTTTATAAGTTAGCCATGTTAATGAAAACAAAAATTTACAATAAGTATTTTGCTATACAAAAAATTATTGCTGGACCCAGTATTTTTTAAAATGCATATTAAAAGAACCTTTAAAATATTGAGGGCTTTGTATAGAATTAGTAAGTATAAATATAAAATTGTGTTCAGTAAAACTTTCTTTACTGAAATAGCAGGAAGGCTGGATTTGGCCTAAGTTTGCCAGCCCTGACTCAGATTATCCTTACTGTATTCCATTTTATAGATGAAGAAATTAAGGTTTAGTGCTATTAAGTAACTTGTCCAAAGTCAAACATCTGGTAAGTAAGGATGTCAGAATTCATGCTCAGGCTTGCCTCACTCCAGAGCTCAGGTTCTTATAGTGAGTATAATGTCAATATAGCATGTTTGTGTAATGGTGTGATTGCTATGGGTTTTTTTGTGTTTTTTTTTGGTTTGGAACTAGGCTTTTGCTCTTGAAGTTATTAAATCGGCTCATGAATGTTGGAAAGCATTGCTTCTGAAGAAGTGTGATGGAGGGGCTATAAATTGGTAAGAATTTGTCTCTTCTACGAAATGTTATTTATTATTAATTGGCAGTAAATAGCCATGGTATACTCAGTTCTGATTCCTTTTTAAAGAAATTTCAATTTTTTTTTTCACTAAAAAATCATGTGCCTGGTCAGATAGCTCAGTTGGTTAGAGCGCTGTCCGGATATGCCAAGGTTGTGGGTTCAGTCGTCCATTAGGACACATATAAGAATCAACCATGAATGAGTGCATAAATAAGTGGAATAACAAATCCATGCTTTTCTTCCTCCTTTCCTCCCGCCCTCCCTCCATCCCCTCTGCACCCATCTCTCTGAAATCAATTAAAAAATACTTGTAGAGCACCTATTTGGAAGAAATTACTAAGTGCTGGGCACCATGAAACTAGTGATTGACATAGTGTCATTTCTTAAGGGGTTTATAGTTTAGTGGGGCATTTATAATAATAATGTTATTATACTGTATGTGCAAAGATAGAGTAAAAAACATTAGCAATTTTTCAATTCCAAACATACAGTTATTTTGTTTATCTTAGAGCTGCCACATCATTTCTTGATAAGAACAGTAAATGCCTTCTTATCCAACAAGATCTGGATCACTAGCCCGTTGATTCAGGGCACTCAATAGTTAACATGTGACTCCATTATTTTCCTTTAAAACATTTAAGTGTCCATTTATTCACCTATCTGTGGATATAAGGCTAAGATCTTTTCTATACTGATTCCATAATTTATATATATATATATTCTAATATAATGTATAATAGAAAATAAAATTCAGATTCTATAATCCTTAAACGTTTTTGTTTTTTTTTTCTTTAGGAGAGAAAGAGAAACATGGTTAGGAAGGGAGAACGATGAAAAGCATCAGCTCATAGTTGTGGCACTGAAATTGTTCCCTGATTGTTTCTCATATGTGCCTTGACCGGGGGTGGGGGGCACTCCAGCCGAGCCAGTGACCTTGGGCTCAAACCAGCGAAGATGGGGCCATGTCTGATCCCATGCTCATGCTGGCAACCCTTTGCTCAAGCCAGGCAAGCCAGCGACCTTGGGGTTTCAAACCTGGATCCTGACCGTTCCAGGTTGACGCTCTATCCACTGTGCCACCACCTGTTCAGATCTATAATTCTTAAACATTTTATAATTACAAACCCTTACAGAATTTTTAAGAAAATAAATAAAAAGCTTGGTTGGTTAGAGCATCGTCCTGAAGCACAGAGGTTGCCAGTTCAATCCACATTAGGACACATACAGGGACAGCTCAGTGTTCCTTTCTCTCTCTCTCTCCCCTTTCTTCTATCACTGAAATCAGTAAATAAAATTAATAAGTAAAAACTCTTACAGATTTTTAGTGTTTTTCCCTAACCTTTTACATCAGCCTTACCCTACGTCTGATTTGACACCCAAGTTTTTTATAGTGATTTTTTTTTTTTTTGAGAAAAGAGAGAGACAGGAAGGGTGGAGGGGAGGAAAGAGAGTGAGAAACATCAATTCACAGTTGCTTCACTATGTTTATTGATTGCTTTTTATATGTGCCTTGATGGGGGTGGGGGTCTTAAGCTGATCCAATAACCCCTTCCTCAAGCCAGTGACCTTGGGTTCAAACCACCAACCTCAGGATTTTGAACCTAGGACTTCAGTGTTCTAGGTCAACACATTATTCACTACACTGTTATAAAGTACCCAATCCACAATTCTGTGGGTTTTCATAGAGACACCAAGTCCAAATGAGTTTTTGAAGAGTTTTATTAAAGGAGGAAATTTATTAAATATGCTAGCTGCATATAGCTTACACAGGGCAGTCCTAAAATCATGTGCCTCTATAATATTCTAGGGGCTGGTTATATACCCTTAATTATGCATGGGCGGGGAAAAAGCCTGACATCACGGCATAAGCTTGTAACCTTTGTCTTTACTTACACAGGTTTGGGAAAAGGATGAAGGGGGGGATGGGACACAATTCATTAGCAAGTTTATAACATCTGCCTATAGGGTTCATAAAAAGATGTTTCTTTACATTAAAACTTACCAGGTAACACAATGGTAAAAATGTCACTTTACATATTAAAAGACATTTCTATATTTTCTAGTGTTCATTTGCTATTCCTTTGTCCAGAGATACATACATTAACTACATGCTTTCAGGAGGGGAGAGGTAGTTTCCATGGGGACAAATGCCTGTAAATGGCCCATTAATATAAGAAAAGGTTTAATTTAATCTTTCTCTGCCTACACCTGGCTAGCTAGTCACCCATTTCCCCACAGGTGTGGGGGAAGGTCAGAGAATCCAAGTCTTTCCTTTTGCATGTACAACACAATGCCATCGGCCATCCTGGTTTTATGCTAATCACACAAGCATAGAAATCCCATTTACCAAATCTCTCTGTGCCTAGCCCAAATAAATAAAATGTTCTTTAAGCATCCTAAAATATTAATATTAGTTCTGTAACTTTTGGTCCCATACAAGAACGCCAATACTGGTCAGGCTATAGTGATTCTTTTTTATTAAGGCTTTTTAGAGCCTCAGTAGTGTTTATAGCCTCAGTAGGTTTAAAGCCTACTCTAGTGTTCATAGTAATAGTTCTCTCTCCATACTCCCTTCATCTATGAGCATAATTACTGCTTCAATTATGAAATAATAGTAAACTAACATAAATGGGTTTGAGAACAAAAACAACTGACTCTTGGAAAGCCTATCTGTAGAAAGCAAAAGTACATGCCATCCTTAAGAGTGGACACTACCAACTGTCATTGTTCCCTTCTCTGAATCAGCAGAAATTGGGAAGACGTTCTCTTTCAGCAAGTGCCGAGAGAGGGTCCACTGCAGCTACTGGCAGTGTCCAGAGACCAGGTTACTGCTGTGAATACAATAGAGGCCCTGCTCTTTCTGGTGTGTAAAGTCTGGAATCAGGAGAGATGTTCAAGAAATTATTAGAATAATTAGTCAGTTGGAGGAAAGAAACAGTCTCAAGAAATATTTTATCCAAGTCATCAAGAGTCTCATCTTACCTGTGACACAAATGCTTGGCCATTGTAGCTTCAAATTATATTTCTCATGCAGGCTAATGTACCACTCTCCACTCTGATATCCTCCTCCCTGTTTCCTTACCTCTTATGCAGACTACTCTTTTATTTTATTTTTTTCAGCATTGTCTTAAAATTTAGGTAACTGATTGTAACTTAAACAGCATAACTTATTAACAGCAAAGTCTTCCAGTCTTAACTAGTAGACTGAGTTAGTGTTCATGGTCAGGCATTCTAAGTCAGATAGTGTGATGAACTGAAAAAGAAAGGATCTCTGATTGTCTGAAGAGGTATTGGCTTGCCGTTTGCTTTCTTAACTCCTTCCTAAGCGTACTTTCTGCAAATCTTCTGCAGTCCTCAGTGGGACTGGGGTGTGTCCAGGCTTCCTCAGCTGTGCAGCTGGAGACCATCTCTCCGGCTGGTTTCTCTATAGCTTGATATCATGCCTTCTGTGCTGGTTCTAATTATCTTTACTCTGAAGGTAACTTTAGTTCTAAGCTCTGATGTCACTTTTTGCTACAGTTTTGGTAATGGTTACGATTACATTAATAAGAGGTGACATTTATTGAACTCTATACTATTTATCTTCCAGGTTCTAAGTGCTTTATATGTGTTATCTAATTAATACTCACAAGAACCCTATAAAATATATGTCATTATATCTCCATTTTACCCATAAGGAATTAAAGTTACACAGAGATACAGCGACCTAAGGTTACACACTGTGTGGTGGGGCCAGGATTTAAGCTAGATTCCAAGTCTACTTACAACTGTAGTATACCTCTACCATTATAATGAATACAACAAACAAACTTTTTTAATCTTAAAAATTATCAGAACATAAATTTCCAGATATGTGTATATACGTCTAGATAATTTAAAGTCAAAATGTTTACAATTCTAACTCATTTTTTATTTTTTCCTTATTTTTAATACCTACTTGATTTGTAAAATTTTTGATATTGTTGTTCAATTTTTATTTCCTTTTTCTTTAGTGAATAAATTACTTACTCTTTTATTTTAGTTCCTTACCATGTACTTGTATTTATTAGCAAACTTTTGCCCTTCCTTTTTAACCGCTTCCCCCACTCATCAGAGCAGTTTTCTTCAGTAACACATAGTACATCAAAACTACCTAGGAAAACTGTTAGAAAACTAATTGCATTGTCTCTTTTCTTAAACCTAGTGAATTAGGATCTCTAAGCCTTTATTTGTTTTTTAAAAGCTCCCTAGGTGCTTCCAATCTTCTCTGTGTAAGAAACATAAAATCTAAGCTTTCTCCAAAAGAGCAGACAAGGCCTTCCAAGATTCCAAGACTAGCCCCTGTCTAGTCTTATTTTCCATCATGTCTTGCCTCTTACCTCGTGTTCCAACAGCTGAGAACTGCTTGTCACTCCTCGCCAACACCAGGGCCTTAGTGATGTCGAGGCTGCTAATGACCGTTTCCTTTGCCTCTACCGTCTTTTCATTTTGTGAACTAGCTAACTTCCTCATTTATTAAGACTTAGTTTTGATTGCCTCTTTTCTTAAGAAACATTCCGTCGTAGTCTTGGCATTCTGTATTGCCCGCATTTACTTCTGTCGATGCCTTTGCCACAGTGACTGACTATAGTAGTCTCCCTTTATCTGTAGTTTTGCTTTCTGTGGTTTCAGTTACCTGCAGTCAACTGCTGTCTGAAATATTAATGGAAAATTCCAGGGAAAAAAATGTGTAAGTTTAAAATTGATACTGTTCTTAGTCAGGTGATGAAATCTCACATTGTCCTGCTCCATCCAGCCTAGGACGTGACTTACCCCTTTGTCCACTGTATTCACACTGCATGCACTCCTCACCCATTAGCCACTTACTAGCTGTCTCAGTTATCAGATCGATTACCTGAGAGAGAGACCACATTCACATAACTTTATTATCATATTAAAGTATGTAGTAAAGTATATAGTTATAATTGTTATATTTTATTATTAGTTGTTAAATTCTTACTGTGCTTCATTTGTATATTAAGCTTTTATCATAGATATATATGTCTAGGAAAAAACAGTCTAAATAGGGATCAGTACTCTGGTTGCAGGCACCCACTGGGTCTGCAGCACACCCTGCAGATGAGGGGCTACTGCAGTGGGTGTAAATGTGTGCACTCCTCCAGAAATTCCTTGAAAGCAAATGACTAAAGCTGACTTAATCATCTTTGTGTCTTACCTGACATGTAATAGCTACTTAAGTAATAATAGCTGTTGGGGTAAATTGTTGAATAATATTTTAAAACCAACAAGTACTTTTCGTGTTTTTAATCCAGTAGTGACTCTTCTGTTTTCTAGGAGCACTGTACTTATTAAATTCTTTAATTGATATTTTGAATCATTATCTTTTTCACAATAAGTTTTGTTATTGTTAGTATTATTTTACACTGTTAATGTTTGCTCTGAAGGCTACACAGTCTTTTAATTAATTTTCTATTCTTACCTTACATAACTTTAAACTCTGTTGTAGGAGAAATAGTTCTTTTTTGCCATTTAGGTTTACTTTTCAACACCTCTTATCCTCTCTTCAATCACAGCTTATATCTTTTCTCATTTTTGAGAGAGAGATCCAGGAAGGGAGAGAGATGAGAGTTGTTGATTGATTGCGTCTCATTTGTGCCTTGACTGGAGGGCTCCAGCCGACCCAGTGACCTCTTGCTCAAACCACCGACCTTGGGCTTCAAGCCAACGACCTTGGGCTTCAAGCCAGTGACCATAGGATCATGTCGATGATTCCCCATACTCAAGGCGGTGATCCCGTGCTCAAGCCTAATGAGCCTGTGCTCAAGCCGGCAATCTTGAGGTTTCGAACCTGGAACTTCAGTGTCCCAGGTTGATGCTCTATCCACTGCGCCACTACTGGTCAGGTTTTCTTATTACAAAAAGGAAAGGTAGCACATTCTTTTTAGTCATATTTAATTTCATTTGTAGTAGATACCATCAGTTTAGTCATCTTTCCTTTAAATGATTTTTCTGCTCCTCTTGTAGGCCATGCCAAGTTTGAGCTAAAATAACCTTAAATATTGTAAGCTCTACATGAGCTTTGTGGTTGAATATTATATGCTCAGCATCTAGAGATGGTTTAGTTTAATGTTAAAAACATTACATATAGTATATTTACTATGCATGGTGCTTTCTTCATAAGACCAGTACTTAAGACTTTGCAGCGTCTAATTTTTTTGTCTTGTTCTTTTAAAATTGTTCTTTTAAATTTTTTTAGTTTTGATTTTCTTTAGGGAAGTATTTGACCTATAAGGCATTACCTCTTTTCAGGTGTTTTTGTTTATTTGATGTTTTGTTTTGTTTTTTTGCCAGAGAAGGAGGGGGGAAGACAGGGACAGACAGGAGGGGAGAGAGATGAGAAGCATCAACTCATAGTTGTAGCACCTTAGTTGTTCATTGATTGCTTTCTCATATGTATGCTTTTCGGGGGGCACCCAGCTGAGCCAGTGACCCCTTGCTCAAGCTAGCGACCTTGGGGTATTGTCTATGATCCCACACTCAAGCTGGTGAGCCTATACTCAAGCCAGATGAGCCCGCGCTCAAGCCAGTGGCCTCGGGGTTTCAAACCTGGGTCCTCTGCATCCCAGGACAACGCTCTACCCACTGTTCCACCACCTGGTCAGGCACCTTTTTTCAGTTTTTAGTTAAATATGGGATGCAGAGAAGAGAATAAAAAATAGTTTAGTCTTAAAGATGGTAATGCCAGCTTGCATCAATTTTATTCTTGTCAAAAATGAAAATAAATCCCAGAGTTTGAGTCTGGATAGAAAGTGAACTGACCAATTATTATAATTGTTATATACACAATGTCTGATTATAGACAGATGTAGTTTAAAAATAGTAAGTATATCTTTTTATCATCTATATCCTAACATATTTCACAAACCATTGGTAAATGTATTTAATAATGTATATCTCATAGGTCTACTTGAAGGCATGTGTGTGTGTGTATGTGTTTCATCTATTATTTCTCTCCTTTAGGAATCTGCTAATCATGTTTTTCTTCTATATTAAAAATTAATTGGGCTTTAACTCTCTTCTTACCATGTCTTTTTGTATCCATTTTAATCTGCTGATTTCTTTGATGAAATTTATGTTTGAGAAGAATGATGCCTTTGGTTTTATCTAGGAAGTAGGACATAGGTTATGGGTAACATGCTTGTGTAGATAGCATACTATCACCACTGTGTAGAGAGGCTTTTGAGCTTATAGAGCTGCTGTCTTATAAGCCTTACTGAACTTCCTGACTTGTAAGAAAACTGAGTTTTCATATTCATATGGTTTTCTCTCACCACTCTTAATTTAATTTTTCATATAGGTCAGAGTAAGAGATTCTAGTATTTTTCCAGTTAAAATGTTTATCATTTTGCTTAGAGGAAAACTCTTCCTATTAGTAGTCATGTTCAGGGTCACATTTATTTTTTCCTTTTCTTTAGTAAATGTGATATGTAGCTTAGTCTTTTACATATATCAGGATATTATTTAGATTTGCCTACTAGTATGCCTTTTTTTTTAATTCTGGGAAGTGCAGTGTTGTGAAGCACTTTATATCTATTATATAACCTTGCTTGAAAAAATGTACAGGAGTCTCAGTTGTCCTAATGTATATTCATTCAGGTCCTTGGCACTAGCTGGAATCATACTGTCTATGTGAAACATTTAGAGTTGGTTTTCTTTTTAGTAATTGCTCCTTTTTTACCCTGTGTAATAATAACATTCTCTGTTAATTTGCAGCACAAATGTGCAGGTAAGCAGTAGTCCTTTCCATTGCACTCAAGAGGAAGCAAGATCCTTAGTTGAATCGGTAAGGGGAAAATATCCTTTCATCTTATATGTGTCATGAGGAAGTCTAGCAGGATTTCTGAAAAATCTAGCAATGACATGTATCTAGTCTTTTGGGAAGCATAAAGTTAAAATAACATTAAAATCTGTTTTTTAACTAGAAAATTTAGAAATCTTTTAGTTGAATTATTAAATTTTCTATGTTACATTAATCATATAATGCTATGTTTCATACCATATCCTCCTTGTTGTTTATATGCATTTGCTCTCTTCTGCACTCTTCTGTTCTCATGAGTGCCACCACTCAGGTACTGGCTACGATGCAGCTGGCTGCAAGTACAGGTGCATTTTGACTCCAGAAAAATGAAATAAAAAAGACTCCCTTTTTTCCATTTAGTTTAGCTGTCTCATGAGCTTTCCATTTTCTGGCTGATATGATATCCTTGGATTTTTACATGGCCTACCGATTTTGTTGCCTGGAAACAACTGAATTTATTAGTATATTAGTGTTTTATTTGGATGCCACTATATAAGAAAATTCATATTCAGACAATCAAGTAATATTGTGATATAAAGTGTTTTTCGGGAATGATCTTAGGCTAGAAATACCCTTCGTAAATTGTCTTTTAAAAACTAAACTAGTTATAAGATAGGAAATTAGTGACTTTAGATGTTTGCTTCAGGAACAAGAGACTCGTTTGCTCACTATGACAGCTTTGAATTTTTCCCGCACCAACTATTTCATCAACTACTTAATTAGTGCGTCCTACGTGTGGTGAAATTCTACCTGCTGGGGGTGCAATATTAAAGAAAAAATATAAAAACTTTTGCCTTTGTATAGGTAACATTCTAGTGGGGGGAATGTATAGTAATTACTACACAAGTAAAATGCATAATGTTTCAGGAGGAGGTAAACGCTATGATGAAAACTGAGCCGGGAAGAGGGGAAAAAGTGCCAGGAGTGGGGCGGGAGTTGTAGTTATATTAAAAAGGTAGTCAGCCTCGCCGAGGAGAGGACTGCTAAGAATCGATTCTCAGAAGGAAAGGGAATGAGTCAAGTGTCTGTCTGAAGGAAGAGTGTTCTAGGCCGCAAAACACAAAGACCATGAAGCAAGAGGGTGCTTGACAGGTTCTAGAAATTCCTGAGGAGTCACGGTGACTGCTGGAGTGGACGGAGTCTAGGGGAAAAGGAGGAGATGAGATCAGAAATGTTTGGATCTGGGCATTGGAAAATGATCTAGACATGAATATGATCTAGACATTTAGATTTGGGAGCAAGGTAAGAATTCAGAAATATTAACGTCCAGCATTAATTACATGGTTTGGTAACTTTGTTGTGCTTCCTAGTAATGAAGAAAATGCTATAACGATTTTTCACTGAGACTACTAGAGTAAAAAAAAAAAATGCAAAGAAAGCAGTCCTTCTTCATCAGTTCTGGTAGAATTTACCATAGATAACACTTCAGTACTAAAAATGTGTAAGTCAATTGCGCTAATAGCAGCCACCTGATTCAGAAGGCCAGACTACGTAAAATTTTCTGTTGAAGATTTATCAGCTTGTAATAATGAATTCTTTATAATCAAAGCATTTTGACTTGGCATTTTATCTCTTCAGAACCACAATGAGATGTTTGAATCAGAATTATTTAGGTATACCCATATCTTTCCATTTTCTTATATAAGTACTGTCAATGTGTTTGTTCTTTGGTTGCTCAAAATAACTTAAGATGTTGAAGTCATCCATCAACCTTGATCATATTCACACCATATCAATCCTGGGCTTGTATGGTAACCGATTCTAAACCCAGGGTCTATTCATAGGCTCATAATGAGTGAACTCATTCTAATAAGTTACTTAACAAGTAATGTTTTCTTGAGACTGATACGTAGATGCTAAGTGAGTCTGAAGTATGCTTAAACAAGACCAGATAGTAATAGAATTTTTACTTTCTAGGTGTATATTGACAGTAATACAATAAGTTGATTAGGTGTGAGTTTCAGATAAAGTAACTGCTTTAGTGAACAGATACTTAAAAATGCATAAAGAAAGAAATGGATTAAACTTTTGAATGATTAACAGAACTGTTGAAGGAAGCATATGTTGCTGAGCATATTGATCAAAACACAATTAGTATAGCATTGAGACCAAAATAAATTTACTAACTAGTCACTCAACTATAGATACGGATCAGTTAAGAAAAATATTGTCACTGTAATAAAGAAAAAGAATACAAATGCCAATAACCTGATGGTTAATATTTGGAATCATTTTAGAAACAATATAGAAAATATCTACAGAAATAAACTTGTCATATTTAGGTTACAGAATGTAAGAAGGATAATAGAGCTGAAGAAAAGTAAAATTAAAATGATCAAAAGGTTTATTGGATTTTGTGTATAAACAAAAAAACTTATAAATGATTAAAAACATTCAAATCTACAAGAATAATATAATGCAGTGGGGGAGGAGAAATGGGCAAACAATATGAACAGAAACTCACCCAAGAACATGGCCAGGTAATGTGAGAATTTGCTCTCACATGTAATCTGTGAGATCAATCTAAGATACAATATGATTTCATAATTATCAGTTGGCAAATGTTTAGAAGTTGGATATACCAAGTGTTTTTAAGCAAGTGGCAAAAGCAGATCTGTCTTCCTTGTTGTTACACATGATGCGAATATAAGTTGGTACAACTACTTTGAAGAGCAATTAAGTAATTTCTAGTGAAGTTAAAATCACTTATAACTCACTAAGAAATTACCTTTCTAAATTCTATAGAGTTTTTAATACATGTGTTTATATGATCAGATAAGGCAAAATTGGAAACCAAATAAATGTCTATCGATTAAAAAATGGATAAATAAACCTAGGGGTCTCCAAACTATGGCCCACGGGCCGCATGCGGCCCCCTGAGGCCATTTATCCCGCCGCTCTTCCGGAAGGGACACCTCTTTTCATTGGTGGTCAGTGAGCAACACAAAGCGTGGCACATACAGTGCTACTTCTGGTGACGTGGGATGCATCCGGAAGCGCATCATATCACTTGTTACGGCTAGCAATGACAAATATGGAACCAGACATTGACCATCTCATTAGCCAAAAGCAGGCCCATAGTTCCCATTGAAATACTGGTCAGTTTGTTGATTTAAATTTACTTGTTCTTTATTTTAAATATTGTATTTGTTCCTGTTTTGTTTTTTTACTTTAAAATAAGATATGTGCAGTGTGCATAGGGATTTGTTCATAGTTTTTTTATAGTCTGGCCCTCCAGTGGTCTGAGGGACAGTGAACTGGCCCCCTGTGTAAAAAGTTTGGGGACCCCTGAAATAAACTGTAGTATATTTATACAGTGGAAAACTATGACATAGGTAAAATATGTGAATTAAAACTGCATGATTCTACATGGATAAAATCAGAAACACAAATGTTGGGTGAAAAATGTTTGCAGTAATATATAGTAAGTATTGTGTTTGTAAATTTTAAAACACCCCAAGCAGTAGTACCATATGTTTTTAATGAATACAAAGAGATATGGTATTCTCACTCCAGAAGCAATTAAAAACAGTAGACACCAGTGTCAGCATAGTGGTCAGGAGAAGTAACTTCTGAAAAGGATGGGAAATAAGATTTTAATTTTGATGAGTAGCTAGAAAAAGAGACTTCAGTTATAAAGTTGCTGTAATAACAATGTTAACTCTTTTAAAAATGTGGTGAGTAGGCATATGCCACTCCCTAGATTAGCATTTTCTGTATGTTTGATATATTTTATAATTAAAAAATTTATATACGCAGAAAATCAGTAGAACAAATAATGAAACCAAAAGCTAGTTTTTTAAGAAGACCAATAAAATGGATAAGCCTTTATCCAGAATGATCAAAAAAGAAAAGAGAGAAGACAAATCTTGAGTGTCAGGAATGAAATAAATGATATCACTGCTGATTCTACAGATGATATTAGAACTGGGAAATATTGTGGAGAACTTTATGTACCAATAAATTTGACAACTTGGAAGAAATGGACACATTCCTTGAAATATTCAATACATAAACTACCAAAGCTCACTGAAGATGAAAAAGCATAAACAAATTAAACTTTGAACCTTTTCATAAACACAACTCTAAGCCTAGTTGGCTTTCACTACTTTTAGTCAGCATTTTATTAGAAGGTCTAGCCAGTGCAATGAGACATTAAAAAGAAGGAAAAGGCATCTAGATTATTAAAAAAGACAGCATGAATGCCTATGTAGAATATTCAATAAAATCTACCTAAAAGCTACTAGAGTACGTGATTTTAGCAAGATACAGGGTACAAGATCAATATACAAGAAACATTTTTATATACTAACAACAAACAATTAGAAACTAAAAATAAATATATTATTTATAATGGCATCAACAATATAAAACACTTTAGGATAAATCTGGAAAAAATTTTTTGAAGAACCTATATACCCTGAAAATGATAAAACATTGCCAATAGAAATCAGAAAACTAAATAAATTAGAAGATATATTATGTTCGTTGCCAATAGAAATCAGAAAACTAAATAAATTAGAAGATATATTATGTTCATGGGATATATTATGTTCACACAATATTGTTATGTCAGTTCTCCTTGAATTGATCTATCGATTCAGCACAGTGTAAGTTATATTCTAATGTACTTTTTTATAGAAATTAACAAACTCATATATGTAAATGCTAATGTCCTACAGTAGATTAAACAGCTTTGTAAAGAACAAAGTTAGAATAGTAACTATTTCTTATTTCAACATACTTTATAGAACTACAATAATCAAGAGTGTAGTAATGGTATAAAATTAAACAGATCAATGAAACTCCAGAAATATATATATATTAGAAATAAATATATATAATATATATTATATATATGGACAACCTGTTTTTTTAAATGGTAGTCTATTTAACAAATAGTGCTTGAACAATTGGTTATCACACCTTGTACTATACATAATTATCTAAAGTGTATCCTAGACCAAAGTTTAAAACATAAAACTATAAGTCTTTTTTCACCTTGGGTTAGTTAGGCAGGGTTTCTTAGATATGCCACTAAAAACAGAACCTATTTAAAATAATAAGTTGGACATCATCAAAATTAAAATTTTCTGTTCTACCAAAGACACTCTCAAGATAATAGAAAGAAGCCACATATTGCTAGAAAGTATTTGAAAATTGTATACCTTCCTGATAAAATGAGTTATAGCCAAAATATATAAAGATCTCTCACAATTGAATAATTTTAAAGAAAATTCCCTCCTCACCCAAAATGCAAAATATTTGAATGGTCACTTTACTAAAGAAGATAAACTGAAAGCACATAAATTGATGTTCAGCTTAACTGATCTTTTGGGAAATGCAAATTGGAAACCTGAATGACATATCTATACACACTTTTAAAAATAGTTAAAAATGTAAAGATTGGCCATACCAATTATTGGCAAGAATGTGAAAGAACAGGTATTCCCATACCCTGCTGGTTAAAATGCAAAATGGTACAACTACTTAGAAAAACAATCAGCATTTTCTTGAGAAGTTAAATATATATCGATCATATGATCCAACCATTCCACACTTAAATATTTACCCAAGAGAAATGGAAGTAAATGTCCATACAGTGACTTGCACACAAATATTTATAGCAGCTTTATTTGTAATATAAAAAACTGGGAGCAACCCAAATGTCTGTGAGCAGATAAATAGATAAATAATGATATATTCATTTAAGGGAATACTACTCATCAATAGAAAGAATTGAGTTATTGGTATATGCTACAACATGGCTGAATTAATTTTAAAAATTATTTTGAATGGAAAAGACATATATTTGTATTATACCATGTGCTATATAAAATTCTAGGATGTGCAAACACTAGTGTACAGTGACACAAACAGGTCATTGTTTGGAGGGTTTGGGAAAGAGCCTGAAAGGAGGAATTTACAGTCTTTTTACAGAGACTTAGGAAACTTGTAAATATATTATCTTCATCATGATAATGGTTTCCCAAGTGGGTATATATCAGAACTTATGTGCAGTATATTTCAGATCAGTGTTAGTCCTTTATTGGAAGGGGAATAAAAGATTTGTTTTGGAGTCAGACTCTAGGTTCAAATCCCAGCTCTTTTATTCTTAATTTGAGACAAATTATTTAACTTATTTACGCTTCCGTTTCCTTTTTTTTTTAAAGTAGAGCTAATAGTATCTTCCTTAGAGGTCTGTTGTGGAGAATTGAATGAAATAATCCAAGTAACATGTGGAGTAGCTAGATGGTACTTAATAAATGTTGGGGTTTGTTGTCACTGTTGTGTTGGTGAATTAAATTGACCAGAGAGAGGGATCCCCTCTAGTCCACCCTTGTTTTGAATACTGTATTGAAGAGGTTGTCACTCCTTCATGAGATGATCTATTCCATTGTTAGATAGTGAAAAAGTCAGCATAATTTAAATTCTTCTATGAGAATTAGCCCTATTTTCAGAAACTAAACAGGAAGAGAGGGAGGGAAAAAGAGAATAAATTAGTTTCCACAACATAATGTATTCTATACTTAACCACTTTTTCCATGTGAGAATTTTTTCCTCAAAATTCTCCACATGCTACTGTTTAATCACTTTCCTGTATTCTGCCCCCTGAGGAATTGGAAAACCTCTATGCATCCTGTGAAGTTGGGGAGAGTTGGGATTAGGTAATTTGTAAGGCTCTCCAATATTTAGTGACTTTAGTCATTTTACCAAAAATAAATAAATAAGAAAAAGGAAGGAAGGAGGTAAGTGAAGGGAAAGGAAGGGAAGGGAAGGGAGAGAAGGAAGGAAGGAAGGAAAAGAAAGAAGGAAGGGAAGGGAAAGGGAAAGGAAAGAGAAACTTAATTCAGTGCAGGTAGGATTGAGGAACCACATTAATCGCTAAAGGAATTCCAAGACTTGGCTCTTGCCCTACACAGACTGAAAACCTCAGGGATTTAAGTCTTGGAACCTGAGATCAAGCCAAGGAGAATGAATTACTCGCACTCCTTTCTGCTTAATTGCAGGGACCCCATCACATGATATGGTGAACCTTTAGCTCACAGTAGTGATAGAAACGTTCCAAAGGGTGAAAGACATCTACAACTAGGAGGATAGAATGCCTCCCAGAGAACTCTCAGCAACCTCAATCTGGCTTTGTTTTCACCTTCTCATGGCCAGATTTCCACGAAAAGCTGTCTTGGGAAAACCTGGAAGGATAGAGCCTCACCATGACAGTGGTAATGGTGCACAGATGCACAATGAGTAGTGCTTTGAAGGAAGATAGTGAGGAAGAAATTTCATCTGTAATTTAAAATGTTCATCTGTAATTTAAAATGCTATCCTGACTGCATTTAGTAGATCTTTTTTTTCTTTTCAGTAATAAAATCTATAGTAGAATCTGAGATTTTGTTTTGTTTTGTTTTGTTTTAGTGAGGAACAGAGAGAGAGGGACAGACAGACAGGAAGGGAGAGAGATGAGAAGCATCAACTCATAGTTGCAGCACCTTAGTTGTTTATTGATTGCTTTCTCATATGTGCCTTGACCGGGGGCTCCATTCGAGCTAGTGACCCCTTGCTCAAGCCAGCAACCTTGGGCTCAAGCCAGTGACTTTTGGGCTCAAGCCAGCGACCATGAGGTCATGTCTTTGAGCTGATGCTCAAACTGACGACCCTGAGCTCAAGCCTGTGACCCTGGGATTTCAAACCTGGGTCCTCATTGTCGCAGGATGACACTCTATCCACTGCACCACTGCCTGGTCAGGCTAAAATTTGAGTTTTTGTTGTTCATTCTATATCTGATGTCGGGACTTCTTAGCTGAAGTATGAAGAGCAGTGCATTTAGGAGGTCTGGGCATGGAGTGGAGCTTAGTGGAAGTAACATCAGTATATCGTGTGGCCATCTATTTGATCCCTGAACTTTACCATCAATCTCATAAATGCACATTGGTGTTACATAGACTCAAAGATAAGTTCATGTGAAGGACTTTAGGTGAATCCATCAGCATAAACCTCTCATATGGGTCAGAGGCATAAACGTTCACACAAAAGCCATATTTCATTTTTCCTGGAGCCCACAACAAAGATGAATCAATAAAGCGGCTAGCTCAAAAGTGCACACTTAGGGGTTCTGTGTTGTAGTGGGAAAATACCAACTAATGAATGTTAAAAAATAGTTTCAAATATACTGCTCACAAAAATCAGGGGATATTTTATTGCTTCATATTCATTTTGAAATATCCCCTAATTTTTATGAGCAGTATACAAAAGGTGATAACCAGAAGAACAATGTTACAGTTCATTATCATTGTTGGATGGGACTTTTAACAGAATGTTCCTCAAATGGTGTTCTGGGCATAAACTTCATCTCCTGAAAGTGACTGGTGACATGACAGCAACAGGTTTCTTGCACATCCCAGAAACCGATGACAATCTTTGGCTTCTGGTTATGGAAATCAAGCCAATTCAGACTAAGCTCTGAAGTCGTTCTGGCTAGGAAACCCTTCTATCACCAAGATTATTTGGCCTCCTTGGAGCACCTGGCAAGAGACTCCTCCTCCATGAACACTCACTCCGATCAAAGCTTCATCTCCACCCAAGAGGGCTGTTTCCCTTTAGAGCAGAACAGTTCCACGGATATAATTTTCTGATGATGTCACACTATGATATTTATGCCGTACAGATGTTTTATTTGTGCCAGAAGGAACATCTTTATGGCAATTCATTATAAAAAGTTTTAAAGTGATATCTTTTCTTGCTAAATCAGAATCTGATTCTAGTGAACTTGTATCTCCCCCATCCCCCTTTGCCTCTAAAGCTTCAGTGGGCATTACTACGCAAAGATGGGCATAAGAAAGGAAAATAAAATCAATCAATGGGTTAGCTATGAGCAAATTATATACATTCTTGAAGAAGTAGATCAAACTTATATAACCTTAAAAGACATTTTGTTTATGGATAACTAAGAAAATGCTTATAGGAAGCTGGTGGGGTTATTTAAAGGAGAGCTACTAAGTACAGACAAATTACATTAATAATTTGTATTAATTTAAAATACAGGTTTTGTGCATGGATAGGGACTGAGGCCAGAATAAGCTTTCTCTAGCTGACAAAAGAAAAAGAAATACTTTGGTCATGGGAACACCAGATTTGTGTGAAATAAATTAAAGATATGAATATTCATGAGAAGTATTTTTTGAGTGAGGGAAAAGGAGAGGAGATAGCATTTTTAGAATGAGGCTATCAAATAATACTATTTTGTGGAGAATTGATCTTAGATGAGTAGAAGGTGTCCACATTCTTTTCCTACTGAAAAGTAGAAGTAACTGAAAGTCCTTTCTTTGTTTCTCACAAGGAAAATAGAGTGGGGGCGATCCTGAGAGAGAGAGGGTTGGGGGACTCTCCATGCTGCTCTGTGCATTTCTGTGCTCCTCCAGTTTCCGTAAGCAACTGTTCTGTTTGGTATTATGTTGAAAAGTCAGGGACTCATTGATAGTTATGTTCTGATGTGTAACCCGTGTTGTTGTTTTTAAATATAAATGCTCATCTCTCTTTTGGCATATGTTAATATGGAAAAATGTATAAAAAGATAAATTACCTTTAATAGTTTATTATCCCTGAGTGTTAGAATCACTTATGATCTTTGTTTACATTTATATAAGGCTTTGTGCATTCTGAAAATCTTCTACCAACTAGGAAATACATTTTCAGAATGAAAATTTAAAACATTCTAGAAATTATTTTTTAAATAAACTTTAGTAATAAATATTTTAGCTGGAGTAGTTCATTTATTTATGTAATACTTTTTAGGTTAATGAAAAGCTGTTCAGTTAATCTGTTTTATATACCATACATTTCTTCGCCTGAAATGTTTGGCATTCCCAGCAAGAAGCAGCTGCTGATTTTAAATGGGAAATCTGAACAGCTAACTTTACAACAAACTTTGTAATACATGTCCTACCACAATTTAAAGAGCATAACAATTTTATGCTCTTTAGGCAAGTTACTCTCTTTTCTAAACTGTTTAGAAAGCCAGTCATTGTATGTAAAAGGGCTAATCTCAATGAGTAGAATATTTTATGTTACAATGTTACTTTCACACCTGGATTTTATTAAGTTCTACCATGGTAGATTCCTGAAAACCAACCATGGTTAAGCATTCTCTCTGTGCTAGGGAGCTGAATAGAATTTTCCTTGTTTTTTTAAATACTTGGAAAATGTCAAAGATGTTTTACATAAAATTTGTACAGAGGTTAGTATTTTCATTGTTATATCATCCTTTTCTATGACAAAAAGAAACAAATCATATTTGATTAGCATTTCTTAAAGAGTTGAAGGAAAAACAGCTTTAAACCATTTATAATTTAGAGCAGTGGTAGTCAACCTGGTCCCTACCGCCCACTAGTGGGCATTCCAGCTTTCATGGTGGGTGGTAGCAGAGCAACCAAAGTATAAATAAAAAGACAGATTTAACTATAGTAAGTTGTTTTATAAAGATTTATTCTGCCAAACTTAGCGAAAATCCGACATAAAGTACTTGGTAAGTAATTATTATTATATTAACTTGCTGTAACTCTGTTTTATAAATTTTATAAAGTTACGTTATTTCCCTACTTTATAAATCACCAGTACTGTGGAACCGGTGGGTGGTTAGAAAATTTTACTACTAACAGAGATACAAAAATGGGCAATAGGTATAAAAAGGTTGTCTACCCCTGATTTAGAGGGATGTATTAGAGTTCTCCAGAGAAACAGTCAATAAGGTCAGTAATGTGTGTGTATGTGTGTGTGCTCAGAGTGAGAGAGAGAGAAAGAGTGGAGGCTTGGCAAGTCCACAATCTGCAGAATGGGCTGGCAGGCTGGAATCCCAGAAGAGCCAATGGTGCAAATAAAGTCCAAAGGTCTTTTACTGGAGAATTCTCTCTTGCTTGGAGAAGCTGATCTTTTGCTTTAGTCAGTCTTCAACTGATTAGATGAGACACACCTTCCAATGGAGGGTAAACTGCTTTACTCAGACTTCACCAATTTAAATGTTAATCTCAGTGGAAAACATACTCCAAGGTGACACATTAACCCTTTGAGTAGTGAGTTTTTTTCATGCTTGCTGACCCCCAGGAGTAAAATTTTTTTTCAAAAAATGAAATTTGTTCCAGTTACAGTTTTATTAACTTGATATCATGTTTGTTTGATAACCAATGTATGGAGACAAGAAGAACATACATTTGCCATTTTTTAATGTTGTATACTCTGGATGGTCTGGAGGCACGAGGACGTACATGAACATTCGTACTACTCAAAGGGTTAACTGTTACAGGGAATATTTTAATATTGCTGAAATTTAAATATTTTTCCTACTGCTTTCTTATTTAATACTGCCCTTAAAACTAGAGGGTCCTACTTTGAGTCTTGCTTTTTAGAGGATACTGCTTTGGCCTTCCTCCAGTCAAGTCCTTCCCCACTGGGCAAGACCAAGGGACCAAAGTTGTATCTCCACCGGGAGCCCAAGCCCCCATTCTAGACCACCTTCTTTCTGGCAGCTGAGGATTGTGGATTGAATTCTTTGCCCAGGCAGCAGCAGGCTTGTTTCCTGGGTCTGCATGATTCATGCTCATTACTATGTAGACTGTGTGCTCACTATTACTTCTGCAGGGTCCTGGATGTTGGCTGTTTGCAGGTAGGGTTTGCATAGATATGGGCTGGAATTTTCACCTTTTTGCAGGTGACGCCTCCCATACATAATGGAGCCTGGGACAGGAGAAGATGTGGGACCGGGTGTATGTCTCTTCTTACTCTGACATACTCAAGCAGTCTCTGAGGCATCCAGAATACTAAACAAGAGCTTACAAGTCATTACAAAGGTGTACTGACAAGATAGTAGGATGAAACACACTTTATATTCTACTCATCACTTGGTTAGCTTGATTTATCGCTTAAATATTCAGATAGTCTTTCATTTCCAGCTTTGCCCCAGACCTCAAATGTTAAAGGCAGATCTTTTCTATTAAGGTGAGCAAATTCAGAGACTTAGAAGTTGATTATTAAATTTGAAATCTGAAAGTGTGTTTATAAGTTCAGAGTAGTGGGTATCCTTTCGGGAGATGAGGTTATGATTGGGGAAGAGCCCGCCATGTTTCATTTCTCAAGTTTGGTAGTGATTATAAAGATGTTTATCAAGAACTCTTGGGCTTGTGCATTTCTGTCTATGGAAAATGGATCTTCCAATAAATGTTTTTTAAAAAAACTTTTAAAAATATATTCTTAGGAAAACACTTTGTATCTCAAGAAAACCTTTTTTCAAACTTGTCCACCACAGATTATATTACATTGGCTCTAAGAATCTTGGCCCAGTCATCAGAATAAACTAACATTATGTTAAAAGTTCTAGAAGACAGCTAAATAAATTATCTAATTTGGATGTGTGTCTCCCGAGTGAGTACACACACGTGCATGCACAAACTTTTGAATGTGTGTGTTTGATTTTTGTTCTCAGGATCTCAGCCAAAGAAGCAACTGAAAGAAAACCTCTCTCCTCATTTTCAGTAGTTCCCTTGGGTTAATGAGAGAAAACAGTTTCAAGCATGCTTTTTTTTCTTTTTAACTCTTAAGTCTGTGGTTTCTTTATCTGAAAGAATGAACAATGATAACAAAGGCAAAAGAAATATATACTTTTTTTTTCAGGTTAGAGAAACATTGTGAACTTGGTTCTGTACATTTACAAATAAAACTTTTGGATACAATTTCTACATCTAAAAATTTATTATGACAGATTTTTTGTTTTTATCTTTCAGGTATCATCTTCAGTAAATAAAGAAAGTAATGAAGGTATGATATGTTTTGGTTCTTGAGGAGCTAGATGTTTTAATTTATTCATTTACAGTTAGAAACCAAAAAAAAAAAAATAACAATCGATTAATTTAAAAATTATATAAACTAACTAAAAACTTTTAAAAATAGCTATTAAAATTTTCCACACGAAATAGTTTATTTCCTAATTCAGTAAATGAGAAAGAGTACATTTATTACTTTTAAGCTAGAAAATCATTTGATTATATAGTGACATTTTTAGGTGAAGTTGAGAGATTCCAGCTAGTTCTGATAAACTTTAAAAGACTTGAAATATATGCCTTGGGAGAAGATCTTTATTATCTTTCATTACTCTAATAATCCATTTTACCTGAAGATCTTAAAAATTGAAATTTGTGGTAGGATTAAAAATACCATATTTTTATTACTATTATTTGAAGCTATTTTGAGTAACAGGTAAAAATGTTCTGTGGTAAAAATTTCAGGATACAAGGATATACACAGATCATTTGTCTTTCAATATTTGGCAAGACCTTTGGCCTTTTGCTTTAGTACAGAACATTAAAAGAATATTGAAGTTGCAAATTTGGAGGAAGAATGAGAACTATTTACCATGAGTCCCATTCGAGGATGTTTAGAAAAGAACAGATCACAGGCATGATTTTATGGGGAAGCAGGCTGCATTCCTTGTATGGGAAACTACCCATTGTTTCTTCATAATGCTATCCCATTTTGGATTTGACAGGCAGTCAAATTTTACAGTTTAAGTTTATTTTAGACTTTTCGTGCTGTAGCTAGGGTACTAACTTCTGCAGTATTCAGTGGAGACTAAAATGATCCAGAGAGAAGTAAGAGACAAAGTGGGAAGGCTCTGGAATTTTTTTGTGTGTGTATTTTTTTTTTTTTTTTGTATTTTTCTGAAGTTGGAAATGGAGGCAGTCAGACAGATCCCACATGCGCCCGACTGGGATCCACCTGGCATGCCCACCAGGGGGCGATGCTCTGCCCATCCGGGGCATCGCTCTGTTGCAACCAGAGCCATTCTAGCGCCTGAGGCAGAGGTCATGGAGCCATCCTCAGCACCCGGGCCAACTTTGCTCCAATGGAGCCTTGGCTGCAGGAGGGGAAGAGAGAGACAGAGAGGAAGGAGAGGGGGAGGGGTGGAGAAGCAGATGGGCGCCTCTCCTGTGTGCCCCAGCCAGGAATTGAACCCGGGACTCTGCACGCCAGGCCAATGTCTACCACTGAGCCAACCGGCCAGGGCGGCTCTGGAATTTTTAATGTAGTTTTATATAAGGTTTGATCCAAATGAGAAAACTCAAGAATTGAAATGGAAGTAGTTTTGATTGGAGAAATGCGTCACACTAAGCTTCTTGATTGTTTTTATCTGCCTAAACATATTCCAGAGGTCTAAAATTAAATTTGTCTTATTTTTCCTTCCTCCCTTGTCACCCCTTCCTGCCACCTCTCTTCCCCCCATTTTAGATGCAGATCAAACGTGGCACTTCCTTGGCGAGTGAGGGGAACAGGTGAAGTCTTGCCATCAAAATTCCAGTCTTGATGGACTTCCAGACTCCATCTCCCTTAAGTGCTTGAAATAGGCAGATCTGTGAGAACTTGCTGACTTTCTGTTGAAACTTCATTTTTGTAAACTTTCTAAGACATGACCTATGTAAATAAACACTGGAATTTTTGAATTAGTCTCCTCCAGCTATTTATTGAAATGAAAAAGGTTTTATTTAATTTTATGGCAGACATTTAGAAGCACTGAGTTTTGACCAGTTCAAATTTGTTTGCCGAAGGAGTCCAAAGATTTTATTGGCCTTTATCTCTATAGATTAATGTAAAAATTACAAATTTAGTACATTAATAAGATTTCTGTAGATATTGTTTTTATAATCATACCTTTTATTCCTTTTTAAGTCCATTGCTCGTAGAGACTTTATTTAGCCAACCTCCGTCCACATGCTAGTCCTGTGTAAATATGTTTACATTTTAAGGCTCTTTTCTATAATTTACTATTCTAGACTACCTAAACATTTTTTGAGTCTCAGCCAATTGCATTAGTTTCAATTTTCTTCCGTATGGTGTTGACTTCCAAATCTACAAGAGAAGCTCCTGTCTTTCTCCTGGCGTCTGCCTGTCGGACATCTCTTGAAATACCTTTGGCCCATCTGGTCCAAAATTGACCTCATGTTAATTCCTTTGTTCTCCTAGTCCCCCGCTCAAACCCTTGAAATTATATTGAACTTCTCCTGTCTTTATTCATGAAGATCATCTAAATGTATCTTTGTCATCTCCATTTCTTCACAACCATTCTTTGCTAATTTTCCCCATTACTGTATTTCACTAGGACTGTTACAACAGCCTCTTTTAAAAAAAAAATTATTGAATTTACTGGGGTGACATCAGTTAATACAATGATACAGGTTTCAGGCGCACAGCGGAATGGCCCATCCTCTGTATACTGTGTGCTCACTCCTCCACGCCCAGGCTCCCTCCTCTTCTTCCTGCCTTTCTGACCGGCTCCTCCTCTTCATCCCCAGCCCTCCTAGCTGTCTCAGACCCTCTTACCTCCTAATTCTGTCCCTGGCTGTCTCCCTCCATATACTGTCTTCCACATTTCTAAACAGTTGTTTTTCTAAAACATAGTTGTACCTTGCTATAATTTTCCTCAGTGGTTCTCCATATATTTCAGGAAAGCCCCCACTCTTACTTCCTGAGGAGGCCTGTGCCTAGCCACCCCGGGCCACTCCCCACGCCCCGCATACCCTGCACTTTGCGCCCCAGGACCGTGCTGCTCTCTCTTGCCAAATCTGTTCTTTTCCTTCACTTTTTGTTCTGTTGTCATCATCAACACATGACGTTTACATAATGTGCTTTGTGGTTTACAGAGCACTGTTACGATGATAGTTGCCATTTATTGAGCATCTTATTCTATACTTGGCACTGTTTTAGATGCCGAATGTGTGCATCCCATATAAGGTAGATATGGCCCACTGCATGTTGAGGCTCTAAGAAATTCTCTAACTTGCCCTAGGTCACATAGCTAGTAAGTTTGAGAGTCAGAATTAGAACTCATGACTGTATTGCTCTAAATCTGTTGGTCTTTCCCCTTCCTTATGCATGCTGTTTCCCCCATATGGCTCCTTTTGATGTAGGCAAAACTCAGAGCATGCCTGCTTAACAGAAGAGGAAACAGGCACAGAGGGTGTGGCCAGCCCAAGTGAAATAGCAAAGTCTACCTGAAACTTCTTTGGCAATGTGTGAAACTGTTTGCAGAGCATCAAAGAATTTAAGGGAAGAATTATTTGTTTTAATTTTATTGATATATTGACTTTTTAATAGGAAAAATAAAATAAAAATATAGAAAATGGTGAACAACTGTTATAAGTGGGTTTGTAGCATATTAGTCTCCTGAAAGTTGGAAGAGAGAAGTCATTCTGGTGGGCCTCCTTGTATCAGGTACAACACTGCAACTGTCAGTCATATCCCAAATGCCATGTCTTAAAGGTGTCCCGGTGCTCCCTGAGAGGAAAGCTATTGATGCTTCCTCTTTATTCAGAACACACAATACATGGGGCTATTTCCCCCTATTTAAGTGCCGGATTACAATCACACGGAAACATTTGGAGGATTTGATTACATCAGTCTGCAGTACATCTCATTACGATGTTTTTAATTCACCAACTCATTTAGACATGCTTCCTCAATGCTATTTTTAAATACATTCCTTCAACAATTACTTATTAACTGTATATACATTAAGCCCTCACTTAACATCATCAGTAGGTTCTGCAACTTCAGGTGAAATGATGTATGATGAAACCAGTCGTACCACAGCCTAATTGATACAAACAGGAGTTTCTGTAGCACCTCATTACAACAAAACACTGAACAAAATGTTAATTGAGGACCTGCTCTGTGTTCCAGTACCATTCCAAGTTTTTAGGATACATTACTGCAAACAAAATACTCTGCCTGTGTGTACCTTGCATTTGTGTAGGGAAGACAGATCATAAACGTAATAAGTAATTGATGTAGTAGTATGTAGAAGAGAAAGAACAGGATAAGGGAGGTCCACAGTCCTGCTTGTGTTCAGGGGTAGGAGAATGAATTGAAAGTTTAAATTGTGTAGGTCAGGGCAACCCTAGTCGGGAAGATGATGGCCGAGCAGAGGTTGAAGAGAAGCAGGAGTGGGCCCAGGTGGGTCTGGGGAAGTGAAGTGGAGGAAACTGGGAACAAAGGCCCTAAGGCAAAAGTGTGACTCACTTGTTAGAGAACATTTCCATGGCTGGACGGAAAGGAGCAGGGAGGATAAGAGATGGGGTCCCAGAGGTAGCAGGGAGATCACCGAGGGCCTCATGGGCCAGTGTAAGGACTTGGCATTTTACCCTGACAAAATGGGCCATTGGAGGGTCCTGAGCAGAAGAGTATGGGTCACAGCTGCTGTGTTGGAAACAGATGTGCTGAAGGGGGAGGATGGGGAGTGTATATGTCAAGGATGGAAACAGGAATATCACTTATGAGGTTTCTACAGTAATCCAATAAGTTTTGCTGTTTTTCCTTCTTTGAGATCATTATCTTAGTATAAATTCCCTAATGTGCAGTCAAAGAATAAGAATGTTGTAATGCTAAATAGATTTTCATAAGGGTTATTCCAAGTTATATTGCCACCAGCAAAGGATGAGATTTCTAGTTTCTTCTTTCCTATCCTGCTCAGGATAAGGTATTTTATTGTTGTCACTATTGTTCTTATTAATAGTTTTAATTTTTTTCCTATATATTTACTAATTACATTATCTTTTATGAATGTTCTGTTTATTTGCCTATTTTTCTAATCAGTCTTACTGGTTTTAATAATTTATATAATGTCCTTAGTTTTAGGTGCAAAATTTGAATTCTGAATACTGAAGCCAGGTTTAAAAATACTAGCCCACATTCAAATTAAAAATCCAGACATGGGCTCTGTAAATATTTATAGTAAGTTAACTGGGAATCAGGGGATGAAATATACCAATTTTCCTTTAGACTGAATTAGCTACAGGAACCTCTGTATTGTTATTTCTTCTTGTTCTTTATTAAAAGGTAAAAATGAAAGAAAGATCATTTTTAAAGCTAAAATTTTAAATTAAAAATGGATAAAATAGTAAAACTAGTACAGATTTAAAAGAAATCATGAAAGCATGTCAAACTGTCTTACCCGATTAAAGGAACTAAAACTGGTGGCAGATGTGCTTCTGTGGTCCCGACCGGACCCTGGCAGTGGGCAAGATCAGCAGTTGCCGTACTAAAGCAAACTTTCTCCCCACTTTGGGCGTAGAACACGAATACCAGGATTCAGGGCAGGAGCTCATGAATTAGGAGTATTTTTATCCACAGGTAGACAAAAGGAACTGAGCTCGTAGTAAATCAACAAGCAGATTTTGCTGTTACTTTCTGTCTAACCCAGCAGCAACGTGGGCAGGGACACAGCCCAGGCCCTTTGTGTACAGGAGATTCCTGCAGCTCCCAGGGCAGCTACAGACAGAAGTGGAGCAGAGCTTGGCTGCCTGCTCCGAGATTACCGGCTGCCCCTTCTGCATGTTGAAGCCCACCTTCAAATGCTGCCTTCTCTGCGAAACCTTCCCCGGTCCTTCACATTGCAGTCAACCATTTTCTCCTGTGTGAGATAACAGCACTATTGATTTTTAGCGCTCTGACAGTACTCAGGTCACTCTAGCTACTATTAGAATTGTTCCGTGATTCTACTGGATAACCACAGAGATTGTTGACTGTCCTGAAAATTTGGTACTGGTTTACACATTAACAGTCCGTGTTTGTTGTAAAAAATTGATGCAACATCCCGATATTCTTTCCATTTTACTTATTATATTAAGTAAAGTTTAGAGTGGGTAAGTGAAGTCCTAGAAATCACAGGCCTTCTGCCTCTGAAGTTCTGTTACCTTAGTCAAAAGCATTTGGAAGGGTATTAATCTGCTGTGTTCCAAAAGCTCAAGTACGATCTTTGAAATACAAGATCTATTCCTTTTAGAGATCTTCAAAAGAAGAGATTTAACCTAAGTGCTTGTGACTTTATTTTATTTTGTTTTTAATGTGTATTTGGAGAACTTATCAATCTGAAGATAAAACTATAATTTTTTTTGAGTTGCATAATTTTGCCTTCTAAAATTCTACTCATTGAGCTTTTCCTTAAAATTCTTTCTAAATTATTTTATTACCTTCTTTGCAACGGAGCCCACAAATGAATAAATATCTGCCTAGTGAACTGAAAAGATACTTCCTTTTTTATTCATTCTGTATACATATTTTTGCTTTCTGAAATAATGATTGGTGTTACCCATTCTCCTCCCCCCGTAAGTGAATCAACAATATCTAGAAAGTAAGGGTTTCTTTAAAGCATCTTACTTTAATATTTAAGGCATTTTGAGAGTTCTTACACAGGAATTTTCTGATGCCTGAGGGAAAGAGTTTTCTTACATAAAAACAATACCTAATTGTGAAAACACTAAGACTGATCATCACATGTTTACTGCTGCTTTTTTGTGGAGTATGAGGCAACAATAAACATGAAGTACTTAAAAACCAAAATAGGCTCAGAGCTGAAAGGTCAAAATTATTCTTTTTTGTGTATATTGTTCTCATTTTCCTTTTCCATACATTGGCACAGCATGAGCACCCATCATGTGGTTAATAATTGTCCTATATTTAGGAAATACATTCCATGAAAACAGAGACAGCTGTGGGATTCAGATAATGGATTTCCGTGTGAAAAAATGCATGTCACTTAGAGCTAGCTGTTTCTGTAGTTTTTAAACAGATTTCATATTGCCATGAATCTTTTATACATGTTTAAGGATTTTAAAAATATAAAAAATGAAGAGGCTGAAATGAAGTCTACATTGTTGAGCTCTAAAGGAAATAGCAGTCAGAGTACAAAGCTTCACATGTGATATTTCACCAATTTTATGTAAAGCTCACTTGGTGTGATTTTTCACTTTTTTTTTTCTTTTTATGACTGAGAAAAGGAGATAGAGGGACAGAAAGGGAGAGAGGTGAGAAGCATCAGTTCTTCATTGCAGTTCCTTAGTTGTTCATTGACTACTTTTTTATATGGGCCTTGATGGAGGGGGCTACAGCAGACCCAGTGACCCCTTCTCAAGCGGGCGACCTCGGGGTTTCAAACCAGGGTCCTCTGCATCCCATTCCGACACTCTATACATTGCACCACTGCCTGATCAGGCTGATTTTTCATGTTTTAATATTTTATTCCCATCCTCCCCTTCACCCCACTCTCTTTTTGGCAACCATCAGCTCATTCCCTATATCTGTGGGTCTGTTTCTATTTCATCTTGCTTAATCGTTTATTTTGCTTTTTCAGATTCCACATATTAGTGAAATCATGTGGTACTTGTCTGTCTCTGTCTGACTTACTTCACTTAGCATAACACCCTCTAGGTCCATCCATGTTGTCACAAATGGCAAGATGGCAATTTTTTTAATTTAATAATATTTTATTATATAGACCACACCTTTATCCCATTCATCTATTGATGAACACAAAGGTTGCTTCCATATCTTAGCTGTTACTAGTAATGCTGCAGTGAACATTGGTGTACACTTATGGTTTTGAGTAGTATTTTTTTCTTCAGATAAATACTCAGAAGTGGAATCGCTGGATTATATGGCAGTTCCATTTTAATTTTTGAGAGTTTTCCACAGTGTCTGCACCAATACGCATTCCCACCAGCGGTGTGCGAGGGGTTTCTCTTCTCCACATCCTCTCCCGCGCTTGTTGTTCGTTGAGGTTTCTGTCAGCCCTTCTGACAGGTTTGAGGTGGGACCTCCTGGTTTTAATTTGCATTGTCCTTAAGATTCCTGATTTTAAATATCTTTTCATGTGTCTTCTGGCCATCTGCATGTCCTATTTGGATTTGGATAAATGTCTGTTCAGGTCTTCTGCCTGTTTAATTTTAAAAATAAACATGAAATACTTAAAAAAATCAAAATAGGCTCAAAGGCCAAAATTCTTGCTCCATATAAGTGACTTCTTACATGAGTTTTGATGTAATTATTGATACTAATTTTCATGTTCGAAAGTTGACCTCCCAAATTTGAAAGTATAGTAACATATTGTGATTTTTAGATTAGAAATATCACGAGAAACACTGGGATGGACCTGACTAATCTTAAGAGAGTGGTAGGACAAATAAGGGTACTAGGTACTGAGAAAAATGTAATCCATGTGAATCTCATATAAATAGTTCAGTTAATAAACTCATGAAAAATAGTTTTAAAGGTCATGTGTTCTACTTAAAACTCTGCTGTATTTGTGGGAATTTTATTTTTTTCTTACAAAAATGTTGGTTTTTCCTTTTCTTCCCACAATATCAAATGTCGCTGCCATGGTTTCTCCTTTTCCTTGGTTTTTAAGAATTTGAAACTAAATTCTTTAAAAAAATTTTTAGATGTTCTTAATAGGCTCTCAATCCATAATTTGATTTTCACCACTACACACCTTAGCCTCTATTCTCTACCCCTCAACACAGGCCTGGAAATGTAATTTACAGTAGTATTCGTATTATCTCTAGAATATACTTCCCCACTTACAAACCGACTGTGTGTGACTCAGAAACTACCGGATGCACAGTAGTAGAGACTGCTTTTCTGAATCTGAAGAAGGGTTAGGAACATAGACTATTTTGAAGTGTAAAGAATCGGGGCTGTAAGATAAAGCTAGTGTACTTGAGAGACAGATCGCCTGAAGCCACCAGCGGCAACTAGGGGAGACTGACCTAAAATGAGGTCTTTTGATTCCAGGCCTCTTTTGTTTTTGCTTTTTTCTTGATCATGCTTTTCTGTATGTATACTTTGCCACTTTTAAAGTTGAAAGGTATTCATTTGCCCCTTTGTGGGGTATGCATTCAAAATAATTTTGTTGGTGGTGACTGTGGAAATGAAAATATACATCATTTTGCCATTCTTCGCTGCAAATTTTTCCCAACTAACAGCTATTTAAAATGTTTACAGTTTTAATACAAAACAGTATTCTTTATATGGAGATTTCTTTTTGTTGTTGTTGTTGTTTTGGAGATTTCTTTTTATGTCATAACTTGTTATGCTCTAAAAACATTTGATTTTTACCACTGCCCAACCTTGTATTTCTTATAATTATGACTGTGAATTAAAGATCAAATGTAAGTCTAGGAATACAATGCATGTGTTACATTTTAAATTGTAAAATAGTATTTGTGATTGACTTACAGAAACCATTTTTGCAAGATTATGTTCATTTTTGTGTCTGAGTCCAACGATAAGCTATTTTGCTTATGTGGCATGTTTTAGTCTGCAGCTCCCAGTCCCGCATGATGGGAACAAGACAGAGAGGAATGTGATCTGTGGCTGCTTTCTCTCTAACACGTACAATAATGAACATGTGGATCAGTCGTAAGTTTTTCAAGATGTGTTAATACTTTGAGCAAATGAGAGGAACTTATATAAACCAACTATGCTATTAAACAGACTGCCTTAATCTAGCATATGTTTGGGTAGATCTTTTCCCATGGTATAAAACAAAAACGACAACAAATCAGGTCTGCCCCTCTTTAGTACTTTTTCTAGTGTGCACTGAATGAAAGATTTGAAATAGACAGAATTCCAGAGCAAACAGGTAGCATGGGAGCTGGAATTGACGTTGGCCAAATACTCTGTGGCACAGATTCGTCCTCTAAGCAATTGTTCATTCCATGAAAGCTTTTTGCAGTTTTATGTGAGGAATGTTAACAGTTAGCCTCAGTGTTGGACACTGGGAGGGACTGTGACTAAGAATGATTTGCTGTTCCTACATGCACTAAAAGAGTATCTGCTTATAAAATTCAATTTCAAGTTAGATTTGTACTTATTTATTGGAGAGAGGAGGTACTGTTTTTACAAGCAGATGGCACTTGGCTCCTTATCCCCATATTCTCCCCTCGGAAGGATCGTCTTAAGTGGCGAGTATACCTGGCTGGTTTAGCACGTACGTACACCCATGTGTATGCTTTAAGGTGGTGGGTGCCTTTGGAGAAAAAAAGAAGAAAACTGTAAGTCTTTATTTTCTCTACAAACAGAAATTTGGCATTTGCTTTATATACATAGTAGTATATAAACCTTTGATAACAGGATCAGTGTAAAAATTTTGCTCCCGGAAAAATAACTGAAAAAATAAGTATCTTTCTGTAATTTGTCAAAACAGCAGAACAGCTTCGCATATAAGGAAATAGAATGTCATCAGGTAGCAGATGTCCCTTTTTCAGTCACAAAGAATATGGTCATTAATGCCAAAGTTGTGACATCAGAAGACAGGGTTGATAATTTTAATTTCTTCACTATAACTGGTGATTATCTAGTGGCCTGACTTGCTTTCACTTTGGGATTAATGTTGGAGTGATTTTAGATCATGAAGAGATATTCTCTACTCATTATTTTCTAACCTAATATGCTCTATTTTTACATTTGGAAATTTAAATTGTTATTGTGAGGTATTTACCATAAGCAAAGGAATATTATGTAAAGAAATTGGTGGTAGAAAGGACGTTAGCTGAATGGGCTTGGCAAGAAGTCATGTTGAAAGACTCACATGAGACAATGACCATGAAATGATCATCAAACTTAAGTGTCCCATAATTATACTGGGAGGACACTTGTTCTCACTTCCCAAGTGTTAGTGTTAGGGAAAAACAGCCTCAGAGTTGCATTTGTCTCTTTCTCTGTTTTTAGCATAGTATACTAGGAGCCATCGACAAGAAACACTCCAAATACGGACAAAAATAACCTATTGATTTTTGGGGTTTTTTGTTTGTTTGTTTGTTTTTACGAGAGAGCAGATGTGGGAGGGGGACAGACAGGAATAGCCCATGGGAAGAGAGATGAGAAGCATCTACTCATAGATGTGGCACCTTAATTGTTCATTGATTGCTTTCTCATATGTGCCTTGATGGGGGTTGGAGGTATATCAGCTAAACCAGTGACTCCTTGCTCAAGCTGGCAACCTTTGGGCTCAAGCCAGTGACCATGGGGTCATGTCTGTGATCCTACGCTCAGCCAGCAACCTTGGGATTTCAAACCTGGGTGCTCAACATCCCAGGTCCATGCTCTATCCACTGCACCACTGCCCGGTCATGTAAAAATAGCCTATTGTCTAATTCACATAAAAGTAAAACAGTTATTAATATCATTTCTTCTAAAAGGTCAAATACATGATTATATTAATGTGATAGGGGAAACATTTATTTTTAGAAATTAAGCACTTTATTAATCCATTTCCACAAAACAAATTATGACAAACTTAAATTAATACAACACATTATTTCTCAGTGTCTGTGGGTCAGGAATCAAGAGGAGGCTTAACTGGGTCCTGTACTTGGACTTGACTAAAAATGGATTTGCTTCCAAGTTCATAGGATTGTTAGGAGGGATCCGTTTCATGCTGGCTGTTGGCTGGAGGCTTCCCTTCCCTCCTGACCACCATGGGGGCCTTCCAGCATGGCCCCTTGCTTCATCAATGTGCACAGGCCAAGGAGGAAATAGTCTCCCAGCAAGACAACAGTCACAATCTTATAACCTAATCATGGAAGTAACATCATATTGAGGCAGGATAGTACAAAGCTGGGGAAAATCTTTGACAAGTACAATAAGAGAAACAGACAAAATACCATAAGTAAACAAGGCCAAACAATCTGAGCAGTTCACAGCCAGTGAATGAACAAGGTTTTAACTTCCCTAACCAAGGATACTTAGGAGCCAATGATTTACACCTTCCAGACCATCCCAGGGCAGACCAGCCCCAGTCCTGGCCTCTCTTTTATGACATTCTTTAAAAAGTAAAACTAACCAGTAAACAACTCTGACCCCTCTTTACATACGTGTTGACTCAATATATTGAAGGATGTGCCTGGAAAGCTAGTGAATATTCTGTTAGACCCTCCCCTAACCCCTCTTGTGGGATTCCGGCAGCTGAAGAAAGGTAATCCTCAAGACGAAGGACCCAGAGAACATTCTCTCTAGAGCACGTCATGCCCTCCTCCTCGCTTGGGTGGGTATCTCTCCTCTCTCCTAAACTCCGAATGTCCCCACGAGACTTGCAACCAGGGGAGCAGCCGGCAGTGGCAGCTTGTCCCAGGCTAACCCGCTGAGCCGGTCTCCAAGGCCCCCCTTTTCTCTGACTTTCTAGTGAGCTAACAGCAGTGCTGCCTTGGCTCGCTTTCTTCACTGTGTGACTTTCCCCTCTCCGTGGGCTCCTGCAGCCCAATGCGGACCACTTCTTTCCTGAGCATTCCCAGAGAGCCAGCGCAGCCCCACCTGGGCTCTCTCCTGTTGCTTCTACCCGAAGAAGCCCTTCCTTCCTTGCACTGTCCCCAGCTTTAATCAATGTCCTCTCAAAATCACCTGGACTCGTGTTGTGAAATCTTGCCTGCACAAAGTCAATAATTCACACACTACTGGCAGGCCTAAGGGAGACCGGCTCCGGGCCAAGTCTCCATCCGGTATCAGAATCACTCCGTCATATCTAACAGCTTAGGATCAAGTCACTAAGTTCAGCTTACACTCAAGGGAAGTGATTACACACTAGCGTGGATACTAGGAGACTAGGATCATTGAGCACCATTTATTTATTCTTAGATTTAAAACCAATTAGCATTTTTAATTTTTATAAGTATCAAAGATGTGCTCAGTTTCACCTTTCAGTAGTCACCATATATATATGGACCTCAAAAAAATTTTAAAAGCCACAACAACAACAATAAAAAAAAAAAAAAACCCACTCATAAGTGTGAAAAAGAAAACCAGAGAAAGAAACTGCCCATTTTCTATTGTCTGTCTCTTGTGTCGCCATCACAGATGTCCTCTACCCTGTGGCTTGTCTTTGCACTAGTGCATAGTGTCAATAAAAAGAAGTTCTCTTAATTTTAATGAAGTCCAATTTAGTAATTCTTTTTGTTACGGCTAGTGCTTTTTATGACTTAAGAAATCTTTTCCCTAACTTGCAGTCATGAAGTTTTTTTTTCTATATTGTAGTTTTAAGTCTTTGTAGTTTTGTCTTTAACTCTAACTCCACTATTTGAAAGTCAGCCTCCCACTACTGCCAACCAGAACGAGTGGAGACGGAACACGGGCCAGCTGGAGGGTGTGTGTGAGGGAAGGTCAGGACTGCCGTGTTCCAAGCGAAAATGGACCCTGGCAGAGGGTAGGGTTTGCCAGAGTTGGATTTCCAGAAAAGTATTGTTCTAAAAAATTGAGACACATTGTGAGAAAAGTTCTCTAGAAATAATAATAGGAGTCTTAAGGTGAAGGGCAACCAGTCAAGAAAAAAGATGATATCTGTACTGTAAGCCAATAATCCGACGTTTTGTCCATATAAAACATTTCATGCTTGGGGATTTGTGTAGGTGTCTGGTGAGTTGTGAAAAACATAAAAGAAACAGAGGAATGAAAGATTTAAAGGGGAAATAGAAGAAACTAATATACTTTTTAACTGCTTTAAAGAAAAAAAATTTGAACAACTTTTAGAGATTTTAATATAGAACTGTCAAGGAACACATCCCTGGAAACACTGATAGTCTAGATTTCTCACACTTGACTCCGGATTCCCAGGCAAGTTTCAGAACGTAGAACAGATGTAGGGAAATGGCAGGGCCTGGGCTATGTGTGTGGATTCACAGGTGATAGGAGAGGGAACTGCTGCATACAGTATGAGGGACATTACGTAGCAAACATGCTTCAGAAGCAGTGAGATAATACTGCATGATTCAAAACCTTTGGTTCTGACGTCAAGCAGACAACATTGCTCTCTAGTGCCGTTACTTAGCACCTGTATGTGTATTTGTGCAAGTTAATTTTTTTTTTTTACAGAGACAGAGAGTCAGAGAGAGGGATAGATAGGGACAGACTGACAGGAACGGAGAGAGGTGAGAAGCATCAATCATCAGTTTTTCGTTGCGACACCTTAGTTGTTCATTGACTGCTTTCTCATATGTGCCTTGACCACGGGCCTTTAGCAGACTGAGCAACCCCTTGCTCAAGCCAGCGACCTTGGGTCCAAGCTGGTGAGCTTTGCTCAAGCCAGATGAGCCCGCGCTCAAGCTGACGACCTCGGGGTCTCGAACCTGGGTCCTCTGCATCCCAGTCCGACGCTCTATCCACTGTGCCACCGTCTGGTCAGGCGCAAGTTAATTTTTTTGAGCTTCCATCTCATTTATCTATAAAATGGTCTGTCAGTAGTATCTATTTTGGGTTTGTTTTAAGAATTAAATGCAATAATTAGATATCATTTAATGGCCCACTGTAAATATCTACTAAATATTAACTATTTCTATTATACAAATTGATGCCTACACATGGAAGAGAGAAAGATGAAACAGGATGATTCGAGGTTTTAGCTAAGTATTCTGGGAGAATGCTGGAACCGTTCATTCTCAAAGAGTACAGGCGGGGCGAAGGTGGCTTATTGTTTAGGTGGGAAATCAGATCATTTTCAGGCTTGCTAAATTGGAGGTAGCCACATGTGATCATACCCACAATTCTTTATATACTCAGGTGGAAGTTTAAGTCTAGAGGTGATGATTAGTGATACCATATCCATGTGACCACTTAATTATAGTGTTCAATTCAAGGTGAGCACCTGACCCTTTCCCTGACTGGACCCCCCAGTTAAAATTCAAGACCTAAGCCTACACCCAACCAACAGTATCCTTAGAGATCCGATATTGAGACCAAGATTTTACAGCCCAGTCTTCCTGCTCTGTTATGAAAGAGATGTAAATTAAAAGTCTGAACAAAGAAAAATTAGATGGACAGAAAAAGAAAACAAAATAGGTCAAAAGGTCATATGTTTTACATCACTGATCTCAGGTGTCTGTAAAGCTTAGCTTCATTCTTGCCTTGAATTCTTAAATTGAGTCTTTTCAGCTTTATACTGGTTCAAGGTGTGGTTCCATTACTTGCAACTCCCAACTAATACCAACAAGCCACATGTAGGTGATAATTGCAGGTATTGGGAGTGAATGAACCCTCTGTGGACACGTGAAGAAACCATCAAAAGAACAGGAAAGGTACAATGCAAGGAATGACAGCAATACTGACCCAGTGTTGTGGGTGACACGGATGCCAATGCAGAAGTAGAAGGACAGATGGACAGCTGGGTCAAATGCTACAGAGTATTCAAGGAGCATGAAGGTGGAAGAAAACACACTGAACATAGATTTTCATTTTTATTAAAGTTTTTCATTAAAATTTTACATTTTGGAGTTACCATTGGTAACTTCAGAGATGTCTACCATTCTCAACAGACTGCCTATAATAAAATTTCTTAATTAAAATATTTTGAGGCTTGGCAGTGTTCACTCCTTATATGTCATCTTAGCACGCATGCTGAGTGTGTCTGAATTTCATTTAGAACGGTTTGGTAAGTAGATTGACTGCTTTAACTCTACATTGATTATGGTTCAAAATGGTCCGACTTTTTTAATGGCAGTGTTACTAATTCGGGCTAAGTCACCTAGTCTTGAGCTTAGGAACCAGCCCAGAAACTGCTAAAAGTGACATTGTGGCCACTAAAAAGGCAGAGAAGAGGAGTGTTTCAGGTCGCTTCAGGAAGATGAGAATGGGGACCTTTGCTGAGGGGGAGGCCCAGATCGCAGAGAAGAGTGACAGGAGGGCGGATCAGAGTGACAGGAGAAGGGCGGGTCAGAGACAGGCTCGCTGAGCATCGAGACAGACTCAGAACAAGTGAACTGAGGACATTGTAGCTTTTCACAACTGAGTAAATGCTAGGAAATTGTTTAGTTTTTTAAATACTGCAACTTGGAATAGAAGTGAATCCCTTTACAAGGAAGGGTAAGGCTGAGGGGTCAGTGAGCATCAGCACATTAAGAAACAGGATACCTCTTATCTGTCCCCCTTTTGTTTTTCTTCTTACTGTGTGATTCCACATATCTGCGTTTGATAAGGAATGCACTGATTACTTTTGGGGGGGGTGTGTGTGTGTGTGCATGTGTGTGTGTGTAAATACTCGGTTTTAGCTTGACCAGTTTACACTTCTCCAGGCCTAAGTCACTGTGACTTTGTCATGAGCCAGATGAGGCACAGATGATGAAAAAACTCAAAGATGTCCACAGACAGCAACAAGACACTTCAAGTCCCACCGAATCTCAGCTGCAGTCAGAAGGAAGAAAACACCAGTCTAGATTTCTCTGGGACACATCTGGGACCCATTTGGACTGAAGACAGAGGCACACAACTTGAAGTGCTTACAGAAAACACAAGTTTTAATTGGTATTGCATGTTTGCTACTGACCTGTACTGCCCTCAAGACAAAAGGTAGCATAGCCACAATCCCCACTTGCCTTTTCTGTTGCTTTTGGACCCTAAGCTAATTATGAAGAAATATTCCCAAATGTTCTGCCTAATTTACTGGCAAGGAAACAATGGTCACGTATTTACCTCCAACCACACAAATGAGAACTGATAAAACCAGGTTGGTTTTTGTTCGCATGTGGCCAATGCTTGCCAACACTCGTGGGAAGGGGGAATGAAGGTGAACTTGTCCCCTGAAAGGCTAGATAGTGACCAGATTTGCAATTGTTTAAAGAAGTAACTGGATACGTGAAAAGTTTAACATCTGACATGGGTGGATGTGGCCACTCAAATGATCATTTAAAATGCTAGCAACACAGTAAAATGCTTCCTGAAAAGTTAGATGAAGGAAGCTCATACAAAGTAGTATCTCGAGGTGAAAAGTATACATGTATATAAATAGAACACAAAAGAATACAGAAAAAACTAAAGAAGTTGATTTGTTAGAATGGTGGACATCTGGATGGTTTTTAAAAATTCTTGTTGGTGTTATAATGTTATGAGTATAACAAATTTAAAGTAACCAAAATTGATGTATTTATAGCAAGTGATGGTTTTTTGGTTGAACTACAATAAAAAACATCTTAACCTAAACCATGCACGTAATCACTGAATCAGAGTGGCCCAAGTCCAGAGCTTAGGATCCAAGCAGTGCTGGGGTGATCGATGGTGAGGCCTCATGCCTCAGCACAGGAGCCAAGAGAGCGCAGGAAGGCTAACAGGATCACTTAAGTGAGTTTCTTTCTCCATAGAGGAGGAATATTAGCTAAACTCCAAAGTTGTGCTGTTCAGAAGTTATATGAGTAACTCTGGGTTCATGGCTAGTTAGAAAGAGAAAACATGTATGTCGATTTCTTCTGGGAAACAGTCCATGAAGATAAACAATAAGAATGGTCTAGTGATGATAAATTATACATAGAAAATTGACCAAAAGAAAATGTAATTTTTTCTTGGGAGATTGGTCTAACTTTCTGGAGAGATATGTGTTCTGCAAAAGCAATTAGATTTGGCTTCTTGAAAGAGGGCCAGCTCAGCTAGAAAGCCGGAAGTTTCACTTCCCTCAACTTAATGATGTAGATGACAATATGGATACTCTCTGCCTATTTCCAATAAGCATTTGTTTTGCATATTAAGTTTTAAGAAGACACAGCAATAACTTCTGAAAATCACAAAGGCTCTCAGTTAGATTTAGATGTCTTAAGCAGTTTGCAACATGTGTGGAAATTTTTTTAATCTAAATTCATCTGGTAGTGAAAGCACGAACTTTGGAGTCATACAGACTTGGGCTTGAATTCTACTTTTCACTATTGGCTTGATCCTGAGCAACTTGCTTAAGATTTCTGAGTCTGTTTCCTCATCAATAAAATGGGCATAAGAATACCCTCTTAGAGACCAGTGTGTTGTAGTGAATGAAATCTACTCAAAGAAATTTAAGAAGAAGGAAGAAATATTTATAGGGAGCAAGGTGTTTTATGAAGCCCCTGAGGACAGGAAATGTGGCAGGCTTCATCGGCAAGTGAATCCAGGAACTGAAATACAGTTGGGCACCAATGTGACTTCTTATTCGGCAGTCTCTCTTCAGGCCAAATGGTCTTTGTCTGCATCATTCTTCATTCTCTCCAAAAACATGCAAATGGATCCAACAGGGCTTCTCCATTAGAACATTTATTGGTTTTAATCTTCAACCGAGGCCAACCCGGATTATCTCTATCCAACTGCAAATTTCTACAAATTTGAGTTTGATCAGAACAGTTGATCTGATGTCAGATGTCAAATTCTGGTCTGGTCAACAGTGACCTGGTGGGTCAGGCAGGCTCTTGACATATGAACTTCAACGCCTTCCTGAAATGTGATGAGGATGTGGGAGCAAAGAGAAAGCGATAGCCATCTCTTTGACTGAAACTTGACTTCCTAGGGACAAAATAATGTTCAAATAAGATAATGGATGTGAATTATCTAGAATGTACCTGACATGTATCTCAATAAATAGGGTGTGTGAAATAACACAGCTGATAGACGAGGGCTATGAAATATCATTTACTTTATCTTTGAAATCAAAGTTTGCTACACCAGTCATTAGAAGAAGAATCTCGAAAACATTCGTCATGTGATATCTATGACAGAATTCTTCCTTAGCCAGAGTGGTCACCTTGAGAAGAAGCTGCCCCAGCAGCTGATGGGAATTGTGCTCCACTCCCTCCAGTCTGGGGAATGTTCACACCCCACCCCCACTCCTGTGGTCTCATCTGAGGTTCCCATATATGTCTACTGACTTTGGGTGACTAAGCAGATGCCTGTTTGAGAAGCTACCTAACAGAATGACTAAAATTTTTAGATCTTTTCCTTGAGTTTATATTAAAAAAGTGGCCATTGTCTGATTTTTTTTTTTGTTAAATTGCTTTCTCCTCCTGCATCGATTCTGATGAGATGATAGTGTATCAGAGTCAAGACATAGGGCCAGAATGAAAGCTCCTTGTATGAACACTGAAATTGTAATTCCTCTTCCCAAGTACCTCTTCTCTGGCTATGACAAAGTAACCTCCAAGAAGAGAATCAGTCATTCCCCCAAATAGCCACACTCAGCCACAACCCAAACTACTTCCCAAGATAGGATGTTTCATTTCTGCTGAAATCAGGTTGCCTTTTAGAATTTAAATATCCCCTTTTAATTAAAGAGACATGAAATCGCTGTGAATGCGCTTTGTCTTCTGCACCTGTTGCAATTGTGTGTCTGGAGTGCTGTTGTCTATAAAAGAAAACATATCCCAATAAATCCGAGTTCTGTAATTGATGTTGTATAGTAGGTAACTTTTGGAAAAATATAAAACCCCACATACACTGTGCAGTTTCTCTTTGAGATGGTTTGAATTTATTATTGTACCAAATTAAGGAAATTTGTTCACTTGCTGAACTGTCAGGTTTAAAAACCAAAAAATATATAAAACAAAAAGTTAACTTCTCTCCAAAAGATTTTTTAATGATTTCATACTCATGGGAGACATTACCTAATACATTTCCTTCTTTTCTTACCAGAAGCTCTCCATACTTTACTCTTCAAGGTTAACTAAGTTCTACTCTAGTCTAAGGTGATTGTATCTTTTAGAAGCAAAGGTACCAGTGCAATTGTCATGGCAGGGTGTCAATGCAGGAAATGTCTCAGAAAACTGTGGCACACAAGTTACAAGGAGAACATACACATCTTGCACGTGTGGATTGGCTATGGAAACCTCTGGTTTTAGGCTGGAGAGTCTGAGGGAGAAGCTTAGTCTTCAATCTGGTTTAGATTAACATCAAGAACCTGTATTTGTCCTGCCAGGATCCAGCCACCCTGGTGCAGACTTCCTGCCCCAGATGGCCTTGATAAGGTGGACTTACGGTTTCAGGGTGGGTACAGCATGTCTAGCAACACGTTGAAGATGGCATTGACATTGTGGAGGACAACAGAGCTATCCCAGTTGGTAAATGGTTCCAGTTAGGTCATGGGAAGGTACCAGACTTTGATCCTGATGCTGGAGGAGGCTGCCCTGAGCCTTGCATAAGTGAACTTAATGCAACATAAGCCGTCTATCAACTCAAACTTCTCTGAGCCTGACCTGTGTATCCAGCTGCTTATTAGATACCTCCTGCTAGGAAATACACAAGCATCACATGGCCAAACAATGAACTCAGGGTTTTTCTTCCAACACCCTACCTCTTCCACCCGTGAATGGGCTCCAGCCTCCATCCACTTACCTAAGCCAGAAACCCAAGGGCACGACTGAATTCGTCTTCCCAGGGCCTCTGTATCCAGTTTCACTCAGCCATGTCAATTCTGCCTTTTAGAAAATTTTTGACTTTGTGGTTTGCACTATTCTTGGGCTACTTTTAAAATTCTTTGCTTATAATATTTTTCTCTTTCAATTTAAGTGATAGTAAGTTTCTTAAAAGTGGGCCATTAAAAAAATACAAACAGGGGAATGTGGAGTGATGTCAGAGTAATGGCACGGTAGGAAGTGATACCGATAAATCTCCCCAAAAACTCAACAAGATCTTCAACCAGAAACAGAAAAACCTATCCTTGGAGCCTTCAGATGTTTCGCAATACCCCCAAAGGTATAGTCGAGCGAAAATTGGCTAAATATATAATCAAACCCTGAAGGAAATAGGGAGTAAGAAATGCTCCGCCTTTCTCACTAACCTAAATAGGGCTGCTTTCACTGGGAACTGAGAGTATAGAAACTAAGGTGGGCAAAGGGGGTGATTAGATCCAGGCCACGGCACAAACGGCCGAACCAGGCTGTGGCATGGAGATCGAAGCCGAGGAAAAACTGCCTGTGGCAACCCAGTCAACACAAGCTAACACTCGCACCAAACCCAAATAAAGAAAGACAAGTGGGGCAGCCATTTGCCCCGATCTCCTGGTTGGCACGAGCAGATAGTGGGTGAGAGATTCCTTTGAAAGCCCCGGGAATGGGCGCCCGTGTTATCCCACAGAGAGGCAGAGTCAGAGGCCTTTGTGTGGGCCGAAAGCAGAATCTCCAGGCCGCCCCAGTGCCCTGAAAAAGCCACGCACAGGGAGGGAGCGAGAGCTAATTCCAACACTGGAACTTCTCCGTGTGGGCGGGGGTCTCACTCAAAGTGTGAGGCAGCCGGTCTGATATCCTGGTTGGCGCGCATGAAGAGTGGGCAAGAGACTCCTCCGAGCGCCTTGGCAGGGGCGCTCATGTTACACCACAGAGGGGCAGAGTCAGGGGCCTTTGTGTGGGCCAAAAGCGGAATCTCCAGGCCACCCCAGCGCCCTGAAAAAGCTGCACATGGGGAGGGAGCGAGAGCCAATTCCAATGCTGGAACTTTTCGGTGCGGGTGGGGGTTTCACTCAGAATGTGATACTTCTGGCCTGATATCCTGGTCTGTGCACACAGATATTGAGCAAGAGTTTCCTCTGAGCACCCCAGGAGTGGGTGCCCGCCCATGTTACTGGACAGAGTGGCAGAGCCAGAGGTCTTTGAGTGGGCAGAAGCCCTGCATGATTATGCTATCAGCTCTGACTGACTGGGCCTTACCCAGAGCCCTGTGCTGAACGGGAATAGAGTGGGGAGTTGCCAGCTCTTTGAGCCTCTTACTATCCAGGCAGAGGCAGCAGCAACCCCATAGCTGGATTATCAGGCTACTAATTGAGGAAGGAAAGACTAGGAGAGAGGCTCCAGGAACACGGACTTTCTAACTGTCGGAGCCTATAAATGCTAATGAGCCTTGACTGCCAATGAGACTGAAGCCCAATACATGACATCGCCATAGAGACTTATCAACTGCAAACCTCTACCTGAGCGTGCCACAGGGGCAGAACCCGGGGTACAGAGTCACCAACCAGGAAGAGGGAGAGAAAAAAAGCAAGAAGATAACCTCTCAAAATCAAGAATAACCTGCAGACTTTATAACCTATCCCATTTTATTATACTTGTTCATTTGTTTCTCTTATCTTCATTCTTGATTTCTTTTTTTTCCCCTCCTCCAATTTGATCGTTTAACTCTCTGCTGGTCTTACTCTCTCCTCTCCTTGAACTACACTACCCATAAGTGTTACGTTTCCCATTATCTTTTCTTTCCTCCTCCTTTCACTCTATGAGGGTTGTACTCCAAAACCCTTAACTCTCTCTCTCTCTCTCTCACTCTCCTCTTTTTTCTTTTTTCTTCTTTTAGTGGTTCCCTCTTTTTTTTTCTTCTCTCTTTCTTTTCTCCCTCTATATTAGTTTCTTCCTTTCTCCTTTATGTCTCCTCTCATTCAAAACTCATTAACGCACAAATTATCTTATCTGGGACTCAAACTTATGTTTGTGGCATTTTGGGGTTTTTTTTACATCACCTTTTAAACTCACTAGCAGAGCTCCCATCTCTGGCTCTCCATTTTATCTGTTTCTTGTTCCACTAAATACAATAGTAATTCTTTAATTTTCTCCCCCATTTTCCTGTTTCCCTCTTATTCCTCTCATCATATCTCTTAGTCAACCAATACCTAAAAGTAAATCACTTTATTCTTGACACAAATTTTTTCCTTATTTGCTTTTTGTGGGTCTATACCCTTTTTTTTTTTTTTTTGCCCCTTTATACTTCTCCCCAATTCAGGCCCTCCATTACAGGCACTGTTTGTTCTATTTAGTACAATATAATTCACAGTTCACCAAAGATTTTCTCAAGAGAGAGGGGAGAGGAGAGGAGAGGAAAAAAGGAAGGGGGGAATAATCTCCTTTTTTTATAATATTTATTTTATATTATTTTATTTAATTATTATTTTTTTAAAAAACTTTGATTTTTTATTTTTTTTAACTTTTTATTCTTTATTAAATCTCATTAATACTATCAACAAAACCACCCTCAGATGCCATTAAGGAAGCGAAAATCGAATATCATGGATACAAAAGAAAGAGAGGTAACACAGATAGATGAGGAAAAAAATCTATGGAGAAAAAAATTTAATATATTGAAAACCTTGGAGTTAAACGACAGAGAATTTAAAATAGAAATCCTAAAAATACTCAGAGATATACAAGAAAACACAGAAAGGCAATTTAGGGAGCTCAGAAAACAACTCAATGAACACAAAAAATATATTTCCAAGGAAATTGAAACTATAAAAACAAATCAAACAGAGATAAAAAACTCAATTCACGAGCTGAAAAATGAAGTAACAAGCTTAGCTAATAGAATAAGCCAGATAGAAGGTAGGATTAGTGAAATAGAAGATAAGCAATTTGAGACACAACAGAGAGAAGAAGAAAGAGAATTGAAAATTTTTAAAAAATGAGATAGCCCTACAGGAATTATCTGACTCCATCAAAAAGAATAACATAAGAATAATAGGTATATCAGAGGGAGAAGAGAGAGAAAATGGAATGGAGGACATAATCAAACAAATAATAGATGAGAACTCCCAAGCCTGTGGAAAGAATTAAAGCCTCAAATTCAAGAAGCAAACAGAACTCCGAGATTTCTTAACCCAAACAAACCTACTCCAAGGCACATCATAATGAAATTGGCACAAACCAATGGCAAAGAAAAAATTCTCAAGGCAGCCAGGGAAAAGAAGAATACAACATATAAAGGAAGGCCCATTAGTTTATCATCTGATTTCTCAACAGAAACTCTACAAGCTAGAAGAGAGTGGACCCCAATATTTAAAGTCCTAAGAGAGAGGAACTTTCAGCCACGAATACTATACCCATCAAAGCTATCCTTCAAATATGAAGGAGAAATAAAAACATTCACAGATACATAAAAGATGAGGGAATTTATCATCAGAAAACCCCCACTCCAGGAATTACTAAAGGGGGTTCTCCAATCAGATAAAAAGAACAAAAAAAAAAACAGAGCCACAAGTAAAAGCTCCAAGAAGAACACAATAAAACCAAATTTAAACTGTGACAACAACAAAAAGAAAGTGGGGGAGAGGATGGATATTAACAGTAGCAAAGGATGATGGAGTGCAAAAGTACTCACAAAATAGTGCACTACAATGTACAGGGTAGGAACCCTTTTCTTTACTTAAAGGTAACCACCATTTAAAAAACCACCACAGAAGCACATGAGATAAAAAAGATAGCAATAGCCCTGGCCGGTTGGCTCAGCGGTAGAGCATCGGTCTAGCGTGCAGAGGACCCGGGTTCGATTCCTGGCCAGGGCACACAGGAGAAGCGCCCATTTGCTTCTCCACCCCTCCGCTGCGCTTTCCTCTCTGTCTCTCTCTTCCCCTCCCGCAGCCGAGGCTCCATTGGAGCAAAGATGGCCCGGGCGCTGGGGATGGCTCTGTGGCCTCTGCCCCAGGTGCTAGAGTGGCTCTGGTCGCAACATGGCGACACCCAGGATGGGCAGAGCATCGCCCCCTGGTGGGCAGAGCGTCGCCCCTGGTGGGCGTGCCGGGTGGATCCCGGTCGGGCGCATGCGGGAGTCTGTCTAACTGTCTCTCCCTGTTTTCAGCTTCAGAAAAATGAAAAGAAAAAAAAAAAAAAAAAAAGATAGCAACAGAGGAAAGATGTATGGAATACAACCAAATAAAAACAAAAGATAGAAAAACGAAAGAGAAGGATCAAACAAGACACAAAACTAACAGAAAGCAATCTATAAAATGGCAATAGAGAACTCACAAGTGTCAATAATAACACTAAATGTAAATGGATTATACTCACCAATAAAAAGGCACAGAGTAGCAGAATGGATTAAAAAAGAAAATCCAACTGTATGCTGCCTACAAGAAACTCATCTAAGCAACAAGGATAAAAACAAATTCAAAGTGAAAGGCTGGAAAACAATGCCCCAAGCAAATAACATCCAGAAAAAAGCAGGTGTAGCAATACTCATATCTGATAATGCTGATTACAACACAGCAAAAGTACTCAGAGACAAAAATGGCCATTTCATAATGGCTAAGGGGACACTGAATCAAGAAGACATAACAATTCTTAATATATATGCACCAAACCAAGGCACACCAAAATATATAAGACAGCTACTTATTGACCTTAAAACAAAAACTGACAAAAATACAATCATACTTGGAGACCTCAATACACCACTGACGGCTCTAGATCGGTCATTCAAACAGAGAATCAACAAAGATATAGTGGCCTTTAACAAAACACTAGAGCACCTGGATATGATAGACATCTACAGGACATTTCATCCCAAAGTGACTGAGTATACATTTTTCTCCAGTGTACATGGATCATTCTCAAGAATTGACCATATGTTGGGCCACAAAAACAACATCAGCAAATTCAGAAAAATTGAAGTTGTACCAAGCATATTTTCTGATCATAAAGCCTTGAAACTAGAATTTAACTGCAAAAAAGAGGGAAAAAATCCCACAAAAATGTGGAAACTAAACAACATACTTTTAAAAAATGAATGGGTCAAAGAAGAAATAAGTGCAGAGATCAAAAGATATATACAGACTAATGAAAATGACAATACAACATATCAGAATCTATGGGATGCAGCAAAAGCAGTGATAAGAGGGAAGTTCATATCACTTCAGGCCTATATGAACAAATAAGAGAGAGCCCAAGTGAACCACTTAACTTCACACCTTAAGGAACTAGAAAAAGAAGAATAAAGACAACCCAAAACCAGCCGAAGAAAGGAGATAATAAAAATCAGAGCAGAAATAAATGAAATAGAGAACAGAAAAACTATAGAAAAAATTAATAGAACAAGGAGCTGGTTCTTTGAAAAGATCAACAAAATTGACAAACCCTTGGCAAGACTTACCAAGGAAAAAGGAGGAAGAACTCATATAAACAAAATCCAAAATGAAAGAGGAGAAATCACCACGGACATCATAGATATACAAAGAATTATTGTAGAATACTATGAAAAACTTTATGCCACTAAATTCAACAACCTAGAAGAAATGGATAAACTCCTAGAACAATACAACCTTCCTAGACTGAGTCAAGAAGAAGCAGAAAGCCTAAACAGACCTATTAGTAGAGAAGAAATAGAAAAAACCATTAAAAACCTCCCCAAAAATAAAAGTCCAGGCCCAGATGGCTATACCAGCGAATTTTATCAAACATTCAAAGAAGACTTGGTTCCTATTCTACTGAAAGTCTTCCAAAAAATTGAAGAAGAAGCAATACTTCCAAACACATTTTATGAGGCCAACATAACCCTCATACCAAAACCAGGCAAGGATGGCACAAAAAAAGAAAACTACAGACCAATATCTTTAATGAATACAGATGCTAAAATACTAAACAAAATACTAGCAAATTGAATACAACAACAAATTAAAAAAATAATACATCATGATCAAGTGGGATTCATCCCAGAATCTCAAGGATGGTTTAACATACGTAAAACGGTTAATGTAATATACCATATCAACAAAACAAAAAACAAAAACCACATGATCTTATCAATAGATGCAGAAAAGGCTTTCAATAAAATACAACACAATTTTATGTTTAAGACTCTCAACAAAATGGGTATAGAAGGAAAATATCTCAACATGATAAAGGCCATATATGATAAACCATCAGCTAACATATTAAATGGCACAAAACTGAAGGCTTTCCCTCTTAAATCAGGAACAAGACAGGGTTGTCCACTGTCTCCACTCTTATTTAATGTGGTACTAGAGGTTCTAGCCAGAGCAATCAGACAAGACAAAGAAATAAAAGGCATCCATATCGGAAAAGAAGAAGTAAAGGTATCACTTTTTGCAGATGATATGATCCTATACATCGAAAACCCCAAAGAATCCACAAAAAGACTACTAGAAACAATAAGCCAATACAGTAAGGTCGCAGGATACAAAATTAACATACAGAAGTCAATAGCCTTTCTATATGCCAACAATGAAACAACTGAGAATGAACTCAAAAGAATAATCCCCTTCACGATTGCAACAACAAAAAAATAAAATACTTAGGAATAAACATAACAAAGAATGTAAAGGACTTATATAATGAAAACTATAAACCATTGTTAAGGGAAATCGAAAAAGATATAATGAGATGGAAGAATATTCCTTGTTCTTGGTTAGGAAGAATAAATATAATCAAGATGGCCATATTACCCAAAGCAATATACAAATTTAATGCAATTCCCATCAAAATTCCAATGACATTTTTTAAAGAAATAGAGCAAAAAATCATCAGATTTATATGGAACTATATAAAACCCCGAATAGCCAAAGCAATCCTAAAGAAAAAGAATGAAGCTGGGGGCATTACAATACCTGACTTCAAACTATATTATAGGGCCACGACAATCAAAACAGCATGGTATTGGCAGAAAAATAGACACTCAGACCAATGGAACAGAATAGAAAACCCAGAAATAAAACCACATATTCAAATAATTTCAAAAAAAGTCAAATAATTTTTGATAAAGGGGCCAACAACACACAATGAAGAAATGAAAGCCTCTTCAATAAATGGTGCTGGGAAAACTGGAAAGCCACATGCAAAAGAATAAAACTGGACTACAGTTTGTCCCCCTGTACTAAAATTAACTCAAAATGGATCAAAGATCTAAACATAAGACCTGAAACAATAAAGTACATATGAGAAGACATAAGTACTAAACTCATGGACCTGGGTTTTAAAGAGCATTTTATGAATTTGACTCCAAAGGCAAGAGAAGTGAAGGCAAAAATTAATGAATGGGACTACATCAGACTAAGAAGTTTTTGCTCAGCCAGAGAAACTGATAACAAAATAAACAGACAGCCAACTAAATGGGAAATGATATTTTCAAACAACTGCTCAGATAAGGGCCTAATATCCAAAATATACAAAGAACTCATAAAACTCAACAACAAAGAATCCAAAAAAAAATGGGAAGAGGACATGAACCGAAACTTCTCCCAGAAAGAAATACAAATGGCCAACAGATATATGAAAAGATGCTCATCTTCTTTAGTTATTAGGGAAATGAAAATCAAAACTGCAATGAGATACCACCTCGCATCTGTTAGATTAGCTATTATTAACAAGACAGGTAATAGCAAATGTTGGAGAGGCTGTGGAGAAAAAAGAACCCTCATTCACTGTTGGTGGGAATGCAAAGTAGTACAACCAGTATGGAAGAAAGTATGGTGGTTCCTCAAAAAACTGCAAATAGAACTACCTTATGACCCAGCAATCCCTCTACTGGTATATACCCCCAAAACTCAGAAACATTGATACGTAAAGACACATGCAGCCCCATGTTCATTGCAGCATTGTTCACAGTGGCCAGGACATGGAAACAACCAAAAAGCCCGTCAATAGATGACTGGATAAAGAAGATGTGGCACATATACACTATGGAATACTACTCAGCCATAAGAAATGATGACATCGGATCATTTACAGCAAAATGGTGGGATCTTGATAACATGATACGGAGTGAAATAAGTAAATCAGAAAAAACCAGGAACTGCATTATTCCATATGTAGGTGGAACATAAAAGTGAGACTAAGAGACATTGATAAGAGTGTGGTGGTTATGGGGGGAGGGGAGAGAGGGAGAGGGAAAGGGGGAGGGGCACAAAGAAAACTCGATAGAAGGTGACAGAGGACAATCTGACTTTGGGTGATGAGTATGCAACATAATTGAACAACAAGATAACCTGGACATGTTTTCTTTGAATATATGTATCCTGATTTATTGATGTCACCCCATTAAAAAAATAAAATTATTAAATAAAAAAATATAAACAAATGGATTTTCTATTAAAAAAATAGCATTCAAGGTATATATTCAAGTGGTTAAAACTGAATAGCCATATTATTGTAAGGTGAATAATAAAAACAGTTCATAGAAAACTGAATACATAAAGCTTTTTTTAAAAATCAGAACAATTTTAATGACAGTGCCCAAACAAGCCACTCATTTAAAGCTCAGTTCTCCTCAAACTTTAATGTGCTTGCAGACACCTGGAGGTCTTGTTAAAATACAGATTCAGATTTGATTGGTATGAGATAGAGCCTGAGACTGCATGTCTAACAAGCTCCCAGGAGCTGCTGCTGCGGCTGGTGGTTAGAAGACCACACCTTAAGTAGCAATACCCTTTGCCTTACATCTCTTAGTTATGTTCAAGGAATTCTTGCCCCCAAATTATCTCTATTTTACTGGGAGAAGTTTCAAACTTGGGTCTTAAATATTCGCAACATTGTTCTGATGTTTTCTTTCTGGTAAAGCCCCTCAAAGAGATGGCCATTCACACTTTTCCATTGTAGGTGATGATATAAAATATAAAAATAGAGGTGTTTTTATAACAAAGGTAAAAGCATCAATTTGCATGCGTCCCATTGACTTTGAAATGACATCTTATAGATATGTATGTTCTTTAAAGGTTAAAAAAAATAGTAAGAAATAAAAATAACACTCTGGAAATACACATGTTTAAAGAGCTTAAACTTTAAAATACTTCAACAGTAACTGAGAAATGACTTTGCATGATCCTTAGCCAGCTTCAGCACGAGAACTTCGGTGGCCAGCAAAAGACGCTACACCTGTGACCAGGCACTATAACCATGTTATCCTGGAAATAGCACAGGAATGTCTTCCCTGAAACAATGGCAATACTTTTCACCACTTTCTTCTGAAACGGCAGAGATATTTTGAGTTGTAAATTTTGATATTTTCCTGGGACAAAATAATTTGTTTTACATAAATAAAATCTTGCTGTCCATACTGCTTCCACTTCCTCTGTTTCCATTTAATGACCTTCGCATATGCTTTTGATGCCTGTGTAGCCCTTGTTTTTGTATATTTGCATGTATACTAAGTGTATTTAAAATCCTTTTGGCCAGATGGCAGGAGGTTCATATTCACTAACTGAAAAAAAAAATAGTCACATGACTTTAAATTACACTGTGTTGCTAACATTTTCTGAATGTTTTTTCTAGACCAGATATTGTACCAATTGATTTACAAACATATCCTGAGGCAAAATTTAACATGGGGTCTTCTCAGGTAATATGCAGATGTGAGTCACTGAGTCTTGTTAGCTCCGAAACCCACCCTACTTTCACACCCAGCTTGGTGGTCCCTTATGTGTCCTGACACTTGCAGTGACAAAAATAGAACCATATTTCTAATGAAATATGATTCCATAAAGAACTTCATACAATTGGTTACTAATGACAGAGGTGAAGAGGAAGAAAACAGTCTTAAGAAAATCATTTGTCTAGATTAAAGAGCAGAGTGCCACATTTGTCAGTGGTTCAGATCAGCTCATAACCAATGTGATCATTGTGAAAAGGATGTCAATGGTCATTGTAGTTTGAGTGCAAAAGCTGCTCAAATGGAAAAGAAATATTTAATGAAAACTTAAAGTTTTGGCCCTGGCCCGTTGGCTCAGTGGTCGGGTGTCGGTCCAATGTGTGGAAGTCCCAGGTTCGATTCCCAGTCAGGGCACGCAGGAGAAGCACCCATCTGCTTCTCCACCCTTCCCCCTCTCCTTCCTCTCTGTCTCTCTCTTCCCCTCCCGCAGCCAAGGCTCCAATGGAGCAAAGTTGGCCCAGGCACTGAGAACGGGCACTGAGGCTCCATGGCCTTCGGCTCAGGTGCTAGAATGGCTTGGCTGCAATGGAGCAGCCCCCAAGATGGGCAGAGCATCGCCCCCTAGTGGGCATGCCCGGTGGATCCCAGTCGGGTACATGCGGGAGTGTCTGACTACCTCTCTGCTTCTAACTTTGGAAAAATACAAAAACAAAAACAAAAACAAAAAGACAACAAAAGTTTTTTAACTTGCGCTATTTAGGTAGCCACAGGATAGGGTTCTCTAAATGGAAATGGAAAGCTATGTGGGGGAAAGCCAGGCACTTCTGTAGACACTGTCATATTCATCAGATTGGGGGTTTGAGAGGACAAGTCCCTTGTGAATGTCAAAGGCCTGTAGCACCGAGTCTTTTGACTTCAGTCTTCTTCTCTCTGTCCCCTCTGCCACTAACCTAGTTCAAGCTCTTGCGATTTCTCATCTGAACTATTGCAGTAGACTCCCACCTGCTCTCACTGACCCCTCCCTAACCCATTTTCCACACTGGTGACAGAACCACTTTTGCAAAATGCCGCTCTGACTCCGTCAATCCTCTACAAATCCTCAGAGGTGCCACATTAAGTACAGGGTAAAGTCTCAGCACCTTTTTCTTAGTATTCGAGTGCCCCACAGACTGGCGTCCTGGGCGCAGGGACCATCTTCTCAGAGCCAAGCACAGCACTTACATTCAGGGTGCAATAAATGCCCATTAATTGTTCTTGTATTCCCTCTGTTATTACTGTACTCAGCATATAGTGTACGTGATGTGTTTTGTCATACTGGATTGTTTACGTCCCTACTTTACCCAGCTATATAGAGAAGGGGCAAGGTTTGTAACTGAGGACAATTTCTCCTTTATTTTCGTGGGACAAGTATACTGCTTACAAAAGTTAGGGGATCAGGGAACATGCAGGTACTCCAGTACTTTCAGCATTTTGTATAGTGTATTTTCACCAATGGAATAAAAGTTGGTTTTGCATCTCATTTGCATAATTGAACATTCTTTGAGTTGTCGTCTGCTTTTCTGATGTTCATGTTTAATAAAAAAAATCAAATGCTTCTTTTTATTGCTTCATATTTATTTTGAAATATCCCCAAATTTTTGTGAGCAGTATATTTAGATTGGGCCTGACAAGACTCAGTAGTGTTATTTGTTTCACATAATTTTTGGTAGATGACTTATTTTATTTATTTATTTTCAGATACATTACTCGAGGTGAGGTCCCTCAATCAAAAGGTATACACACATTTTTGGCTTTTCTTTTAAGCGAGAGAGAGAGGTGGGGAGGAACAGACAGGGACAGACAGGAAGAAAGAGAGATTAGAAGCACCAATTCTTGATTGCAGTACCTTAGTTTTTCCTCTATTGCTTTCTCATACCTGCCTTGACCGAAGGACTTCAGCCAAAGCACTGATCCCTTGCTCAATCCAGCAACCTATGGGCTCAAGCTAGTGAGTATGGGGTCATGTCTATGACCCCATGCTCAAGCCAGTGACCCTGCACTCAAGCTGGATGAGCCCATGCTCCTGCTGGCAACCTCAGGGTTTTAAACCTGGGTCCTCAGCATCCCAGGTCATTGCTCTATCCATTGTGCCACTGCCTAGTCAGGCTATTTTTGGTTCTTAATACATGTTACCAGATTGTTCTTAAGGTTTCATCAATTGACTGTTGCATTACTTTAGAATGCCAATGGCACCATATGAATGAATTCAATTTTACCACAACTTCCCTCATATTAGTCATATTTTTTAATACTTACTAGTATTTTTTAAATAATCCAGTAGGATCATGTGTGTGGGAAGCGGTGTGGCAGATGGTTTTAAGATATATCCCTCCAGCTTTTCTAAGCTGCTTACCACAAAAAAAAGGAAGGAAAAATCTGGAAGTGTGCAGAAAGGCAGGAAACTCGGGTGTGCTGGATCGTGTCCATACACTCTCTCCACTCCTCCACTTCCATGGGACTGAGCTCTTTTAACCATGAAAGGTCTGGCCCTGCACATGCATAGGACAGGTCCTCTTCCGAAAGGAGCTGAAGGCTTATTCTACATGAGATTAATTTAGACAATAAATTACTCTTTTTTTTTTTTTTTGTATTTTTCTGAAGCTGGAAACGGGGAGAGACAGTCAGACAGACTCCCGCATACACCCGACCGGGATCCACCCGGCACGCCCACCAGGGGCAACGCTCTGCCCACCAGGGGGCGATGCTCTCTGCCCCTCCGGGGCGTCGCTCTGCCTCGACCAGAGCCACTCTAGCGCCTGGGACAGAGGCCAAGGAGCCATCCCCAGCGCCCGGGCCATCTTTGCTCCAATGGAGCCTTGGCTGCAGGAGGGGAAGAGAGAGACAGAGAGTAAGGAGGGTGGGGGGTGGAGAAGCAAATGGGCGCATCTCCTATGTGCCCTGGCCGGGAATTGAAACCGGGTCCCCCGCACGCCAGGCCGACGCTCTACCGCTGAGCCAACCGGCCAGGGCCATAAATTATTCTTTATTAAGATGAGAAATAGAGGCCAACACTCTTCCTAACTTTTCCTGATCTCATCAAGGAACTTGCCAGTGTTTTCTCATGTTCATGGATGATTTCTGATGTTAAGACCTTTGAGGTTGCTTAATTGATATTTATTTAGTAATATTTAAAAGCTCTTTGGGGCTGTTTTCCTCCTTGTCATCTTGCATATACTTTGTGAGATATTTGGGGTAGGAAATAGGTCTGAGTGACTTTATCATACCCACGCCTAAAACATACACTGTGAGTAACTGACTGAGGTCTGCGTCTTTCTGGGCAGGACCTGCGGAGGGGCCTCGTGCTGTTTATTTCTGCCCAATCCTGTGACAAAGCGGATAGGAGCTGGGTGGGAAGAGAGAAGCACACAGAAGGGGAAAAGAAAGCTCATGTGTCAGCTACTTCAGTTCTCATCATATTTTCTATTTGGATTGCACATCACATTTGGCTGTGGCTGAAGAGCAAAATCCTATATTTAATGAGCCAATAAAATGCCTGGAGCACCAGTCCGCTTGGGGAGGCTTGACTTTCCACTAAGCTAAAAGCCGATAATTGAGCCTGTGTGCCAGCTGAGACCTGGAGCTTTCTGCTGAAAGTGCTGTGGCTTTAGCAGTTTTTCATTCCCCTCTCATGTGCAGCCGACTTCTGATGGGGACTCCAATTCTCCTGAGAGTTAACTCTTATCACCTAAATTATTCTGATTAACCCTTAACTCTGAGAGTCTCAATTTATTGACATGCCACATTAACGCAATACCCCTGAGTACGTGCCTGCAGGGCGAAGTGATAAACCAGGTCTAATGCCCAGGGGATAAGGTTGAACCTTTTTTTTTTTTCACCTTGAAATAGAATTGTAACTCTTTCTGCTTCAGAAACACACATGAAGAGAGAAAGGTTAGCGGGCAAGACCATTTTCTGTAATCTTAGGATAATTTCCCCGTTTAGTTGTAAGTTTGCTTCAGTGAGGGGTAATTTTTTAAAACATTAAAGCAAGCCCACCCCATCATGTCTTTAAACAATTTTCATAATAAATCTGAAATAAATTTTATCTCATTGGCACAGTCCTCACTGTGCATGCCCTGCGAGTTGACCCTGTTGGGAGTTTTAAACAATTCTTTGAGTTTTGGGAGCTGGTGGTGGAGAGTTGTTTTAGACATTTAAGAAACTTAAACAGTGCCCTGGCTGGTAGTGCAATGGCTACAGTGTCCCCTCAGAGTGCTGAGAACATCAGTTCAATCCTGGGGTCACTGGCTCATTCTGGGTCACTGGTTCCATCCCCAGGTTTTAGGTTTGAGCCTCGATAAGGGCACATAAAAGAAGTGATCAATGGCACAAGTAAGTGGAACAACAATGCTTCTCTCTCTCTCTCTCTCTCTCTCTCTCAAGAGTTAACAAAACGTTACAGACACACCTTGTTTTATTGCGCTTCGTTTTATTGCACTTCACAGATGTTGCTTTTTTACAAATTAAAGGCTAAACCTCCACCATGAAAAGATTACAACTCGCTTTATTGCAGTGGTCTGGAACAAAACTGTCAGTATCTTCAAGGTATGTCTGTACTGTTTTAGTCCATTCAGGCTCAGGATACCACAGACTTGGTGGCTTATAGACAACACACACTTATTTTGGAGTTCTGCAGGCAGGGGAATCGAAGATGAAGGCCCCAGCAGATTCAGTGTAATGAGAGCCCTATTCCTGGTTCTTAGATGGCCGTCTTCTCAATGCCCTCACATATGGGTCTCTATATAGGGCACTAATCACTTTTGTTAGGGTTTCACCCTCATGACCTAGTCCCTTCCCAAGGGCCCCACCTCCTACTATTATCACACTGGGCATTAGAGATTAATATAGGTTTTTTTTGTTATGTGTGTATATGGAAGGAACACAAATCTCCAGTCTCCAGTGTTATGATAGACTAATTCAACTACATTTGTGAACCCAGGTGCCACTAATGTGATGGCTTTTAGCTTGATCCATAACCTGGGTCCTATGGTGTAAGATATGACAAAAGAAATCAATTATATGCCCAACATCCCCTGAGGTTTTGGTAAAGGTTTCAAGATGCATAACATGAGATTCAAGGAAACATTCTATAATGATTCATGTGTCAAATTTAATATGTAGCTATGATTGTACACCTCCAAAGTTTACAGAAAATAAGCAAATTTAAGTGACTATTGGTCATTACAATTTAGGTAAGTGTATTATAATAATACAGGCTAGAGCAGCTATGTCAATCTTTTATCATTTCATCTGCAAAGAAGTTTTATGCCACATTTTATTCTTTCATTTAAAAATGTCTTTGGAGCATTAAATATAGTTACTTAGGATAAAATGGGTTTTATTTTAGTACATTTTAGTAAGAAAATGATTCTCCTCTGGCCTACAGTTGCAAACTTCATGAACATACAATCTGGCCAACTGTTGACTGGAAAGCTCGTTTTCTAGAGCCAGCTTTTGGCTTTTCTCCTCTTTCCTCTTGTTCCCAATTTCTCTTGCATCAATCTGATTTCATTTGAATGTTGTAATTGAGACTTCAGAAGAAGTCAGAAGAAATGAGAAAAAAATTGCAAATCAAGAAGGCACGGCCTGACCAGGTGGTGGCGCAGTGGATAGAACGTCGAACTGGGATGCGGAGGACCCAGGTTCGAGACCCGAGGTCACCAGCTTGAGCGCTGGCTCATCTTGTTTGAGCAAAAAGCTCACCAGCCTGAACCCAAGGTTGCTGGCTTGAGCAAGGGGTTACTCGGTCTGCTGAAGGTCCGCGGTCAAGGCACATATGAGAAAGCAGTCAATGAACAACTAAGGTGTCACAACGAAAAACTGATGATTGATGCTTCTCATTTCTCTCTGTTCCTATCTGGCTGTCCCTATCTATCCCTCTCTTTGTCCCTGTAAAAAAAAAAAAAAGGCACATAATGAATGTGCTGAATGGCACCTGAAAAGTTCATCTCAGTCCCCCTAACTGTCCAGAGATAAAGGGGTTCATAGGCTACCTCACAGAGTTGTTTATGTGTTCTCACTTACACATTTACTTCTGTGGTTAAGGACTGTTCTGCTCAAACCAGACTCTTTTTCAAAAGTTACATAGAAAAAAAACCTTTTTGTTTAGGAAAACAAAAATTTCATTTGTAGCCATTAAAACTTAAATTGAGATCCATCACCATTGAATAAAATTGGAATCAGTAAGAGTTGATATAATGTAATTAATATAGTCATGTGGAAACTGGAAAAATACCCACGTTCATGCTGTCTGTCACCACTCAGCCATATAAGTAGAGACAAGGATTGAATCGTTATGGGTACTTGATTCAGATGGCTGGTGAGCTGAGAAGACAGGGATTCTGTACCCAAAAACCTTCTCAGCCAACCTTTTTTTAAGCAGAAGAAAGGGTTAAGTAAGAGGTTTGGAATTTAGGGAGAAGTCGACCAGATAAACGTTGCAGACTAGGGATTCTTCTACCACTTCATCTGCTGACCAGTCGGTATTCCTTACCTGCATCCTTGTCAGTGCGCATTGTGTCCTTGGAGCACAGGCCTTAGATTATCATACTTGCTTGTGGATCTCCTGGGCCTGGCACAAAGGTGGATTGCTTGCAGCCTCATTGTAATGCCAGTGGCTGTGGGCAGGCAGGTTCACAATGGATTCAGGCAGACAGTAGAAGAACTGTGGAGCCAGAAAGCGTCTAGCCATACCCATTTTTTGGAGGCTCACAAAGATAGGTGAATAAACAAAGATAGTGAATAAACAAAAAAGGATAAGGGCTAATAAACAAAGGAAAGGCGGATTTTTGCAGTGAAGGGCAAGGGAGCAGGAAAACTACACCTCACAGTGGTGGGAGAGAGATCTGGAAGAATAAACATGGAGGGCAAGCACCTGCAGCATTACATAGACCATACACACGTGGTGCAGTCACGTGCTCACACACCAATTGGGCAAAGTGCTTGCAGCCAGTAAACAGCAAGCAAGCCTAACACAGCTGCTTCCCCACACTCATCCAGTCACAGAGACCCATTCATGTATCCAACTCCTGGAACAAAGTTTTTTCTTTGCATTAATCATTAAGCCTATTGATTACAACTAAAAGCTATTATTTTTTTATCTTATTTTTAGATGAGAGGAGGGGAGACAGTGAAGCAGACTCTCACATGTGCTCTTACTAGGATCCACCCAGCAACCCCATCTAGGGCTAATGCTTGAATCAACCCAGCTATTTTTAATGCCTGAGGCTGATGTACTCCAATGCAAGTGTCCTCACTGCCTGCAGCCACACTTGAGCCAATTGAGCAGGAGGAGGGGGAGAAAAGGAAGAGGGAGGGCAGGAGAAGCAGATGGTCATTTCTCTTGTGTGCCCTGACTGGGAATTGAAACGGAGACACCCATATGTCAGGCTGACACTCTATCCCTGAGCCACCGGCCAGGGCCAAAGCTATTATTGCTAAAACTAACTGTGTAACTCTTGCATTCCCCCATCAATGTATTTTTACAAAATAATTTACTAAAGTGAATTCTTCTCTGAATACAGTGGTGCCTTGAGATATGAACAGACCAACATATAATTTCTTTTAAGATACGAGCTGCGACTCGGTCCATATTTTTGTTCGAGATCCAAGTGAAATTCTGCAATATAAGTCATGATTTGGGAAGCTGCCACTAGTTGGCGCGGTGGCGCATGGGTCCAGTATCGGCAGTTTGATATACGAGTTGACTGATTTACGAGCTCGGTTGCAGAACGAATTAAATTTGTATATCAAGGTACTACTGTACTTTAAAATTGAGAACAGGTGTTCTTGGCTTAACTTTAAGTTTTGAAATAAAAAATCAAACCATATGCTTTCACCCTTCCACTTATCTCAGTTCTTAAAGATTAGTGTGCTCGAATTAGAATCAGTTTAGGAGGTTGTTAAACCAGATTGCTGGATCCCCCTTCTTTTGGGAGTCCAGATTCAGTAAATCTGAGATAGGGCCTGAGAATTTAATTTTCTAAAAGTTTCCAGGTGTGATTGGTAGAATTCCCATCCTCAGGTTATTCAATGAAACACCAGTCTAAGAACTGCTGTAAAGGGATTTTGCAGATGGAAATCAGGTTGTTAATCAGTTGGTTTGTAAAATAGGAGATGACCCTGGAATTATGTGCATGGGCCCAATGGAATCACCTGAGCCCAAGTGGAAAGAGAGGTCAGAAAGAGTTGAAGCTTGAGAAACATTCACTCTGCTCTTGCTCTTGCTTAGAAGGTGGAGGTAGAGGCTGTAGTCCAAATCTGTGCTAGGCCTCTAGAAACGAAGAAAAACCCCAAATAGCTTAAGGAAACAAGGACCTCAGTCTCACCTGGGACTGAATTCTGACAACAAACTGAATGAACTTGAAAGTGAATTAATTTCCAGAGCTTCTAGAAAGATGTTCAGCCCTGATGACACCTTGATTTTGGCCTGTGAGACTCGTGAAGCAGAGAACCATCCGAGCCACACTGTGTCCAGCCATATGACCTACAGAAACTGCGAGATAACAAATTTGTGTTATTTTTAAAAAAAACTGAAATTATTGGGGTGGCACTGATGAACATAATAATACAGGTTTCAGGTGCCCAATTCTATAATACATCTCTGTACACTGTATTGTGTGTTCACCCTCAAAGTCAAGTCTTCATCCATCACCATTTATCCTCCTCCACCCTCCTCCACCCCCAACCCCAGTCACCACACTGTTGTCCATGTCTGTGAGTTTCTCTCTCTTTTCCTTATAGCAGCAATAGAAACTTAATACACAGCTCTCTTCCCCCCATTCCTCTCCTCCTCTCCCCCTCTCCCCAATCCCTACCCCCTTTACTCCAGAAAAGAAGAAAAAAATAACATTAATACACATGGTAATACTGATGCTGCTGGTCCCAGAAACACAATTTGAGAACCACTGGCTTATCTTTTATAAGTATTTTATTATTACCAATTTATACACTTTGCAAAAAGTTCTATCATTTATTTTTGTTTTCCTTACTTAAGAAAATGAATACTCTAGTGCCGGTGGCCGAGGCCAGGCAGGTTCACATTAAATTCGGGCAGACAGTAGAGAAACTGCAGAGTCAGAAGATGTTGGGCTATACTCGTTGGAGGCTCACAAAGATAGGCGAGCAATAACAACAAAAGGGAAAGGGCTGATAAACAAAGGGAAGTCCGCTATTTGCAGTAAGGGCAAGGGAGCAAGGAAAACCGCACCTCACGAGGACAGGAGAGCGATCTGGGAGAATCGCTGCCCAGGGAAAGCACCTATATAACCTTATATAGACCACGCACACACGTGGCGCTGCTACGCATCCACGCACCAATTAGGCAAACAGCTTGCAGCCCATAAACCCGGGAGCAAGCCTAACACAGAGGTTTTCCCCACAAAGACTAAAGTAAACGTTGCTGCTTTTATTATTTAAAAATAAAATAACATATGTAAACTGTTTATAAGAGTGTTTAGGCCCTTACTATAACAATAACTTTTCTTAGTAGATAGTATTTATTAAAATCTCAATGCCTGGCACTGTGCTAAGTATTTACTATGATTTTGCCTGATTTATCCTGTAGCTATTATTGGTTTTTATTTTATACATATGTTAACTGAGACTCAGAGGAAACTTGCCCAGAGTCAGGCAGTCAGTAAAAAATAGAGGTGAGAGAAGCCTAATCTTTGTTAGCACAGTAGAAAAGGCATCGACCTGAAATGCTGAGGTCACCAGTTTGAAACCATGGGCTTGCCTAGTCAAGGCACATATGGGAGTTGATGCTTTCTGCTCCTCTCCCTGTTCTATCTCTTTCCTCCCTCCCTCTCTCTCTCTTTTTTTTTTTTTAAATAAATTTTTATTAATGGTAATGGGATGACATTAATAAATCAGGGTACATATATTCAAAGAAAACATGTCTAGGTTATTTTGTCATTAAATTATGTTGCGTACCCCTCGCCCAAAGTCAGATTGTCCTCCGCCACCCTCTATCTAGTTCTCTGTGCCCCTCCCCCTCCCCCTAACTCTCTCCCTCCCATGTCCTCCCTCCCCTCACCCCTGGTAACCACTACACTCTTGTCCAGGTCTCTTAGTCTCATTTTTATGTTCCACCAATGTATGGAATCATGTAGTTCTTGTTTTTTTCTGATTTACTTATTTCACTCCTTATAATGTTATCAAGATCCCACCATTTTGCTGTAAATGATCTGATGTCATCATTTCTTATGGCTGAGTAGTATTCCATAGTGTATATGTGCCACATCTTCTTTATCCAGTCTTCTATTGACGGGCTTTTTGGTTGTTTCCATGTCTTGGCCACTGTGAACAGTGCTGCAATGAACATGGGGCTACATGTGTCTTCACGTATCAATGTTTCTGAGGTTTTGGGGTATATCCCCAGTAGAGGGATTGCTGGGTCATAAGGTAGTTCTATTTGCAGTTTTTTGAGGAACCACCATACTTTCCTCCATAATGGTTGTACTACTTTACAGTCCCACCAACAGTGAATGAGGGTTCCTTTTTCTCCACAGCCTCTCCAACATTTGCTATTACCCGTCTTGTTGATAATAGCTAATCTAACAGGGGTGAGGTGGTATCTCATTGTAGTTTTGATTTGCATTTCTTTAATAACTAATGAAGCTGAGCATCTTTTCATATATCTGTTGGCCATTTGTATCTCTTCCTGGGAGAAGTGTCTGTTCATGTCCTCTTCCCATTTTTTTATGGGATTGTTTGTCTCTCTAATAAAAAAGATGAATAAAAAAGTGTAAAAAACAATAGAGGTGAGATATGAGTCAGGCAGTATGACTCTAGAACCCAAAGTCTTAATTGTCATTGAGTTATATTATTTCATGTCTGATTATGTATTCACGTCTTGTTTGTCACTTGAGTTAAACAGCCCTACATAGTTTTACAAATTAATAAAATTTAAGCTGTATGATTTTGTCCTTATTAAAGGATGCTAATGTAATAAATGATATCTATTATTTACTTAGCCAGAATCTATTGAACACATACTATATGCCAGGCACTGTGCTGGGATTAAGTTTACAAATTTGTGACTGGTTCCTACCCCTGTTGAATTTATAGTACTGAAATCAGCAGTCATTACAGTACTGAGAGAAACACTCCTCGGTAAAATCAGGAATAGCATAGTAATGCTCTAATCAGTCTTATTTGGCATTATTCTTGTAATACTAGCATCGTAAACTGACTTTCTGGATTTAACAAATAAATATGTAGAACACCCAGTTAAATAAGTGTGAATTTCAGAAAAAGAAAAATGTTTTTTAGTATTAGCAAATCTAAAATATTACATGGGAAATACTTGTGCTATCTGTTGTCTAACTGAACATATCATTTTATTTTTGACCCTTTATCTGCCTACACTAAATGCCACTAAAGAAAAATTAAGGATATGTGATTATTAATTATAACTAATCAACTGAAAATCTATAATAATAACAACAGATAAAAGACTGGATATAAAATATACAAAAGTCAATGGCTTTTGCATATACTAACCATTGCCTGAAAACCTAATGGACAATTATACTTTTTAAACTTATTTTTAAACTGAGATATAACTGACATATAAAAGTATATTAGTTTGAGGTGTACAACATAATGATGTGAAATATGTATATGTTACAGTATGATTACCACAATAATGTAATTAACATCCATTATCACACAGTTACAATTTTAATTTCTTGTGATGAGAACTGTTAGATCTATTCTCTTGGCAACTTTCAAATAGGCAATACAGTGTTATTAATGATAGTCACCATGCTGTATATTATATCCCAAGTTTTTTTAAATCTTATAACTGGAAGTCTGAACCTGTTGACTACCTTCACTCATTTTTCTATCCCCAAACTCTGCCTCTGGCAACCTCCAATCTGTTTTGTATCTATGGGTTTGGTGTTTTTTAGATTCCACATTTAAGTGAAATCATACAATATTTGTCTTTCTCTGTCTGACTTCTTTCACTTAGCCTAGTATCTTCAAAGTCCATCCATGTTGTTGCAAATGGCAGGGTTTACTTTTTTTATAGTTGAATAGTATTCATGTATATCTATCTATCTATCTATCTATCTATCTATCATCATTATCATCATCATATATAACTCTCTCTTGCCTGACCTATAGTGGCATAGTGGACAAAGTGTCAACCTGGAATGCTGGGCCTCCTGGTCAAAGTACATATGAAAAGCAACTACTACTAGTTGATGCTTCCCACCCCCTCACCCCCCCACCCCAACTCTCTCTCTCCCTAAAAAAGAGAAGAACTCTCTCTATATAAATGTTGCTGCACTGGATGGAGTTTATGAAAAGATTGTGTCTCAACCTCTTCTACTGATTTCCATATGGTATTTTTTTTTCATCTAATGTATAGGAGTCACTCAGCTAGTTCCTACATTTTTTTTTTTTGAGAGAGAGAGAGACTGACAGACAGGAAGGAAGAGAGAAGAGAAGCATCAACTCATAGTTGTGGGACCTTAGTTGTTCATTGATGGTTTTCTCATACATGCCTTGACCAGGGGCTCTAGCCAAGACAGTGACCCCTTGCTCAAGCCAGCAACCTCTGTGCTCAAGCCAGTGGCCATGAAGTCATGTCTATGATCTCGTGCTCAAGCTGGATGAGCCTGCACTCAAGTTGGCAACCTTGGGGTTTTGAACCTGGGTCCTCAGCATTCCAGGCTGATGCTGTAAACATTGCACCACTGCCTGGTTAAGGCTCCTATTTTTTTAAAGGGATTCACTCTGTATGTACTTGTAGATGTTGTGTGTCCATGGGAGGAGTTCAGTAGCCTTCTAAGTCACCATCTGAAATCAGAGCCAAAAATAGTTTTATTTAAATTAGCAATCAACAATAAAAAATAAAACCCAAGATTATCAAGAAAATCATGGATAATAAAAACACTGTGAAATGTAAGGGGAATAAAAGGATTTTTAAAAAAGATATATAACCATATGCAATATGTTTAGATAATTTCTCCTTATGCAGTATATTTAATGTAATCATAATGAAAACCTTTGTAGAATTAGGAGTGGGAAGAGAAATGAGGAACTTTGAAAAATGAATCTAAAATTTTCTGGACAAGTAAAAGTATGAAAATAGCTGAATTCTGCAATAGGAGATGAAGATGTAACCAAACTGAATTTGGTACAAGAGAACAGGGCCTTGGTAAACAATCCCTTAAATCAGTGGTCTCCAATCCCCGGGCTGTGGACCAGTACCAGTCCGTGGGCCATTTGGTACCAGTCAGCAGAACAAGGATAAATAACTTATATAATTTCTGTTTTATTTATATTTAAGTCTGAATGATGTTTTATTTTTTAAAATGACCAGATACCTCTGTTACATCCGTCTAAGACTCACTCTTGATGCTTGTCTCGGTCACATGATACATTTATTCGTCCCACCCTAAAGGCCGGTCTGTGAAAATATTTTCTGACATTAAACCAGTCTGTGGCCCAAAAAAGGTTGGGGACCACTGCCTTAAATAGAATTAATTCCTGGAATCTTTGGGTGAGTCTTCCTGAATAGAATCTAAAGAAATCAGAATGTATATGTGTTGTGTAGTGTTCTCTTCTTGCTAATCTGTGGCCTACCTAAATTTTGGCAAAGGCATAAGCTAATATTCATATATTTTGGAAAGAAGAGGGCATGAGACCAATACAAAAACCCATAAGGCAAAAGATTTTTGGATGTGACTTTAGGAAAAATAAAACATAAACTTAAGTAGACAGAAACTATTCTATAAATATCTAACAGAAAAATGCCAATATTCTTAATATACAAGTCACTTTCAATTTTATACAAAAAAATGACATGTAATAGAAAAATGAGTGTTTATCAAAATATCAATAGAAATGACCAATAAACCTATAAAATTACAAATAAAATAAGAGTCTATTGTTTTACAAACTATGAGCCTGAGGAAGTTTGAGGAGGTAGATAATACTGTAGATCAACAAGGGATGATGGAGACTATCGTAAATGGTGGCAGAAATGTGTCCAGAGCTGGGGAGCCTCTGAGATTTTACTAGATTGGCAGAGCTGACAAGTTAGGCTGTCACAGCTCATGAAACCTTGAGTCAGAAACAAAAGACTTGTACTCACAGCAGTAACAATATCAAGAATAGCAGCATTCTTTGTGCCAGTTCCCTATACCTCATCGCCCACAAGCTGATCCTTTACCTGGAATTTAGTCTCGGCAGATTTTTGGAAAAGGATGTAAACATGCACGCACAAACATGCACATGTGTTTTATTGCTGTGTTCTTTAGAGTACCAAAAAATTCAGAAACAACAGAAATGTGTGATGATTCAAACGATAGTGCACCCATTCAAGGGAATTTTAGGAAACCGTTAAAATGATATTTATTCACTAGAATTTAAATGTTCTAAAACTTTTATGGGGGTTGTTATGGATAGAATTGTGCCTCCCCAAAATTCCTACATTGCAGCCCTAACCTGCAAGGTGTCTGTATTCGAAGATAGGGCCTCTAAGATGGTAATTAAGGTTAAATGAGGTAATTAGAGTGTGGTACTGTGTTACAGCAGCCTAAACAAACTAATACAGGGGCTAAGCAGTAACATAAATTAGAACTCATTTATATATAATTTTACAGTTATGTTTTTACATTGAAAGCTATCTAAAAGGATGTTCACCAATTATACTCACAGTATGTCTGGTAGATTTGGGTGACATTTAACTTTATTTATTCTATTCTATATTGTTTAACATTCTACAGTAAACAGTTATTTTTTATATTCAAAAAATAAATTTTGTGTTTTGGGGAGAAGAAATGCATTTTGAACCTCACCTCAGAGTAATTTCATTTTATTTAATTCTCTGTTTTCTCACCTCCCAGCACCTTATATAATTGTAGGACTCATGATTGTCCCCTTTCAAGTAATGATTTCACTCCTAAATCAAGTGCGTCCTGAGACGAATAATCTTTGGTCTTATGAAGTGGCTCCAAATGAAAGTATGGTTGGTGACTTAGGAGACAGGACTAATACCACATATGATATATTAGATCTCAATTTGAATGTGAACTTGATCAGGTTGAACACTGCCCAGTAATTAGGTGGAGGACCATCTTTTGCTCCAATATTACAGAGATGGAAAAGCTGAGAAATAAGATTATATGACTGATCGATGGCAGAACTGAAACGTATTCGTGTGTTCAATCTTTTCATCTCATTCTTTTTTCTGAACATCTTGGAATAGGGAGGAATTTGATCAAGTAAAAATAAATATATGTGCGATGTGATAGAGGAGATCAAGGAGAAAAATGTAGACGTGTACAAGGAAGGAAGACATGAAACGATCAGGGCTTCATGATGAGAAGTGAAAGAGGACAAGCCAAGCCGCAGGCAGAGGCGGCGGGCTCAGGGCGGGGCTGCTGCCCGGAGACTGAGGCGTGCTGCGGGGACGATGAGCACAGGCGTGTGCCCTGGGAGCTGGGGAAGGCAGTGACGTGGAAAACCATTGCTTCCCAAAGCTTGATCATATTTCATCTTTTTTTTTTTTTAACTGATTGCCCCCAAAATTTCCTCTGATGTCACTTTTCTTAATATGGTCTATGAGAGTAGGAGTTGGTACATTTTAAAGAAATCAAGCCATCTTTGTGAAACCCCCAGAGGTTGAGAAAATAAACTGAATGTTGTGAAAGAAAAGAAACACTCATCCTTCTCAAAGGATTTGTTGGACTCCTTGGAGCCCACGGAACAGCTCTGTATAGTAAAATAAGTATGAGTGTTAACCAAAGGACTTTAACCAAAGAAACAGATCGATGGTTTCTACGGTCCAGAAACTACATGACACCTGACTGCTTGGAGGCGGGGACAGAGCGAGGATGAAAACACTGCTGAAGACATTTGCTCCCTACTGCATTCGGACTGGGAGCACCCATTATGCTAAGAAGTACTTTAACTTTAAAACTGTTGTATTTTCACCCTCATCTGGCACACAACATAACCCTATATGTGAGTTGGCAACCTGAGCCAGTTTGCCATATATTTTAAGGAATAAAAACACGCTGCTGGAGTGGAATGTGAATGTCTCAGAATAGAAAACAAAGCCGCGCAGCGCCGGGCGGAGACTAGAACAGGGAAAGAAGTGGGGGCCTCCTATCCTTTAAGTCTGCATGTTCTTTTCATTTCTGATTTTGAATCTGTTTTCCCAAATCTAAGTGCTTTTATCAACACATGGCCCAGCATAATTCTATATAATCTTTTTTATAATTCACATCCATATGATCACGTGATTGACTCAGTTCTTGCATCTCACAACTCGCATTCCTGAGAGGAAAGCCGGCTCGTCGTGCTCAGCTTCCATCTCAGTTCCCTTGGGACAGGCGTCTACTGTGGGTCCACTGGGTAGTGGCTAGAGCGGAAGGAAGGAGTGATGAAAGCCCCCTTCTCCATCAAGGGACTGTGGTTTGCTATTTCTAGGGAAAGTCTATATGCCCTGACTCTGTGAACAAAATTATTTTTTCAAGCTCATCGTTTTAAAGAATATATAAACCACATTTTCCAACTCATTAAGCATTTCTCAGCGGTCTTTTGATCTGGGATTCACGTTTTCTTAACGAGCACTTAAGAAATTTAGGATTGGGATTTGGGATCTCATTAGAGAAAAAAATTAAAAACCATGGGAAATGTAGGCTTCTTTCATATATTTCTTTAAGCTGTAAATGTCAATAGCCACGATGCAGTACAATTTTCACTATGTTTCTGATTCTCTTACAGGGCCTAAATTTAAAAGAAAATCAGAGGAGGTTTCTAAAGAAATATGTATATTTGAAATGATGGGACACCACTCCTCCAAAAATACAAGCCAATTTCAGAGATTAAAATTGGGCTGTAGTGCATAAAGTGTCGACCTGGAATGCTGAGGTCACTGGTTCAAAACCGTTGGCTTGCTCAGTCAAGGCACAAATGACAATAGATGAACAACTAAATTGAAGCAACTATGAGTTGATACTTCATTGCTTCTGGGAGAGGAGCCTCACAGTTCTTTCCTATCCAGGGCAGCAAGAGCACTCACATAGCTCTCTGTAATTTTGATTTCCCCTGTCCACTAGATTGAATCAGTGCTTCTCTTTCCTTTAATAAAATTGTCTCCCACAGATGTTGAGCAGCTGTCATTGTTAGATGTTCCATGAAAGATAAGCTGGGGCTAGAAATTCTTCATTTCTTTTGTTCGTATTAATCAGTCTCGTTCATTGAAAACAAAACATCCCCCTAGAAAGGAGGGGAGCAGAAAATATCAGATGAGGAAGGGAGCCAGAGAGGGTGGAAGGGTGTGATGGTGCTTTGTCAGAAGCCGTCCTACAACGGTTCCACTCTTGTGGGCATCTCGCTCCCTTGTGCATGCTACAGCTGAGGTCGTTAATAAAGTGCACTGCATCAAATAGGATTCTTAAAATTAACATACAGCACAGGTATTAAAGTTATTAGAATTTATTTAACTCGTATGCCAAAAAGAAAAAAAAATTTTTAGAGCTCACTGGCCAGTTTCCAATGGGTCTTAACTATTGTACATTGACTTATTTTGACCTGCTATTATTTTTCTGTGGAGCCTCCATGTTTAGAGAATGAGGTAGAGGGAGCACGAGTCTGAGAATGAAGCATAGCAAGAGGAGAACAATGGGTGCTTATGTCAATGAATCAGGCTTGGGTGGGGGTGGGTGGAGACACAGAGTCAAACATGGCGGCTCAGATGTCCAGTCTCCCAAAACTGCAGAGGACAGGGAGGTCTGTTACTTTGAGAATTTGATAAGCAAAATCTAACACAAGCAGAACTCGGACATATTGTGGGTTTGCTTCCAGACCACTGCAATGAAGTGGGTATTGAAATAAAGCAAGTCATGCTCATTTTGCTGATGGGGAGTCTTGCTTTCAATTAAAAAGAAAAGCATCTGTGAAGCACAATAAAGCGAAGTGAAATAAATGAGGTGTGCCTGTAGTGCACCTGATTGGATTTCTATTATATTTTTCCCGTTGTAACTAATATTCTAGATTTTGAGTTTTCACGGCAAATGAAATATCCTCAATACCTAAGTCTTGAATATTTTTTATAACACTCAAAAAAATACATTAGGTTTTCCTTGTGGTTCTGTCATAATATATGGAAATCATTTCTATAATGTTGTCAATACATCTTTTGCATTAAAATAAACCACCATCCAGGTAAGTTTCTTACAGCAAGAATAGGGAACAGCTGATGAATGCAAGGTGGTATGTGTAAGCAAGCTGTGAGGAATTTGTTTCTGTTGCTAAAAGGAAACTTTTCTGGTTTTCTAAAGGAATTATTTTTCTTTTATTAAAATGTAGCAAAATATAGAGTTTGGGGGACAGACTGTTGTCTTAAAAGTAGGAAAATATTTAAGCTACAGTAATGCGTCTTAGCTGTGATGAGTTTTGGTGGTGACTGGGTACAATATTGTCAATTTTGTATCTTCAAGAATAAATTGTCAATCTAAACTGTGGAAGAAAAAATTGTCAGCCACGTCTGTGGATAAGCAAAATTACTGATTGCATCTCAGGAAGGTGAAAGTCCTTAGGAGTGGGAGAAAATCGTCAGATGTATATTTTCAAGACAGAATCATTGGCCCTGTCAGTTAAATAACAGGTTACTGTTATTTTACTGCCGAGCTGTGAAATTTACCATTTTAATCCCCTTTGCTTTTTGAATTGACAGAGTGAACTCCACTCCCACTGTCACGTGTATGGGCACTTAGCAAGGACAGCTGTGCCACATGTACCTGTGTGTTATGACTGGGAAAACAGATACATATGGGCAACCAACCAGACAGTATATGATAAAATGTTTCTTGTGTTAATAGAGAAAGAGTCAGTAGGAGGTGGGGTGAAGGCCTGGGAGTGGGGCAGTCATTCCTAGAGCACCATATTTAACAACATGGTTAGTGACAGGTTTGTGCTAAGTCAGTAATTCCCTTCTGAGTCACGTTGTTTGCCTTTGGAGTGTGTGTGTGTGTGTGTGTGTGTGTGTGTGTGTGTGTGTGTGTGTGTGGAGAGAGAGAGAGAGAGAGAGAGAGAGAGAGAGAGGAAAGATTGACTATATTTCTACACTGGCTCCCATTCAGCTGGCAAGAGTTCTTTCTGACAGAGGAGCTTAGCCTTGACAGTAAGGAGCAAACAGATGAGTCTATCTTGTGTTCACCTAAGAATTTTCAAAGTCATATTTGAGAAACTATCCTGAATAACACTGCCAAAATGAGATAGATGCTCTATTACTGGAAGGATCTGAATTCCCTGTCCAATTACAAAAATGCTAACACTGTGTGCATTTTATGTTTGAGGTCGAAGTGGTATGCTTCAACTTCCCAGGAATTTCTGGGTTATCCCTAGAAATTAGTTGTCTGTTTTATTTTGGTTCTGTTGTGGTTTTTTTTAAATTAACTTATTTATTTTTATTGATTTTAGAGAGAGAAAGGAGAGAAATGTCGATTTTTTTTCTACTTATTTATGCATTCTCGGCTTGATTCTTGTACATGCCCTGATTCTGTTGGTTTATGACTATCACTATAAAAGGCAGGTCCAACTTTGAGTCTAAATGAAGAAAATTGGAAATATTGAGCTTCAAGATTCCTCATTTGTTCTTTAGCAAAAGTAATCTGGATACCTATGCTGTAATACACTCTGGCTAACAACTTTTCAGTGTCTTCCCAATGCCTATATAATAAAGTAAATATGCCCTTGACTAGACTCCAAGACTTTCTATAATATGATCTCCAATGGTTTTTCAAGTATGTTCCAAGTTCTTACATATACCCTCCTGGCAAACTGCTGTAATTAGTCTATATTTTCTGCATCCCCACCCTGTTGTAATCTAACCCTAACCCTAACTTTAATTCTGACCTTGAATCTTTCTATTTGAGTATTTTGGGACTTAAAACAAATGTATCTATGGAATACTACTCAGCCATAAGAAATGATGACATCGGATCATTTACAATAACATGGATGGACCTTGATAACATTATACAGAGTGAAATAAGTAAATCAGAAAAAACTAATAACTATATGAACCCATACATAGATGGGACATAAAAATGAGACTCAGAGACATGGACAAGAATGTGATGGTAATGAGGGGTGGGTGGGGGGTGGGGAGGGGGCGAGGAAGGAGAGAGGGAGGGTTGGGGGAGGGGAGGGGCACAAAGAAAACCAGATAGAAGGTGACGGAAGACAATTTGACTTTGGGGTGAGGGGTATGCAACATAATCAAATGTCAAAATAATCTGGAGATGTTTTCTCGGAACATATGTACCCTGATTTATCAACGTTACTGCATTAAAATTAATAAAAATAAGATTAAACAAACAAACGTATCTTTAGTGATATCTAATGTAGCTAAAGAGCACTCTTACGCCTTTGTTCTTTAAGTAGTTATTGTTTCTCTACTACCAAATTGATACTGGCATGCACTGTATTTTATTATTATTTATGTATTTAATGTTTTAAAAGGTAACTATGTGACTATATCTGATGTTAGTGATATAAAGATAAACAAGACATGTGCCTGTCTCTTGGCCATTGTAGATCAACAAAAGAATCAGAAGGAGACAGGTGACTGTAATAGGGGACAGAAAGTGTTATGAGGGGGGAGCACAAGGCATAATAAGAGCAGACAGGAAGAAGTTCTGACCCAGACTTAGGGTTCAAGTCAAGAGAACTCTAACCCGTGGATATGACCCTTAGGCTGATACCCAAAGAAAGGGGAAATCTTAGCTCTTGTACAAAAGTTGTGGCAGGGTCCTTATTGAACTAGCAAACTGAGTTAGGTACTTCCTATACCTCTTTCAATCTCCTTGTTCTAAACAGGTGGACTCTATGTGAGATTGAGATGGTGAGACATGAGAGGACTGCACATCATGAAGGGTAGGCTATCCCAAGGTGTTTCACATTGTTTTATAAGGAGCCACTGAAGAGAGGGACAGAAGAGGAAAGGATGGGATCAAATTTCATTTCAGAAACATCACTCTAGCATTAGAGGAACAAAATGGTAAGTTACATAACCAAACAGTGTGTGTGCCTATTGCAGTACTATATATTTTAGCATTTATCTTACGTTTTTTATTTTTTTAACAAATGAGGAGCTCACTTTATATTTCTAGCTTCTCCATGAATTCTTCTTCTTGTAGTGTTTGAGATGTATGTCAATGAATATAATTCTCACCTTAACATGTTGTTGAGTCTAAAAGACACCATCCTTCCAAGGACATGTGCAAAGCATTCATGATAAAGTAGCCCAACAGATAACAACATCCAAGTCTTTTGGTCTTGAGTACTGGTGAGGAAAGTGTATAAACCTGCTCTTTTGCTAATGTACCAGCCCCTTGTGCCAGCCTGTGAGATGCAGGAAACAATCACAGTCAGTGGAAAACAAGGGACATTAAAGGTTAAATGTAGCTCAAATAGTGAGCAGGAAATAGAAATTACGTGATTTACTGTAGTGCATTGGAGAAGTCCCACTACAGTGGCTTTGTCATTTATTATATGTTATAAATCTGTAAGTATTTATTTTATTTTATTATTTGATGACTTATTATTGAACAATAAACTCTTGTAGCAGGCATGCATTAAAAAAATGAAAAGCACATGTTTAATGAAAAATTAAGTACTGAATTATTATAGCTTGAGACAGTTAACGCTGATGGATAAACAAAATGATCAAACAAAAGATTACTAACCAAATGAAAACATAAAAATCATCAATTTCAAAATCGGTAGTTATAAGAAAACTGTATGACTACACCAATTATACGTGTGTGGACGCAGAAAGTGCATTTTTTTTATCATTCTGTGGAAATGATTATTCATTATGTCAAATGACTGCTCTAGTCATCTTCAATTCCAAGTTATCTAGGGACCCATAAGAAATGAAGTGATAATCATTGGCTCTGTTAGCAAAAGTGATATTCTCAGTTAAATTATGTTGATTTTGCATCAGTATTATCAGATACTTCAAATAGAAAATTAGGTAATTCCAATGGTCCTATCCTTTCTCCCTCTCTTTCTTTCTTTCTTTCTTTCTTTCTTTCTTTCTTTCTTTCTTTCTTTCTTTCTTTCTTTCTTTCTTTCTTTCTTTCTTTCTTTCTTTCTTTCTTTCTCTTTCTTTCTTTTAGGTGAGAGGAAGGGAAATAGTGAGACAGACTCCTGCATGCACCCTGACCAGGAGCTACCCAGCAACCCTGTTTAAGGCTGAGCTATTTTTAATGCCTAAGGCTGACACTGGGACCAACTGAGCTATCCTCAGAGTCTGGGGCCCACACTCAAACAAATCGAGTCACTGGCTGTGGGAGGGGAAGAGGGAGAGGAGGGTGAGAGGGAGAGGAAGAGAAGCAGATGGTCACTTTTCCTGGGTGCCCTGACCAGGACTCAGACCCAGGACATCCACACACCAAGCTGACACTCTAACCACTAAGCACCAGCCAGAGCCACTATTCTTAACCAATATAATTTATAGAATCAAAGAAAACTGTTTGGAATGCCATTTGTTTGGCCTTTCTGTGACTGTTATTGCACATTTAGTTTAAAACAAAGTTCAGCTTTGAAAAAGAAATTATTTTATGATAATACAAATTTTGGTGAAGAGCAGGTATGAGGTATAAACATTTATTATATTAAATTAAGAAACTTATGGAGCTGACATGTACTTGGCTTGGTTGTGGTGCACAAATTCTTTATAATTGCAGTAAAAAAGCTGTATTATGTTATGAATTAAATATATGTTGTATGTTACCAGAATAATATAAATTTATATGATGCCAATAATATTGAATAGGCAAAACTATTTTTTCATGGTAGAAGTTATATATTTTTTTCTTTGCTTCTCATCACCAATTAAACTATAAGAATGTCTGAGTCTCTGAAGGATTCTTTGTAAATCAACCTAATTGATCTACAGTAGTTTTAAAATATTTTATAAACAATTTCCTCAACTTCTAATTGCATTTTGTTAAAATAAATTGGGAATTTAAGTGCAAGTTTTAACAAATAGACCACCAAAAAATTAAGTTCTTAGCAAATTGCAGAAAAAGGGAGAAAATATCTAAGAAAGAGGAAGACATTCAAGTTTTTTTTCCCTCCAAAATAAACAAGAGAAGAATGGGAATAAATAATGATGATTCAAGTGGTGTATAATATTTTTGAAGTTTTAAATTTTGCTTTTTAATATTTCTATTTGGGGGAGGAATTTTTTAATGATGCTCTTGTTTTTAACCAGATAAATTTGTGTTCCATATGCCAGGATGGACGGATATGGAGAAAGCTTATAATTTTCAACATCTAAATTTGGTGAAACATTCAAAGGGGTCATAAATAGAGACAGATTCTTGGACAAATTTATTTTGTAAAAATATGTATCAAAGAAAGGCACTCTAAAAACTGACAAATATATATTATGTATGAAAATATTTGGGCTGGAATGCTTGCAATTTCAATATTCAAAATTTGATTTTGGTCTAGGTTTATCAGGAGCCATCATGGTATTTTCTCAATAAAAAGTACTATGGACTGTAGAGAAGAGTCAATTAAAGGTATAAAAACTTTATAATATGCAACTTTAAAGGTTTCAGATTATTTTAGGAGAGAATTAATTATTCATAAAATAATATTCATAGAGTTAAAGTAGATACAGCTGAGAAAGTGAATGTAGCACATAAATATGTATCAAGAATAATTATTCTAATAGGATTTTTAGTTTCAGATAATCCACAAAAAGAAGGATCTTTTTGCTTTAATATATGCATGAATATGTTATTTTATAGAAAAAGTTTTATTTAATGTGGTAAAAAATAGCATCAAATTTTTCATTTTAACTATTTTCAATTCAGTGGCATTAATTATGTTAACAATGCTATATAACCATAGACACTGTGTAGCTGAAAGAGAAGCTCTGTATCCACAACAGTAACTCCCTGTTCCCTTAGTCTCAGACTGCGGTAACCTCTCATCTACTTTCTGTGTGTATGAATTTGTCTGTTCTATTATTTTATATAAGTGGAATCCTACAATATGTGTCCCCTGTATCTGGCTATTTTCACTTAGCATAATGTTTTAAAGGTTCATACCCCTTGTTACATGTATTACAACTTCATTCCTCTCCATGGCTGAAGAATATTCCATAATATAAAACAGATGAATATATAAACATATGTGATATGTATATCACATGAATATATAAACAAATGTGTATCACATTTATTTATCTATTCGTCTGTTAGTGGACAATTTTTGCTATTGTGAGTAATGGCACAATGAATATTGGTGCATGAGTATTTGTTTGAGTCTGTTTTGATTTTTTTCTAAGTATATACCTAAGAGTAAAATGGTTAAACTGGGCCCTGGCCAGTGGCTCAGTGGATAGAGTATCAGCCCAGTGTATAGATATCTCAGGTTCGATTCCCAGTTAGGACACACAGGAGAAGTGACCATGTACTTTCTCTCCCTCCCTCTCCCCCTCATCTCTCTTCCCCTCCTGCAGCCAGAGGATTGATTGGTCCAACTGTTGGCTCAGGGTGCTGGTGATAGCTCAGTGGATTCAAGCATTGGCCACAGACGAGGTTGCCAGGTGGATCCAGGTTAAGACTGCCTTACTATATATATCCTTCCTCTCTCTCTCTCTCTCTCTCTCTCTCTCTCTCTCTCTCACACACACACACACACACACACACACACACACAAAATTGCTAAGCTATATGATAATTCCATGTTTAGTATTTTAAGGAACTGAAAACTGTTTTCCACAGTGGCTGTGCCATTTTACATTCCTACCAGAAATGCACAAGGGTTTCAGTTCCTTCAAGTCCTTACACTTACTATTTTGTTTTTTAAATTTATTTTATTATTATAACCTAGTAGGTATTAAGTAAGAGCTCATGGCAGTTTTGAGGAATTTTACTTATTAAAAACAATTCTCAGATAGAACTGTTTATCAGTTAACCAGTATATTAAAATCAACTTGTCAGCCAAATAATCATTTATCAAGTATGAGCGGGGGGGCAAAAAATCAAAGCTGGGAGCCTGAATGGAGATTGCTGTAGTCTGGGCACTAGATGATGACGTGCTGAACTGAGAGAGTAGCAATGTGAAAGAAATAAACAGATTTAAGAAGTAAATATCGAGAGATATGTAGCAGGTAAAGTGAATGCACTTAAAGATGACTGACATGGGGGTAGGAAAAGGAGAGAGTTAAGCATGATGTTCAAATTTCTGACTTGAGTAACGGGTGGATGGTGGGGCCATTTTCTGAGACACAAACCCTGTGAGGAGAAAGCGAAGGTGTTGGCATTAAGGTGGATAAAGATGATAAACTGGCCGTATTGAATTTGAGATCCCCTTGGAGCTATAGAATGGTGGTGCTGACCCAGCAAGCAGGTGGAGCTATGGGCTTGTAGCTCAGGAGAGAAACTTGGGCTGGTCATGGAAATTTTTGAACTACCTTTTTTTCCCCTGTGTGATTTCGATAAGAAGATGACAAGCTCCTGGAGGGCATTTTGCCCTCGTCTTGTCTTTTGTCTTGTATCTCTGTTTTTCAGCCATAGCGAATTTTAATTATTTTTCATGCTTGAAGCATTGTACTCAATTTAAGACAAATTACATAAAAGATGAATACAGTACAGTCCTTGTTTTAGATAATTTACAATCTAGGAAGGGCAAGTACATTTTAAATATATAAGTAAATGCAAAGATTAAGTAGGTGCTTTGAGGCAAGGAGGAATGGATCATTCTTTCTGACTAAGGAGACCTTAGAATGAATGGTACACCTAAAAGGACTTCACTGCTTCTTTGTTGATTGAATGAGCTAATCATGGTGGCTACATAATTTGTAGGGCCCAGTGTAACACGAAAACCTGGGGCCATTTATTCAAAAAGCAGGAAAAATTGCCCACCATAGGTACATATAAACTTCCACGACTTGGCAAGTTGTTTGCTATTTAATGTTAATCTCAGTTAAGAAAAATTAAAACTTGAGTTATTAGTATGAATTGTTCTTTTTACCTTTACATTGTGCAAAGGTAATTTAAATGTAAATAATCAAAGCATCTAATTCAATATGCAGAATCACTGAAATTATGCATTCTGAATTTTGCAGCTCATCCTCTGTCAGAGTGCTTAACACTAGCAAAAGTATGGAAACACACGAAAGAAGAGAGGATTCCCCCTGTACACAGGGATATTCCACGGACAAGCGAAATTTCTCACAGGTACCCAGGGCCTCGCCCTGCCGTGCGGTGTGGCTCCACTTCCCACCAGCAGCCAGACCTTCTGTGTTGTGTGGTGGTTGAGAGCTAGGTCTGGGCAGTTAAGCCAGGAGTACCCTTCCTAAGGACCTGTACCCCAACCTACGACACAAAAGGTAACCCCCAAGGGTCTTTACACCTCTGTACCTGAACAGGCTTGATACCTGGATCAGGGAAAAATGAGTGAAGGACTTCCCTGCTAAGAGGCCAGCCTGGGGCCTCACCTGTGGTGGCGCAGTGGATCGAGCAGTCATCCTGGAATGCTGAGGTCGCTGATTTGAAACCTCAGGCTTGCTTGGTCAAGGCACATATGAGAAGCAACAACTATGAGTTGCTTCTCTCTCTCTCTCTCTCTCTCTCTCCCTTCTCTCAAATTAAAAACAAAACAAAAACAAACAAACAAAAACGCCAATTCTGGCCAGCTGTTCACATGACACTCCATGGCACTGCCAGCCTGGGGTGGAGCCAGACTTTGCCATATTCTTCGCAGAGATGCCTCCTGGCTGTTGCCTGACCCCAACCCTCTGCCACACCCAAACCCACACTTTGCAGAGGTCGGAGGGCACTGTGGTCACTAGGTGAGGCAAAGAGAAGGCTGGGTAGGGCCAGTGCGTCAGAATCATCCTTGGGGGGTTGTGTGAGGCAGCCTGTAAGTGTCCAGCACATTTTCCATAGTTCCATCACACTTCATTTACATATACCCCAAAATTCAAAGAAATATTTTAAGAATTTTAAGAAAGTGACAGCAACAGCATTAAACCCTGAGTATGGTGCCCTGTACTGCTTGCGTGCCCGTGAAGCTAACCCTAGGTGTGATCGTTCCACCAGAAGGAGGAAACAGGTCATTGGATCCCTGGCTCCGTGCGTGTTGCAGGCCCATTCCTGCATGCTCCCTTCTTCAGAGAACCAGGAGTGTGCTCTCCCTCATGCCGTAGTTAAGCAAAACATGCACGTTTGGAAAAAGTCAGGTTAAAGTGAGCAGGTGCTACTCCAAACTGAAAAGGAGTGCCCCTTCCTCAGTTATGTGTCCTGTCTACTTACTGAGAGGGCAAGCCCTGGCAACATCTGGGATTGCATGCAGAAAGGTTTAGAGGAATCAAACCCACACGCTGGAACAATTGTGTATTCATACCCACTATTTCTTTTCCCCTTTATCACTTATTTTTCCTAGTGATGAAAAATATAAACAAACCAGGAATACACACACAAAATGTGAGTGTATTCAGTCTAGACTAAGTCTTTCGCTTGGTTCTGATTGGTCTTGGAGGGGTGGCGTGCAGGGCAGGGGAAGAAAAGCAGAAAAGACCTTATTTGGCCTTGGGAAGGAAACAAACAAGAATTATTTTACTATGTTGCATTGCACATACATCATCTGGTTTAATTCTGTTAACTCGTCAAGATAGCCATCATTACTCCTGTTTCTCCAACTGAGGACAGTAAGTTGCAGAAAGGCTAAGTGACTTGTTCATGTCCAGATGTGGCAGAACCAGAGTCTGAACCCAGCTCTGTCTGACTGAAAAGCTCACGGCTTTCTCTGAAACTAAGTTCTTGTCCTCAGGCCACAGACTTGTCTCTCCCCTGGGCCTCCAGAAGACCAAAAGTGACACATTTTCCAGGGGGCCTAATCAGTACCAAAAGAGGAGGTTTCTCCAATAACGTTTTACCAGCTCGGTCAGACGTGGAAAAACTTTCTAACCGAGTGGCAAGTATGAGATTTTGCTAAAAGAATGAGAGAGAAAGAGAAGAGGAGGAATAGACCCCCTTTCCCCATGAGGAAGTTTTTAACCTCTTGTCTTCCTCTCTCCTCCCCTGCTTCCTCCCTCCCCAGCTCCCTCAGGACTTCCTTAGCCATATGGATGTGCTGCGTCCATGTCTGTGAGCCAGAGGAGAGAGTAGGTGGTGACTTCCCAGCTCTGACTTTCCGGGGTAGAGGCTGCGCACAGCAGACTGAGGCCAAGTTCTTCCGTTTCTGGGCTCAGTCTCTCTGAAACTCTGAGGTAGGTGGCACTTCTGAGTCTCCGTCCTCATTAAATACTTGAGAAGAACATCAAGGCTGAGGAAATGTTTCTCTTGTCTTTCTTTCTCCCTTGCAGCCTCACCCCCCACACACGCTCCCCTCCCTTGTCCCCCGCCTCCCTCTGCTCTCTGACCCTATTTCCAGGACAGGTAGTGCTCTCTTGAGTCATTCTTTCTGTTTCCAGATGGCTCACATTAATAGTGACTCAGAGAAGCGGAACAGCCGCTTTTCTCTGAAAAATCTCATGGTTAGATTTAGCGAGTGGCTTCTGGGTATCTTTCTGTCCTTGGGTTGCAGAGTGTCATTCTGTGTGGCCCTGGGGTTTTCCCTCTTAATTTCTCGGTATGAATGGTTACCATGAGAGCGAGTGAGTCACCACTGTTTAACATACCAAGGCGCAGGCGAGGCTCTGTGACATCAGCTGCTGGCGTGTGCTTGTGCTTGGAACCAGACACACGCCCACCTATACCCCCACCGCTTTGCTTTGTCCTTCAGAGCCGGAAGCCCTGAATAGAACAGGATCCCAGGCTTGTGACATCAGGTATGGTGTAATGTTTTCCAACGACGCTTTTCAGAGAGACGTGTGCGGCCCAGTGAGGGGGGTTATAATGTGTCCGTGCTGTAGACTCACCGTCTTAAGCCATGTTGTTAAATCCGAGGCCGTTCTTTGTCTTTCCCTTTCACTCACCCTTTCTCACTTACTCAGACCCCTCGCCAGGCAACAAAGAAAAAATGAGCAGTGCATCTTAGCCAGTTCCTTAATGGGCCCAGACATGATCCACAGGACTCTGCTGACAGGCCTCTATCAGGCTATTAGACATATGGTCACCTGGGAGCTTTATTAAAAATCGGACAGCTGGGCCAAAGGATGAACTGCGGGGCTTCTGACTATTCTTATTGGTCAGCCAAAGATCCTATTTCCCAGATAAAACAGAATTTTTCACATCTGCCTTACTTTCTGCTAGGATCTGGAGCCTATTACCAGTTCTGTGATCCTGAGAAAATTATTTCAATTCTGTATTTCAGTTTTTTCAATGATAAAATGCAGATTAAAAACAGGACTTTCATCAAGTGATGGCCAGTGAGGACAGAAAGAGTTAATCCATGTAAAGCACTTAGATCAATGTTTGGCCCATAGTAAAATTCTTTCTAAATGTTAATAATTATTAATTTCTTCACTAAGCCTCCAGTGTAGGAACTTCCTGAGCTGAAAATATATAAGTAATATTATAGACTCCCTGGGAGATGAAAGCATAATCTTGGGAAGGTTCTGTGCCTTGACATGCAAATGCAATGACTGACAGTGTCTGTAGCACCTGGGTACTCCTTCAATATGACACTCTGTACCTGCAGTGATATTTAAGAGGAAGCCTGTAGGGGCCGGGACCCAGTCGTATCTATCCTATTTCCAGACCTTTTGGTGGTTCCTCCATAAAGCCTGGCATGTAGTAGATGCTCAGTTGAATTGCCAGTGAGGGCCATGAGTTTGAATCTTTACTATGAAAACGCCACTTCGGCTTGACTATGCAGAGCCGACTACTCCATAGCATAGTGGCGGTTGATTTCAGGCACTAATGGCTCCAAAATTCCTGTGTACTGTGATGTAAGTGTCTCAAAGACACAGAGATCTCTTTTTTAATGCTTGTATTTCCAGTGTCTAGAATAGGGGTCTGGAACCTTTTTGGCTGAGAGAGCCATGAACGCCACATATTTTAAAATGTAATTGCGTGAGAGCCATACAACGACCCATGTACGTTACGCATTATCCAATAAAAATTTGGTGTTGTCTCAGAGGACAGCTGTGACACCACCCGCAACCATGAACATGAGCGGTAGGAAATGAATGGATTGTAATATGTTATATTTTTAACGTTATTATTTTTTTTATTAAAGATTTGTCTGCGAGCCAGATGCAGCCATCAAAAGAGCCACATCTGGCTCGCGAGCCATAGGTTCCCGACCCCTGGTCTAGAACATTGCCTGGCACGTGGTCAATGACCAATAAATATTTACTGAAGGTATAACTAAAAGGAAAACATTGGAAGGGTTTGGGAAGCAATGTGTTTAGAAGAGGCACAAAGAGACTGATTTGAAGTCTGTGATTGTCTAACATAAAATTACCATTTCAACAATTTTTAGGTATATGGTTTAGAGGCATTAACTAAATTCCCACTGCTGTGTAACTATTTCCATGTTGTGTATCCATTTTTCTTTGTCAGTTTGCACTGCTGTATTATATTACCAGAGACTAGGAGGCTAAAAAGTAAACATTTTTCTCATACTTCTTGAGTCCAGCGAGTCAAAGACCAAGATGCCAGCCAATGGCCATCTTCTCAGTCTCTCCTCATTTAGTGGAGTGCAGAGAGAGGAAACAGGCTCTGGTGTCTCTTCCCATATGGATATGAACTTCATTCATGAGGACTCTAACCTCTTGACCAATCATCTCCCATAGCCCCACCTTCTACTATCATCACATTTGGAGGTTAGCATTGCAACCTATGAATTGGGTAGGGAGCACAAATATTCTATCTAGAATACCTATTCATCTATTCATCTAGAATATCTATTTATCTGTTAATGGACATTTGAGCTATTTTCACCTATTGTGAATAATGGTGCTGTTAGCTTTGGTATACATACATCTGTTTGAGTCCTCACTCTCAATTATTCTGAGTATGTACCAAGACATAGAACTGCTAGATCATATAGTAATTCTATGAGGTTTTGGAAACCATACTACTTTCCACAGTGATCATGCCCTTCTCCCTTCCCACCACAATGCACAAGACTTCCAGTTTCTCCATCTCTTCTCTTGCACTTGTTGTTATTCTGATGGGTGTGAATTAATATCTCTTGGTTTGATTTGCACTGCTCTAATGATTAATGAGGCTGAACACCTTTTTATGTACTTACTGGCCATTGGTATATCTTTCGTGGAATGTGTTTATTCAAGTTCTTTACCCATTTTTAATCAGGTTGTATGTTGTTCTGTTGTTGAGTAAGAAAATTGTTCTAAACAATAAAGTTGTTGTTTTAAATTCTTTGACTGAACCTTGTGTGATTTTAGGGATGCTTTCAGCCAGTTTATTTTCTTCTTTGCAGTGGGCCATGGTTGCCTGTTTCTTTGTTTAATTTGTGATTTTTTTGTTGTCATTGTTGAAAATTGGGCACTTGGAAAAACAGCAAACTCTTCCAGTCTTTGTGGACTGGCTCTAGGCTGGGATCGTTCTGAACCAATCAGCTGGGTGTACCCTGGACCTCAGGGTCAGCGTGACTCGTACACTTAAGGTCCTTGGGGTCTTTTCTGAGCATGTGTTTTGTCTGGGCCTCGTGTGGCTTTTTCAATCTCCTACATCCTCATACCAGACTGTTTTTGAATATTTTGCTTCTCCAAAGTGTCTCATGCCAGCTTCTTCTCAGGGCCTGGGATGGGCTCCTGTCTGTTTTCACCAGTGATCTCTTGCCCGAGATCTACTGGTCTCAGTCTCCTTGTAGCATTCACAAGCAGTTTTCACTCCTTCTCCCACCTGAGCTCTAAGGTAAAGCACAGGCAGACATTCAGGACCCCGGACACATTAGAATGCAGCAAATAAGGTATGCTCTAACTCACTGGTTTATGGGAGGGAATCAGAAACTGGAAAGCTACCTTTTCCAGACCAAGACACTGCCAGGAGGTGGTGGGGCAGGCGGGCAAGTTAAAAATACCACAAAATTTCCTACCATTTTACATGTGGCTTTTCATGACTGTGTTCTTGGTTGCTGGTAGACCTTTGACCTTTTCCCACTGCTCCTATAATGTCATTTTAGCTAGTGTGTGTGTGCGTGTGTGTTTAATGTTTCTGTGGGGAAGTGGAAGCTTGGAGATGACCAGTCTGCCATTTTTGTTGACATCTCTCCTCAATTTAGATTTTATGACTTATTTTTAGAATAGATTTGGAAAGAGTCTGGATAGAAATTGATACTTTTTGAGTGCCCTCTTTTTTTACTGAAGTTACTCTTAGGCACTATCCCAGATTACAGGATTTTGAAGCTATGAATGTAACTAGAAACTCCCATTACAAGGCTAAGTAAAGAGACTATGGAGAGTCATATCTGATGCTGGGAGAAAGTCCTCCCATAACCCCTGGTATGAGGATATTGAGGGTATTACTCACACAGTCAACATGTGTTATATATGACATCCTAAGAAAGAAGTTTTTCTCTTTACCTGATAAGCTTTAAAAGACATAAATATTCTTTGAAAAGTAGGCAAGATATTTATCATGCCCTTTTGCCTCATAAGGAACCTGAAAATCAGTTTTAGCCAAGATTTTTCATCCTACTCTGCTGTGCTGCCCTCTTCCCTTCCCTGAACACGGACAATTCATTTGTAGCTGAAAGCAGGATTTCTGCCCTGTTTGCTGATGTATTCCAAACACCCAGAATGGTGCCTGGCACAAAATAGGGATTCAATAAATATTTGTGGAATAAATGAATAGTGGGAGGAGCTAGTTTCCTATAGTATATGAAAGGAACAATGAGTATTTCCTTATCTTTTTAAAAGTTTGTTTAGTGTACTTTATAATGAAGTAGAAAATACATGCAGAAAAGGGTTCCTGTCCTCAGTATAGGTCAGTGATTTTCTATATGAACACCTCCAGATACGGAAACACTGTGCCCTCTGCCAGTCAGTACCACCACCAAGCCCCATCTTCTCTCCTAAGTGTAAACACCACCTTGACTTCCTAACTACACGGATTTGTTTTGCCTGTTTCTGAACTGTCTGTAGATTAAATCATACAATCTGTACTTTTTTCTCTTTTGTGTTTGACTTTCTGTTTTTATTGTTTGCTATTTTGTGAGATTCATCCATGATGCTGAGTAAAATTGTAGTTGAATTTTGACCTTTTGAAGTTTTAAAACGTTTAGTTTGACATTAATCAACACCAGGAAAACCCCTGATTTATACAGTAATAGCCTCCAATAAGCACCATTTTTTTTTTAAGGTTTTACAGGTCGGGGAGAAGGAAGAAAACAAGAAGTTGTTGATTCACTCTAGCTATTTATTGGTTGTTTGTCGTATGTGCCTTGACCAGGCAAGCCTCGGTTTTCAAACTAGTGCCCTCAGCATTCTGAGGTGGTGCTCTATCCATTGCACCACCACAGGCCAGGCCAAAACCAATTTTGAAGGACGTAGTGACAAACTCTATGCTGAGAAGTGATATTCATGAATGACGTTACTTAACCTCTCAACAGTTTCCTAAAGTGTAGTTAGCTCTCATCCTCCCTCCTTTCTTGATAGAGAAACTCAAATATAAAAATGTTAACTAGCTTGCTAGTAAAGAACAGGTTTGTAAATGATGAAACTCTCAACTGAAACCAAGCCCTGCCGTCAACCATGCCTATGTTTTGTTAACCACTGCTCTCATTGGCCATTCCCGTATAGGACTTCTTTAAGACACTGTTTTAAATGAATATGCATTTAGGTAAAAGTTGGGGGGAAAGCAGGGCTGTACTAATTTGGAGCTAGCTGTGTATTAGCATCTGCCCTGCGTGACAGGACAGTTTCCCAGAGCCCCTTTGCTGACTGTTTGGGTCCTTTGCCCTATGATCATCACGGCTGACTCATGGATCCAGAGCCCAGGAGAAGAGGAAGAATGGCCCTGGCCCATGTATCAAAGATTTGGGCCTCAGGATCAAATCAGGAAGGACCATCTCCTGCCATGTCCCTTTCTTTAGGCCCCAGCAGTCATGGGTCACACACCAGCTAGAGAGATCAGCCTCATACCAACTGATCTCAGTTTCTGAGTGGGAGGTGGTGACCTCAGCTGAATCAGCCCCAGCTGAGAACTGGATTCTTCTGTCAAGTGGTGAACATCTGCAGAGCGTTTCTTCAGAGGAAGCTCCCGACCTGGGACTCACTGTGTTTACCTCCCAGCTGATTTTAACACCCCGTTCAGAATGATATATGCTTTTCTCTTGTTGGATTGTCTTTGGGCCAACACTTGGCCTTCTGTTTTGTAGGCCTTCAATGCTGCAGGCCCACCTGACTGTTGCTTTCGCGTGCATTCATAGGGGATGTGAGTGAGCAAAGGCAGATCTCGGCGCCAGCTGAGGCTGTCCTCGCGTTGTGCTGTCTCACCCACGGCCTGTCCTTGGTGAGGCGAGACATACTCCAATTTTTCATTCTCCGTTAACCTTCACAGTTTTGTTTTTCTAATACAGGCTTTATCTGCTCAGTTTACAGATTCAACTAACATTTAACTATTAGTGTAGATTTTTCACTTCCACGGTTTGGGGGAAATGCATGCCTTCTGTCTCTTAGTCCCTTCCCTTAATTCTCTTATTTCCAGGCTCCACCCTCTGGGGTGAGCTTTTGGTGTCATCAGCCTCTTTTGTCTGCATAATACTTTCCTTTATCTCTCTGTTGCTTTAAAAGAGATGTACTCTCTGTGGTTTTATGATCGTGACCTTTGCTTATTTCTTCTGCTGATCTAACTCTCTTTAAAAGTCACCTTTCTCCCACTCTTCCTTTTCTGTTCTACTTCCTCTTGTCTCAGAGCATGATTTTAAGGTGCAAGTACAAATTCTTGCTCTTTGAATTGTCTAGAAGAGACGAGCTGATTGGGACACCGTATTGCTTAGCACAGTGGTCCTCATCTACACCTTTGTGAGAGGGATGCTGCTATTGCCATTTAATAGAGGGGAAGAAATTGTGCTAAAACACACAGGGCTTGGAGTCCAACTCATATTATGAAAGCCCAAATTTTGTCTCTTTTACCCCATTGCCACCAAACTATTTATTTTTTTACTTGTGGTATAAGAATGCTGTTCAGAGGAGAAAGGTCTTATTTTATAATCTGTAGAGTGAGCTCCCTAAAGTGGAGGTCCCTCGGGGCAGTACTTCCCTGTTCATTACCTAGCCCAGTGCCTGGCCTTCCAAACCCAGCTCAGGGCTCTAGCTGCCTTCCCTGGGAGCGGCCCCCCAGTGCCTGGTCTTCCAAACCCAGCTCAGGGCTCTAGCTGCCTTCCCTGGGAGCGGCCCCCCAGTGCCTGGCCTTCCAAACCCAGCTCAAGGCTCCAGCTGCCTTCCCTGGGAGCGGCCCCCCAGTGCCTGGTCTTCCAAACCCAGCTCAGGGCTCCAGCTGCCTTCCCTGGGAGCGGCCCCCCAGTGCCTGGTCTTCCAAACCCAGCTCAGGGCTCTAGCTGCCTTCCCTGGGAGCGGCCCCCCAGTGCCTGGCCTTCCAAACCCAGCTCAGGGCTCCAGCTGCCTTCCCTGGGAGCGGCCCCCCAGTGCCTGGTCTTCCAAACCCAGCTCAGGGCTCCAGCTGCCTTCCCTGGGAGCGGCCCCCCAGTGCCTGGTCTTCCAAACCCAGCTCAGGGCTCCCGCAGCCTTCCCTGTTCATTACCTAGCCCAGTGCCTGGCCTTCCAAACCCAGCTCAGGGCTCCCGCAGCCTTCCCTGTTCATTACCTAGCCCAGTGCCTGGTCTTCCAAACCCAGCTCAGGGCTCCAGCTGCCTTCCCTGGGAGCGGCCCCCAGTGCCTGGTCTTCCAAACCCAGCTCAGGGCTCCCGCAGCCTTCCCTGTTCATTACCTAGCCCAGTGCCTGGTCTTCCAAACCCAGCTCGGGGCTCCTGCAGCCTTTCCTGGGAGCGGCCCCCCAGTGCCTGGTCTTCCAAACCCAGCTCGGGGCTCCTGCAGCCTTTCCTGGGAGCGGCTCCCCAGTGCCTGGTCTTCCAAACCCAGCTCGGGGCTCCTGCAGCCTTCCCTGGGAGCGGCCCCCAGTGCCTGGTCTTCCAAACCCAGCTCGGGGCTCCTGCAGCCTTTCCTGGGAGCGGCCCCCCAGGGCCCCATGTGCAGTTTGCTCACGTGCCACTTACACTGTCATCTCATTCTGTGGGCCATCCCCACCTCCCATCACCAGCCTCTTAAGTCTGGCAGTGCTTCCATATGTCTTATCTTCCAAACTACCCTGAACATAGTTTGCATCCAAAATATACCTATATTTTGATAAACTGAGTAGACCACATCTCTGGATTACTTTGTAGATTGTGGCTATTCTCTTTCATTTTGGATTTTGTCTTTTTTTTTCTTTTACTTCCTGAAGTCCAAGGATTTGCTCTTGAGTTTCTCTTCTTCCTTCCTACTCAAAGTCCTGAGATGTTTCCAGGCTGCGTAAGTGTCACCTTCCCAAGCACTCCTGGCTATGTCTTCCTCCTCTGAATTCCCATGCCTCTTAACAGGAACAGCCTTTGCAGACTTGTGCTAACAAAGTTTCACAGTAAATTCTTTCAGGGAACACTTATGTAACCTCATGTGAACTCCTCTTACATTCCGGGCACTCAGTTAGGTGATGAGGGGATAAAACCAGGGCCCAAAGAGACCCCAGTCCCTGCCTTCAGGGAGCTAAGCCAGCCATTGCAGCCCGAAGAGTGGAAGCCGAGGAGAGACGAGTCTGCTGGGGAGGATGGCACTAACGCCAGTTGGAGGAGTTGGGGAAAGTTCTCGTTAAGAGTTGCTGCTGTGAGCAAACTAAAATGTGTTCAGGCCCTGGCTGGGCAGCTCAGTTTGTTAGAGCATCATCCTGATATACCAAGGTTGCGGGTTCGATCCCCGGTCAAGGCATGTACAAGAATCAACTAATGGCTGTATAAATAATTGGAACAGCACATCGATGTTTCTCTCTTTTCCTCTCCCTTCCTCTCTCTCTAAAAATCAATCAATAAAAAGAATTAAAGCATGTTCAATATGACTAGAATATACAGTGGACTGAAGAGAGAGGTACATAATATGTGGTCCCAGCAGTGGGAAAAGATTTGACCAGAAACAAAAGCAGGCGCCTCTCAGAGGGAGCCTGTTTGAGTGCTGCCTGTCTTGAGACAGAGAACAGTGAGAAACCCTTAAAAGGAACTGGTTCGAGGTGGGGGTTGTTCTGAAAGCCTGTCACCCTGACTTTGTCCTAAGGTCTTTGCAGGCAGACCCTCGTGCGGCTGTGCTACTTTGAACATAATTACTTAGCCTATTGATAGCGACATGGTATCGGGCCGGAATCTTGGCCCTCCTCCTCTCAGCCCATGTCCGAAAGGGGCTGAAGCAGGCGGAGGGGCCAGGCCACATTTGCATGTTTCCTCTGTGTTCTGGGCACTTTGCTACACATTATTTTATGTAAATTATTTTATTTAATGTCCTCAATAACTTTGCATCAAAGTTGCTTTTTCTCATTTTCAGCTGTATCAATAAACCTTAAAGAGTGATGATTTGATCAGTAACAATATCTAATACTAATTATTAGATATACTGAATTACTGCCATTGAAGTAGCCAAGAAACAACCAACCAAATCACAATTTACACTCAGCTCCCTGTTAAACCTCGCTTCACAGAAGGACTTTAATTAAAAATGTACCTAATGTTATATTCTGCTGGGCCTTTTTTTTTTTTTTTTTTTTTTTGACAGAGACAGAGAGAGAATCAGATAGAGACAGATAGACAGGAAGGGAGAGAGATAAGAAGCACCAATTTTTTTTTCCATTGTGGCACTTTAGTTGTTCATTGATTGCTTTCTCATATGTGCCTGGATGGTGGGCCTTTAGCAGACCGAGTAACTCCTTGTTCAAGCCAGTGACCTTGGGTCCAAGCTGGTAAGCTTTGCTCAAACCAGATGAGCCTGTGCTTAAGCTGGCGACCTCAGGGTTTCGAACCTGGGTCCTCCGCATCCCGTCCAATGCTCTATCCACTGTGCCACCGCCTGGTCAGGCCTGCTGGGCCTTTGTATTATGTATGATCATGATGCTTCCTGGTAAAAAATAATATGTTGTTGTTATTGCTGTTTTTAGATTGTATTTATTGATTTTTGGTGAGAGGGGAGAGTGAGAAAGAAAGGGGAAAAGCAGGAATCATCTACTTGTAGTAGTTGAAAAATAACATGTTCATGTTTGGGGTAACAGATATTTTCTGACTCTATACTTTATAAATTATGTTTTTAAAATTTGGAACATGAGCCTGACCTGTGGTGGCGCAGTGGATAAAGCGTTGACCTGGAAATGCTGAGGTCACTGGTTCGAAACCCTGGGCTTGCCTGGTCAAGGCACATATGGGAGTTGATGCTTCCAGCTCCTCCCCCCTTCTCTCTCTCTCTGTCTCTCTCTCTTCTCTCTCCCTTTCTGTCTCTCTCCTCTAAAAATGAATAAATAAAATAAAAATTAAAAATTAAAAAAAAAAAATTTGGAACATGAACTGTCACTGTACAAAATGTTTATGATAATTATGAATGAGTTTTATATATGAAGGATCTACTAGCATCTCTGCTTAAGCATACCCCTCACTTTAGTTAGAAATAAAATTCATTTGTATTGTAACAAAATGACATTTCCTTAATGTAGCAATGGGATGAATGAGGTCAGTAGGGTTTTACGTCACCCTTTCTTTGGCTTCCATTATTGACTTTGAAAAGCCTTGTAAGAAATGGAGGAAGGCCTGGGTTGCTCCTCTCTGCCTTGTGATCTCAGTTAAGATGTGTTACTTCCCTAGGATTTAGTTTCTTAATCAATTTTTTTTAATTTAAAGAAGCCTCTTGCCTACTCAATAACATCATTCCAGAAATTGTTCTTTCATTTTTCATCCTGCGTTATCAACTTCCCACCTCTGCTGGATGAATCCCATCTGCAAACAGAGATACTATGTAATTGGGATGTCATTAGAAAGTCTTTGCCTTGGCTCCCTACCCTTGGCTCCCTATCACATTTCTCTTCTTTCATTATAGAAAAACTCCTTGAAAGAACCACATATGTTCACTGGCTGAAACTCTTTTTCACTTCTAGAACTCTCTTCACTCTGGCTTTGGCCCTTGCTATTCCATATGAACAAGTCCCATGAATGTCAGCCAAGACCTCCTTGGTTCTGAATCCAGTGGTCCACTCTCAAGCCTGATCAAACCTTTGGTCTTAAAGCCCTTTCCTGGCTTGGTTTCTACAAAACCTCTTCAGTCCAACCCATTCTCACCGACTTCATTAACTGCTCTTCTCTGTCTTCTGTGAGGTTTCTTTTCTACTTCTCAATCTCTGAATATTGGAATGGCCAGGTCTCAGTCCTTGGGCATCTTTCTTCTTCTACCTATAATCCTTCTTAGGTGATCTTATAATAGTTTTTTTTTCTTTTCTTAAGGTCTTATTTATTGATTTTAGAAAGAGAAAAGAGAGAAAGTCCAAGGGAGGAGCAGAAGCATCAACTTGTAGTGATTGCTTCTCCTGTGTGCTCTGACCAGGCAAGCCCAGAACTGTGAACCGGTGACCTCAGCATTCCAGCTCAATGCTCTGTGCCGCCACAGGTCAGACTGTTATAATAGTTTTAATACAATTTAATGGTGATGATCCTGCATTGTGTCTCCAGCCACAATTCTTTCCTAAACTCTAGATTTTGTTTCCAGCTGACTTTCAATACCCCTACTTGGATGTTTAGCAAGTATCTCAAAGTCAACATCTCTGAAACAAAACTCCTAACCTTTTCTACCCCAGCCTTCTCTTTTTAGTATTCCTACTTGAGTTTCATTTTTGCCTCCTGAGTAAATAGCAATTCCAATCTTCCAGTGCTCAAGTCAAAAAAGAATATTGAAAGTCATTTTTTAAAAAAGAAAAAGATCAAAAAAAGAAAAAGAAAGTCATTCTGACTTTCTTTCACTCTTTTATTTTTGGTTCAGTCACTTCTCGTCCCCTGTAGATCCTGGTCTCTTACTTATTACAGTGGCCTCCTATCTATACAGTTTCCTTATTTGTGTCCTTGCCTTTTTCAAATTTTAATTTTAAAAACACTTTTACTAAGCTACAATTAACATGTAACACTGTATGACTTTAGAATGTACAATGTGTTGATTTGATACACTTATATACTGCAAAATAATTGCTATCATAGCATTAGATAACACCTGCTATCATATAGTTACCATTGTGTGTGTGGTAAGAATCCTTAACATCTATTCTCTTAGCAATATTTAATATATGATACAATATTAATAGCCAAAATCACCATGTTGTACATTATTTCTTAAGAACAAACTTATTTATTTTTCTCAATAACCATAGGTGTTTTCTTCCTTCCTTCCTTTCTTCCTCCCTCCCTCCCTTCCTCCTTTTCTTCCTCCCTCCCTCCCTCCCTTCCTTCCTTCCTTCCTTCCTTCCTTCCTTTCTTCCTTCCTTCCTTCCTTCCTTCCTTCCTTCCTTCCTTCCTTCCTTCCTTCCTTCCTTCTTTCCTTCCTTCCTTTCTTCCTTCCTCTGAGATAGAGGGAGAGTCAGAGAGAGGTACAGATAGGAACATACAGACAGAAAGGGAGAGAGATGAGAAGCATCAATTCTTTGTTGCAACCCCTAAGTTGTTCATTGATTGCTTTCTCATATGTGTCTTGACCAGGGCTACAGCAGACCAAGTAACCCCTTGCTCAAGCCAGTGACATGGCTCAAGCCAGTGACCTTGGGGTCATGTTTATGATCCCCCGCTCAAGCCAGTGACTCCTTGCTCAAGCTGATGAGCCCGCACTCAAGCTGACAACCTCAGGGTTTTGAACCTGGGTCCTCCGTGTTCCAATCTGACACGCTATCCACTGCTCCACCATCTGGTCAGTCAACCAAAGGTGTTTTCATTTACTATTAGGAGAGGTTTGGGCATCAATTAGGTGCTCAACAGAGATTTCTTAAATATATAAATTAAAACAAACACACACAAAAACAAAACAACAACAAAATGTTGTACCTTAGATTGTGAAACTTGTAACTGGAAGTTTATACCCTTTGACCAGTATCTCCTTATTTTCCCAATTCCAAACACCTGGTAACAACCACTCTACTCTCTGTTTCTAAGTTTGACTCTTTTTTTTTAAGATTTTATTTTTTTATGTTTACAGAGAGAGGATTAGGGGATCAAGAAATATTTGCTTCACTCTAGCTGTTCACTGGTTGCTTGTGTGTGTGCCTTGACTAGGCAAGCCCAAGGTTTCAAACCTGTGACCTAGTGTTCCTGGTCAGTGCTCTGTCCACTGTGCCATCACAGGTCAGGCATGAGTATAACTTTTTTAATTAAAAATTTTTTTCCATTGATTTGAGGGGGAGAAGGGGAAGAAGAGGGAAAGAGAGAGAGAGAGAGAGAGAGAGAGAGAGAAAGAGAGAGAGAGGCATCAAGTCATTGTTCCCTTAGTTGTGTACTTGTTGATTATTTCTGTAAGGTGCCCTGATATGGGATTGAACTTGTGACCTCTGGTGCATGGGGATGATGCTTTATCCATTGAGTCACCCAGCCAGGGCCTGAGTTTGACTTTTTTAGATTTCACATATGAGTGCAATCACAGAGTGTCTTTCTCTTACTTATTTCACTTAGCATAAGGACCTCAAGTATCATCTGAGTTGTTGCAAAAAGCAGAATTTCATTCTTTCCCATAGCTGGATAATATTCATTGTATATAGTCTTTAGCTAAACTTTCACTTTCCACGGTTTCAGTTATCTGCAGTCAACCACAGTCTGAAAATACCAAATGGAAAATTCCAGAAATAGAAACATTTAGGGAAATTCAAAGATGGCGACAGAGAGGCAGATGTTCCAACTGCCACCTCTAGAACCAAATTGGATTACAATTTAATTTGAGAACAATCATCTTGAAAAACCAACTTGGAACTAAATGAAGAGGAGTCTATGACCAAGGATCACAGAAGAAGTCACATGAGACTGGTAGGAAGGGTGGACACGGAAAGGGCTGCCTTGCTCCCAGGAGCTAGCAGTGGCAACGGATTTGGAGGGACTCCCACTGCAGGGAGGTTCACCCTGAGAAGTGCAGGTCCTAAGCCCCAGGCCAGAAGCCCAGCCTAGAGCCCCAGAGCCTAGAAGAGGTGCCCACACAGCATTTAGAGGTGAAAAGAGCTAAGGTTTCTGTCTGCAAGAAAGGGATAGGAGCTCTCAATAATGCAGGCTCCATCTTAAAGGGCCCACGCAGAAAATCTTGTTCACAGCCACTTAACCAGAGCTGTGGCAGAGGGAGATCTGAGAGGACTAGAGTTCTGTGAGGAGAGTGTAAAGTTAGTGGCACAGGGAGTGACACCATGGGGGATAGCCACCTTTACCCCTATACTGAGTCATTCTCCATACTGCAGTCCTCATCTTTCTTGGGTGGAGCTTTCCCCTTCTGTACAGCATTAGCCTGGGAGAAAGCAACTGCCCCACCCTCAGTAATTCTTCCTGCCCCACCCTATGGAGACTGGGTTGTCCCAAGATGCCAGGAAGCAGGGGCATATCAGTGACTCAGTTTTCTGGCTTTGATGCCAGAGTTTTCCTTCCCAGCATGCTTGCTAGGCTATGACTGGTATTTCTGCCCCATGGGAGACTCAGTAGAAACTGTCCAGACTGCAGGCAGACCACACCTCTGGGTCTCAGAGGACACACCCACTGGAATTCTGGAGCCACACCCTGCTGAGATCTGTGAAAAAAGTCTGGACAGACTGAGACCTGTGGCCGAGGGCAAAGTCAGATCCATTATCCTTCCTAATCCCTAAATTGCCTGGGCTCTAGACTCTACCACAGGTTTTATTCCTAGAACAAGGACTCAGGTGGCCAGAAGGTCAGTACCACTGAGCTCATCTTCCTCATAAGGATGCCACAACAAATTTCAAAGCCAGACAGCATTACCTAATACACAGACAAAATGGACAAAGAAATATGACTCAAATAAATCAACAAGAGAAATTCTCAGAAAAAGAACTAAATGAAATGTAAGTAACAAAACTACCAGATACAGAGTTTAAAATAATGATTTTTAGGATGCTAAAGATCTTAGAGTGACATGGTCACAATGAAAACTTAAACAAAGAGATAGCAAGCATCAAAAAGGACATTGGAATCATAAAAGAGAACAATTCAGAAATGAAATATCAGAAATGAAGACCATACTAGAAGGAATCAACAGCAGGTTGGATTAAGAAAAGGACTGAATCAGTGATTTAGAAGACAAGATAAATGTAAGCACAGAGGCAGAGCAGCAAAAAAAAAAAAGAGGCTCAAAAAGACAGGAAACTTTGAGAGAACTCTGAGACAACATGAAGAGAAATAACCACATTATAAGGGGTTCCTGAAGGAGAAGAGAACAAACAAGGGATAGAGAACCTATCTGAAGAAATCATAGCTGAAAACTTTCCTAAATTGATGAAGGAAAAAGTCACACAAGTTCAAGAAGCACAGAGAGTTCCATTAAAGAGGAACCTAAGGAGGCATACACCAAGACACATCATAATTAAAATGTCAAAGTTAAGAGACTAAGAAAAAATACTAAAAGCTGCAAGAGAAAAGCAATTAATTACCTACAGAGCAGCCCCCATAAGGATGACATCTGATTTCTCATCAAAAACACTTGAGGCCTGAAGGGACTGGCCAGAAATATTCAATGTGATGTAAAACAAGAATCTACAACCAAGACTACTTTATCCAGCAAGGCTATCATTTAAAATTGAAGGAGAAACACAAAGCTTCCCAGACAAAAAAAGACTCAAGAAAATCATTACAATCAAACCAGTACTGCAAGAAATGTTAATGGGCCTGCTATAAAAAGTGCAAAAGATAAAGGAAATAAAGAGAAAGAGGATTCTGGGTTTAAAGAATAACATGGCAATAAATAAGTACATATCAATAATAACCTTAAATGTAAATGGATTAAATGCTCCAATCAAAAGACATAGGGTAGCTATATGGATAAGAAAACAGGAAATGTACATGTGCTGTCTACAAGAGAACCACCTGAGAACAAAAGATATACATAGACTGAAAGTGAAGGGATGGAAAAAATATTTTATTCAAATGGAAAAAAAAAGCTGGGATAGCAATACTTATACCTGACAAAATAGCCTTTAAAAGAAATGCTATAGTAAGGGATAAAGAAGGTCAACGTAAAATGATAAAGGGAGAAATCCAACGAGAGGATATAACCATTGTAAATATGTATACACCTATTATAGGTGCACCTAAATATATAAAGCAGATTTTGATGGACATAAAGAGCAAAATCAACAGCAATACTATAATATTGATATTAGGGGATTTTAATACCCCACGAACATCAATGGATTGATCCTCCAGACAGAAAATTAACAAAGAGACAGAGGCCTTAAATAACGCACTAAATTGACTGGATTTAATTGATATCTTTGGAACCTTGCACCTGAAAGCAGCAGAATATACTTTTTTTTTCAAGTGCTCATGCTACATTCTCTAGGATAGACCACATGTTAAGACACAAAACAAGTCTTAATAAATTTTAAAAGACTGAAATTATATAAAGCATCTTCTCTGATCACAATGGCATGAAACTAGATATCAACTACAATAGAAAAATTGAAAAATATTCAAACACTTGCAGGCTAACTAGAGTGTTATTAAATAATTAATGAGTTAACTATGAGATCAAGGAAAAAATAAATAATTTTCTGAAAGAAATGAAAATGAACATAAAACAACTCAAAATCTATGAGACACAGCAAAAGCAGTCCAGAGAGGAAAGTCATTGCATTACAGGCATACCTTAAGAAGGAAGAAAAAGTTCAAATAAACAACCTAACCCTGTGCCTAAAAGAACTAGAAAAAGAACAACAAGTCAACCCCAGAAGAAGTAGAAGGAAGGAAATAATAAAGATTAGAGTGGTAATAAATGACATAGAGGCTAAAAAAAGAATACAGATGATCAATAAAACCAAGAGCTAGTTGTTTTGAAAAGTATAAAAGATTGATGAACCTGTAACCAGACTTATCAAGAAAAAAAGAGAAAGGATCCAGATAAATAAAATTAGAGATGAAAGTGGAGAAGTAACAACTGATACCACAGAATACAAAGGATTGTAAGAAATTATTATGAAGATTTATATGCCAAAATATTGGACAACTTAAGTGAAATGTATAAATTCCTAGAAACATACAATCTTCCAAAACTCAATCTGGACGACTCAGAAAACCTAAACAGAAGAATTCCAAAAGAGATTGAAACAGTTATCAAAAAACTCCTAGCAAACAAAAGTCCTGAACTGGATGGTTTCACAGGGAAATTTTACCAAACATTCAAAGAACTAAAACCTATCTTTCTCAAGCTATTTCAAAAAATTCAAGAGGAGAGAAGGCTTACAAACTAATTTTAAGAGGCAAGCATGATACTCATTCCAAAACCAGGTAAAGATACTACAAAGAAAGTAAACTATAGGCCAATATCCCTGATAAACTTAGATGGTAAAATTCTCAACAGAATATTACCAAACCAGATCCAGCAATACATTAAAAAGATCATACATCATGATCAAGTGTGATTTATTTTGGGGAGGCAAGGTTGATATAATATTCATAAGTAAATAAATAAATGTGATTCCTCACATAAAGGAAAGGAAGCATAAAAATCACATGATAATATCAATAGATGCAGAAAAAGCATTTGATATAACCCAGCACCCATTTATGATCAAAACTCTGAGTGAAGTGAAAATACAGGGAACATACCTCAACATAATAAAGGCCGTTTATGACAAACCAACAGCCAACATCATACCTATTGGCAAAAAATGAAAAGCAATCCCCTTAAGATCAGGAACAAGACGGGGTGCCCCTTTCACCACTCTTATTCAACATCATTCTCGAAGTCCTAGCCACAGCAATCAGACAAGAAAAAGAAACAAAAGGCATCCAAATTGGAAAAGAAGAAGTAAAACTGTCATTATTTGCTGATGACATGATACTGTACATAGAAAACCCTGAAGTCTCAGACAAAAACTACTCGACCTGATAAATAAATTCAGCAAGGTGACAGGATATAAAATTAATATTCACAGAAATCAGTTGCATTTTTATATACCAACAATAAACTGTCAGAAAGAGAAATTAAGAAAACAATCCCCTTCACTTTGCAAAAACAAAAAATTAAAGTACCTAGGAATAAATTTAACCAAAGTGGTAAAAGACTTGTATTCAGAAAATTATAAGACATTGAAAAAAGAAACCAAAAAAGGTACAAACACCTGGAAGCATATACTGTATTCATGGATAGGAAGAATAAACCTCATTAAAATGTCTATACGGTCCAAAGCAATCTATAGATTCAATGCAATTCCTGTTAAAATACCAATGGCATACTTCACAGATCTAGAACAAATATTTCAAAAATTTATATGGAACCAAAAAAGAACCTGAATGATCTCAGCAGTCTTGAAAATGAAGAACAAAGTGGGAGGTAACACACTTCCTGATATCGAGTTATACTACAAGGCCATTGTAATCAAAACAACTTGGTATTGTTATAAGAATAGGCATATGGAACAGAACAGAGAACCCAGAAATAAATCCACGCCTTTATGGTCAATTGATATTTGACAAAGGAGGCAAGAGTATACAGTGGAGTAAAGACAGTTACTTTAATAAATAATGTTGGGAAAATTGGACAGGTACTTCAAAAAATGAAACTAGACCACCAATTTACATCATTTACAAAAATAATCTCAAAATGGATAAAAGACTTAAATGTAAGTCACAAAAACCATGAAAATTTTGGAAGAAAACATAGTAAACACTCCAATATCTCTCATAGCAATATTTTTGCTGATATATCTCCATGGACAAGTAAAATAAAGGACAAAATAAACAAATGGGACTATATCGAACTAAAAAGCTTTTGCCTGACCAGGCGGTGGTGCAATGGATAGAGCATTGGACTGGGATGCAGAGGACCCAGGTTCGAGACCCCGAGGTCACCAGCTTGAGCACAAGCTCATCTGGTTTGAGCAAAAGCCCAACAGCTTGGACCCCAGATCGCTGGCTCTAGCAAGAGGTTACTTGGTCTGCTGAAGGCCCGTGGTTGAGGCACATATGAGAAAGCAATCAATGAACAACCAAGGTGTTGCAATGTGCAATGAAAAACTAATGATTGATGCTTCTCATCTCTCTCCACTCCTGTCTATCTGTCCCTGTCTGTCCCTCTCTCTGACTCACTCTCTCTCTGTAAAAAATAAATAAATAAATAAATAAATAAATAAATAAATTAAAAAAACAACAACCAGATATTGTTGTGAAGATATATATAAAAAAAGCTTTTACACAGCAAAAGACACCATTAACAAAATAAAAAGACAAACTACATAATGGAAGAATATATTCGTCAATATATCTGATAAAAGGTTAATAACAAAATTTATAAAGAACTTCCAAAACTCAACACTAGGAAGGTAAAAAAAAATGGGCAAAGGGCCTCACCAGGTAGTGGCACAATGGATAGAGTGTTGGACTGGAACTCAGAGGACCCAGGTTTAAAACCCTGAGATCCCTCCCTAGCTTGAGCATGGGTTCATCTGCCTTGAGCATGGTCTCATCAGCATGAGCGCGGGCTCACCAGCTTGAGTACGTGGTCCCTGGCTTGCTTTTGGGATCATAGACATGACCCCATGGTTACTAGCTTGACCCATAGGTCACTGGTTAGAAGCCCAACCTCACTGGCTTGAGCCCAGGGTTGCTGGCTTGAGGAAGGGGTCACTCACTCTGCTGTAGCCCCCCAGTCAAGGCACATATGGGAGAACAGTCAATGAACAACTAAGGTGCTGCAATGAACAATTAATGCTTCTCATCTCTCTCCCTTCCTATCTGTCTGTCCTTATCTGTCCCTCTCGCTTCTCTGTCACACACACACACACACACACACACACACACACACACACACACACACACAAAAAGAATCAACAACAAAAAAGTGGGCAACGGAACTGAATAGACACTTCTCCAAAGAGGACATACAGATGACCAATAGGCATATGAAAAAATGTTCAATATCACTAATCAAAGAGAAATGCAAATTAAAACCACAATAAGATATCACCTCACACCTGTCAGAATGACTTTCTTTTTATATTATTGATTTAAATTTATTGTGTTTACATAGATTCAAGTGACCCACTGAATACACCCCCCCCCCCGCCATTTTCCACTCAACATCCCCTTTGCCTTCTTCCCCCAATGTCTCCTCCTTCCCTCCAGGATTTGCTTTTCTGCTCTCTATAATGATGTGTTATGTATATATAATTTCACCAATCTCTTTCCTTTCTCTGATCCCATCCTCTCATCTCCTTTCCCTCTGTCTGCTTTCCCTCTGGTCCCTTTAATCATGCCTATACCTCTATTCTGTTCCTCAGTTCACATTGTTCATTGGATTCCTCAAATGAGTGAGGTCATATGATATTTTTCTTTTTCTGCCTGGTTTATTTCACTTAACATAATAGTTTCCATGTCCATCCATGTTGTTGCAAAAGATAAAATTTCCTCCTTTTCATGGTCCCATAGTATTCCATAGTATATATGTACCACTGTTTTTTAATCCACTCGTCTACTGACAGACACTTGGGCTGTTTCTAGATCTTCGCTATTGTGAACAATGTGGCAATAAACATGGGGGTATATTTCTCTTTTTGAAACAGTGCTATGGTGTTCTTGAGGTATATTCCTAACAGTGGTATAGCTGGGTCAAAAGACAGTTTGATTTTTAATTTTTTGAGGAATCTCCATACTGTTTTCCACAGTGGCTGCAGCAGTCTGCATTCCCACCAGCAGTGCAGGAGGGTTCCCTTTTCCCCACATCCTCTCCAGCACTTATTCTGTGTTGTTTTGTTGATGAGTGCCATTCTAACTGGTGTGTGGTGATATCTCATTGTGGTTTTAATTTGCATTTCTCTAATGATTAGTGATGTTGAGCTTTTTTTTATATGCCTTTTGGCCATCTGTATGTCCTCTTTGGAGAAATGTCTTAATTTCTTTTGCCCATTCTTTGATTGGATTGTTTATCTTTCTGGTGTTGAGTTTTACAAGTTCTTTATAAATTTTGGTTATTAACCCCTTATCAGATGTATTATCAAATATGGTCTCCCATTGTGTAGTTTGTCTTTTTATTCTGTTCTTATTGTCTTTAGCTGAGCAAAAGCTTTTTATTTTTTATTTTTTAATTTTTATTTTTTGTGGCAGAGAGAGAGAGAGTCAGAGAGAGGAACAGGTAGGGACAAACAGGAAGGGAGAAAGATGAGAAACATCAATTCTTTGTTGCGGCTTCTTAATTATTCATTGATTGATTTCTCATATGTGCCTTGATTGGGGGGCTACAGCAGACTGAGTGACCCCTTGTTCGAGCCAGTGAATTTGGGCTCAAGCTGGTGAGTCTTGCTCAAACCAGATGAGCCCACACTCAAGCTGGCGACCTCAGGGTCTCAAACCTCGGTCCTCCACATCCCAGTTCGATGCTCTATCCACTGCACCACTGCCTGGTCAGGCTGTGCAAAAGCTTTGTAGTTTGATATAGTCCCATTTGTTTATCCTGTCTTTTATTTCACTTGCCCATGGAGATAAATCAGCAAATATATTGCTGCGAGAAATGTCGGAGAGCTTACTGCCTATGTTTTCTTCTAAGATGCTTATGGTTTCACAGCTTACATTTAAGTCTTTTATCCATTTTTAGTTTATTTTTGTGACTGGTATAAGTTGGTGGTCTAGTTTTATTTTTTTGCAGGTAGATGTCCAATTTTCTCAACACCATTTGTTGAAGAGGCTGTCTTTACTCCATTGTAAGCTCTTACCTCCTTTGTCAAATATCAATTGTCCATAAAGGTGTGGGTTTATTTGTGGGTTTTCAGTTATGTTCCATTGATCTATATGCCTCTTTTTATGCCAGTACCAAGTTGTTTTGAGTACAATGGCCTTGTAGTATAACTTGATATCCGGAAGTGTGATACCTCCCACTTTATTCTTCCTTTTCAAGATTGCTGAGGCTATTCCTGTTGTCTTTTGGTTCCATATAAATTTTTGGAATATTTATTCTATATCAAAGTCATTGGTATTTTAATAGGATTTGCATTGAATTTATAAATTGCTTTGGGTAATATAAACATTTTAATTATGTTTATTCTTCATATCTATGAACATGGTATATGCTTCCACTTGTTTGTATCTTCCTTGATTTCTTTTATCAATGTTTTATAATTTTCTAAGTACAAGTCTTTAACCTCCTTGGTTAAATTTACTCCAAGGTACTTTTGTTGTTGTTGTTGCAATAGTGAAGAGTGTTGTTTTCTTAATTTTTCTTTCAGACAGTTCATTGTTGTATATAAAAATGCCTCTGATTTCTGAATACCTGTATTAATTTTATATTCTGCCACCTTGCTGAATTTATTTATCAGGTTCAGGAGTTTTTTGACTGAGACTTTAGGGTTTTCTTTGTACAGTATCATATCAGCAAATAATGGTAGTTTTACTTGTTTTTCAGTTTGGATGCCTTTTATTTCTTCTTGTCTGATTGCTGTGGCTAGGACTTCTGAAAATATGTTGAATAAGAGTGGTGAAAGTGGGCACCCCTGCCTTGTTCCTGATCTTAAGGTGATTGGTTTTAACTTTTACCCATTGAGTATGATGTTGACTGTGGGTTTGTCATAGACGGCCTTTATCATGTTGAGGTATATTTTCTGTATTCCCCCCTTGCTGAGAGTTTTGATCACAAATGGGAGCTGGATTTTATCAAATGCTTTTTCTGCATCTATTGTTATTATCATGTTATTTTTATCCTTCCTTTTGTTTATGTGATGAATCACATTAATTGATTTGCAAATATTGTACCAACCTTGCCTCCCCAGAATAAACCCCATTTGACCATGATGTATGATTTTTTTCATGTATTGCTGGATCCAGTTTGCTAATATTTTGTTGAGAATTTTAGCATCTAAATTCATCAGTGATATTGGCCTATAGTTTTCTTTCTTTGCATTGTCTTTGCCTGGTTTTGAAATCAGAATTATGCATGCCTCATAAAGGGAGCTTGAAAGTTTTCCCTCTTCTTGAATTTTTTGAAATAGCTTGAGAAGGATAGGAGTTAGTTCTTCTTTGAATATTTGGTAGAATTCTCCTGAGAAGCCATCTGGCCCAGGGCTTTTGTTTGTTGGGTGTTTTTTGATAGCTGTTTTGATCTCATTTGTTGTAATCAGTTTGTTTAGGTTTTCTGATTCTTCCAGATTGATTTTTGAAAGATTGTATGCTTCAAAGAATTTGTCCATTTCACCTAGGTTGTCTAATTTTTTGGCATACAGTTCTTCATAGTATTTTCTTACAATCTTTTGTTTTTCTGCTGTGTCAGTTGTTACTTCTCCACTCTCATTTCTAATTTTATTTATTTGAGTCCTCTCTCTTTTTTTCTTGGTGAATCTTGTTAAAGTTCATCAATCTTGTTTACCTTTTCAAAGAACCAGCTCTTGGTTTCATTGATCCTCTGTATTGTTTTTTTAGCTTCTGTGTCATTTATTTCTTCTCTGATCTTTATTATTTCCTTACTTCTATGATACTTCCTCTGGGCTTTACTTGCTGTTCTTTTTCTATTTATTGTAGATGCAGGCTTAAATTGTTTATTTGAGCTTTTCTAGCTTCTTAAGGTATGCCTGTAATGCTATGAACTTTCCTCTCAGAACTGCTTTTGCTGTGTCTCATAAATTTTGAGTTGTTGTATGTTTGTTTTTATTTGTTTCAAGAAAATTTTTTATTTCTTCCTTGATCTCATTGTTAACCCATTCGTTATTTAGTAACATGTTATTTAGTTTCCAAGTGTTTTCAGTTTTTCTATAGTAGTTGATTTTTAGTTTCATGCCATTGTGATCTGAGAAGATAGTTGATATGATTTCAATGTTTTTAAATTTATTGAGACTTGCTTTGTGCCCTAACATGTGGTCTATCCTAAAGAATGTACCATGAGTATTTGAAAAGAATGTATAGTCTGCTGCTTTAGTGTAAAAGGTTCTAAAGATATCTATTAAATCAAGTTGATCTAGTGTGTCCTTTAAGTCTGCTTTTTCTTTGTTAATTTTCTTTATGAAGTATCTATCCAGTGATGTTAGTAGGGTATTGAAACCACCTACTATTATAGTATTGCTGTTGATATTGCCCTTTATATCTATCAAAATCTGCTTTATATATTAAGGTGCTCCTATATTAGGTGCATAGATATTTATAATGATTATATCTTCCTGTTGGATTGCTCCCTTTATCATTATGTAGTGACCTTCTTTATTTCTTACTATAGCCTTTGTTTTAAAGTCTATTTTGTCAGATATAAGTATTGCTATCCCAGCTTATTTTTTTCATTTCCATTTGCATGAAATATTTTTTCCATCCTTTTACCTTCAGTCTATGTGCATCTTTTGTTTTGAAGTGGGTCTCCTGTAGACAGCATATGTATGAGGCCTGTTTTCTTATCTACACGGCTACCCTATATCTTTCGATTGGAGCATTTAATTCATTTACATTTAAGGTTATTTTTGATATGTAGTTGTTTATTGCCATTTTATTCTTTAAATCTACTTTCCTCTTTTACTGGATTCCTCCTCCCCCCTTCCGTGTTCTGTTTACCACAGGCCCCTTAACATTTCCTGCAGCACTGGTTTGGTTGTAATGAATTCCTTGAGTTTTTTGTGGGGTTTGTTTGGGGATTTTGTTTTTTGGGGTTTTTTTTTTTTTTTTTTTTTTTTGGTCTGGGAAGCTTTTTATTTCTCCTTCAATTTTAAATGATAGCCTTGCTGGATAAAGAATTCTTGGTTGTAGTTTCTTATTCTGCATTACTTTGAATATTTCTTGCCATTCCCTTCTGTCCTCAAGTGTTTCTGTTGAGAATTCAGATGTCATCCTTATGGAGGCTCCTTTGGAGATGATAGATTGTTTTTCTCTAGGAGCTTTTAATATTTTCTTTTTATCACTTAGCTTTGGTGTTTTAATTATGATGTGTCTTGGTGTAGGTCTCTTTGGGTTCTACTTTAATGGGATTCTCTCTGCTTCTTGAACTTATATGACTTTTTTTCTGTATCAATTTAGGGAAGTTTTCAGTTATGATTTCTTCAATCAGATTCTCTATTCCTTGTTCTTTCTTTTCTCCTTCAGGACCCCCAACTATACATATGTTATTTTTCTTCATGTTGTCACAGAGCTCTTTTAGAGTTTCCTCAGAGTTTTTGATCTTTTTTTTTTGCTATTCTGCTTCTGTGCTTTCACTTATCTTGTCCTCTAAATTGCTATTTGATCTTCTGCTTCATCCAGTCTGCTTTTAATTCCTTCTAGTGTAGTCTTCATTTCTTATATTGTGTTTGTCATTTCTGTCTGATCCTTTTTTCTTATTTCAATGTCCTTTCTGATGCCAGCTATCTTTTTGTTTAGGTGCTCGCTCTGTCCATCTATTGTTGCTCTAAGATCCTTGAGCATCCTAACAATTATTATTCAAAACTCTGCATCTTATTTCCATTTCATTCAGTTCTTTTTCTGGGGTTTTCTCTTGTTCATTCATTTGAATTACACTTCTCAGTCTTCCCCTTTTTTCTCTGTATAGACTAGATATCACTCTAACTATGGTTGTTAGGTCCTGAGCTGATGCTCTCCATATCTGGCTGCTGGATGTACCAACCCTGGACCTCCCTGGAACCTGGTACAGACCAGTGGAGATCACTGCTTTTGAATGACCCTTAAGAACCTTCTTGGAGCTACAGGCAATCCAGAATTTGTGGCTGCCTCTGCTGGGCATGGATGCCATTATAAATATCAGCTGTACTCCTAGGCTGGCTTTTATCTGCTTGGCTAGTGTGTGTGGCCTCTCTATTCCTGAAGTGAGGTCTTTCCACCAGCCCCTCTCTGCCTCTGCCTACTCAGGCACTCAGGCACCAGTACAGACTTGCAGGCCAGTGCTTGGGCTGCTCCACTGGCATGGGGGCTCCTTAACTCTCTGGGCTCCTTAACTCATCCACTCTCCACGGATGATTGTTCCTAAGTTGTAATCCACTTTGGTTCTGGAAGGTGGGAGTTGTAACGTCTGCCTACTTGTCGCCATTTTCCTCTCTCCCCAGAATGACTTTCATTAACAAATCAACACACAAGTGCTGGTGAGGATGTGGAGAAAAAGGAACCCTCTTGCACTGCTTGTGGGAAAGCAGACTTGTGCAGCCACTGCGGAAAACAGTATGGCATTTACTCAAAAAATTAAAAATGAAACTGCCTTTTGACCAAGCTGTCTCACTTTTAGGATTATATCCTAAGAATCCCAAAATGCTGATTCAAAAGAACATATGCACCCCTATGTTTATTGCAGTATTGTTTACAATAGCCATGATCTGGAAACAGCCCTAGTGTCCATCAATGGACAAGTGGATAACAAAAACGATGGTACATATACACAATGGAATACTATGCGGCCGTGAAAAAGAAGTAAATCTTACTTTTCATGATGGCATGGATAGACCTGGAGATTGTTATGCAACGTGAAATAACCAGGCAGAGAAAGACAAACACCATATGATCTCACTTATATGTGGAATCTAATGAACACGGTAAACTGAGGAATGAAATAGGGGCAGAAGAAGGGTCACAGGGAACAAAGGGACATCTGTCAGAGGAAAGGGGGATGGTATGAAGGGATCAGAGTAGGTAAAGAGATTAGTGAAATTATATATACATAACACATAGATATAGATAACAGGACAACAAATCTCAGAGGGAAGGGGGGAAGGAAGTTTAGGGGAGCAGAGCAAAGGAGGTGTACTGGGGGTATGTTGTTGGGGGGTGAGGGTGTTATATGGAGTGGGACACTTGAATCCATGTTAACATAATAAATCAGAAATTTTAATAAAAATAATAAAAAATAAACTAAAAACTTTTATAAGTTTTAAATTGCATGCCATTTTGAGTAAGAAGGTGGAATTTCATACTGTCCCTGGTCAGTCCTCTGTGGTATGTGTATTATCTCTTCATCCATAGTCTTATATTGACCTATGTCTGTTTTTATGCCAATACCGTTCTGTTTTGATTACTATAGCTTTGTTGTACACATTTTAAAATTAATGCCTCCAGCTTTGTTCTTTTTTCTCAACATAGTTTTGGTTATTCAGGGTCTTTTGTGATTTCATACACATTTTAGATTTTTTTTTTATTTCTGAGAAAAGCACTATTAGAATTTTGACAGATTGCATTTAATCCTTAGAATGCTTTCAGAAGTGTGGACATTTCAACAACATTTTTTATCCATAAACATTTATCTTTCCATTTATTTATGTGTTCTTCCATTTCTTTCATCAATGTTTTATAGTTTTTAGTGTACAAATTTTTCACTTCCTTGGTTAAATTTATTCCTAGCTGCTCTTATTTTTCTTGATGCAATTGTAGATGGAATTGTTTTTATAATTTCTCTTTTAAAATATTTTAATTATTAGAATATAGAAATGTAACTATATTGACTTTTTGTATCTTTCAACTTTAATAAAGTTATAAGTTCCAAACTTTTTTCATGTAGTCTCCAAGGTTTTATACATATAATATCATGACATCTACAAATGGTGAGTTTTACTTCTTCCTTTCAATTTGAATGCCTTTTATTTATTTTTCTTCCCTAATTGCTCTGGCTAGGACTTGCAAAAATATGTTGAGTAAAAGTAGTGAGAATGGGCATCCTTGTTTTGGTTTTGATTTAGAGGAAGAGCTTTAAGTTTTTGCCACTGAGTATGATGTTGGCTGTGAGCATGTTATAATATGGCCTTTATTATGTTGAGGTACTTTAGTCTATACCACTTTGAAAGTTTTTATTATAGATGGAGGTGAATTTTGTCAAATGATTTTCTGCATATATTAAGATTATATGATTTTTATCCTTCATTCTGTTAATGTGATGTAACACATTTTAGATTAACAAATGTTGAACCATCCTTATATCCCTGGAATAAAACCCACTTGATCATGGTAGATGACCCTATTATTGAATTGTTGATTTCAGTTTGCTAATACTTGTTGAGAATTTTTGAAGCTTTGTTCAGCTGGAATATTGGCCAGTGACTTTTTCTTGTAGTATTGTTATCTTGTTTGGTATCAAGGCAATGGTGGCCTTGTAATAATCTAAAATAAATTTGAAAATGTTCTTTCTTTAAATCTTTAGAAGAGTTTGAGAACTTTTGTTTTGAAGTCTTCTTTAAATGTTTGGTAGAATTCACCAGTAATGCTGTCTAATCCTGGAATTTTGTTTGTTGGAAAGTTTTCTTACTGATTCACTATCCTTTATTATATTGGTCTTTTGGCTTTTCTCTTTCTTTATGAGTCAGTTTTAGTAGATTATATGTTTCTAGGAATTTATTCATTTATTCTAGGTTTTCCAGTTGTGTGTGTGTGTGTGTGTGTGTGTGTACTTATCTTTAGTAGCATCTCATGATACTCTCTTTTTGGGGGGTAGCAGTTGTAATGGCTCCTCTTTCATTTCTGATTTTGAGTCATTGGTTCTCTTTTTTGAGCAGTTTAGCTAATGTTTTGTCAGCTTTATCTTTTTAAAAAAAGCTTAATTCCACTGATCTTCTCATTGCTTTTCTAGTCTCTACTTCATTTATTTTTGTTCTGATGTTTGTTATTGGCTTCCTTTTGCTAACTTTGCACATAGTTTGTTCTTTTTCAGTTTCTTTCTTTTTTTTCTCTCTCTCTCTTTCTCCCCCCCTTTCTCCTCCCTCCCTCCCTTTTTCCCTTCCTTCCTTCTTTTCCTCTTTCTCTTTTCTTTTCTTTTTTTTGAGAGAGAAAGGAAGGAAGAGAGAGAGAGAGAACATTGAGCTGCTTCTGTATGTGCTCTGACTGGAGAATTGAACTGACAACCTCCACACTCTTGGACAATGCCCCTACCAATCGAGCTATCTGGCTAGGGCTTAATTTTTGTTGATCTTCAAAGAGACAGAGAGAGGAAGGGAGAGAGAGGAGAGGGAAAGGGAAGCATTCACTTGTTCCATTCAGTCATGCATTCATTGGCTGCTTCCCATGTGTGCCCTAACTGGTGATTAAACTTGCAACCTTGTCGTTTCGGGACTAAGCCCTTAACTAATTTAGTTAACCAGCCAGGGCCCCTTTTCAGTGTCTTATGTTGTAAAGTTTGGTTGTTTTTTTGAGATCCTTCTATTTTCTTAATATATATATTTAGCTACAAAGTGCCTTCTTAGAGATGCTCTTGCAGTATCCCATAGGTTTTGATATTTTACTGCCTCCATTTTTATTATGTTTCAAGATATTTCTGGATTTCTTTTGACTTTTTCTTCCATTCATTGAATGTTCAGGGGAATTTTGTTTAATTTGCACATTTTTGTGTATTTTCCAGCCTTCCTCTTGTTACTGATTTCTAGTTTCATGCTATTGTGTATGAGTGCTTGTTATGATTTCAATCTTCTTAAAATTGCTATGATTTTTGTGACCTGTTGTATGGTTTGTCTTGAAGAAAGTTCAGTGTCACTTGAGAAGAATGTATATTCTGCTGCTATTGAATCAATGTTCTGTATATGTCTGTTACGTTTATTTGATCTAATGTTTGGTTCAAGTCAAATGTTTCCTTGTTGATTTCCTGTTTGGATGAGTTATCTATTGTTGAAGATGGAATATTGAAGTCCCCTACTATTATTGTATTATCTATTACTGTCTTCAGATATGTCAATATTTGCTTAATATATTTGGATGCTCTGATGTTGGATATATATATATGATTGTTTTATCTTCTCAATGAATGGATCCTTTTACTATTATGTAATGTCTCTCCTGTTATCATTATTGGCTTCAAGTTTATTTTTTCTGATATAAATTAGGTACCCTTGCTCTCTTTCGGTTTGTATTTGCTTTAAATATTTTTTTTCTCCCTTAATTTGAGTTTATATATGATCTTAAAGTGGAAGTGAATCTCTTTTTTTCTTCTTTTTCAAGTGAGGGGAGGGGATATAGACAGACTCTGGCATGTGCCCCAACTGGGACCCACCGGGAACCCCTTCTGGGGCCAATGCTCTGCCCATTTGGGACTATGCTCACAACCAAGGTGGAAACTCCAGGAAGCCATCCTCAATAATACCTGGAGCTGATGCATTCGAACCAATTGAGCCATGGCTGTAGAAGGGGGAGAGGGAAAGAAAGAGGGAGGGGGAGGGGGTAGAGAAGCAGATGGTCACTTCTCCTGTGTTCCTTAACTGGGAATCAAAGCCCGGACATACAAACACCAGGCTGTTCCTCTCTCACTGAGCCAACCAGCTAGGGCCTGTAAATGAATCTGTTGTTAATGTAAACCTGTTTTGTCAGGTGAGGGAATCAGGGGTCCTGCCGATAGGGAGAAGGGAGGTTTGTCACTGCTGGAATCAGTGACAAACCCTAAGGTATGATCAGTGGAATGAACATCCTAGCATAAAAGCAAAGAGATGAAAAGCCTTATAACAGTTTACTTTAGTTTGTGCTTTACATTCTCATGAAACTTGAGCAAATCCTGGTGAGGAATGCGCTGTTTCACTGAGTTTTATAGATGAAGTTTAATGGCACATAACTAGTAAGCTTTTTGACAAGGATGAATTGACAGGTACATTCTGCCACACAGTTCCTTGTATGTCATTGCATTCTTTAGAACTAAATCAAGAGCTGTCCATAAGAGAGGGGTTAAGGGCACTGCGGGTATCTCAAGTTTCAAGAAACAATACCCATGTTTCTGTTTATGACTATTCTCTGCAGGAATAAAAGCAAGTGGTCAGTGAATATGCCTATAAATCTTTAATTATGTAAATTTAAATGATCTGAATTTATTCTTGTGGGGTAGGGAAGAAGTGACATATCTTTATGTAACTACTATTTTACTCAACACCTAAGTAGAAATCTCATTTCAGTTTGAATTAAAAATTGATTAAAGGGTAAAATGTCCAACTGAGTAGAGAAGTTCCTTTTGAAATAGCATAAAAAGAAGCTCCCAAAGAAAGCATATCTGTCTAGTGTATATGTGAAGAAAAGAGAGGCTCCTTTGGTGAAAAATTACCTTGCAAGAGAGGGAAATGTAGGCAGGTGGCCTCAAATATATGGGAACAAAAGTAGCTTTGTTCTTTGAAACTGAAAAGCACTGGTAAAACTGAAATAATCTATAATTGCAGTTAATTCTCATCTTTTACGGAAGTTTTCTCACCACTTTAACTGGAGAGCATGTTTCTCAGGGGAGAGGGAAGCAGGGAGAAAGAGCCCCAACCTCTTACTGGTAAGCAAATTGACTGCCAAGTTAATGATCAAGTGTCTTCAAGTGAAGAGCACTCTCCCCTCAGAGATTGGTGGTGGTGGTGGGGAGGATGCTTCCCCAGTCTTCCCCTTCCTTTCCTGCTGGATACTAACCTCCAGGTGGCTTTTACACCAATAAAATCAAGGTCTTTTCTCACTGTGTCTGGTTCTCACCCAGCTGATCAAGTACAAACCAATACAATCAGACAGGAGTCAAAGCTGAACTAGAGTTACCCAAAACAAGAGGATTTTTATGATAAATCAATTGGTTTATCAGCTGAGAGACTGAAGAAAGAAGCAGTGGTAGTGTGTGACAGGGCCCCTGTGTGCCTGCCTGTATGAAAAGGTTTATTCTTGGCAATTATTTACAAAGGAGGCAAGGGACCAATAAAGCTTTGTGAAGGCTGGTGCCTCTGGCATTGCCAGCTGTCTCCCCCATTCAAGTCCACCTGCAGTCTCATCAGCGGGCCTGCCTCCCCTTCCCTTTCAGTGTGCTAGTTATCACCTGCCTCAGTGGTTCAGATCCAGATGGGACCTGACGGGGTAAGCTTTTGAGCTCAAGGAATCTCACGTTCCTTTTGCCCAGTGCATGTTCCCAAGGTTCAGCCAGAGCCATAGGATGGATGTTGAAATGAGGGTTGATGAGGTAAACTGTCCCTAAAGGGCTGAAATTTAAAGACAAAACATTGGATCATTGTTTTTAAGTGCTGCTTCTTTGACTCTGCCGGCTTTGAGTAGATTGCAAGAGGAATCAACCAGTCAAGCTCAAAGGTTACTAAATGGCAGTCATTTCCTGGGCTCAGGAATGACTGTAGAAATCAAATTTGGTGGGCTGAATTAGAGGGAAGTATGGGAAACGGTATTCCCTTATTTAGTGAATGATGAAAATTATTTCTCTGCCAATTTGGGAAGGGGTGGAGGTTGTGTGGCGGGTGGGGGGGGGAGAGGGCTGAAAGACAGGCGACTATAACTAGTTATTGTGTTTATTATCTTGTTTCTAGGAAGTGTTTCAGCAGGGGTGCATTGGTGCTGTGTGGAGGGTTATTCACATGACAGAGAAGGGGCAGAGATGGGAACAACCTAGCCCCCAGCTCCCTGAAGCCATGTCGGATGAATAAGGACATGAATGTTTATCTGGTGCCACCCAGGCCACCTCTCCGCTCTCCTCATACCTAACACGGCCTGCCTTTTGGATGGGCAGGAAGAGGTATCTTCCTTGAGAAGAGAGGATGTGAAGAGGAAGATATGACTCTAACATTAGGGCTGGTTTTAGACCGGAGTGATGTGAACTCAACCCCGGTCAGTGCACCTGCTGTCCCTGCTAGCCCTCACAGACCCTACAGTGGAAGAGAGGGCCAGTCTAAGTTCAGCACAAGTGCTGATACTATATACCCGACTTACACTGGCTACACATGTAAGTAGATGAATGGGCTAAAAAGCAAACCGGAAAAAATAATGTTGAGTATCTAGACTATTTAACCAGAGAAATGTTTTGGCCTTAATTATGTGGATATAACTTTATATATAGTTTAACATCTAAAGAATAACCATCTAAAATTTATCTTTAACAGGTAAATTCCTTGCATTCCCTTTTGTCTCACTGAGATGGCAATAATTTAGGCAGTGAACAGAAACTTCAACCAGACAATACTTAGCGAGTGCATTAAATAAATATAAATTTTATTAAAAACACTCACATAGCGTTATCAGGAATGATATAATAATAAACGCTTTCAAATAACTTGCATTCATAACATTACAATACTTACAATATTTATAACCATCCTCAGATTTTATAGACAAACCAAGTATCTCATGAAAATGAAATGAAACTAAATTTTTTAAAAAAGCATAGAAAAATGCAGAGTTCATTTTCTTAGTGTCAAACTGAAAAAGTTTCCTACCCAAGTTGACCACTAGCTTTAGAAGTGAACTGTACACCACTGTGCGTCAATCAAGATGAAAAATTCATTCAAGTAAAGTTGACACCACTCAGAAGCATTTTCAAGTATGGCTATATAGTCAACCTGATATTCCTATATAAGCAAATTGGAGATCAGCTTTCCATTCGTTCTGAGGCAGGTGGTCTATTTACAATTATAGATCTGATATTTACAGTACGCCACTCAATTTCCTTTTCTTCTCCCTACATAACCTCTCCCCAACCCCCCAAGTTACACTTCCTGCTCTTGTTGGCCAGCAGTTTGACAAGTGACAGTGGATGCTATAGAAACCAAATATATCATATAGGGATGGCTGACTGAAAACCAACAAATGCGCATGTAGTAACTAAATATTGGGGTGAGATATGTTACATGCAAAATATTAAGATCACATGGTTTGACATAAGCAAAGCATATGTTTTTGAAATGTTTGTAAACTGGTCATAGCCAAAAACTTGAGAACGTTTTTTTAAAAGACAAGAGCCAGGTTAGGAATAAAGATTTGACCAATAAAACTCAAAGCCTTCCTTTGATTAAGAATTGATTTTGAAATGTTAGTAAGCAAAAATGTACTTAGACCAAAATATAATTGGAGGGTCGATTGCACACCACACCCCTAAGGGTCTGCCTGTCTGGCGATGTCCTTTTGGATCGGTACCGATACTGGATCAAAACATCTTTATTTAGAGAGTTGAAAGACTCTAGCCAGCAACCACTTGCCAAACTCCTGCCTTACAATTTTCCGTTTATCAACTCAGTGCATTCTATTTTCATGTAATTTTTTTTTCCTGCTTGAAACAGTCAAAATATTCCCCAAACTTTAAAAATGCTTTTCTTTATAATAAAAAGAGTCAACAGATGTACAAAATTAGTTTTAGTTACACGGGGACATATACAAGCAAAATAGGAGGGATTCAAAAAATCCCCGAAAAAGAATATATTTATTAAGCTACAACAATTTTACATAAACACAGGTGACATGTTGGCATAAGGAGAACATGAGCTGAAATATCCCTGATTTTTAGAACAAAAAGGTTGACGTTCAAGTTATACTTGCTAAGAAATCAAGTATTGAAAAGAGGGTATGATTTTTAATAATAAAAAAGATTTGGAAAAAAATGATGGTACACAATGCTATAAGCTTTCACTCTCAGTTCAATATCCTATTGCCAAACTAGTGTTGAGGTATATGACAAGTAGGAACATCACTCAAACCTTTAATGAATTCTTAGCTCACATTATGATATATTTGTAGCAGGCTGAGTAGCACCATCATGATGTGAATGCTGCTTCAAATCCATATATCCATATATCCATATATATATGTATATATTTAATTTTTTTACAGTACTAAAATACTAAAGCATTGCATTAAAAAAGTTTTGTTTACAATTAATTTACTTACTATACATCTCTTTCACTTCTTTATACAAATTAATGATTTAAAACCACCACAGCAAACCAGCTGCCTGTTTTTATTTTTTTCTTCTAATTAACAGATTCACGTGGAACTAACCCTGTTTACTCATCTTACGCTGTCATCAGTCTGCTCAGTCTTCCTGGTAAAGAGGACGCTTCCGCTAAGAAATCACCGTGTACAATTATCAACACAAAGGCAGACTGATGTTCGGTTTGCTGAGAGCATACAGATCCATGAACACGCTTTGCATAACTGAACAGCCTAGCTGAGTCTGGGGCATGCAGTTCATTTTTACTGCAGTGGATAGAAAATTCTTAAAACTACGTATGGGAACAATGAATGCGTCATACAATTTTGTATAAAACTTTTACAGTATAGCTTGTGAGATGAGCACCAGAAAACATGTTTTATGGACTAATGTATTCCGTGAATCCAGTCAGCCCCCTTTAGGATCTAACCGGCTGTATAAAAAATGGACACATTGCTCATCAGCAGATGGCATGGCTAAAAACAAAAATATTTTAAAAGCTTTCCTTTCCTTAAAAAAATCAACTTTGCATTCTAAAATGAAAGTAAACTTTTTAAAAACGTCTCAGTACCTTAGCATTGTTCAAGTTGTCAAAGCTTAGGTAGGCAAAGTGCTTCTAAGACACCATTTAAAATATTTACACATATACATGTGTGTGCACATATACATATGCGTGTGTGTGTATATATATATATACAAACATATACATATACATATATATATATGTACACTTATATGTTTATTGTCCTACAAGGACTTCACTGGATGAGCAAAATCCAGAGACCTTTAAAATGTCCACATTTTAAAAAGCTTGTATAAGAACAGGTAATTGTGATAAAAACTTGAATAAAAAGGTACCCCTATTATTCAAGCGTACTGGAGTACACTCATAGCATCTTGATGATCTAAAGGCATTAATTTTCAACTGTTAAAGACACCATTTTCTTAGCACCATTTCTTAGAATATCCAAACAAATGCAGTGTTTTGCTGTCTATTCATTTATATTACCTGTAGCTATTTTGATAAATAAAAGTTAATTTAAGATTACAGTAAAAACTGCATGTTAAAAAGCCATAATTCCAGTATTTCAGTACATCATATGTTCAGCACCAGATGGTATTTAAGAGTCCTGCCACTGTAATACTACAGTACTTGTTTAATTTGTGTCCATGACTATGCAAACTTGTTATTATTATAAAAGTGGTCACAGATATGTAGAGCTGTAAGGGGGAAAAGAGTCACATTTACATATCATCTCGTCCAATAGAACCAGTGTTTAAAAATGTAAATTGTGGAACACTTTCTTCCCCACCTTCTTTTTGCATAGAATGCTTTGGTCTTTTGCCTAGATGCCACCTGTGACCACTCTGGAGTCAGTGGAAATTAAGTGCTATGGTATGATGACCTCTTGCTTTGCCAGGGAGCTGAGGTTCTTCATACCACGTTTGTCGTGAATACTGTGTCCTTTCCCCACTGCCCGTGTCACGAGAACTACACTATGGACAGGTTGGTTGTGGTCTTTTCAAATGAGGTAACCAACATAAGGGGCGACATCATATATATCTGTTGTAAGGCCCTGTGACCCGAGTGAAGGCATATGGAGATGTAGTTACTGTGGAGTCTGTGGTCACGGACATGGTCCTTTCGGCAAGGGATCTGATGAAGCGCAGGTAGGTGGGCTCGGAAGCTTCATGCGGCTCAGTGGGCTCCCGTTTCACTTTTTTGCCTTGGGTTTTCTGAGGCACATAGTCCGGGCCATACTTTTCACACTCCTCTTCTTTCTCACGGGCTTTTTCGGCCATCTTGGCTTCCCAGAGTGCTAAGCCATGTTTTGGCTCATTCATGCTCTTGTGCTGGTAAAATACAAGAGATATCCTGGTGGGGTGTCTCCTGTTGGGATTCTTTAAAGGCGTTGTGGCATGAAGCTCGCGCTTTGCACACTCAATGAGAATTGATCCATGAGTTGGGGCCACAGCCACTCCCCCAATGTCAGGATCCAGAAAGCTCTGCTCGCTGTCTGACCAGACCTCATCATTTTCCTCTGGGGCCGACGGGGGCTTTTCCTGAATGCTCGCATTGTGGAACTTGTGTAAGCCGTCTTGGACAGAAGCAATTCTATCATGGTTAAGACCTGATAGCATCTTAGAAAACCCATTAGCTGTGTGGGAAAGTATGTCATTCTCTTTGTTTTGGAAATGCAGGGCATGAAGAGAGCTGTTGAACATGCGTGGACCTGCAGTGTAGTTTTGGATTATATGAGAAGATGGGTGATGTTCACCATTTTTATAGTCCACGTTTGGATTGCTCAAACTGGGTGGTAATCTAGAGGCAGCTCCCATGAAGTGACCATCCATCTCAGGCATGGAATAAGGAGGAAATGTCCCTACATGGTGTACATTTGGTCTAATAGTACAACTGCTGAAGGTATCTCCCTGCATATTTTGGTTTCCATAACCTAAATACTTAGAAGGAAAACTCTGGCTGTTCCCAAACCTTGGTTGGTAGAGTGTATGGATGGGGGGTAGGTTTAGCTTAGAGAGAGGGTCTTGGTTTGGATACCTGTATAGATCCATGGGCTGAGACTGGGGAGAGTAAGAACCCAGATATGGGGAGCAGTTGTCCATTGATACATTTCCATTGCACTGATATGATGGATATTGGTTATTCTGATTTAAAAGCCCGGGGTAGGGGTTCATGGGATTAGAAGAATTCAAATATGAACCCACAGTCTGGGATGAGGTGGAATAGAAGTTCATACAGTTGGTGCTTCCATAAATATCTGAAGTGTGTGAAGAGCTTGGATAAGGACTAACTGGACTGGGCCGTCTCATAAATAGATTGGTGGGTCCAGAAGAAGAATAAGAGTTGACAGCCTCTGCTTGAGGGTTATTAGTCAAGGGGTGGTGTGGTGGCGGGGGCTGCTGGGGCGGCTGCGGGGGCTGCTGGGGCAGCTGCGGGGCTTGCTGGGGTAGCTGTGGCTGTGGCTGTGGCGGCTGCGGTGGCTGCTTCTGTAGCTGTGGAGGTTGCTTCTGCAGTTGGGGTTGTGACTGGGGCTGGGGCTGCTGGGGCTGCTGCATGACTGGTCCTGAAAGTCAGAAGCATTGTGGACAAGGTAAGAAAGAGCAGGGACAAGTATGCTTGAGTATTACTTTATGAAAGTCAGTGAGGATGCTTAAATGTATGTAAGCACTCCCACCAGGACATTATTCAACACCCATCAAACAAAGATAGGAGCAAAATCAGGGTTCCGGTCACCGTCAGGCATAATTATTTATGTGTCCAAAGTTTTAGAATAGAAATGGCAGACCTCATAATAGTACAATCCGGTAAGTGAAGGAGAAGGTAATACACATTTGAAAGCCACACCGTTGAGAATGGCACATTCTCTGGAGCTTCTGTGCTTCTGACCCTGCCACACTCTCCACATGCAGCGCCATCCCCCTGCCCTTCCTAGCACAGGTCACCCCATCCTTGAGGAAGCCTCTATGACCTCATCTCCCAGTGCTTTTACAGCACCCTCTGCAAACACATCACAGGAAGCAATAGTCACAATGTATTGTGATTATGCAGTTTATTCCCCCTCTATCCTCCTGGAAAAGAATTCCTTATAGGAAGGGACCATGCTTTATTTTACTTTATTTCTCCATTGCCTGGCATGCTGTAAAATTAGTTAAATAGTTAAAATAAAGTAGCATAAACTCAGAAAAAATTTGAGAATATTATGAGAAAAAGAAAGACATTCATTTAAACACCCCAATTATCATCCATAATACACAAACTCATGTCATTTGCATGTTTTTGAGAAAGGAAATTTATACAGTTGTAGATAAAACTTTAATGAAACTTTCAACTTTGCAAGTGACACTTTAAAAAGTCATACTTCTATTGCATGACATCACTTAAGAAAGTAATCTGAGGCAAATACAGGGGCTGCAAATACAGTCCTGACAATTGAAACAATTATTACAGCAACTGGTTAGAAGGGGTTAGAGGCCAGTTCTATGTGCTTATACTTTATAGATAACTTAAAGCAGTGGTCCCTAACCCCTGAGCTGCGGACTGGTACCGGTTCATGGGCCATTTGGTACTGGTCCGAAGAGAAAGAATAAATAACTTACATTATTTCCGTTTTGATTATATTTAAGTCTGAATGATGTTTTATTTTATTTTTTTAATTTTATTTATTCATTTTTATTATTAGAGAGAAAGGAGAGAGAGAGGGGAAAGAGATAGAACAGAGGAGGAGCAGGAAGCATCAACTCCCATATGTGCCTTGACCAGGCAAGCCTGGGGTTTCAAACCGGCGACCTCAGGGTTTCAGGTCGACGCTTTATCCACTGTGCCACCAGAGGTCAGGCCGATGTTTTATTTTTAAAAAATGACCAGATTCCCTCTGTTACATCCATCTAAGACTCACTCTTGACGCTTGTCTTGGTCACATGATACATTTATCCGTCCCATCCTAAAGGCTGGTCCGTGAAAATATTTTCTGACATTAAAGTGATCTGTGGCCCAAAAAAGGTTGGGGACCACTGACTTAAAAGACATATCAGGGACTGAATAGAATTAACAATTCTTAGCATGAGTCAACTATTCAACAAATATTTATTAAGATTCTTTTGCATCTGATTGTAAATGTTTCTTTGAGCTTCAAAATTAGCAGGGAAATTTGACTTTGCAATGCAAAACAAAGATGGTTGGTTCTAAGCAAACTGGTACACTAAACTTAAAAGATATACATTTTTTTTTTGTTAATAGGCCAATCATCTCTAAAATTTGGATACGAATGTTACAATGTTATATGATTTTTTACAGTATTAACTGCAGACATAAATCAAGGGGCTTTGGAAAGAAAATATCAACTTAGTATTGATAAATCATGCACTATTGCTACTACTACAGATGTGATCAATTGTGATGGGTAAAATCTTTATAAACTGCATGTGGATCCACCCACTAAACCTCAGACTCATTATGGCTAAGGAAAGATATCTTATTCTTCTACCCTTATCCCCATTAATCCTGTTACCAAACTTATTTCAATAAATAGTACTGTTTTAGTTAAACTGGGCTTAAAAGTTTGGAGTCATCCCCAAATTTGTCTTCTCCTAATTCCAATGTTTTGTCACAAGTGTATTGATATTTACTTTGGAAAAAATTCACTTCTGCCATTTTTTGCTACATTTTCATTGCTACCACCAAAATTCACACTCCTATCACTGCACTCTCGGTTTACTGTATCTGTCTCCAAACTATCAGCTCCTTTACCTCTAATGTGGCCTGTCTGCCATTGCCAGATCAACACTAACATCACCACATCCCTTACCTATAAGAAAACTTTGCCATTAATTACAGAATAAAATCCGAAGTTTCTCATCAAGCCAGGCTGATGGTGCAATATGTCAGTACCATCTCCAAGAGCAAAGCCTGGCCCTGGCTGCTTTAGAGATGATTCTGGTGCAAAACTAAGACATGATTAATTGTAACCTTCCAAAATGAACGAGGCTCATTTTTAAGTATCATACAACACAAAGATCTACAATGCTTCCCATCATATTTACCTGCCAACTGTTTCGCCTGGGCTGCATTTTCAGTCTGTTTTATACGAGATGGGGCTGACTTGTCCTTTTCGTTCTTACTTGCAATGTTCTCCAGGGAGGAAAGCTTTTCAGCCGCAGCTTTCTTGGCTTCTAGTTTCCTTTGTCGGCACGTCTTCACTGGCTCTGCTAACATCCTGACTTTTCGCCGGAAAGAACTCAGAACCTGAATGGCACCATTTCGTTTTTTCTCCTCCTGAGCTTCCACACTCCCAAACTCATCCACGTCAGAGACTTTGTAGAGCGGCAGCACGTGCAGCTGCTCATCCTCAGGTTTTCCTCCGATTTCTCGATTGTCTTCTCTAGTGAGGGTGCACACCTGGTAGGGAGACAAGACGATACAGCCTCAGTTTCCATCCCAGAGAAGAGTGTGTGTGTGTGTGTCCTTCCTGCTCTCAGTATGTAGATTTGGGGTGCTGGCCTACTGGACCAGATCAGTGACCATAAAACCAAGTCTCTTATTAACGGAGATGGCACCAAAATGGTACAGGGAGATAGACAGGTTCATATTGACCTTCTTTTGTGTGTGTGTCTACCAGGAATTATTACCTCTGGTGAGTCTGTTTTTTACATACATTTCTGACTCTAAGGGAAAAAGCAATAATTATAACAAAATGAAGCAATTTCCCACTTTTCAGACTTCAGAAATAGATGTGACAGATGTGCAGCCTCTTTAAAGGAGGCTAAAAGTTTGTTTTACCAAATGACTTTCTCTGTTTTTTATCGTATCACATTTGCCTCATCTCATATTTTTATATAAAAAGAAATGTCATATCTTTTCTCATACCTGACTCCTAAATCTCCTCACTGTGCTTAAGACATTTTCATAAGATACCACAGTGAAATTCTAAATAATGTGAAATTGAAGATTTGGTTGATACATCTAACATGTAACTTAACACTGTTTCCACCTTCTTTTTCTCCCCTCTGACCTCTGTTAAATATAACTCATTGTTTCTCTTTGCATTTCTTTTCTGAGATATCACTCCATACAAGGCGGTACTCTGAAAAGGGGAATAAAAACAAGCTACTTCAGTTGCTTTGGTAATTTAATGGTACTTTTTCTTTTGTTAGGCACAATCTTTTGTTAGGAAGCACTATTTGTTGGTTTTAAAATACTAGCTTATGGTATTTAGTGTTTTTGATTAGTAGAGACAATGTAAGCATGGTTGTTTAAAATTCAAAGAAACATAAAATCATTGGAAAATACTCTAGAAAGGAATTTGATCATGATTATAACAAACCTTTATAAAAATGTTTAACACAAGGTGGTATTAAAACGAGCCTTATTTGCTACACATAAAGTCTTCCAAATCCATGTCTCTAAATACTTGTCACCTTTTCCCACTCACATTTATCCTAGCTCAGTTCTATCTTCTGCTTTTTCCCATTTCACCTCATAGAACCTGTGACCTGTCAGAGACAAATTCCCTTTTACTTAAAATACCTTCCGGCCCTGGCTGGTTGGCTCAGTGGTAGAGCGTTGGCCTGGTGTGCAGGAGTCCCGGGTTCGATTCCCAGCCAGGGTACACAGGAAAAGCACCCATCTGCTTCTCCACCCCTCCCCCTCTCCTTCCTCTCTGTCTCTCTCTTCCCCTCCCGCAGTCAAGGCTCCATTGGAGCAAAGTTGGCCCGGGCACTGAGGATGGCTCTGCGGCCTCTGCCTCAGGTGCTAGAATGGCTCTGGTTTTCAACAGAGCGACACCCCAGATGGGCAGAGCATTGCCCCCTGGTGGGCGTGCTGGGTGGATCCTGGTTGGGCGCATGCGGGAGTCTGTCTGACTGCCTCCCCGTTTCCAGCTTCAGAAAAATACAAAAAAAAAAAAAAATACCTTCCTCACTTCTGCCCTCTCTCCATCGCCTTGCGGGAGCGAAACGTGGTGACCTTCAGAACTGACCACAGCTCCACCCATCAGTTATTGCATCTCTTCCCAGAATCTAGCATAGCCTCCTAATAATGAGCATGTGCTCCACATGTAATTAGTGATGATTTTAGTTAGATATTGGGGATGATAAACCTTGTATTTGTTCTCTTGGATCAGACATCAGCAAACTAGAGCCTCTGACCATTATGCCTTACAGCCTGTTTTTATATGACCAGTGAAACAGGAATAGTTTTTGTATTTTCCAGGAATTTTTAAAAGCCCCAAACAATGAACGTGCCCTATAAAAACCCTTTGTGGCCTACAAAGCCTAAAATATTTACTATCTAGCCTTTAATAGAAATGTTTTCAAACCCCTGCTCTAGACCATTAGACTAATACTTTCTCTGCCTCTCAACAAAGACTTTGCACCAGCTTCCTCGAATTACTTCCACTATTGTCTGCTGCTCCCTGAATTCTTTTCTGCCCTAGAATATAACCTTAGTGCCTGTCTTCTGCTTTTCATTTGAAGTCTCACTCGTCATCTTCCTTAACTATAATGATATCCATGTTGATGACTCATTAGGTTGATTAATGTATAATTTCTTCACTTGAATTTTTTTATTCTTTCCTAATTTTTTTTAAATGATTGATTTTAGAAAGAGAGAGAAAGGGATAGAGACAGAAACACTGTTTTGCTGTTCTATCCATTCACACATTCATTGGTTGATTGCTATATGTGCCCTGACCAGGGATTGAACTTACAACCTTGGGGCATTGGGACAATGCTCTAACCAATTAAGCTACCTATCCAGGGCTTGAACATGCTCATTCTTTATCTCCTCTTTGGATGACCTCTCTATAGGCAAGGCCACCCTGGACTTTGTCAGTATGCAACATTGCCCTATTTAAGACTGTATCCATTTTCTCCCTTTACAATAGCCTCCAATTATAAGGCTCGATGCATTTCACCCATCGGAATATGTAGTTTCACTCTGAATCTTCTATAGCAGCTACTGTGACAATGACAATGTGTTTTTCATTTGTGCTTTCCTGCAAGGTGAACTGGAACCTTGACTTGTTGATGGCTTTTTGCCTAACTGATTATAACCTACCAGATATCTGACACTTAATTAAAAAATTTTTTTTGGCAGCCAATTGTAGCTGGCAATGCATAGTCACTGGTTTAGATTAGCACCAAGAATTTCCATGATTTTCATGTGCTTGTCAACACAGTCTCTCACTAGTGTGCCAACCTGTTATGAGAGTACTAGTTATGCCAAACAATTATGCAACAGCAGTTCATTCATGAAAATGCTTCTGCACAGCGACACCTGCAGAGGACATGTGACTCTAACTAAATGCCGCAAACATCCAGCTCTCTGCTCTTCAACAGGACGTACCGCTTGCCTGTCCTCAGCCCCACTTACCAATGTGCTGCCATTCTGCATGTTGTGCAAGTCTCTATGGGCATGAGCACAGAAGTCCAAACATGCAGTGACCCCTGAGAATGGACGGCCTTCCTTCAGACCCAGGCGGCACTCAGGTGCTCTGTGTTCATATTCAATCTGAAAAACAAAAGTGTGTGTGTGAATGGGAGGTACTTTGGCATTTGAAATTCTTAAGCATACAATTGACAAAACGTATAAGAGTTGTGCACTGAATCTGTAAAAAAGACTCCTTAGTATTGAGAACGTTTAGGAAATGTTGCATATTTTATATACAAAAACATATTAGAATGCCACAAAATAACACAAATATCTTGACACGGTAACATTTTTATTAGACTGTGTTATTGAGGTATAACTGACATACATGAAACAGAATATATGTACTTAATGTATACTACTTGATAAGTTTTGACATATGTATACATGAAACCATTGCCAGAATCAAAATACTGTACATATCTATCACTCCCCAAAGTTTCCTCACATTCATGCCTACCCCTTGGTACCAGGCAACTACCGATCTTTCTGTCCCTACTGATTAGTTCTGTCCCCAATTTCTAGAATTTTATATAAATGGATCCATTTTGAGTTGATTTTTATACATGTTATGAGATTAAGAGTCAAGGCTAATTTTCTTTTTTCCTATATGGCTATCCAATTGTTCAAACACTACTGGGTAAAAGTAATCCAGGGACTGCTTGTATATAAAGGGTTCCTTACAATTCAGTTTCAGGCATCCTCTGGGGTTAGAACATATTCCCCACAGATGGAGTTGGGGAGGGAACTACTGTACTTCCAATTCCCAAGCCTTCGTGCAACTTCTACATGTTATAAATTTCAAAGTACATTAGTATGTTTTTTTTTTGAATTAGCAAATTATCTTTTAAATGAAGTTTAAAAATAAGAAAGTCTTTTTACTCATATATATGTTATTTGTGATATTTTTCATTCCTCTTTGTCAGTCCAGATTTCTATCTGGTACACATTTTCTTTTTATCAGAGGGCTTCCTTTAACATTTCTGAAGAGTTAGTCTGCTGGTGTTAAATTAGGTTCTGCCTTCGTCTGAAAAAAAACCCCACTTTATTTTGCCTTTTTAAAAATTATTTAGGCAATTAATTTTAATGGGGTTAAATTAATTAGGGTACATAGATTTAGAGAAAACATCTCCAGGTCATTTTGACATTTGATTATGTTGCATACCCATCACCCAAAGTCAAATTGTCTTTCATTACCTTCTATTTGGTTTTCTTCGTGGTCCTCCCCTCACCCCACCCCGTCCCTCTTCTCTCTTCCTCATCCACTGGTAACCACCACACTTTTGTCCATAACCCTGAGTCTCATTTTTGTGTCCCACCTATGTATGGAATGATATAGTTCTTAGTTTTTTCTGATTTACTTATTTCACTCAGTATAATGTTATCAAGGTCTAACCATGTAAATGATCTGATGTCATCATTTCTTATGGCTGAGTAGTATTCCATAGTATATATGTACCACATCTTCTTTATCCAGTCATCTATTGAAGGGCTTTTTGGTTGTTTCCATGTCTTGGCCACTGTGAACAATGCTGCAATGAACATGGGGCTGCATGTGTCTTTACGTACCACTGTGTTTGAGTTTTGGGGGTATATACCCAGTAGAGGGATTGCTGGGTCATATGGTAGTTCTATTTTTAATTTTTAGAGGAACCACCGTACTTTCTTCCATAATAGTTGTACTACTTTAAATTCTCACCAACAGTGGATGAGGGTTCCTTTCTCTCCACAGCCTCTCCAGCACTTGTTATTATCTATCTTGTTGATAATAGCTAATCTAACAGGTGTGAGGTGGTATCTCATTGTAGTTTTAATTTGCATTTCTCTAATAACTAATGAAGATGAGCATCTTTTCTTATATCTGTTGGCCATTTGTATTTCTTCCTGGGAGAAGTGTCTGTTCATGTCCTCTTTTCATTTTTTTTATTGGATTGTTTGCTTGTTTGTTGTTGAGTTTTATGAATTCTTTGTATATTTTGGAAATTAGGCCCTTATTTGTGCTGTTGTTTGAAAATATCATCTCCCATTTAGTTGGCTGTCTGTTTTGTTGTCAGTTTCTCTTGCTGTGCAAAAGCTTCTTAGTCTGATGTAGTCCCATTCATTTATCTTTGCCTTCACTTCCCTTGCCTTTGGAGTCAAATTCATAAAGTGCTCTTTATGGCCAAGGTCCATGAGTTTAGTACCTATGTTTTCTTCTATGTAATTTATTGTTTCAGGTCTTATATTTAGGTCTTTGATCCATTTTGAATTAATTTTAGTACAAGGGGACAAACTGTGGTCGAGATTCATTCTTCTGATGTGGCTTTCCAGTTTTCCCAGCACCATTTGTTGAAGAGGCTTTCTTTTCTCCATTGTGTGTTGTTGGCCCCTTTATCAAAGATTATTTGACCACATGTTTTATTTCTGGGCTCTCTATTCTGTTCCATTGGTCTGAGTGTCTATTTTTCTGCCAGTACGATGCTGTTTTGATTGTTGTGGTTCTATAATATAATTTGAAGTCAGGTATTGTAATGCCCCCAGCTTCGTTCTTTTTCCTGGGATTGCTTTGGCTATTTGAGGTTTTTTATAGTTCCATATAAACCTGATAATTTTTTTGTTCCATTTCTTTAAAAAATGACATTGGAATTTTGATGGGAAATGCATTAAATCTGTATATCGTCTTGGGTAATATGGTCATTTTGACTATATTAATCTTCCTCTCCATGAACAATGAATATTTTTCCATTTCATTGTATCTTTTCCCTTAACAATGCTTTGTAGTTTTTATTATATAGGTCCTTTACATTCTTTGTTAGGCTTATTCCGAGGTATTTTATTTTTTTTGTTGCAACCATGAAGTGGATTATTTTTTTGAATTTGTTTTCTGATGTTTCATTGCTGGCATATAGGAAGGCAATTGACTTCTGTATATTAATTTTGTATCCTGTGACTTTACTGTATTGGTTTATTGTTTCTAGTAGTCTTTTTGTGGAGTCTTTGGGGTTTTCGATGTATAGGATCATATCATCTGCAAAAAGTGAAACCTTTACTTCTTCTTTTCCAATATAAATGCCTTTTATTTCTTTCTCTTGTCTGATTGCTCTGGCTAGAACTTCCAGCACTACGTTAAATAACAGTGGAGAGAGTACACAACCTGTCTTGTTCCTGTTTTAAGAGGGAAAGTCCTCATTTTTATGCTACTTAATATGATGTTAGCTGATGGTTTGTCATAAATGGCCTTTATTAAGTTGAGATATTTCCTTCTATACCCATTTAGTTGAGGTGTTTTAAATATAAAATGGTGTTGTATTTTATTGAATGCCTTTTCTGCATCTATTGATGGGATCATATGGTTTTTGTTCTTTGTTTTGTTGATATGGTGTATTACTTTAACTGTTTTACGTATGTTGAATCATCCTTGTGATTCTGGGGTGAATCCCACTTGATCATGATGAATTATTTTATGTATTGTTATATTCGATTTGCTAGTACTTTGTTTAGTATTTTTGCGTCTGTATTCATTAGAGATATTGGTCTGCAGTTTTTTTTGTTTTGTTTTGTCCTTGCCAGGTTTTGATTATGACAGTTGTGTTGGCCTCATAAATGTTTGAAAGTATTGCTGCTTCTTCAATTTTTTGAAAGACTTTGAGTAGAATAGGAACCAAGTCTTCTTTGAATGTTTGATAGAATTCACTAGTATAGCCATCTGGCCTTGGATTTTTATTTTTTGGGAGGTTTTTGATAGTTGTTTCCATTTCCTCTCTGCTTATGGGTCTGTTTAGGCTTTCTACTTCTTCATGACTCAGTCTAGGAAGACTGTATTGTTCTAGGAATTTATCCATTTCCTCTAGATTATTGAATTTGGTGGCATATAGTTTTTCACAGTATTATAATAATTCTTTGTATGTCTATAATATCTGTGGTGATTTCTCCTCTTTCATTTTGGATTTTGTTTATATGGGTCCTCTCTCTTTTTTCCTTAGTGAGTCTAGCCAAGGGTTTGTCAATTTTGTTGATCTTTCCAAAGAATGAGCTCCTTGTTTTATTGATTTTTTCTATAGTTTTTCTATTCTTTATTTCATTTATTTCTGCTCTGATTTTTATTATTTCCTTTCTTCTGCTGCTTTTGGGTTGCCTTTGTTCTTCTTCTTCTAGTTCCTTAAGATGTGAAGTTGTTTACATGGTCTCTCTTGTTTGTTCATATAGGCCTGTAGTGATATGAACTTCCCTCTTATTATTGCTTTAGCTGCATCCCAAAGATTCTGATATGTCATATTGTCATTTTTCTTTGTGTGTATGTATCTTTTGATCTCAGCTTTTATTTCTTCTTTGACCCACTCATATTTTAGAAGTACGTTGTTTAATATCCATATTTTTTGGTGTTTGTTTACTTCCTTTTTGTAGTTGAATTTTAGTTTCAAAGATGTATGGTCAGAGAATATGCTTGGTATATTTTCTGAATTTGTTGATGTTAGTTTTGTGGCCCAACATATGGTCAAATCTTGAGAATGTTCCATATACACTGGAGAAAAATGTATACTCTGGTGTTGGGATGGAAATGTCCTGTAGATGTCATCATATCAATTGTTCTAGTGTTTTGTTTAAGGCTGACATTTCTTTATTGATTTTCTGTTTGAATAAATGATCTAGAGCCATCAATGGTGTATTGAGGTCTCCAAGTACAGTGGTACCTTAAAATATGAGCAGACTAATGTATGAACTTTTTTAAGATACGAGCTATGACTCGGTCTGTATTTTTGTTCGAGATCCGAGCAAAATTCCAAGGTATGAGTCGTGATTTGGGCAGCTGCCACTAGTTGATGCATTGGTGCTCAGGTCCAGTATCGGAAGCACAACACCAGCATCTCATTCTTTCTCACGTGTTACCTGTAGAATCAAGTCAAATATCGTGCGCTGTACTCGTTCTTGCATCACTTTAGCATTTTTTACTAACATTTTGTGTATTATCATAGGGCTGAAGAAAGTGAGTGTAAAAAATAGTGGTGAGAAGATGAGAATGATGCTGATAGAAGTAAAGAAAGAAAGAATAGAAAAACATGAGCGTGGTGTACAAGTGATTGAACTGACAAGGCTGTACGCCCACAATACATCTACAATTTGTACTATCCTTAAACAAAAGGATGCCATCAAAAGTACAAATCCAGCAAAAGGAACTACAATTCTGTCCCAATTAAGTACAAATATCCATGAAGAAATGGAGAAGCTTCTGCTGGTGTGGATGAAAGAAAAAGAGCTGGAAGGAGATACAGTGACAGAGACTGTAATATGCAAAAAGGCACATATTATTCACAGTGACTTGAAGAACGAACCATCAACCTCAAAAGAAGCAGCAGGGAAGACAAGATGGAGATGGAGTAGACCGACGGACTAACTTCCACCTCCAGAACCATCATCCGGAAAAACCAACTTTGGACTAAACTAAGAGGACTCTTCAACCAAGGAACACTGAAGAAGGCACACTGAGACTGGTAGGAAAAGCAGAAACGTGGAGAGGGCTGCCCAGCTCCCCGGAGCGAACGGCAGCCAGGAGAGACTCGCGTGGCTGGAAGTGAGTTTAGCAGAGAGAGGGTCCTGAGTCCCAGGAACAAAGCCCCAGCCTGCAGCCCCAGAGCCTAGAAGAGGCATATGGACAGTATTTAGCTGGAAACAAGACAGGATACTGTTTGTGAGAAAGAGACTGATTTCTCAGACCCAGGATTCTTCTTAAAAGGACCATGCTAAAAACCTCTCTCACAACCACTCACCCGGGGCTCCGGGGGATGGGAGAGAAGAGAGGACCAGAGTAGCTGGAACAGAGTGTAATCTAGGAGGCACAGGGAGAAACATTTTGAGAGACAGACATCCTAACCTCTGGGACGAATCCCTCCCCAAATCTGAAGTGAATATTTCCCCTGGAAACAGCAATACCAGCAAAGGGAAGCAGGACACCAGCCAAACAAGCTTTCCTGTGGCACTCAGAGCAGAGTCGCTTAGAAGGAGGGAGCTTTGTGGACTACCGTAGTGAGTCTTAGGGTCTAAGCTGCAGTGCCCCCACCCATACGGATGAGGGCTTGCCCGAGGGTGGGAGGAGCTGGGATGCAGAAGCGCGGTTCTTTTGGCAAGGGCAGAAGCTCGCTGGCCACCACTGAGGCCCAGATGTGTGCTCAGTCTTCCCGTCTGGGGAGGAGGGGACATGCAGAATAGGTCAAGACCAGCTGCAGACCACCTGCAATCCAGCCTGCAGAAGAAGGGCAGAAGCCCCAGAAGGGACGAAGACCCACCCGTGAGCAAGGGTGCAGGAGTACAGCCTTGCCCTGCCGGCGGAACTGAGGCTTGAGACCTGACTTGGGAGCTGGCTCCTCCCGTGGGGGTGGAGCCAAAAGTCCAGAACAGGCAGAGTCCCGCTACTGGGCATGGGCATGCAGTCCCGCCCAGCCTGTGGAGCCAAGGCTTGCAGCCGTCCCACGAGCGGGCTCCTCCTGCAAGGGCGGGGTGAAAGCCTGGAATCAGGCGGAGACCCACAGCTGAGCAAAGGTGCTCACCCCTGCCCTCAAGGCCAAACATAACATCACCTGAAAGGGTGGAGCGAAGGCGAAGGCCACCAAGGCTTGTACAACAGAGCATGTGATCACAGCCACTCCTGTGAAGGAAAGGCAGAAACCACAGCAACAGCCCCAGTGGGCAGGCACCGGCAATGCCATACCCGAACGCCCTAGGCAGCAACAGCAGAGGGGGTGGTGGGCCTACAGACAGACCACACCTAGGGAACACAGAGGCCACACCAGTGAACTCCAGTGGCCAAAACCTTCTTCTACACAGACAAAATGAGAAAGCAGAGAAATGCAAAAGAAATGAAACAAGAGAAATCCTCAAAAAAGGACCTGAATGAGTCAGATATAACCAAATTAGCAGATGCAGAGTTTAAAATAATGATTGTTAGGATGCTCAAAGATATTAGAAAAACAATAGATGGTCATTAGGAATACCTAAATAGATAGCAAATATAAAAAAGGACATTGAAATAATAAAAAAGAATCAGTCAGAAATGACAAATACAATAACAGAAATGAAGAACACAATGGAAGGAATTAAAAGCAGAATGGATGAAGCTGAGAACTGAATCAGCGAGTTAGAGGACAAGATAAATAAGGGCAGAGAAACAGTGCAGAAAAAAGAAAAGAGACTCAAAAAGTCTGAGGAAATTCTAAGACAGATCTGTGACAACATGAAGAGAAATAACATCCGCATCATAGGGGTTCCTGAAGAAGAAGAGAAAGAAAAAGGGATAGAGACTTAGTTCAAACATATCATAGCTGAAAACTTCCCTCGATTAAGGCAGGAAAACATCTCACAAGTTCAAGAGCACAGAGAACTCTATTAAAGAGAAACCAAAGAATGCATCAAGACACATCATAATTAAAATACCAAAGCTAAGTGATAAAGAGAAAATATTAAAAGCTTCTAGAGAAAAGAAGACTATCACCTACAAAGGAGCCCACATAAGGATGACTTCTGACTTCTTAACAGAAACACTTGAGGCCAGAAGAGAATGGCAAGAAATATTCAAAGTAATGTAGAACAAGAGCCTACAATCAATACTACTTTATCTAGCAAGGCTATGGTTTAAAATTGAAGGAGAAATAAAAAGCTTTCCAGACCAAAAAAAAACAAAACTCAAAAAATTCACTACAATGAAACCAAGGCTGCAAGAAATGCTAAGGGGCCTGTTGTAAACAGATCAAAGGAGAAAAAGAATATGGCAAATGAGGAATACAGTTTTCTTTTTTCTTTTTTTATTTTATTTTAGAGAGGAGAGGGAGAGACAGAGAGAGAGAGAAGGGGGAGGTGCTGGAAGAATCAACTCCCATATGGGCCTTGACCAGGCAAGCCCAGGGTTTCGAACCGGAGACCTCAGCATTTCCAGGTCGACTCTATGAGGAATACAGTTTTAAAGAATAAAATGGCAATAAACAACTACATATCAATAATAACCTTAAATGTAAATGGATTAAATGATTCGATCAACAGACATAGGGTAGCTGCGTGGATAAGAAAACAGGACCCATACATATGCTGTCTACAAGAGACACACCTTAAAAGATGCACATAGACTGAAGAGAAAAGGATCGAAAAAAATATTTCACGCAAATGGAAATGAAAAAAAGCTGGGGTAGCAATACTTATATCAGACAAAATGGACTTTTTTTTTCCTTTTTGTATTTTTCTGAAGCTGGAAATGGGGAGGCAGTCAGACTCCCACATACTCCCAACCGGGATCCTCCCAGCATGCCCACCAGGGGGCTATGCTCTGCCCATCCGGGGCGTCGCTCTGCTGCAATCAGAGCCATTCTAGTGCCTGAGGCAGAGGCCACAGAGCCATCCTCAGCACCTGGGCCAACTTTGCTCCAATGGAGGCTTGGCTGTGCGAGGGGAAGAGACAGACAGGAAGGAGAGGGGGAGGGATGGAGAAGCAGATGGGCGCTTCTCCTGTGTGCCCTGGCTGGGAATCAAACCCGAGACTCCTGCATGCCAGGCCGATGCATAATGATAAAGGCAGCAAAGCAACAGGAAGATATAACCGTTATAAATATCTATGTATCTAATATAGGAGCACCTAAATATATAAGGCAGACTTTGATGGATGGATTTAAAGGGCGAGATCAACAATACCATAATAGTAGGAGATTTCAATTCTCCACTAACATCACTAGATAGATCCTCAAGAAAGTAAATTAATGAAGAAACAGCACACTTAAAGAACATACTAGATCAACTCCATTTAATAGTTATCTTCAGAACCTTTCACCCTAAAGCAGCAGAATATACATTCTTTTCAAGTGCTCATGGTACATTCTCTAGGATAGACCACATGTTAGGGCACAACAAATTTAAGAAGATTAAAATCATATCGAAAACTTTCTCTGATCACAATGGCATGAAACTAGAAATCAATCAAAACAGAAAAACCAAAAAATACTCAAACACTTGGAAACTAAATAGCATGTTATTAAATAACAAATGGGTTAAAAATGAGATCAAAGAAGGAATTAAAAAATTCCTAGAAATGAATGATAACGAGCATACATCAATTCAAAATTTATGGGACACAGAAAAAGCAGTCCTGAGGGGGAAGTTCATAGCATTAGAGGCATACCTCAAGAAGCTAGAAAAAGCTCAAATAAACAACTTGACCCTGCATCTAAAAGAACTAGAAAAATAACAGTAAGTAAAGTCCAAATATAGTAGAAGGAAGGAAATAATAAAGATCAGAGCAGAAATAAATGACATAGAGGCTAAAGAAACAATACAGAGGATCAACAAAACCAGCAGCTGGTTCTTTGAAAAGGCAAACAAGATTGATGAACCTTTAGATGGACTCACAAAAAAAAAAAAAAAAAAAAAAAAAAAAAAAAAAAAAAAAAAAAAAAAAGAAGAAGAGAGGATTCAAATAAATAAAATTAGAAATGAGAGTGGAGAAATAACAACTGACACAACTGAAATACAAAATATTGTAAGAAAATACTATGTAGAGCTGTACGCCAAAAAACTAGACAACCTAGATGAAATGGACAAATTCCTTGTGACATATAATCTTCCAAAAATTAATCTGGAAGAATCAGAAAACCTAAACAGATCGATTACAACAAATGAGATCGAAACATTATCAAAAAACTCCCAAAAAAGAAAATTCCTGGGCCTGATGGCTTCAATAGAATTCTACCAAATATTCAAAGAAGAACTAACTCCTATTCTTCTCAAGTTATTTCAAAAAATTCAACAGGAAGACTTCCAAGCTCCTTTTATGAGGCGAGTATAATTCTGATTCCAAAACCAGGCAAAGACAACACAAAGAAAGAAAATTATAGGCCAATATCCCTGAAAAATTTAGATGCTAAAATCCTCAACAAAGTATTAGCAAACTGGATCCAGCAATATATGAAAAAAATCATATACCATGATCAAGTGGGATTTATTCTTGAGAGGCAAGGCTGGTACAATATTCATCAATCAATGTGATTCATCACATATACAAAAGGAAGGAGAAAAATCACATGATAATTTCAATAGATGCAAAAAAAAGATTTGATAAAATCCAGCACCCATTCATGATTAAAACTCTCAGCAAAGTGGGAATACAGGGAACATACCTCAACATGGTAAAGGCCATCTATGACAAACCCACAGCTAACATCATACTCAATGGGCAAAAATTAAAAGCAATCCCCTTAAGATCAGGAACAAGGCAGGGGTGCCCCCTTTCACCACTCTTATTCAACATAGTTCTGGAAGTCCTAGCCACAGCAATCAGACAAGAAAAAGAAAGAAAAGGCATCCAAATTGGAAAAGAAGAAGTAATACTATCATTATTTGCAGATGATATGATATTGTATATAAAAAACCCTAAAGTCTCAGTCTAAAAACTACTGGACCTGATAAATGAATTTAGCAAGGTGGCAGGATATAAAATTAATACTCATAAATCAGAAGTATTTTTATACACTAAAAATGAACTGTCAGAAAGAGAAATTAAGGAAGCAATACTCTTCACCATTGCAACCAAAAAAATAAAGTAGCTAGGAATAAATTCAAGGGAGATTAAAGACTTATACTTGGAAAATTATAAAACATTGATAAAAGAAATCAGGGAAGATACAAACAAGTGGAAGCATATACCGTGCTCATGGTTAGGAAGAATAAACATCATTAAAATATCTATATTACCCAAAGCAATTTATAAATTCAATGCAATAACAATTAGAATATCAATAACTTACTTCAAAAATATAGAACACATATTCCAAAAATTTATATGGAACCAAAAGACAACAGGAATAGCCTCAGCAATCTTGAAAAGGAAGAATAAAGTGGGAGGTATCACACTTCCGAATATCAAGTTATATTATAAGGCCATTGTACTCAAAACAGCTTGGTACTGGCATAAGAATAGGCATATAGATCAATGGAACAGAACTGAGAACCCAGAAATAAACCCACACTTTTATGGACAACTGATATTTGACAAAAGAGGTAAGAGCATACATTGGAGTAAAGACAGCCTCTTCAACAAATGGTGTTGGGAAAATTGGACAGCTATCTGCAAAAATATGAAAGTAGACCACCAACTTACACCATTCATAAAATAAACTCAAAATGGATAAAAGACTTAAATGTAAGCTGTAAAACCATAAGCATCTTAGAAGAAAACATAGGCAGTAAGCTCTCTGACATCTCTCGCAGCAATATATTTGCCGATTTATCTCCACGGGCAAGTGAAATAAAAGACAGGATAAACAAATGGAACTATATCAAACTAAAAGGCTTCTGCACAGCTAAAGACAATAAGAACAGAATAAAAAGACAAACTACATAATGGGAGAATATATTTGACAATACATCTGATAAGGGTTAATAACCTAAATTTATAAAGAACTTGTAAAACTCAATGCCAGGAAGACAAACAATCCAATCAAAAAATGGGCGAAAGAAATGAATAGACACTTCTCCAAAGAGGACGTACAGATGGCCAAGATGCATATGAAAATATGCTCAACATTACTATTCATTAGAGAAATGCAAATTAAAACCAGAATGAGATATCATCTCACACCAGTCAGAATGGCGCTCATCAACAAAACAACATAGAATAAGTACTAGCGAGGATGTGGAGAAAAGGGAACCCTCCTGCACTGCTGGTGGGAATGCAGACTGCTGCAGCCACTGTGGAAAACAGTATGGAGATTCCTTAAAAAATTAAAAATCAAACTGCCTTTTGACCCAGCTATGCCACTTTTGGGAATATACCCCAAGAACACCATAGCATTGCTTGAAAAGAAGAAATGTACCCCCATGTTTATGGCAGCATTGTTCACAATAGCGAAGATCTGTAAACAGCCCAAGTGTCTGTCAGTGGACGAGTGGATTAAAAAGCTTTGGTACATATATACTATGGAATACTACTCAGCCATAAGAAATGATGACATCGGATCAACAACATGAATGGACCTTGATAAAATTATACTGATCAAAATAAGTAAATCAGAAAAAACTAAGAACTATATGATTCCATACATAGGTGGAACATAAAAATGAGACTCAGAGACATGGACAAGAGTGTGGGGGTTACCGGGTGGGGGGAGGGGAGGGAGGACGTTGGCGGAGGGGAGAAGCACGAAGAAAACCAGTTAGAAGGTGATGGAAGACAATTGGACTTTCGGTGATCGGAATGCAGCATAATCAAATGTCAAAATAACCTAGAGATGTTTTCTCTGAACATATGTACCCTGATTTACCAATGTCACCCCATTAAAATTAATTAAAGAATAAAGAGGCAGAAGATATGTTTGAGGCAAGTCACGGCTTGTTTGAAAATTTTAAGACGAGATCTGGCATCCACTGGTGTGAGGCATGGTGAAGCTGCGAGTGCTGACGTATGTTAAGGCAGCTGAGGAGTACATTGCATGCTTTGCTGCGCTTAACACAAAGGAAGGCTACATCCCCCTAAAGTGTTCAACTCTGTCAAAGCAGGATTGTTTTGGAAAAAAAAATGCTCCGGAGGACTTTCATCACTGCAGAGGAGAAGAAGCTGCCAGGCCATAAACCCATGAAGGACCATCTGACCCTTGCATTGTGTGCAAATGCTAGCAGTGACTGTAAAGTAAAGCCAAGGCTAGTGTATCATTCCAAAAATCCTCAAGCCTTTAAGACTCACAAGATTCTTAAAGAAAAACTGTAGATTATGTGGCATGCCAATGTAGGGCATAGGTTACGCGGCAGTTTTTATTGAATGGGTAAAACTTGTCTTTGGTCCTGCAGTGAAGAAATATCGTCAAGAAAATAAACTACCGATGAAAGCTTTACTAATCCTTGAAAATGCTCCAGCCCACCCACCTGGTCTTGAAGATGACATTCTTGATGAGTCAAATTTGTGAAAGTCCTCTACCTCCCACCCAACACGACTTCAATCTTGCAACCTATGGATCAGCAGGTCATTTAAAACTTTAAAAAGCTTTACACAAAGCACTTGTTCCGCCACTGCTTTGAGGTGACTGAAAATACAAATCTAACCCTTCGAGAGTTTTGGAAAGATCACTACAACATCCTGATACGTTTATGCATTATTGACTTGGCATGGCAAGAGGTTACAAGAAGAACCTTGAGCTCAGCATGGAAAAAGTTATAGCCTGATGTTGCAGACAGGGACTTTGAAGGATTTGAACCAGAGACCAAGACCGAGGTAGAAGCGTTGGAGGAGATTATGTTCCTCGGAAAGTCGATGGGTCTGGAGGTAGTTAAGGGTGATGTAAACAAGTTCGTTGAGGAACATGAGGAGGAACTCTCTACTGAGGAGTTGAAGGAGCAACAGATGATGCAACATACTGAGCTTCTGCAAGAGATTAGTAATGAGGAAGAGGTAGAGTCGGAGGAAGTGATTTCTACAAGTGAAATTAAAAACATGCTGGCAATGTGGGAGAAGCTTTCAAGTTTCATTGAAAAGAAACACTCAGAAAGTTTCAACCAGGCAATGTGGGAGAAGCTTTCAAGTTTCATTGAAAAGAAACACCTAGAAAAAGTTTCAACTGGTTGTGCTTCAAGCACTTTTTAATGACACTTGTTTGTCACATTTCCATAACATTTTAAAAGGCAGGCTAAAGCAAATCTCTTTGGATAGATTTTTATTTAAAAGTCCTGCAAGTGAAAATGCCAAAAGTGCAGCCAAAAAGGCAAAAACCGGTGATGATTAAATGAAAAACACGTAATGTTAAGCTTAGGTTAAGTTTAAAGTTATGTGCATTTTTAAAAATTAAGTGTTTGTGGTTTCATTTTAAGTAAAGAAAGTGCAGTCTTAGTTTTGTTTAAAGTAAAGAAAATGCAGTTTTAGTTTACATTTAGTGTTAAGAAAGTGCAGTTTTAGTTTATGTGTCTACAGTGCCTGCATCCCTTCTTCCCTCCCTCCTCCTCCGCCATTCACCTGTTAGTTGCACTCGTCAGTCTCCAAGGTAAGAATACAGTACTAAATAACAATTTTTTCTTTTATTTCATATATTTTGTTATGCATTGGTAAAGAATACATGTGTGTTTCTTAATTAAAAACATGTTTTTTTCATAATTTAGGATGGTTTGGGGATGTTTCACAGGGCTGGAACGGATTATATCTATTTCAGTTATTTTAAATGGAAGAAATTTGTTTCATATACGAGTTGACTGACTTATGAGTGCAGTTACAGAACGAATTAAACTCGTATCTCAAGGTACCACTATATGATTGTATTTTTGTCATATTTTATTTTTATGTCAGTTAGTAGATGTCTTATATATTTTGGTGCTCCTTAGTTTGGTGCATATATATTAAGAAGTGTTATGTCTTCCTGATTCAATGTCCCCTTTATCATTAGGAAATGACCATCTTTGTCACTGATTACCCTTGCTGTCTTGTAGTCAGCATTGTTAGATATGAGTATGGCTACACATGCTTTCCTTTGGATATTTGCTTGGAGAATCGTTTTTCAACCTTTCACTTTAAATGTTTTTATCCTTGTAGCTCAGATGTGTTTCTTGAAGGCAGCATACAGTTGGATTTTCTTTTTTAATCCATTCTGCTACTCTGTCCATTTATTGGTGAGTGCAATCCATTTACATTTAGTATAATTATTGACACTTATGGGTTTCCTATTGCCATTTTATATATTGCTTTCTGATAGCTTTGTATCTTGTTTGGTTCTTCTCTTTGGTTTTCTATTATTTGTTTTTGTTTGGTTATATTCCATACTTCCTTCCCCAGTTTATTCTTTTTTTAAGCCATGTGTTTCTGTGGTGATTTTTTCAGGGGTGGTTACCATTAAGTAATATAAAAGGATACATATCATGTTCATTGTAGTACATTATCTCATGAGTGCTTCTGCACTCCATCCTCCTTTGCTACTGTTAATCTTTGTTCTCTCCCCTTTTTTGGTTTTGTTGTCACAGATTAACCTTGTTTTTATTGTGATCTTGATGGAGCTTTTACTTGTAGTTTTGTTTTGTTCTTTGTATCTGGTTGGATAAACCCCTTTAGTATTTCCTGATGTGGGGGTTTGCTGGTGATAAATTCCCTCATTTTTTCTATATCTGTGAATGTTTTTATTTTTCCTTTGTATTTGAAGAAAAATTTGATGGATATAGTATTCTTGGCTGGAAGTTCCTCTCTTTCAGAACTTTAAATATTGGGGTCCACTCTCTTCTGGCTTATAGAGTTTCTGCTGAGAAATATGATGATAATCTAATGAGCCTTCCTTTATATGCTGTATTCTTTTCCCTGGCTGCCTTGAGAATTTGTCATTGGTTTGTGATAATTTCATTATGATGTGCTTTGGAGTAGGTTTGTTGGGATTAAGATAACTCAGTGTTCTGTTTGCTTCTTGAATTTGAGACTAATTCTTTCCACAGGCTTGGGAAGTTCTCATCTATTATTTGTTTGAATATGTTCTTCATTCCATTTTCTCTCTCTTCTCCTTCTGATATATCCATTATTCTTATGTTGCTCTTTCTGATGGAGTCAGACAATTCTTGTATGGCTTTCTCATTTTTTTAAATTCGTGAGTCTCTCTCCTCTTCTCTCTGTAGTGTCTCTAGTTGCCTGTCTTCTTTGTCACTAATCTCTCCTCTATCTGGCCTGTTCTATTAATTAAGCCTGTTACCTCATTTTTCAGTTCATGAATTGAGTTTTTCATCTCTGTTTGATTCATCTTCATAGTTCAATTTTTTTTGGTGATGATTCTTTTTGTTCATTGAATTGTTTTTTGAGCTCTCTAAATTGCCTTTCTGTGTTTCTTGTATTTCGCTGAGTATTTTTAGGACTTCAATTTTTAATTCTGTCACTTAACTCCAAGGTTTCCAAGCAATTGAAATTTTTTTCTGTAGATTTCTCATCTGTCTTGAGCTACATCTCTGTCCTTTGTATCCATGATATTTGATTTCCTTTTCCTTAATGAGATTTGAGACTGGTATTGTTAATAACACTGATAAGAGATGATTAAAAAAATTGAAAATATTACAGTGAAAAAATGAAAATTCTATTGTGCTAAGTGGAACAAAAACTACATAGACTGGAGAGCCTGAGTTGGGAGAAAATGACAAAGAGATAAAAAATGAAGTAAGAAACATAAAATGACACACAAAAAAATTTGAATCTAGAATAAAATAATTTGTTTGTGAATGACAATTGAATGAGAAAAAAAAGTGAAAGAGTAAAGAAAGATAAAGAAAAAAAGTGTTAAGGTTTTTGAAATGTAACCCTCATTAAAAAAAAAAAACAAGAATGGAAAATGTCACACCTATGGGTAATCAAGTTCAAAATGAAAAGGAAAGAATAAGATGGAAAGAGGATAAAATGACCAAAGTGGGAAAAAAAGATGAAAAATGCAAGAAATAAAATAAGTTATAAAAAACATGATTTTTTCCTGGTTTTGAGAGGTTATCTTCTTTTTTCTTTTTCTTTTTGACCCTTGGCGCTGTCCACAGGTTTTGCCCCTGTGGCACTCTTGATTAGAGATTTGCAGTTGATGTGACGCTATGGCAATGACATAAACTAGGCCTCAGTCCCGTTGGTAGGCAGGGCTTGTTAGGGTTTGCCAGCTCTGACAATGGGAGAGTCAGTTTGCCTGGTGCCTCTCCTCATGTCTCTCCTTTTGATCCAGCACCTGGGGACCCAGCTGTGATGTTGTCCCAGCCACTGCTTGTAGAGTAAGAGGTACTAAGAGCTGCCCAGTCCCCCCTCCAGCCCCGCTGTAAGCACAGTCTGGTTAAGGATTTGCCAACCAGAGCCACCAGCGTAAGCAGGCAGGGAAGGGAGGCAACTGCCTTTCAGGTGCCTTTCTAAGAGCCTCTGGGCATATCTAGTATGCCTCAGCACTCTGTGGGTCTACTCTTCCCAGGCTTTTTCCCTTGTGCCTTGTTTAGAAGCCTGCAGTCCAGCCTGCACAACTTCTGCAGTGTTCTCTGAGGTCTGCTCTGCGGGAATACATTTTGTAATCTGTATTGGCTGGCAGGAAGTTGCCCCAGCCACTGCTTGCAGAGCAAGAGGTCCTAAGAGCTGTCACATCCCTCCTCCAGGTCCACTCAAAGCACAGTTCTGTGTAAGGCTTTGTCAACCATAGCCGCCAGCATAAGCAGGCGGGGCAGTAAGCCGACTGCTGGTCAGGCTTTGTTCTAAGGGTCCCTGGGTATGTCTGGTTTGCCTCAGCACCCTGCAGGTCTGATCTCCACACGCTTCTCCCTTGTGCCCTTGTGGGAAGCCTGCAGCCCAGCTCGCACAACTTCCGCAGTGCTCTCTGAGGTCTGCTCCGCGGGACTGTGCTTTGCAATCTGTATCATCTAGTGGTAAGTTGCCCCAGCCTCTCCTTGCAGAGCAAGAGGTCCTAAGAGCTGCCAAGTCCCTCCTCCAAGTCCGCTCAAAGCACAGTTCTGGGTAAGGCTTTGTCAACCAGAGCCACCAGCGTAAGCAGGCAGGGCAGTGAGTCAGCTGCTGGTCAGGTTCCTTTCTAAGGGTCCCCAGGTATGTCTAGTTTGCCTCAATGCTCCACAGGCCTCTCCCTTGTGCCATTTGGTAGCCTGCAGCAAGCTGCTTGCGCACCCAGCCCGTAGCCCCCATCACTTCCACAGTGCTCTCTGAGGTGTGCTCTGTGAGAATGTGCTTTGTAATCTGTATCGGCTGGTGGAGGCCTCCCCCACAGGTACAAGCCTAGGGATCCCGGCTCTTGTGTACTTCCTGCGCTGTTGGTTGGGGAGCTAGGACCACACAGAAACTCTGGCTACAGCCCACACAAAAGTCTACTGCTGATAAGTCTCCAGCCTAGCCCCTCTGTCCATGAACGCACGTGCCCATGCCAGAGGTGCCAGGTGGAGCCACTTGCACACCACCCGAGATCGCAGACCTGGAGTGAACAAAGCCCAAAGCTGCTCTAGTGCCAGTCTCCACAGGCAACCCGCTCGGCCACCTCTGCTGGAATCTGCCGTTCACACTAGCTCTGTGTCAGCGATCTCAGGCTGAACAACCAGCATGCTCTCTTCTCGGCTTGATTGTCTGCCCTAGCCCAGCTTCTTCTCTTGCTCCTAGCCCTCCCTTCCTCTCAGTTCCAAGCAAAAGCAGCCCTTCCTCAGATCAGTGAGGAAAGCGAAATACTCCATTCTCTGTCTTACTTCCTTCAGAGTGGATTATATATTCAGCCACCTTTTCACCCAATCGTACCTTTGTTTGGTATATGTGTATTTCAGAAGCTCCTGAGATTGTTTTACTGTCTCTAGTTATTGAATTTGTTGAAATTTCAGGGGGAGATATCAGGAGCACCCCTCACGGTGCCATTTATCTGATGTCACTATTTTGTCTTTTTTAAGAGTTGTTTCACTGATTCTCTAAGTTGACAGGTTTTTTTCCTTTCAGTACTTTAAAGATATTTCTCCTCTATCTTCTTTCTTGCATCGTTTTTCTGATATGAGGTCTCCTGTATTTATTATTTTTCTTGTTAGACATGTCTTTTTTATTCTCCCGATGCTTTTCATATTTTCCTCTTTATTATCGGCTAAGTAAATTAATTTCTATGCACCTTTTATGCAGTTTACTGCATGTCTCTTTAAACCTGTTAGAGACTTGCTGAGCTTCTGGGGTCAATGCATCTATAATTTTTAACAGATTTTAAAAAAAATTAGCCATTGTTATTATTATTACTTTGTATTTTTCCAAAGTTAGAAGCAGGTAGACAGTCAGAGTCCTGCATGTGACCTACTGGGATCCACCCAGCATGCCCACCAGGGGGCGATGCTCTGCCCATCTGGGGTGTTGCTCCATTGAAACCAGAGCCATTCTAGTGCCTGAGGTGGAGGCCACAGAGCTGTCCTCAGCACCAGGGCCAACTTTGCTCCAATGGAGCCTTGGTTGTGGGAGGAGAAGAGAGAGATAGAGAGGAAGGAGAGGGAGAAGGGTGGAGAAGCAGATGGGCGCTTCTCCTGTGTTCCCTGACCGGGACTCGAACTCGGGACTTCTACATGCTGGGTCGGGGCCGACATTCACCGCTGAGCCAACTGGCCAGGGCTAGCTATTATTTCTTTAAATAATTTTCTGTACCCTACTTCCTTCTAGGACTCTTGATATATTAGTATAATAATTAGTTTCATCTATAATAGATCATTGATCTATTCTTTTTTTTCCAATTTTTTTCTTTATTTCATTTTGGAAATTCACTTTGCTACGTATTCCAGTTCACTAATCTCTTGTTGATTGCATTTAGTATATATTTTTACCAAGATACCATACATTTTTCATTTCTGAAAGTTTAATATGGGCCTTTTTATTTTTTCTTCTTTTCCCAAGTGAGAGGATGGGAGATAGAAAGACAGATTCCTACATGTGCCCCACCTGGGATCCACATGGCAACCCATCTGGGGCCATGCTCACAACCAAGTTATTTTTAGTACTTGAGGCAGAAGCTCCCTGGAGCCGCCCTCGGCACCCAGGCCAATGCGTTCAAACCAATCGAGCCATGCTGCAGGAGGGGAAGAGAGAGAGAAGGGGGGGAGAGAGAAAGAGGAGGATGAGGAGTGGAGAAGCAGATGGTTGCTTCTCTTATGTGCCCTGACTGGGAATCAAATCTGGGACCTTCACAAGCTAGGTCAATGCTCTACCACTGAGCCAACTGGCCAAGGCATAATGTGGGTCTTTTTCATATCTTCTTAGGTTAGCATTCTTTATCATGCTCATACTTTCCTATATAGAATATGTATGGGATAGGTATTTTAATGTCCTTCTCTATATATTGTTATCATGTCATTCCTGGAACTATTTCTATTGATTTCTTTTTTCCTTGTCCTTGTTATGGGTCATATTTTCTTGTTTCTTTGTATGCCTAGTAATTTTTGATGGAATTATAGATATTATAAATTTTACCATGTTTTAAAATTTTTTCAAGTCTTTGTCCTGGGATGCTGTTATTTGGAATCTGATGCTTTCAAGTCTTGATTTTAAACATCTTTACATGCGACCAGAATAATCTGCTTCTGCGACCAAGGCCTTAAGATTCTGAATATGCTATTTGCCATTTTGCAAGTTGATAGGTATTTTCCTTCTAAAAAAGTATTAACTAAATCTTTCTTGATCCTGTATAAAACCAAGGGACTATTCTGCCTGCTCGTTTTGCTGGTTCTTTCTGCAGCCATGGTAATCTCTTCCCAGGTGTGCACTGCTCCGTAATCATCTGAAGATACAAGCAGAACCCTCTGCAGATACTGGGAGCTCTTCTCAATGTTTTTTCCTCCCTAGCACTCTGAATTGTGAATTCTATGACCTTACGTGCCCATATTCTGAGCTTTGTTTTCTTAATGCATAGATAACCCGGGGGTCTGTTTAGGATCCTCCTTCCATCCTAAAGCCTAATGTGCTCCTTAGGAAATAAATTATGGTAATCACAGATTGACCTTTTTTATTTCCCTTTCTCTCTAACATTACTATCTTGTACTTTTTCTTCTCCTATGTATAAAAAAATTGTTTCATGTATTGTGTTGTTTTTCTTACAGTGTAAAAGTATATTATGCCTAGAAGCAGAACTCACAACATGATGTCTTTTGATGGCTTGAATATTATTTACTACTGGGTTCACATAGCATATTTGTGTATCGAAACTGATAACTCTGGCCAAAGGAAAGTGAAGGTGTTTACCACTTTCTTTCATATCTGTGTGGTTTGTGACTGTTTAGTCCATACTGTGGTCTAGTCAGCATCATTCTGTCCCTTGAATAAAAATGTATAGAAAATCTAGTTGATCATTAGATAGACTTATGTCAGCTTATAAGAAATACCATGCTGGGGTTGGTCAATGAATTACTGAAAATTCATCTCCACGTCTGGAAGACAGTTCTACATGCATGGCTTTGTGATGATGTAAAACTGTACTATTCAATATGGTAGCCACTAGCTACATGTGGCTATTTAAATCTAAACTAACAAAAGTAAAAATAAAAACTCATTAATTCAACTGCACTAGCCACCTAACAAGTGTTTAATAACCATGTGTGGCTGGCAGCTATCGTATTAAATGGCACAGAGAGACAATATTTCTGTTGTTATAGAAAGTTCTCTTGGATAGCACTGGTCTAAAATCTTAGCTCTACATATGATGAAAGCCCATAATTTTGAGATTTGAGCCTGCTAATTCAGGCCTAAAATTTAATGTTAAGACAACCACAGAAAAGATTGAGTAAATATAAGTCTACTGGGAAGATATAAAGAAAGAATATTTAAACTGAGAATAACTATGTTCTAATTCCATGGAGTTGACAGAAGAAATGCTTTGAAGAACCAAAGAAGCTTAACTTGAGCAAATAAGACTTTAACTAAGAAAACAGAGAATAAAGCAAGGAAACACATCCAGATATGAGAAATAAAGACAACATATCCAGTTGGGAGAATCAGGCAAAGGTCAAATGACAGGTCTTGACAGCATCCATAACTCAAAACATCTTCCCACTTACTGTGTGGAAAGACTACATGACTTTTTTAAAAATTATCTCTAAACCATGTTAAAGACACATAAGTGAACATTACCAATAGTACCAACCATGCAATATAAAAACCATCCTATCCATTTACAGCCACTAATTGAATTAATTTATAGACATTACATCTATTTTAGTGTGTGTATGTACTTAAATTTTATTTTACTGTGGTAAGAACACTTAACATGAGACCTACCCTTCTAACAAAATTTTAAGTGTACAATATTTTTTTTTTTTCTGAAGCTGGAAACGGGGAGAGACAGTCAGACTCCCGCATGCGCCCGACCGGGATCCACCCGGCACGCCCACCGGGGGGTGATGCTCTGCCCCTCCGGGGCGTCGCTCTGCCGCGACCAGAGCCACTCTAGTGCCTGGGGCAGAGGCCAAGGAGCCATCCCCAGTGCCCGGGCCATCTTTGCTCCAATGGAGCCTTGGCTGCGGGAGGGGAAGAGAGAGACAGAGAGGAAGGAGGGGAGGGGGGCGGAGAAGCAAATGGGCGCTTCTCCTATGTGCCCTGGCTAGGAATCAAACCCGGGTCCCCCACACGCCAGGCCGACGCTCTACCGCTGAGCCAACCGGCCAGGGCCACAATACATTATTGTTGACTATAAGAACACATGTTTTACAGCAGATCTTGACAGTTTATCTTGCTTAACTGAAACTTTACGCCCATTGATTAGTGCATCTACACATTTATTCATATATAAATACTGAAACCCATCTCAGGAGTTATATATAAGCATTTTGTTGTAACTTAAAATTTTTTGAGTACCTTTATATTTTGGGTACTCCACATTCAAGAATTGCATAAAATACTCCAAAGAAAATGTAATAGAGTAGAAGATAAATGCTGAGTAAATCAGGTATATATGAGAGTCTACAATGAGAATCAAAGGAGTAAATAGAACATCAATGCTTTGTTATTCTGTCCCTTTCCCCAGCTAAAACCATTTGATTAATAGTACCTATAAAAAATTCATTCAATAGAAAGCAGCCAAACAAAATTTAGCAACATAGACAATTCATTTTCTTCTTTTTATAGCTTGATTTATTGCATTTCTCACCCAGAATTCTTTCTCAACAGGACTTAAAGCATCCCACACTTTTCTGTGGTAAAATAGGTAAAGTTTAAACACAGGTAACTAAAATAGGTAAAGTTTTAAAATAATAGTTTTAGTCCTATTATAAATAATATTTAAAATAATATTCATAGATATTCACATATATTTCTAAAATCTTATATTGTTACATAAAACAATTTACAAAACAGACCATCATCGTTAAATCTGCTTCCTTTGCTCCCACTAAAAAAAAAGGGGTGAAGTTTAGGGTAAGTGTTAAAGTCCACAAAGTTTAAGAAAAGGGTTAAAGTCTGTAACTGAAATAAGAGTGGCTGAAGCATTATTAGGGCTGGTCTTCTGTCTCTGCTATTAACCTAATCTAATCTCACTAGTCTTCAATGTTAAGTGTTTGCCAAATGCACTGCTTCTCTCCATACTTCCCGGAACCCTTTCTGGTGTGTACTCTGCTCCATAACTTCTCATGCCCTCCAGTTTTCCTCCATCCATATCGCCCTCTTTCCTCAAAGTCTTTAACCTCTCCTACTTCACTGCTCCTACTTCTAGTACTTATTTCACTGGTTTCTCTCTCTCCACTTACCCGTAAAATGTCGATGTGCTCCAGAACCCCATCATTACCATTAGCTTTCTCCTCTTTATAATCTCTACTCTGAAAAATAGGCATTCATACCTACATACTCAACTTCGACTACTTCCTGCATTTTTGACAACTCCCAGATCTGCAGTGGTAGCCTGGGTTTTCCTTCCTATCTTCCAGATAATTACTCCAGAAGTATATAAAACCTAGCATGTCCAAAATAAAATTTACCATGTTCCCCTCCTATTGCCCAAATTTACGTTTCCTCACTGATTCCTGATACAAATAGAACAACCTATTCAAGCCAGATTTGGTAGAATCTCAAATTTGCTTTTGCTCATCTTCAAATCCAACTGATCACTAAGTTCTATAAGTTCTATCTCATTTATTTCACCTACTTACTTCCTTTTCTCTATCACTATTGCCATTTCTTTAATTTAGGACTTTATCATCTCTTGCCCAATGATTGCAACAGCTTACTTCTTTTACAGTTTAATCTTCACAAATATAAGTTATAGTTCACTTACTTGGCTAGTTGAGTGACCCTTTTTAAATTAAATCACTTCACTTCCCCCACCTCCAAAACACACTTAAGCTACAAAAATGGAGCTTTCTTAACTTTATGATGAAGTTGAAGGATTTATGACCTTACATCTGTACTTTACTTTCAGAGAGAACCTCTTTGTTTCTTCAGAAATGCATGTATACTTCTGTCCCAGCTATTCCTGTATTATTCTGTAATTGCTATTTTACATAGCTATGTCTCTTCTAGAGAAGACACTGTAGAGACAGAAAATCTACACTGCTCATATTTATGTCCACACTGATGAAGCACAGTATCTGGTTTTGTAACAGGCTTTCATTCCATGCTCTTTTTGATATTACTGAAACAGGAAAGACTTTTATAGTCTTTTGCCACCTTCGTATTTCTGAACAAATATTTTAGAAAGCCTAGCCTTCTAAATAGGTACAGTGTAGATAGAACATACTTATTAAATAGGAAAAATATATATTTGCTTGGAGCAAAATCTGGCATCTTACAAAGTAGTACACACAGAGTTTTATATGACAGACTTTCTGTGAAAAGAGAAAGTGGTTAGAACCTATAGTTTGGGCCACATAATTTTAATTGGTCACCAAAGCCTGCTTACAGAGACAAAATTATTTATATCAGAACCAGATTAGTAGATATTGTAAGACTGAAAAGCTTAAGTGCAGATTAAAAGTGGTATACGTTTTATTTACCAAAAACAGAACACTGTGGTAACTTCAACAATTAGAGTAAAATCATTGTTTCAAAAATATTTTGGAAGTAGGTAGGTAGGTCATCAATAATAAGTACATGGTTAATCATTCTCAATTATTTAACTTACCTGATTATTATATGCATCTGGTGCAAGTTTCTTGTATGTCGGTGCCATAAGAGTGGACAGGTTTTGTAAATGAGACTCCAGTTTCTCTTCCTGTATCAAGTGAGTAATTCTGCATATTAATTCTAAATCCGTTCTTGTTGTATATGAGAAAGACTATCAGTTAGATCCCCCCATATCTTAGATCCAAGTCATTATTTACTGCTCTTCTTACTAAATAACTAAAGCATCGTAACATCACCTCTTGTAAGTGAAAGTACAGGCTGCATATTACTGTACCTCCTTTTCCATGTGCTATTAAATATCTAGCTCTACAGTATTTTCATAAGATTAATCAACTTTCTACTTTGCATGCTGCTATTTGGCATTTTATAAATAGAAGCTTATGCTGGTAGTATGGTCAGGAGGATGAAACGGCATGGTCCTAAAGAGCTCACACTCTCTGCTCCCTCTCCAATTAGCTGCCAAGGAAGATAAGCAATTAAAAGGATGTGTTTGGTTGAATTTGCCTATTTCTAATCTTTATACTTTCAAATGTTTATTAATCTAGCATTTCAAAATTTGAAATGATCTCTTCATATAACAATGAAAAATGACTAGATGCTTCAAATATAAACAAAACTTTCAGAACTAGAACGTGGTATACAGGAGGAACTTTGTAACGTTTACTTGCAAGGAAACATGTTCAGTTACACTCCCTCCCCGAAACAGACCAGATTTTTCAAAGTAATATGCTTTTTAGAACTGTAGGTGGTGACACTCAGTTGTTCTAATCACCCTTAGAAGTTCTCATTTCATGTTCATATTTCTCTAAACCTCTTGGGAGATGGAACCACCAGGCCGAGGTACACTCATTTGCATTTGAGAAGGTGAGGCTTCTGAGGGGAGCTCCCCACCTAACAGAGGGAGGGTGTTCTAGCCATTCTCTGGATGTAGTTTACGTGGAACCTGGCTGGAGCGATACACATTTATAAGACAGTGATGAGAAGGCTCTCCAGTGTGGAGAATTAAAGTGGCTGACAGTATGCAAAATTGCTACTCTTCATTAGGCTTATTAAATATTCATTCTTTTCTTATGAAAAGAAGACATCTAGCACATTTAAAGTAATATAATTTATTAAAAATATGATCCTATGAAAAAATATATCAGAATTTCAAGAATTTTTGCATTTTATTATACTTCCACTTACTATTATAGTCATGAATAATAAAGTTAATACATTTTTCATTTAGGACACATCAATATTATAATATCCATAGTGTCAATGCATATTTTAGTTGCATTTAAAATTTGAAAGATAATTATAAGGTTTGAAGAATAAATAAAAATTTGGTCACATCTAAGTTAAATATACTGAGATTTTCTAATTATTTAATTAGCATACTCTAGAATGCATGCTACCCAAAAGTTGTTAGTTAATACAAACCTGAAAGTTATATTTTGAGAAATATATACATTGAGAAAAGACAAAAGCCAAAGTGATCTGATTAAGAGATCAGTATTCATTTATTACAATTATACTTTTATATTAAACTCTAAATGTACTCAGTATAGTAACTAAATGACCAAATCTCCGGATGTGATAATGTGACTAGAAGCGGTCTTTTCTGAATGTGACAGTCATGAATATGACTTCCATTATCAGTTACAACAGAAAAAATTACAGCACTGAAGTTTTAACATTTAGTTTTAACTGGAGTTAACATAAAACATAAAGAAAAGCCAATAGGTATAAAGAGTTCATGTTGGTCAAGTTTTATCTTACTTTGGTATAATGGTTATTATTATGCTAACTTAGTAACTTATAATGTGTCTTTAGGTTAGCAAAAATTTTGTTGAATCATCTCAGAGATGAAATTCTTTGTTAGAGATTAATGGAATATACCATATTGTTCATCTGTGCTCATGAATTCTCCTTGAAAAATAAAGAGATTATACATCAGGAAGTAAACAAACCTCTTTTGGGTCATCCCCAAGCAGCTTAAATTTTCTTGGTATCTTGCTTCTGGCAAACTTACATCCATTATAGTACATGCTCCACGAACAACCAAAAGAAAAGGAGGCACCACAGGTCTCTGGGTCCAGCCCCTGACAGGCACAGGTTCTCCTGAGAAATCAAAGGATCAAGTTCATGGCTCTGGATAGCATGACCTCGGCTACCCATCTCACACTCTGGGCCAATATGAGTGCAAATTAGTTTTAAGGGATGTTGAATCTAACTCTATATTAAGCTGTAACATAACCACATTAGAAAAGAACCATTTCAGTTGACTTTAAAACACAATTTAAACACTTTTTATTGTCATATAATACATACACAGGAAAGTACACATAATTTTACAGCTTGCAAATGCTCACAACAAAATAATACCCAAGAGAGTAGCATCCAAATAAAGAAACAAAACATTAGTACTCCAGAATCTCCTCTTAATTCTTCCTTCCAGGCATTGTCCCCCAAATAGTAACTTCTATCAAAAAAGATTAGTTTTGCCTATTTTACATATATATAGAATATATGTACAAACACATAGTTTTGCCTATTTTATATATATATAGATAGGATACTATAACTCACTGTACACAATGTATATGGGTGTGTATATATACACCTGTGTATATAGTTTTGCCTATTAGTATAAAAATACCATATTAATACATTAGTAATAAATATATTATATATATAATATAAAAATAGTCAAAACTACATTTATAATACATATACACCTATGTGTTTTATAGTATAAGTTTATTTGTGTCTTGCTTTTTTACAACAGATGTTTAGAATATCCATCCACGTTGTTGAACATGCTATACTTTATTCATGTATTCTTTTCAGTGAGTTGTTTTCCATCATAGGTCACAACTTAACCATTCTACTGTTGAGGGGCTTCTGAGCGTTTTCTAGTTCTTGACTAAAACACACTACCATGATTTCACAGCCCAAGTCAAATATATCTTAAGAGCAATAAACAGACAGCTTAGAAATCAAAAAACAAAACATGATAAAATAACCTAGTAGGAAAACTAGATTTGGTAGGCATTTTTTCAGTTTTACTGAGGTATAATTCACAAGTAGAATTGTAAGATATTTAAAGTGAACAACTTGATGGTCTGATATATGTATACATTGTCACAGGGTTCCTCATGTAGTTAATCCACACATCCATCATCCCACTTATTTATTTACTTTTTATTTTTTATTTATTGTATGTAAAGAACTTTTTAGTTCAACTTTCTTAATGAATTCCAAATATATAATACAGTGTTATCAACTATAGTCATGTTATACATTAGATCCTCAGATTTTATTTTATATTTGAAATATTGTATCCTTTTATAAACCTCTTCCTATTTGTCCTGCTCCTGAGCCTCTCACATCCCCTTTTCTACTCTGCTTCTAGGAGTTTAACTTTCTTTTGTTTTTCTTTTTATTTCACATATATGTGTTATCATGCAGTATTTACCTGGCTTATTTCACTTAGCATAATGCCCTGCAGGGATATCCGTGTTGTCACAAATGTCAGGATTTCCTTTTCTGAGAATGAATGGTATTCTTGTGTGTGTGCACGCGCGTGCCTGTATATGCAAATACATCTTCTTTACCCACTGTCTGTTGATGGACTCTTAAGTTATATTCACACTTTGGTTACTGTGAATAATGCTGCAATGAACACTGGAGTGCAGAAATTTCTTTGAGATAATAATTTCATTTCCTCGGATATATAGCTGGATCATATGGTAGTTCTATTTTTATTTTATTATTTTTTTCTTTCTTTCTTTCTCTTTTTTTTTTCCCCCATGGTAGTTCTATTTTTAATTTTTTGAGGACTCTCCATACGTTTTTCATAGTGGCTCTACCAGTTTACATTCCCCAAAAGAGTGTACCAGGTCCCTTTTCTCCACATTCTTGCCAGTATTTGCTATCTCTTGTTGTTGTTTTTTTGATAATAGACATCCTAACAAGTGTGAAGAGATAGAGCATTGTGGTTTAGACTAGCATTTCTCTGATGACCAGTGATGAGCAGCAGCGTTCATGTACCTGTTGACCATTTGTATGTTTTTTATATAAGAGTGTTTATTTAGGTCCTTTGCCCAAATTAATGTATTTTTTCCTGCTATTGAGTTCTATGAGTTCTTTGTATATTTTGGATATTAACCTCTTGTTGGAAATGTGGTTTGCAAATATTTTCTCACATTCCATAGGTTTCCTTTACATTTTATTGATAGTTTCCTTTGCTGTGCAAAACCTTTGTAATTTGATGTGGTCACACTTTTTTATTTTGCTTTTGTTGCCAAAATAAAAAATCACTGAATGCCAAAAAGTTTACTCCTGAAGGAGTGTAGTCCAGGCCTCCCCGAGATGTGCCACTTTGGCATGAATTATTTTGAAAGGCTGCAGAGGCCCTTTGGGCTTACAAGAAACTTGTGTACCTCTCCTTTAAAGAATGTATTTAGGGGACTTGTGTAAAGACTATCACCAGAAATAATTTTTATGACTTATCTACAGGGCAAGGCTAACTTCTAATTATCGAATATCTCTTCTTCCTAATGTCCAGTCTGCAAATGACCTTCCTCCCTTCTGGAATCCAAAGGGGCATTAATTCAGAATATTATATACATCTCATTTTCCCTTTCTGTCTCTGAACCTCTCGAGCATGTGAGGTTTCTGACTCATGTATGTGGTGTAGCCTTATGTCCACATGTAATTATACTTGGTTATTTACTCTTGTTAATCTGTCTCATGTTGATTTAATTAGTAGATAAGCTGGAAGAACCAGATGGGTAGAGGAAAGTTTCTTCTCCACACCTCCTTTGTTTTTTTTCCAAGGAGTTTTATGTAGTTTCTGGTTATATGTTCAAGATTATGATCCACTTTGAGTTGATTTGTGCATGATGCAAGAGAGGAGTTCAGTTTCATTCTTCTGCATGTGAAAACCAGTTTTCCTGTTACCATTTATTAAAGAGATTGCCTTTTCCCATATTGTATAGTCTAGCTCCTCTGTCAAAATTAATTAACCATATTTGCATGGGTTTATTTAGGGGCTCTGTATTTCTATGTGTCTATTTTAATGCTACTCCCATACTGTTTTGATTGCTATAGCTTTCTAATATTGTTTGAATTCAGGAAGTATGATTCTGCTTTGTTCTTTTTTTCTCTCAAAATGGCTTTGAATATTGGGGGCATTTGCTTTCCAGGCAAATTTTAGAATTATTATTTTTTACTATGAGTTAATGCTTCCTGCTACTCTACCCTCCCCCTCTAAAAATCAATAAATAAAAACCGTAAAAAAGAAAAAATCACCCAGCATGGCAGAAGGCATTTCTGGCTTTACTTTTTTATAATGACAGATATACTCCCACAATAGTTACTTGCCAAAAAAATATTGGTTAGGCTTAGTCATAAAATGGAAATCTCAAAGGGAAATATTTAAAGGAGAAACAGCTGGTTTGGCTCAAAGAAAATGTAAAAATCCATTTTTGACTACCCACTGAAAGCTGCTCTCAGAGTTCTTTCCTGGACTCACAGTGGGTGGTTATGGTGCATGTGGGCACCGGGCTTTGTAAGAAGTCAGTGATGAGGCTCACACAGCTTTGAACATTAAACTTAGTCAGCAGCTCCAATTTGATATTATCCTATGTTCTTGGCAAAAAAGTCATGATTTTAACTCCTGCCAGACATAAAAATTATTTTATGGGTTAGAAAAAACTTCAAAAGTATATCTGAGTAAAGTCTTTGTTGCCATTGGTTAAGTGTCAATTTTTTTTTAATGTTTATTTATTGATTTGAGGAAGAGAGGAAGAGAGGAAGAGAGGAAGGGATAAAGAGACAGAAATATCGTTCTGTTCCTGTGTGTGCCCAGGTCAGGGATTAAACCTGCAACCTCTGCGTTTCGGGATGATGCTCTAACCAGCGAGCTGTCCAGCCAGAACTTAAGTGTCTATTTTAATCATGTTTCTCAAGTACCTTTTTTGGAGAATTGCTATTTGGAAAATAGCCCAAAGTTAAAAATTTCATCTAAATAATTACTCATCTTCATCTTGAAATTCTAGGCAAAGATAAGCAAAAGTTTACAGATTGGCCTTTAAAATGACTTAATATTGGAAGTACATCTTTTAATAGTTTTGACTTGCCTCCTATTAAGACCAAATATAATTTTTCTTAGACCCTGGCTCCATTTTTGTTCTGATTTTCCAATGCAAAATAACACACTTTAGAAGAGTTCTTAACATAGAATTTCTTTCTACGTGTCAGATTCCATTCAGGCAATGGCATTTCTAGGAAGTAATGAAAAGCCTTAAGAGAAAAAAATCCCAGAGATGTATATACTATTAATGAAAATTAAATCAATTACAAAGAATGTAAAATGTAGGTTGCATGAAACTTCAATGAATTTAAATAACTCCCATTTCCACAAGTTCCTCAGTGGTTTAGAAGTTCAAGCCATGAAGTCTAAGAGGTAGTCTGGCTTTAAAAATACAAGCAGTGTTACTGATCCCTGAGAAAAGTGCTATCACCCACAATTAGCTCAAGGGGCCTTAACTCTCATTTTTATTTTTTTAATAAAGGCACCTAAGTATATTTTTAAATGAAGAACAACAAGGGAAGTTAGGGTAAACTGAGCAGTATTTTACACCTAAAGCAGACCAGCATAAGTCTGAGTCACGTGTTATGAAATTAGCAACTTCTACCTTCCACTATATTATGGATTTGTAAAAGTGGATTTATGGCAGTGAGGTACACAAAATAACTACCAGAGAAAGCAAAGTCACAGCTTCATGTAGAAAACGTAACTTTTCTAAAAAGATCGCTTGTAGTTAATTTGCACTCCTTCATGACCAGAGACAGAAACTATTTTAGATATGTTAGTAAAACCATACCAGTTAGAGTAAAAGCAAAAGAACAAATTTGGGCCCTGGCTGGTTGGCTCAGTGGTAGAGCATCGGCCTGGCGTGCAGGAGTCCCGGGTTCGATTCCCGGCCAGGGCACACAGGAAACGCACCCATCTGCTTCTCCACCCCTCCCACTCTCCTTCCTCTCTGTCTCTCTCTTACCCTCCCGCAGCCAAGGCTCCATTGGAGCAAAGTTGGCCCGGGTGCTGGGAATGGCTCTGTGGCCTCTGCCTCAGGTGCTTGAATGGCTCTGGTTGCAATGGAGCGACGCCCCAGATGGGCAGAGCATCGCTCCCTGGTGGGCGTGCCGGGTGGATCCCGGTCAGGCGCATGCGAGAGTCTGTATGACTGCCTCCCCGTTTCCAACTTCGGAAAAATACACAAGAAAAAAAAAAAAGAGAACAAATTTGGTTAACAGTGGGTTGTCACAAGACGCAGCACAGTATATTCATAAGCTCTGTGAACTACTGTGCAGTTCGGTGGATACAGAGAAAGGAGACTAAAAGAATAAGTGTAAAATTAAAATTATTTTAGAAACAGTTGTGAGTAAAATCAGTGCTCTAGGATTTCAGGATAGCATGGTGAATGATCCCATCATCTTTGAGTGTTATACAAGAATAGCACAGCGGAGGAATAATAATCTGTACTTGCTTTCTACAAGAAAAGATTTCAACTTCCTGCAAATGGAGGGGGTTAAAAACAAAGAGCACAACTAAAAACATACTAACACTTGGATACACTAAATATATTTAACTGTAAAACCCTGCTCTTCCGTTCCAAATATTTATGTTCCTGGGAAAAAATGCATACCTGTTACCTACTAAATTCTCAATTATTTAGTCATAGTAAAAATGGAAGCAATTGTGATTACTATTGTTGAAATAATGAACTACACTAAACAGAAGTCAAAATCAGTTTGGTTTCCTGTAACTTCTACAGGCCCCTTATTTTGTTTGCTGTATACACAGTTAAGGTCCTTGACCTGGGAATCCTAAATTTTCTCACCGCACATACTTTCTGTTTCAAAGACTGCCACTTAGAAGTGGTATCAGTACTTACTAATGTGATGTCCAGGCACACACACGAGTTGTGATTTGCAGCAAGTGGACACACAAGTATTTTCAAGTTGACGGTATGACTGAGTTCATGTGAGCACAGGCGCTGGGCAAGCTGGTCCTTTTCTGAAGGTACAAAATACTAATGGAATCACCTCAAGCTGCCCACGTTAGCAAACATAACCTCCTATTGCATGACTGTGAAGCAGGCATTTTGACCCCCCGTTTTATAAATGTAAAAGTACAGGTTCAACTCTCTTCCCTCCAACCAACGGCCAGGCTGCTTTCCCGTCAGTGGAAGGAGAGGAGAGGCCCTGGCTTCACTTACTCTTCATTTAGAGAACAGCGACGGGTGGTGAGCGTGCCATATTTCCTCAGCGTCTCGGTGAGCTCCGAGTAGAGTTTGTCAGCCAGAGGCAGTGGGATTCCTTCCCACACCAGGATGAGAATCACAATCACTGCAGCCTCACAGGTGTGGCCAGCTCGCTCCCGCACCAAACACAGTAGCTTCTCCTCACTGCAGCTTCTGCGCACCACCTGTGCAGGTCACCGTTCCACCCCGACACCCCCCACCCCAACCAAAACAAAACAAGGGTCACTTGCAGCAGATGTCAGCATTGATTTATGTATGTATATTTTCTCACGTCTGGGTCACAGTTAGGGCAACATTTATCACCACCTGCAACCTACTATTTGCTGACCAGGTACAAAGTGGGGGTTTACCCTGGGTCCAGCAGGGGCAATGCCCCTGAATAAAAGCCATGCTCGAGGGAAGGCTTGCATGTCTTTTTCATAAAATTCAAGGTTTTTATAAATGACAACATAAAGATTAACTGAAGGCATTTAAAGGAAGAATTATACATGTAGCAGGTAACTGAATGGAACTTCACCTCACCATTCAGTTCTTTCAATTAAATATGGTTGGTACATGATTATAAAACTAATTTGTCTTTTTTTCTTAAGAGACAACACATGATAAAATAAATATAAGAAATATTCCTTTTAACTGGTATAAGTCACTCTTTGATCTGGGTATCCCAAATGTCAGGGTTAAAAGAATGAATCAAAAAACCCAACTGTAGACCAGAAGCCTCGTCAAGTCACACTTACCCATTTGGCAATAGGACATCCCTGAGAACTTTTGCCTTCTTTACCAGTATAGATGACTCTTTCAATCCTAATAGCTTTACCCTTCTGTCCAAACCTTAAAGAAATCCACAGAAACACACACACAGAAAATTAGCAAATGAATCTAAAGGCACCCAAAATACTGAACATTTGAGCATAATTTTATTCTATTACCACATCCTGAGAAATGAATGGTTTAATTTATTTTTTTTAAAAATACGTCTAAGCCAAGCAAACTGGATAACAGACTTTAAGCCTTGTTTTTCTTTAGTATCAAAATTGACTGATAATTATAATGAACTCTTTTGAAATTATATGTTGGGTGGAAATAATGGGAAAGCTTAGTTTTATACATAAATTCATAAAGCACAAGACTTTTTTAAGTTTGCTAAGTTCAGTCTTCTAAGATATATACTATTTGATTTTTGTCCTTTACTAAATTTAACTATTTTAAAACAGGGAATCATAATAGATTTTAGTTAAAACTGTTCTTCAAAAATCTCTCACATTTTTAAAAAGGAAACTGGCAAATACCTAGTATCCAGCAATTCTGAAAATATAGGATAGTTCTAGAAATAGATATTTCCTCTTATGACCAAGGTACTATTTATTACTTGTCAATACATGTACTAAATGATTATTTAGTGAATTTCTACATGCTAATTTAGAAATTAATAATTTTGAAATGGGGCAAAAATTATGTGGAATATATCCTTGCTGCTCAGAATGTTTCCTAAAGTATTTTGATGGCAACACTGCCTACCTCTTAAAGAAAAGGCACCCTAGCATACAAACAGCTCAAGGACTGTGGATACCTATGTGAAAGTCTCTCTGCATTGATTATCTTGCTCTTAAGAGTCTTCTACATGCAGGAGTAACTGTGTAGATTCAGGTAAATACCTTCGTACCTGTGACTGACAGTAAAAAAGAAAGTGCAGCTATAAACAGAACATCTCTGTTTCTATTCAGTATATCACACTTGCCCTTTGCTCATACTAAGGGACAACTTCCTTAAAGATAACTATGCCTTTACAACTCTAGGTGAATTTAACTCAATGCTTTCTTTCTTATACTACACTTCCCCCTCTTCCTCTCTGACACTTTATCACGAAGTGGGAGAGCCAGAGTGGGGCCTCCTTTTGCAGTGAGTGCCAGCACCCAGTGCCTGGCAGGCTGGCTGGCTGGCTGGTTCTTGCTCATGCCTGGATTTTTTGGCATCCATGTCAAAGTGGGCAGCCCGTGCCAGCTCGCAGACTATTAGTCCTGTCAAACATTGTGACTCTGGTGAATAGCACAGTGTGTAGTATTGGCAACCCTGGAATAGCTAAGCCTCCTAATAATTACTCAATTTACAATTGTTTACTGCTTTGTATGTGAAAGCTGGAAAAATTCTGACATATACAAAAGGATAAACGTTAATCTGCCCTGTGCCTTTGCGTTAATTACCTTTCTTCCATGATTTCTCTAATAGCTGCCACATTAGGACCTGCTCCTAGATGGGTATAAAAAGGACCTTCATCTTTTTCAATAATTTGCTCTGTTGAGATAATAGAAGATTATTATTTTAGACCTCAATTATACTAAATATAAAGGCTACATCCACAAAGCTTATCCCCCAACTGCACATTAAGGGCCCTAAATGTGACTTTACACATTTTATCTTTCGAATGAGTTAAGTGATGGAGTAATCTATTAGAAAATGTGCGAAATAATTAAGTATATGTACATGTTGATTGTTGGATAAAAATGTATTAAATTACATTTCAGATATGGTATGAGAAATTTTTTTATACCAAACATGGGGAACTAAACAAAGAAAACAGTGTGGGAGTTATAGTATATTATATGTAATAGCAACTACAATCCAATTTTTTAAACTAAAGAGAACTTTTTTTTTACAGATAACTAGAATCCTGCCTGCTACTTGGATGTTAAAAGATTAACAATAAAATTCCCTGTCTTATCTCACCCCCGGGAGATTGCTCAGTATATGGTCAAGATACCTTTTCTTCTCCTCTCATCTCCCCATGACATTAAATTACTCTGTATTGAAAATAAAAACACTGAATCCAGACCCATATATGTATGTACTTCAGAATAATTTATGAAGAGAAAAGATACTGGAGAGAGGGTCAGGTAAAAGAGTCACCTATAAACTATCACAGATGAAAAGTGGGGGGAAAGAGGTAGGGTCACAGGAGGAGGGGCTGAAAGTGATGAGAACTTACCTAATATTATCTATGGTATGTGTGGCACTTTAGCCCATTGAGGCAACCTAATACTGACCACACACAAAGTGCCAGTAGGCACCCTCCCTCCATTTGTCTAGAAGATGTGGGGTGTCCCGTTATAAGAGGAAAACATGGGGTGAGTGGACCAGTAGTCACATTAGTTTAACATTTGTTTTTTCAAATGTGTAATATCTAAGCTGAGTAGCTATAATTAAAGATCGCCACATACATCTGTATAGAATCTGCATCCATCAGCAAAATGTTTCCCTATTCCAACAGACCTCACACATATCTTGAATTTTAACAAAGGCACTTGTTTCAAAAATAAAAAAATAAAAAGGAAATAACATTTACATATTTTCTATCCAAAAGATAAAAAGTTTAAAGAGAAAACAGAATCAAAATGAATATAAATCATATAATATTTCAAATGTTTAAAACAGAGAAAGAGCAACCTCGTGAATATTCAGAACTTCAGCATTACGAACCTCCCAGCCCCCACTCACCAAGACTGAAGATAAATTCTCCCATATCTAGAAATGAACTTTGTCAAACTACTAAAACATTCCCCTAATTAAAAAGTATTAAAAGCGTCTACATTAGTTAGCATATGGCAGTTATTTGTTTCATTTTAACAGATGTTTTTGCTGTCTGGCTGTCTCTCCAGAAGATGAGATAAAAAGAGTTAAAGAAATTGAAAAATCTAAAACAGATACCTCTATATTTTAAAAGGTCTGAACACAAGAAAAAATAAGCATGCACAATTGTTTTAACATTTTGGAAAAACTGAATGTAAGTGAAATTCTCTCTTGCACAGCACAAGCATTTGTAATTTAAAGACAAGAAATGTAAGCTTCAGGTTTTTATGAGCCTTTACAAATTGCTGCCAGACTCAAAAATTAAAAAAAAGAAAAAAGAAAAGAAAATCCCATTTCTAAAGATAAATTTACTAAACTCTGGATAAACACCATGTGTCTCAGGACATTTCTGGCACTTACCTACACATCTGCATGATGGGAAATCATACTGAGTCTTGACAGGTGTATCCAATAAATTTTTTATAGGAGTATCTAGTAATTTGGAAGGTGACTCTAAAAAATTATTGAGAACAGAACCAGCTGTTCTTTTGGTTGGTGTCTTTTCTGAAGAAGGAATTGTCTGCTGCTCTAAAGCTGGGGTGTGGCTATCGAGTTCTGCAGCAGGGGTTTGTGTAGTTAAAACCGTGACTGGCCCTGACATTTCCACTTTGACTTGCTTCTGTGATTTGAGAGTAAGAGCCTTATGGTCAAATAATGATTTGACCTGAAACTGCTTCAGATGTTGTTCCATGGTCTCAAGAATGCTCCGTTGCTGCATGTTATCACAGCTCGGATGTGGAACCTCTTGTTTAGTTATCTTTTTCCATGTTTTGTTTTCTGGCTGTGCTGACATGAGGTGCATACAGGCATGGGGCTTGGTTCCGGGTTCAACCTTCACTGGCCTGGGTGCCTGACTATGGCAAGACTCGGTTTGGAGTTGTTGGTTTTGCTGCTGTTCTTGCTTCTGTAAGAGGTGCCACCTTAGAGCAGCATGCTTCTGAATGTCCTTCTGGGGAGGAGTCTGAATGTGACTTCCTCCTTGTCCAGGCACAGGGTAAGCATTTGCTTGGTTGTGCATCAGGAACCTTTGCTGAGCGAGCTGGGCCGCTTGTTGACTGGACGTATCTTGGTTTTTACTTTTATATCCCTGTAGAACAGAAGTTTGTAGAGGCTTCTGTTCTTGTTCTTGAAAGCACCTGTGAAGAGCATCTTGCTTTGGGATCACATTATTTGGAAAATATTGCATGTGATGCAAGTTTTGGGTCTTGTTTCCTGTAAAAAGTTCAGAATTTATAGTCTGTTCCGTATTCTCTGAAAACAGGTGAGTACTGTTTGAACAAGCAACTTTACTTGCATTTAATTTCAAGATTTGACCATAGGAAGAATTTCTACTATTCATATTCTGTATGTGCTCTGATCCCATTTGGGTATTATGAGCCTGAAACTCACTTGATTTTGAATACTGATTTTCACCATGAAAGCATTCTTCCACTTTAATCTGGCTAAAGAATGATCCTTCTCTTTGCTGACCACTGTTGCCTTGGGGATGAGAAAACGTATGGGGCATCTGTTCTTTACTTTTCATGTGTAATTTCTGTTGCTGCTGCTGGTTTTGAGGGAGATGTGAATTCTGGGTTGTTTCTGTTTGTGCTGCCTGCTTATGAGGCTCATGTTGCAAAAGGTGTGAGTTGGAGAATGGTTCAGCGTGTGAAGTCTGTTGATTCAAATGCTGCTTTAAAGATGAGGGCATGAGTTTCTCAGTTTGGGAATCTGGTCTTTGTTGAACATGAAATCTGGGGGTGCACAGTGACTGTGTGTGAGCTTCAGGGGAAGGGTCCGTCTTTGAGAAGTGCACCTGGAGTGAGGGTTTTCGGAACTGGAGATGCTGGTCCACTGTACCTTGAGACTGCCCTGGATTCATCTCAACTTGGTACCTTTGTGGCCTGTGCTCTGGCTGCATCATTTTGTGGATGTAAGCCTGCCCTGGGAGCCCCCCCGGCACATTGGAATTTCCAGTGTATTGTTTGGAGGTCATTTTATTGGAGGAGCTGGATTGATACTGAAGAACTGACCGTGGTGATGCTTTATTATACTTCAGATGGGATTCTTCTTGGTGGAAATGAGGGGCCTTCAATTCAATCCACCCTGGTTTCAGACAGAGCTGTGTTGGGAGTCCAAGATCTCGCATTTGTTCCTTATCTCGAGCCTTCAGAATCTCTCGCTCTTTGTGTCTCGACTGCTGGCAGTGGTCCTGTGGAACTCCACTGCTACCAAGAACTGGTGGGTTATGCTTGAGATGTTCTGATATTTGTCTGGCTTTCTCAGAACACAAAGGTACAGTCATTGTCCCTGGAGTCCGTATGTCATTCTTGTTAACACAATTATTCTGAAGCCTTTCTGGAAGTGTCTTAGATGGGTTGGATACATGTGTAGATAGATCAGGACTCTGGGATGGTGGGACGTTGTGCTGACCTTCTATTTTCACTTCCCTTAAAAAGGCTGTATTACTTTGGTTGGGGTAGTGATGGTGTTCTTCCAAAACGCCATCATTCAGAGTGCTTTTTCCTTCTGAAGGAAGCTGAGAAACCTCCGGAAGGGGAGGAGGGGGAGAAAGAAGCAATTGTGATGGTGGTGGTGTGATAGTGGCAGGAAAGGAATCCTTAGTGAATACTGAGGTTTGCTTGAAGTAAGCACCATTCATTTCATTTTGCTTGAAATGCCGTTCAGAGCTGCCACCAGGAGCCTGTAAATTGCTGCTGGAACCTGAACAGAATTCTTCACCAGATACTAGCTTTGTGGTTCCTTGGATGTTACTGTTTTCAACAGGAGATGGGCATATCTCGAAAACTGATTTCCGTTGTTCTGCTTTCTGAAAGGAACAGCTACCTAGCATCGCAGCTGGTTTACTGACGTTATCAGCACCGCAGGCCTCAGTCACCACTGCAGCTGGCTCTGCAGGCAGCTCAGAGTTGGAGGTCTGTGGGAAATTGATCTGCCCTGAGGTATGCAATGGGTGAGTGATCTCACAGGACAACTCATTAGTAGCCTGACTGTTAATGGCATGTATGTGAGATGTGGTTTTCTGCACCGCAATGGAAACACAGGCTGGATAATATGGAGACAGTGTTTTTTCCAGGAGTTCACCACGTGTGTTTTCCATGGAAGAGGCAGAAACTGTAGCACCATTAGGCATTAGCACTGACTTGTTTTTAAGAAGTAATACAATGTTCTTGTCATGGTAGTTAGCATTTTTCCCCTCCTGCTCATTCAGAATCTGAAGCTCTGGATTTTGAGACCCATTGGAATTATGTGTTGAAAAGCTGGTGAAATCTTTAACTGCATTTTCTGGGGCCACAGAGCTCACAGATTCTCTCTTATCATTCAAATAGGAGACATTTGGTTGACTGCTGCCTTTGCTTGGATTTCTTTCTTGGCTTTCCCCGAAGTTCCTTCTTTCACCATTGGCCTTTTGGTCTTGTTTCAATTTCTTGTTCTGATGGAGCCCAGAGAGAGAAGGTTCACTAACTGTGCGTTTTATTCCTCCATTTTGCAAATACTTGGAATACCCTCTGCCTTCTTGTATAAAGTCCGGACTCACACGGCTGTTCTGGCTTCCCTTCATGTGGGGTATTCCATAATAACTTTGGAAAGACTGCCACTTGGTGTCTCCATTTACTTCTGGATAAGGTCTCTCTGCTAATGGGCTTCCATTCTGGAGCTTTAGAGCCAGAGGTTCCGTCTGGCCAATGGGAGAAGGAGATGGTGTCAGGAATGGACTCAGTCTGTTGCCCTCCACATGGCTGGTTCTGTCCTGTTCCATCAGGCTTGCTTCGGGGCCATCCACAAGGCTGCCCTCTGAGTGAATTCTACAGAGCATAGAAACCGAAAATTAGAATGCATCAATACATCCCTCACACTAATAATACGTTTGAGAGAATAATCCTGTCACTAATAGTATTGGAATTCCTAGACAGAGCAAATTGTGATACTCATTTTCATGTTTCAAAGTGACGACCAGTAGCTACTCAAATGATTATTATCATCTTCCCAACAACTGTCAAATATTTATGGTCACAGAGAATAAAGGTGGCCAAAATCACCAGGTAACGTGGGAACTTCATACTGCATTAGTAAATATGATCAACTTCCTGCCCAAATAATTCTTTGCGTCAAAATGCTGAGAACAATAGAGAAAAGCTACCTCCTTTCTGCGTTCTCCAACATCTGACATAGCAAATCACTGTAAGCTATCAATTCCATTTCCTATATATTCCTTGAATTTTCTTCACTGCCACTTGGTAGCCATGTTTACTTTATTTTGCTTCATTATTGATTGCAGTAGCTTTTTAAAGGGCTTCTCCTGAGCCCAGCCTGTCCTCACCTCAGTGAGGCTCCTTCAAATTGTTGTCAGAGAGAAGGTTCTAAAATGCAAATCTAAAGTTAAATCCTCCTTAACACACTTTACTGGCTTTATATTGCCTGCATTAGTTCACAAACACTTTAAACCAGACACACCAGAAAGATAAGGCATACCTGCTTTAGTGTTAGCATGCCAGGGGATGGGATAGGAATGAAAAGTGTAGTTTATAAAATGCCCTTTTGAGGTGAATCTGTTTTCTTTTACAGGGACTAGCTGCCCACTTTTATTGAGAATTCCTGCCAGACAAATGGTTGTCATATGCAGGTTTCTATTCTTCTCTCCTCCTCTTTCCTCTCACAGTTTATGCTCCAACTAGAACCACAGCTTATAAATACACACAGCAAGCTGTTTCAGACCTCCATGACATTGTCGTCTTGTCTTCCCAGGATGCCTTCTTAGTCCCCTTATTTCCCAGTGATTTCTGTGCATCCCTCCAAAACCATCTCAGATATCATGTCTCCTTGGGTTCCTCCTTTGATATTCCAAGAGAATTAATCATTCCCATTTCTATGCTGTTTTTATATCTTTTATATGGTCTACTGCTAAACATATCGCACTCACTTGTATTTTATTTACTCCTACCAAACTGTATAGGCTTCTTAAGAATACTCCACTCTGTTCATGTTTGTGTTTAGTATATAAGTAAGCATTCAATCAGTTTCACTAAATTGATATAAATTTGCTCATCTTATACTCATTTCTTCATTCATTCATTCAGACATTTTTGAGACCAATACTGATGTAGATTTCAAAGTCCAAATAATGGAAAAAGCAGGAAGAAATGGACACTTAGAGCACATATGTAATCCATTATATAAAGTGAATGCTGCCCCCTTCATGATGCAGTCATGCTTTATTTTCCCACAGTTTTTTCATCACATTTATTTTAAGGCGGTAAATAGGAAAAAAATCAGGACTATTTTGCCTTTGGGCTATAAAAAAGGTTTAATTTTTCGTGACCAGGCAGTGGCGCTGTGGATAGAACATCCGCCTGGGATGCTGAGGACCCAGGTTTGAAACCCCAAGGTTGTGGCTTGACTGTAGGCTCATTAGCTTGAGTGTGGGCTCGCAGGCTTAAGCCCAAGGTGGCTGGCTTGAGCAAGTAGTCACTGGTTCAGCTGGAGCCCCCTCCCCCCCCCCCCCCGGTTAAGGCACATATAAGAAAGCAATCAATGAACAACTAAGGAACTGCAACTATGAGTTGATGCTTCTCATCTCCCCTTCTGGTCTGTCTGTCCCAGTCTGTCTGTCTCTATCTCAAAAAAAAACACAAAACCCCAAAACAAAAAAAGAACCAAAACAACCTCTCTTTTTTATACTCATTGCTTACTAACCATGACAAAAGAAACAGAGGAAGAAATAAGATATCAACACTAGAAAGCTACACTAAAGTTACCATTATTTGCAAATAATAAGATTGTACACTGGGCAACCAAGAGAATCACTGAAAAACTGCAATAAGAATTCAGTAAAGTAGCTAAAGAATAAAAAACCAATAGCTTTGATATAAAAGCAAAAACCAGTCAGAAGCTTTAGTTGAATAAAATACAGTAATAGAAAATAATTTTAGAAAACACTAGAAATACACTTAAAAAGAAATATAGAGGACCTGTCTGAATAAAAGTTTAAAACAAGTAGTAAGGAATATGTTTTGTTATAGTTGTCAAATTAATCTATTCATTTGATGTACTCTCAATAAAAATGCTAGCAGAATGCTTTGAGGAATTAAAGAAGCTGACAGTAAAGTTCATGGAGAAAAAGAAACAAATTGGGTAGCCAGGAATGATCTAGAAAAATAATCATAACGAGGCCTGGACAGGGCAGTAGACAATTTAAAAGATATTTAAAAGAAACTAAAGTTACCATACTTATAACAGGTTGCACATTCATAGGTAAAAGAATGTTAATAAGACCAATAAAAATGAACAGAAGTAGATACAATCAGAAATATGATCTGCAGTTATGATATTTCAAATAAACATAATATCAAAATAATCAGATGGTCTTTTGAAAATAATGATAGTTGAATCTGTCCCTTACATCCTGTACCAAAATGAATTCTAGATGGATTTAAAATCTGAATATGGAACTTCAGCCCCCTTCAAATTAAAAGCAGTCTAAGAACAGTTTTTTTAAAAAATGATCTAATGGCTGGGTAAATTATTTGTGACACAAAAATCTCAAAGGCATAAAACACTAGAAAGTTCAAAAAAATTTATGCATGCAAAAAGAAGCCCATAATCAAAGTTAAAAGTAACACAAAACTTTTCTTAATATAAAAACTCATACAAATTGACAAAGAAAAGCCCAACCAGCCAATAGAAAAATGAGTCAAGGACGTGGACAGTTAACAAAATAATGAAATGTAAACAGCTCTTAAATAGTTAAAAAGATATATAGCATCACTTATAAAAGTAAATGCAAAATAAAACTGCAACAGGATACTGTTTTTCTCAAATTGGCAAAGATAAAAAAGTTTGATATTGCAGTACATTGGCTAGCATGTAGGGAAACAGACACTCTCTTGCATGGTTTCTGGTAGTCAAAATAAATACTAATACCATAAAGGACAAATTAGCAGTATCTATTGAATTTCATAGCAACATTTTTGACCCTTTAGTTTTAAAAATGTTTCTAACAAGTATGCGCATATATATATATATGCTAAACGATGTATGCACACTTTTTCAGTAGCTAAAAGAAACAATCTATATTTTTATTTTTTATTTTTCTTTAAATTTAACTTATTTAATATTTATTGAATTTACCTGGGTGACATTGGTTCAGAAAACCAAACAGGTTTCAAGTGTATAGCTCAAGAAAACATCATATATACACTGCATCATGTGCCCATTGCTCTAAGCAAAGTCTCTTCCCTCCCTCCTCTCCCCCACTTTATCCACCTTCACCTATCCTCCACCCTCTTTTTAATCCCTCCACTATTTTCCATCCAGTCCCCCAACCTCTCCCGGAAAGCTATCAGTCTGTTGAATATATCCATGCCTGTTTCTGTTTTACTCATCAGTTTATTTTCTTCATTAGATTCCACATATGAGGAAAATCTTATGTTACTTGTCTTTCTCTGACTGGCATATTTAACTAAGCATAATAATCTCCAGATCTATCCATGCAGTCACAAAGGGTAAGAGTTCCCTCTTTTTTATGGCCAAGTAGTATTCCATTGCATGAATGTAACACAAATTTTTACCCACTCACCTACTGATGGGCACCTGCACTGTGTCCAGACTTTGGCTATTGTAAATGCTATAATGAGCAAAGGGGTATGTATATTCTTTTGAATTACTGTTTCTGGGTTCTTAGGATATATTCCCAGAAGTGGGATTGACTGCTGTGTCAAAATGCAGTTCCATTTTTAATTTTTTGAGAAAACTCCATACTTTTTACAAGGCCAGCATTAACCCAATTCCAAAACCAGATAAAGACATTACAAAGAAAGAAAATTATATGCCCTAGCCCAGGGGTCCCCAAACTTTTTATACAGGGGGCCAGTTCACTGTCCCTCAGACCGTTGGAGGGCCGGACTATAAAAAAAACTATGAACAAATCCCTATGCACATTGCACATATCTTATTTTAAAGTAAAAAAAAAAAAAACAAAACGGAACAAATACAATATTTAAAATAAAGAACAAGTAAATTTAAATCAACAAACTGACCAGTATTTCAATGGGAACTATGCTCCTCTCACTGACCACCAATGAAAGAGGTGCCCCTTCTGGAAGTGCAGCAGGGGCTGGATAAATGGCCTCAGGGGGCTGCATGCGGCCCGTGGGCTGTGGTTTGGGGACCCCTGCCCTAGCCAGATGACTCAGTTAGTTAAGCATTGTTCCAATATGCAGAAGTTGTGGGTTTGATACCTGGGGTCAGGGCACATAGAGGAACAGATTGATGTTTTTTGTCTCCCTCTCCCCCGTTTTCTCTCTCTAAAATCAATCAATACAATTTTTTTAAAGAAATAAAATTATAGGCCAATATCCCTCATGAACACAGATACTAAAGTTCTGAACAAAATGTTAGCAAACTGGATCCGACAAGACATTAACAAGTCATATACCATGATCAAGTGGGATTTATTCCAGAAATGAAGGTTGGTACTATATTCGCAAATCAATAAACAGGATCAATCACATAAACAAAATGAAGGATAGAAATCTCAAGATCCCCTGACCAGGCGGTGGCACAGTGGATAGAGTGTCAGACTGGGACGTGGAGGACCCAGGTTTGAGACCCTGAGGTCACCAGCTTGAGCGTGAGCTCATCGGGTTTGAGCAAGGCTCACCAGCTTGAGCCCAAGGTCGCTGGCTCGAGCAAGGAGTCACTCGGTCTGCTGTAGCTCCCCACGCCCCCAGTCAAGGCACATATGAAAAATCAATCAATGGACAACTAAGAAACCGCAATGAAGAATTGAAGTTTCTCATCTCTCTCCCTTCCTGTCTCTGTGTCCCTATCTGTACCTCTCTCTGACTCTGTCTCTGCCACAAGAAAAAAAAAGAAATCTCAAGATAAAAAAAAATCAGAAAGGCCCTGGCCGGTTGGCTCAGTAGTAGAGCGTCGGCCTGGCATGTAGAAGTCCCCGTTCGATTCCCAGCCAGGGCACACGGAAGAAGCGCCCATCTGCTTCTCCACCCCTCCCCCTCTCCTTCCTCTCTGTCTCTCTCTTCCCCTCTCACAGCCAAGGCTCCATTGGAGCAAAGATGGCCCAGGCACTGGGGATGGCTCCTTGGCCTCTGCCCCAGGCACTAGAGTGGCTCTGGTCGTGGCAGAGCGACGCCCCGGAGGGGCAGAGCATCGCCCCCTGGTGGGCAGAGTGTCGCCCCCTGGTGGGCGTGCCGGGTGGATCCCGGTCGGGCGCATGCGGGAGTCTGTCTGACTGTCTCTCCCCGTTTCTAGCTTTGGAAAAATACAAAAAAAAAAAAAAAAAAAAAAAAAATCAGAAGATGATATCAATAGATGCAGAAAAAGTGTTTGATAAAATCCAGCACCCGTTTATGGTAAAAACTCTCAGCAAAGTGGGAATAGAGGAATCATACTTCAACATAATAAAGGCCATTTATGACAAACCCACAGTCAACATTATACTCAATGGGCAAACAGTGTTTCCCTTAAGATAGAAAACAAGACAGGGATGTCCACTTTCATCACTCTTAATTCAACATAATACTAGAAGTACTAGCCATGGCAATCAGACAAAAAGAAGAAATAAAAGGCACCCACATCAGAAAGGAAGAAGTAAAACTGTCATTATTCATGGATGATATTATTGTACCAGAAAACTAAAACTCCACCAATACAACCTATAATTTTATAGATATAGATAGAAGTAGGTCCAAGTAATTAAATGAAATAAAGCAAGTTGCTGAACAGTATGTATAAGAATGTACATTTACAAAAAAAAAAAAAAAGTCAGCTCTGTGAGAATATTCAACAAACTGGAAATGATATTTTGCCTCCAGGAAAAGCACTGGGAGGGAGAGTGTGTTGAACTGTTTATTGTTTCTGAAACTTTTAAGCAGGTATATTAATAAATAAAACAAATTAAAGAAGTCATAAATCCTATAGAACAAAAGAAAAAACAAAAACAGAACCAAGTGATGTCTTTATTTTTGTGAGGTCTCCTTGCTTCCAAATGTTGAGATGGGCTAGGTATGCATAGCCACCAGTCACGTGTGGCTATTGAGCTTTTGCAATGTGGTTCGTCCCAACTGAGATCTGCTGTAACTATAACCATACTGGGTTTTAATCATTTTGGTGTGGACAGAAAAATAAAAAAAAATAACTCAGTTTAAAAAAACTTTTTATTACATGTTGAAATACAGTATACTCTTTTGGATCTATTAAGTAAAATATATCATTACATTAATTTCATTTCTTTCATTTTAATGTAATTAAAAATTTTGAATTCCATATATGGCTTATGTTGTAATATATTAAACAACTCTAAGCTGTCCAATACTCGTAATCATCAGTAACCTTTAACAAAAAATTCTAGGTTCTAGAATCATAAAAATTGATTTGTAGGCTTTGATATAAGAGGATTCTCCAAAAACAGGGGTACTACTAATTTTCATAAATTAAGGAGCATAGAAATAAGCCTAGACTGGATCAATTAGCTTTCCAAATACTACAATAAAAAATGTTTTCTTTTGGCAACTGTAAAATCGATTCACAAATATATTAATCAAAGGGTATTTACATTGTACACACATATACATTTGTTATGTAATATATTACATTAAACTTGCATGCTTTTTATACTATATGCTGTCCTACTTAAATAATTTTCTAGATATAAAATATTTTAACTATTTTTCTCCATTCCACATTGCTTGGACATCCTTTAATGTGTCAAGGGCAAATCACAATAGATGAAGTTTGCAAAATTTTTATGACCCTAGTAATAGCTCCTAAGAAAAATTAAGTTGACTTAAAATGTAATTTATTTTAATATGGAGTTTTGAAATGCAACAGCCATTTTTCTCCTCAGTCACCTTTTATTTGATTTTCTTTATGCCCCTCTCTTCCCCCCACTGCCTTCCTTCCTTCCCTTCTCCCCCCGTAGGTAACCACTGCACTCTTATCTATGTCCCTCAGTCTTAATTTTGTTTTCCATCTATGTATGGAATCATACAATTCTTAGTTTTTTCTGATTTACTTATTTCATTCAGCATAATGTTATCAAGGGCCATCTATGTTGTCATAAATGATCCTATGTCATCATTTCTTATGGCTGAGTAGTATTCCATAGTATATATTTATGTGCCACATCTTCTTTACCCAATCTTCTATTGAAGAGCTTTTTGGTTGTTTCCATGTCTTGGCCACTGTGAACAATGCTGCAATGAACATGGGGCTGCATGTGTCTTCACGTACCAGTGTTTTTGAGTTTTGGGGGTATATACCTAGTAGAGGGATTGCTGGGACATACAGTAGTTCTATTCTTAATTTTTTGAGGAACTACCATACTTTCTTCCATAATGGTTGTACTACTTTACATTCCCTCCAATAGTGAATGAGGGTTCCGTTTTTCTCCACAGCCTCTCCAACCTTTGTTATTACCTGTCTTTGCAACATTCATTTTTAAACGCTAATTTAACCTAATTATTGGAACTATTCTGCCTGTGACAGCAGTTCCTTTACTGAGTACAACCATTAGATATGAAAAGTGAAATGTTTCACTTTTTCAGGGAGAGCAGGAAAATTATGTATCTTTCCATTGCAGGAGGAGGGTAATTTGTTATTTGAGGATTGTTATTAACTCATGAATCCGATTCAGAAAGTTTAAAGCAATAAAGTGTCTTTTTAGAAGGAGAAAAAGGACATTTTCTTTGACTTCGATTCCTAAACCACTTTGTGTACATTCATCCTGGGACATTACAGGAGCCAGTAGCCCCTGCGGCACAGCACTCTCCACACCCAGTGCTTTCATACTGACATTGGCAGGCATCATTTTTAATAAAAAAGAGAAATGAAGCCTGTTCATTTTGTTCATTATAGAGATAGTGAGCCTGACCTGTGGTGGCGCAGTGGATAAAGTGCCGACCTGGAATGCTGAGATCACCAGTTCGGAACCCTGGGCTTGTCTGGTTAGGGCACATATGGTAGTTGATGCTTCCTGCTCCTCCCCCTTCTCTCTTTCTCTCTCTCCCTTTCCTCTCTAAAATGAATAAATAAAATCTTTAAAAAAATAAAGAAATATTGAAAAGGCTTTTATGCTGTAATTTTTAGTGTTATTTATATCAATTATTTTTTAAAAGATTTTATTTATTGATTTTACAGAGAGAGGAGAGGGGGTGTGTAGAGTGAGAAGTATCAACTCATAGTTGCTTTACTTTAGTTGCTCATTACTTGCTTGTCATATGTGCCTTGACCAGGTAAGCCCAGGGTTTCAAACCAGCGACCTCAGCATTCCAGGTCGATGCCCTATCCACTGCACCTCCACAGGCCAGGCTTGTACAAATTACCTCAAGCTAACATAAAGTCAATAATTTATGTATAAGACAAAAAAAAAATCTTCCAAGATAATCACTGTAGACATCTACCTGCTAATCAGTGAAAATCAAGTTGATGGGTTATTTTTACAAATTTACGGGGGAAAAACTTTTCTCAAAGTTAAACTGTTTTTCAAATGAATTAAGTTTTTGCTAAAGAGATATTTTTGTCACATTGCTTTTGCTTCTCACAGATCAAGAACTAAGATATAGAGTTATTATTCATTCACATCTGCTCTTATAAAGTGACTGGTATCAAAAAATATTTTGAATTCTCATAATTTTTTTTTGAGATTGAGATTAAACACCCTTATTTTTTCTACACCAGAAAATATTTAATTAATAAAATGTAGAATACCAATCAGGATACTACTTTCTTATGCAACTGATATTCAAATGTCAGCTCTTAGAGGTTTGTATATAGTCATTTATGCCAAATAAAAATGTTATCTATAAAAATCAGGACAAAGAATTTTCATTTTAGAACAAGACTTGCTTTTACAACAGGGACAATGACTTACCTAAAGAGAACACTGGCCAAAGTTAAGACACTAATTTTTTCTTAACACTATTACAAAGTTCATACGCAGGAGGCCAAGCAGAAGAGTCTTGGGCAAATCTGGAGAAGGTAACTGGTTAAGTTTCCCAGGGATGTTTTCCATGGTACTTCATGTTATAGCTTTTAACATATTCCTTAAGTGATGCTCTTACAGGTCATAGCTAATTTCAAGCTATCATCCTCCATTTCATGAAATTCCTGAAATTTCCCAACCTGCTCTTGCAAACTAATAGGAGCTAATTCTGAGCACAGCATTGTTAAAGCTGCCAAATGATAACAAATCACATTACTTTCCTTTTTTTTTTTTTTTTTTTTGCTAAGAGAAGGCAAGTTTCCTGGAATTGAAGACAGGCCACATTATTTTGGTGGTCTTCCTGATGATTTCCAGAATCGTTCTGGACAAATGGACAAAGAGCTCTTGCTCACAGAATTACTAAACAGTATTTTAAACTTCTGGAAGGTTAAATGCATCCAAAGTAAGTGATAATACATGATGATTATGGTCTTAATATATAAAATATTCAGAATATAATAAAGGAGCTAGTTCCATTCTTCCACTTTATAGATGTAAAAACTGAGAAATTTGTTGAAGGTTAGGCAACAATATAATCATTCTCACGGGCTAGCTAGACTGGAAATTTCTTTTCTTTTCTTAATAGAGAGGCAGGGAGGCAGACAGACAGACTCCCACATGCACCGTGACTGTGATCCATCCAGCAAGCCCCCTACAGGACGATGCTGTGCCCATCTGGGGCTACTGCTCTATTGCTCAGAAACTATTTTAGTGCCTGAGGTGAGGTCATGGAGCCATTCCCAGTGCCCGAGGCCAACTCACTGGAAACATTCAAGCCATGGCTGTGGAGGGAAAGAGAAAGAGAGAGAGAAAAAGGGGGGAGGGAGGGAGGGAGAAGCAGATGGGTGCTTCTGTGTGCCCTGACCAGGAATCGAACCTGGGACTACTACACACAGGGCCGACGCTCTACCACTGAGCCAACTGGCCAGGGCTGGAAAATTAATAGAACTCCCCACCACATAATATTAAGAAAAGGGCACTACTCAGAAAGAAGGTTTTATTTTGTTAGTACATTCAAAATCAGCCAACACTTGAGTTTTCTCAGGCATAGGTATTCTGGTTCCATGTTTGTGGGTTTGTAAAAGTTTCTCAGGCAAAAGTATTCTGGTTCAATGTTTGTGGGTTTGTAAAAATTAGCATGTTTATGGTTATTTTGCATGTTATTTCATCAGGGTATCATTTCTTTGTGTGGTGTGGATTAGAATAAAATTAAAAAGAAAATGTAAACATTTAGCAAATGGAATTTGAGGCTACAACTTCAAGAGTTATTCTGTTCTCTCTTCTTTGCTACTTCAGTCAGTGCTGGGCTGCTGCTGATTTTTCTCTAAAATGTTTGAGGATAATGTAAATCTGCTGATAATATCATTGAGAACATTGGGGCTCAATGCCCATTAGTTCACTTGTGAAGTTCATAGTCACAAGTCCTTATCAGGCATTAGGTGAGTGCCGACTCAGTGCAAGCACTATGCAGTGGAGCTAACAAAGATGGACAGGTTCCGCACTGCCAGGGACGGAGCTTATGGAAAGGCAATCTGATGGAAGGGTCACAGACACACAGGAAAGGGAAAATGCACTTCCAGACGTCAGGGTTGGTTGGGTTCCATCAACGCAACTCTCTCTCATAAAATTTAACTTCATTCCCTACATGTCCCACTACGTCAAGGTTGCTTCTAAAAGGATGACAGTGAACTCACATCACACATATCCATCCACATCACTGAGGCAGAACTAGTGCCCCAAAGTGATTACATATCAGTTGTCATCAAGCAGGGAGGAGGAGACCATATAAAAAGCTCAATGGAGTGCATTTAAAAACAAGAAATATTCAAAAGTGACATAATTATTTAACTATTAACCTAGGAAAAGTTACGGCATATGTTTATCTGCTTTACTCTAACAAAGATTTGGTTATCGCTAATCGAAATGTAATAAGTAGCTTATTATTTAAATTGTACACACACACTCACACAGGGTTTTTGATTACATGGTACAGAATGAGGTTTCTTCATGGCTTTACCAAAAAAAGGCAACAAAGTGACTTGAATTTTAAGAACAAAAAAATATAACACTCGTTCTAAAACCAGCTTCAGCATCTTTCTAAGGTTAAAGAGGCAATTCTAGAAATTATTTACCATAATTAAATCACAGTTTACAATGTCATGATTTAGACTCTACTAGTCACATTATTTATGTTTATCCTTTTATTCTAAGTCTAATATTCCCTATAAAGTATGGTCTTCTAGGGAACTAAAAAGAGTAGTTCTATCAGCTATAACTACCATTAATATTTTGGAAATCCCAAAGGTCATATTATAACCAGGTAAATAAATACGATTGTGCAATAATATATTATGGCTACTCTATGATTTCAGGTAATGTGAGAGAATAATTTTCCATAAGGTATGACAGAGAGAGGGGGGGGGGGAGAATGAGGCAGAGATTGAGAACTTTAAAAATGCCAAGTATATCACCTGACCAGGCAGTGGAGCAGTGGATAGAGCATCGAACTGGAATGCGGAGGACCCAGGTTCGAGACCCTGAGGTCGCCAGCTTGAGTGCGGGCTCATCTGGTTTCAGCAAAGCTCACCAGCTTGGACCCAAGGTCGCTGCCTTGAGCAAGGGGTTACTCGGTCTGCTGTAGTCCCATGGTCAAAGGTACATAGGAGAAAGCAATCAATGAACAACTAAGGTGTCACAATGAAAAACTAATGATTGGTGCTTCTCATCTCTCTCCATTCCTGTCTGTCTGTCCCTATCTATCCCTCTCTCTGACTCTCTCTCTGTCTCTGTAAAAAAAAAAAAAAGAAAGAAAGAAAGTCAAGTATGTCAACCTTCATCTTCTATGCCAGAAGAACTCATTTATGAAGCATGTTTATCTAAGTTGATAATACTGGCCTTTTGACTAGTAGCTAACATTTAGGCTTCTTAAAACCAAAACAAGTTTTAGCCCTAGCAGTTTTCCTTTGGTATTTGATTTTGCTCCTTCTCCCACTTCTCTGACAGTAATTTATTATGAATTCAAGTCACATTGGCAGCATCTGTGAAACAATTACTGCATCTAGGACTGACTCTGCAGTCTAATCCATCATAATTATGACAGGCCTCTTTGAAGATGCTATGATGCATGACTGAAAAATAGCACATTAATGTGCAAATGGATCAGCATCTCATTTCACCAATATGCATTTATGGTTGTAATTTAGCTCAGAACCATTTGACTCTTCCTGAATCATTCAAGAATGGAAGTCGTATCTCTCCCCACATAAAGCTGTAGATGATGTTCAAAATTTGTGAAGAGGGCTTTTGTTTTTGCTTTTATTTTTTGATTTATTGATTTTTTGGGTGTGTCTTTTATTGCTCTAAAAGAAAAAAGATACACGTAATTTAAATCTCATGTCAGCTTTTTTTAAGGAGACAAAAAGAGTCAATTTATAGATCTGTAGAGTTGCCATACTATAAGGCCATAAAATTATTTTCTATAAGAACGTTTGACTTCATGTTCTAATATCAAAAGTACATAAAATATTCTGCCATCATCACAAGTTGTTTATTGATATATGAAAATTATTAGGAGAGGAGATTCTTATGACTAATTATTTGTAGGGACTACATCTCCTAAAGACCCTGTGTTCCAGCATAAACCTTAGAAAATGATGGTATATATCTCTATTACCTCCACTGACTGGTGTTGCCCTATCAGTAATTCAGGTGTTAGGTATTAATTTATTCTTGACATGGAAAATGTTAAATAAAGATGATATATTTGACAATGCCTCCTTAATAGATGGCACTATTCTGCAAAACTATTTTAGATTCTCCCTACCAAAATGGGATATAATTTATCCATTATGAATTTACTTTCGAATATGTGCAGGATGATGGGCCTCAGCAGTGTCTACTGGCTGTCCCTATAGATAGTGCTGTCCTAAAATGTTGGTTTCTTCTGCATCTATCCAATTCACTTTATTTAGTTTGACTTTCCTTCTTAATTAATATATAATATTGGTATGGTGATTAGGTCTCACTCTGGGAGTAAGCAAAGTGTTTTTTTTATAAGGCATTATTTATGAAATTAAAAACTTCTCTATTAATTCAATATTAAAGCTAAAATTTTAAAGGAAAATAATCATCAATCCAAAACATATTTTCAAAGCAAAATGAATGTATCAAAGCTATATGTTTAGTCTGGAATATGATGCTTCATATAGGAGAATATGAGGGAAATTAATCTGGTTGTAACAAAATTGGCATTTAAATTTCTCATCTGATAGAAATTTTAATCTCAATATTAAGGAATCTGTAAAGATGTATTTTACATCCCTTGAAAAAGCATATCAATGTTCCAATGAAAGTTCATGCATTTCCGGAAGTGCGTTAATTAAACAAGTAGCTGCACACACACCACAAGCACACACAGGGAGCGCCACACTTACTGGGGAGGCCTTGTCAGGTTTCCCATAATCCTCAGTAAATACTATTTCATTCCAATGTGGGAAGTTTGAAAATTTGTTTCTTATCTTAAAAGAACAGCATAGACAAAATTTAATAACGTATAGATTATTTAAGGATGGAGAATCGGGGAGAATGTCACTGAAGATTAGAGAAGAGGTTTACAGACAGAAGTCTGAGTTTCAGATGTGGAGACAACTGACAGTTTTGAAATAAATCTGCTTACAGTTTGCAGCTCTAGTCTACCAGTTTCCCAGCTGATAAGATGGGCATGATTTTTTTGTCGGTTCTCAATTATTCGCTTATCTTTTAATCCTGGGATTATTTTTTAAATTTGGGCTTATTCCTGGTCTTTCTCAAACTCTCATCAAACTAATATGTGATGAGGAAAAAGATCATTAAATAAAATTAGAAATGTAATTTGACACAAGCATTATTTATTTGTCATGAATTTTACAAATTATCTGAATAATTTTTCAGTTTCAGTTCACTCCATCATTATAATGGGTAATTGTAAGCTAGCTAGTCTTACTAGAACACAGGATATACTCTATTGAAAGTTTGGCATTTTTAATTTTTTAAAAATGTACTGCAGAAACTGTAGTTGTTTGGGCTTAATCTCACTGATACCCTACAAGAATCTGTCCAGTGGACAAGCAGACTCCTGCAGAGAGGTGTAGGCAAAGCACAAAAGGTGTGTGTGGTGATAGAAGGTTGAATAGGAAACAGACTTCCCATGTCAGTTCAGGACGCTCTGCAGCAAGAGCCCCTGCAGGTCCCTCTGAAGAACCCACGTGTGCCAAGAAAGAGAGCTTATATTTGGTTGCTTGCCCCACACAGGACACCCAGTGGTTAGTCAATGTCAGCTATCAAAATAGAAACACCCAAAATTCTGTTGCCTTATTTAAGTGAATATGGAGCCCTAAGCCTTTTTCATTCTTTCTTAGACCTGCCCAACCTCCTAGTGTCTGTAGCTTAAAAGAAAGGGGTGAGGTGATGGGCAGTATTCAGAGTAAGACTTTCTTGCTCTCTAAGCCAAGTGTTGGAGCCAGAGGTTAAGCCTGTGCTGGGGAAGAGAAGAATACTGAATCAAGCTTGACCTGAAAGTTTTAAGATGAATAGGATTGAGTTTCAAAGACGGGAATAAATTGTTCTAATCTAGTCAAGAAGACACCATAGGAAGAAAGGGGTGGGGGGAGACTACCGTAGTATATTTGAAGGGCAATTATAGGGAAAAAATGCTTTCATTTTTATATATTGAGATATAATTTTTTCCAATAAATCCAATAAAATTATTCCCAGTAATATATAAGAACTTCATGTAATTTATGACAGAGTTCATAATAACTCAATGTTTTTATTTAATGACAGCTATAGTTATAAAAATAACCTGTCAATGTAATTTTTCTTTAATTCAACATATATTATTGAACATATCCTATGTGCTAGGCACTGTTGTAGCCAACATTATACCACTGAACAAAAAAGACAACATCCCTGCCCTCTTGGACCTGATATTTTAGTGGGGAGACAAATAATAGGCATAATAAGGAGTAAATTGTATGGTATAGTGAAAAGATGTTGAGTGCTAAGGGAAAAATGAAGAAATAACCGGGCAGGTAACAGGTACCAGAAGGGTTGCAGATTATAGTATTAAATACTATAATCAGAGTAGGTTCCATTGAGATCATGAGATCTATACAAAGTTTTAGAGCCAAATTATATAATAAACATCTGACTTACAAAGATGATCTTAAATAATCAATGTGTTAATTTTATATTATTGGATACACTGTCTCATGCCTTCAACCCTAAAATCAACAACAGAAAAAAGAACAACTATCAAGATATAGAAGACAACTATACCAGTGTCAATGAAATTTTTACATCTCCAAAGCCATCTAAAATATTAATGTGAAACGAACTAATAATATACCTAACATTTTACGGGAAAACTCTATACTAGGAATTCTTCTAAAACAGCCATTTTGGCAATTATGCACTGTACTGTTTCCACGGAATCTGGTCCTTATCAAAAGTGTTTTGTTCTCAACCATCGTTTCAGGAGGCAATTCATCTGTGTTTCTGAAAGTTTTGTACAACCCTGAATACCTCCATCTTCATACCCATCTAGTTCTAATCTACTACAGTTACCATGGAAACCTAGTCATTTTCTTCTTCCTATTTTTGAACAATTAGTGATTATTGTGTTTTACTTAACTTTCTAGGGTGTCACAAAGCTATTATTGAGAGTAAAATAAATATTCTAAAGATGGAGATACCATTAAAATAATTTCCTATCAATGGAGCTATCATTATGATTCTTCAGTATGTGCCAATTCTAAAGAAAACTGGCCTGACCTGTGGTGGCGCAGTGGGATAAAGCATCAACCTGGAACACTGAGGTTGGCGGTTCAAAACCTTGGGCTTGCCTGGTCAAGGCACATATGGGAGTTGATGCTTCCTGCTCCTCCCCCTTCTCTCTCTCTCTCTCTGTCCCCTCTCTCTCTAAAAATCAATAAATAAAATATTTTTTAAAAAACCTGCCAACATTATTTCATATTATAAATAATTTTAGTCCATCCAGAAGAAAAAAATTAAAAAAATTTCCCCAGAGGGTAAAGCATTAGGAAAATAAGAAACATCAACTGCATAGCCATTTTAAAGGGACTTCATATAATCACATATTCATCAGAAACACATTCTCCCATCCATTATGAAAATAACTCTCATCTTTACCTTCTGTGTTCTATTAAAACATCTGAAAACCTGACCAGGCAGTGGCACAGCGGATAGTGCGTTGGACTGGGGCGTGGAGGACCCAGGTTCGAAACCCCAAGGTTGCCGGCTTGAGTGCAGGCTCATCTGGTTTAAGCAAGGCTCACTAACTTGAGCCCAAGTTTGCTGGCCTGAGCAAGGGGTCACTTAGTCTGCTGGAGCCCCAGTCAAGGCACATATGAGGAAAGCAATCAATGAACAACTAAAGTGCTGCAAGGAAGAACTGATGCTTCTCATCTCTCTTTCTTCCTGTCTGTCTGTCCCTACCTGTCCCTCTCTCTCTCGTCTTTCTCTCTGTCACAAAAAATTAAAATAAAATAAAAATCCAATAACCCTGAAACAATTTTAAAAATAAGACAAGACAGGAAAATTCAGATTCCCTATAGAAATTTTATTTATATTAAACTATCCCATGTAATTCTATTTTCTCCAAATACATGAAAAATCATTAGTTTTTTTATTAGACCCTTTAAGTTATGTCTTTAAAGTTAAAAGGGCTTTCTTCGGCAGCACATATACTAAAACTAAGAAAAAAGTGTGCTCAGGGTGTACTCTGGGTGCTCCTTTAATATAGCATTGCACTGATATATATCTTTACAGGGCAAGCCAGGAAAGACAAGAAGAAGAGGGGAAAAAAAGAATACTTAAAAAAAAAAGGATTGTAAACTCACTAAATCTAAACATTGCGGAAAAATTAAAAATATACTCCCACATATGTTTGCATTAAAATATTATTAGAGACTGACCATTGGTGGCACAGTGGATCAAGAGTAGACTGGAGATGCTGAGGTCGCCGGTTCGAAACCCCACGCTTGTCCAGTCAAGGTATATGTGAGAAACAATCAATGCACAATTAAAGTGAAGCAACTCTGAGTTGATACTTCTCACCCAATCTCTCTCTCTCTCTCATTCTCCTTTCTCTAAAAATCTATAAATAAAATATTTAAAAACACTAATTCAAAATAAGAACCTACTTACCTGCAAAATAATTTCCATATAACCACTTCATTATTTAGATGTCACAAATTTAGATGCCATACCAAATGGTATGTTTAAAATTAATTTGGCCAATGGTCTGCCCAATACACATAGGTATACATCTGTTATTATGACTCTAGCTATCTCTGTTAAAAGGTGAATTGGGAGAAAGCAATCAATGAACAACTAAGGTGTCGCAATGCGCAACAAGAAACTAATGATTGATGCTTCTCATCTCTCCGTTCCTGTCTGTCTGTCCCTGTCTAACCCTCACTCTCTCTGTCTCTGTAAAAAAAAAAAAAAAAAGGTGAATTGGCTTTTTGATTGAAAATAGCTTAAAATGAATAGATCAGTGAATGAGCCAAGTTTATGCAGTTTTCACAGAACAATAATATAATTTTCTAGATGGGCAGAGCATCGCCCCCTAGTGGGCATGCTGGGTGGATCCTGTTTGGGGCGCATTCAGGAGTCTGTCTCTGTCTCCCCTTTTCTCATTAAAAACAAACAAACAAAAAGTTAGTATACTTCTTCTAGATTTTACTTCCTCTGAACATATTGGAAAAGCTGAGAATCTTACTAAGTCTACCTTTCTGACCTTATAATAACCAAGTATCATATATTGTCAAATTTCAGCAGGTTATGTCAGTATGCTAATAGACATTAAGTTCTAGTCCTAAAACCTGTCACTGTGGGCTATTTTACACTGCAGCTGTACATTGCCATGTCAGAAGAACAGTTAAGAAGTTGGGTCAAAATTTAAACTCAGGATTTGATGCAATTAAAAAAATTTAACAAATGCATCTCTAAAATAAAATGTTCATGGAGTTGTTACTGAAATTTTGGGGGTCCCAATTTTGATTTAGTGTGCACAAGTGAGTAATTTTACTTTAGTTTAAAATATAGATGTGCAAACTAAACTCAAAGCAGGAGGAAGGAAATAATAAAGAACAAATAAATTAAATGTAGAACTGAAAAACAATAAAAAAGAGTAACAGAACTAAAGAGTTGGTTCGTTGAAAAGATAAACAAAATTGATAAACTTTTAGCTAAACTGATGAAGAGAAAGCACTCAAATAAAATTACAAAAGAAACATTACAACTGATACCATAGAAATATAAAGGATCATGGCCCTGGCCGCTTGGCTCAGTGGTAGAGCATCGGCCTGGCGTGTGGAAGTCCCAGGTTCAATTCCCGGCCAGGGCACACAGAAGAAGCACCCATCTGCTTCTCCACCCCTCCCCCTCTCCTTCCTCTCTGACTCTCTCTTCCCCCTCCCGCAGCCAAGGCTCCATGGGAGCAAAGTTGGCTCTAGGTGCTAAGAACGGCTCCATGGCCTCTGCCTCAGGGGCTAGAATGGCTCCAGTTGCAACAAAGCAATGCCCCAGATGGGCAGAGCATCGCCCCCTGGTGGGCATGCCGGGTAGATCCTGGTTGGGCGCATGCAGGAGTCTGTCTGTCTGCCTCCCTGCTTCTCACTTCAGAAAAATACAAATAATAATAATAATAATAATGATAATAATAAAAAGAAATATAAAGGATCATAAAAGACTACTATGAGCTATACACAAACTAAACACCGTAGAAAAATGGATAAATTCTTAGAAATGTACAAATTACAAAAACTAAATCATGAAGAAATAGAAAATCTGAATAGACCAATAATGAGTAATGAGATTGAGTCAGTAATATAAAACTTCCTAACAATGAAAGGTCCAGGTGGCTTCATTGGTGTATTTTACTTAACATTTAAAGAATTAACACCAATTCTTCTTAAACTCTTCCAGAAAAATGAAGAGAAGGGAACACTCCAAAATTCATTTTATGAGGCCAGCATTACCCTAATACCAAAATCAGATAAGAACAGTACAAGAAAACTATACATCAGTATCCCTAATGAATATATATAGATGCCAACACTCTCAACAAAGTAACAGCAAGCAGAACTGATTTCAACAGCATATTAAAAGGATCATACAGCATAATCCAGTGGGATTCAACATGGTTCAACATACCCAAATCAACAAATGAGACATAAAACATTAATGAAACAAAAGATAGCCTGGCCTGTGGTGGTTCAGAGATTGTTGGGGACCAAATAAATAAACAGTATTTTTGCAATCTGGACAGAGGTGCTGGGCCCAAACCCCACCTCATTTGCCTAGTTAACAAAGAGCTACACCTGATTCTCATTTGTCTCACCCATGTTCTCTGGAGGAGGCTGGAAGCTAGTTTCTTATTAGTGTAAAGTAGATTTGGATGGTATGGCGGGGGTTGTCTTTGAGTTGCCTTGGAAACTTAACTAAATTGCTGATGGACCACATTTTTTCTATGAATAAAAGTGGATGTGCTTCTGGGAGCACGGACGTTACGGCTAAGGAACAGTAGAGACTGCCGTGGTGTCCTCCTGAACCCGTATATGTATACTTTTCCCATTCGGGACCCCGGTATATGTATACTTGTGGTTGGACTGTGACAATTGGCGCCCATACGTGTGGCCATTGAAAAAAGGAAGAGGAGAGGTAATGGAACCCCCCAGAAGTGGGCACACAAAGTAAGTATAAAGCTTTTAGAGAGTAAAGCTTTTAAGTAGAGTTTGGTGAGAAAGTATAATAAATAATTCGGGAGAAAACTAAATATGGGAGTTGTAGGATCAAAAGTGAGGGATCTTTTTCTTTTTGTACAAATGTTTTTGAGAAGAAGCTTTTGAACAGAATGAGGTAGAAACAGAGGAATGTAAATACGAGAAAAACTTGAAGTCTGAGAATAACTCGGGAGATGAGAATATCACAGCTTTGGCCATTTTAAACTTTGCGCCTCCGCAGCTCTCTGCTCCCAAAGTCTTTGTCTCAGACCCTTAGAGATCCCCACTCCAACAAGCTTTGGATCGGGCTAGAGATGCAAGGGGAAAAATGGAGGAATTCAGCAATATTAGGCAAAGTCCTGATGAGCAATATCAAGAATCTGTTTCATAGCTGATTCCAGCAGTTGAAAGAATAGTGATAGAAAAGGAAGTTTATATCAGAATATGCGATGATGTTGGGACTTCATACATGCAAGGTCTTGCTTTTGCCACAGCCCTTAAGGTGAGGATTCCAAGAATTTTTTATAAAAGGCAGGACAAATGAAAGAAAGAAGGTCAGGGAAATACTTCTGCCTGTGAATCTTGTTTCCAGTGCGGCAGCTGCGTTGGGCCCAGACTGGCAGAGGCTGCAGCCAAGGAGAAGGTAAAGCAGGGAGGTGAATGGGGAAGCCTTCTTCCCCACCCTGGTAAACTAGGTCTGCCGCTCGGCTGGGATTGAGATGGAGGCTTTCGGCGGCCCACGACTAGGCATGATTATTCTAGGCTTCCAGTGCAGCAGCTATTAGAATTTGAGCTTTAGTAAATAAAAAGACGTAAGAGTTTGGGAAAATTACAGCTTTTTCCCATTATTCTCTAACTTTCCCTAAGCTATCATTTTACTTATTTCCTATTCTATGCCTGGAAAGAGGGTGAAGGGGGAGCCTGTTTGGATATGCCTAAACAAAAATCTCACACGGCCAACTTGAGACTTTTCAAGAGAGTTTCTGTTTAGAATCGCGCACTTTCCTAACAAAGAGGGAAAAGGAATAATGGCTCCTCTTAGGCCCCTCTCCCCGATTTATCTTCTTCCGTCATTTCAGAGGTTCCTGGGCAACGCGTCGGATTGGCCTTGCATTAAAGAAGTCCTTATGAACACTGGTCATGCTCCTTGGTCACTTGGTAGGACTTTCTGCATTTGAAAGCTCCCTTCAGTCGACTGCTTGGGCAGCTTTACAAGGGATACTTAGAAGGAAACCTGAGAACTTGATTAGAGCTGAGGGATTCCTGGCAGCAGAGTGAATAAAGCTCATGGCCCACCAGCTAGAAAGCATCATTTACAACAGCCAAGCTATGGAAGCAATCCAAGTGCCCATCAAAGGATGAGTGGATAAAAAAGGCTGTGGTACATATATACGATGGAATATTACATGGCCATAAAAAGGAATGACATCTTACCCTTTGTGACAGCATGGATGGATCTAGAAGTGAGTGGAGGGGAGATAGACAGACTCCCGCATGCACCCTAACTAGGATCCACCGGGCAACCCATATCTGGAGCTGATGCTCAAATCAATCAAGCCATCCTCAGCGCCTAAGGCTTGGACCAACCGATCCACTGGCTGTGAGAGGGGAAAAGAGAGTGAAAGGGATGAGGGAGGGGAAAAGAAGCACATGGTTGCTTCTCATGTGTGCCCAGATCCAACCCGGGACATCCACACACTGAGCAGTGCTCTGTCCACTGAACCAACTAGCCAGGGCCTTTGACAGCAATTTCATGTCTAAAAATAGATTCCGTGGGAAATATTACAGATATTGCACAAATTTTTTTCCTCAAGTATATTTATTAATGATAAAAATTCACTAACAGAGAATTAGTTATAAGTAGGTCACATTTGTATGATGGAATGTTATATAGCTATTAAAAAAGAATTCTAATATTTAATAATACTGCTATCTAATGATGTGAAAGAATTTAGAAAATTGCATTTTAAATGAAGTTGTAGTACTGTTTTTACAATTTTTAAAGTTATGTTATCTGCAGCCTGACCAAGGACACTGGGGTCGCCAGTTCAAAACCCTAGGCTTGCTCGGTCAGGGCACATATGGGAGGCAACAAGTGGATGCTTCCTACTCCTCCCCCTTTTCTCTCTCTCTCTCTCTCCTCTCTTTAAAATCAATAAATAAAATCTTAAAAAAAAGAGAGATTTCTGTTTAGTATTTCTCCTTATCATGTTCCTATTAAAATAGCCCTACTTATGATCAAGCAGGCCACATTCTAATCTCTAAAACCCCAGGTTTCACTTTTGATTTATGTAATTGTTTAATGTCTAAATGTGTCTGTTTTCAAGGCTTGAATTATGTTCTTGCATGCAAAAATTGGAAATGCTGGCTCTAACATTGTAAAAATAAAATATCCCTACAAATTAAAAAAAAATTAATTAGAACAGTAAAGCATACTCATTAAAATTTAAATAAAATGAAATGTAGATCCTAAAGACTTCCTAATTTGGCCAAACTGCTCCAAGTTAAAGTTACTGCAGCTGCAAAGCTTGAAACAGGGTGGATTTGCTTAACAAAGGTGTAAAATTTTTTTTTTTTTACTCTTTGAATTGCTTGTTGATTGATTGGGTAAAAGTGTTTTGATGGGTGTAGGAATGTTGCTTGAAGGTGCATTTGCTGTATTGTGTTGGAGGTTGGCATTGAGATGGGTGTTTCTTGCAGTTTTTGAGGTCAAGGTGTTATGAAGTGTACTCAACAAATGCTTAAGGGTCAATTGTAAATAATATAAAAAAATAATCAAAGGGGGGGGAGTCATGTCCTGGAACTCCTGCAAATCTATTTACTTTGAAGAATTTCTTTTGAATGCTGATGTATAGGAGATGCCAGGCCTCTTTCTTTTGCAAACTTCTACACTCTTTTATTTGATCCAGCTAGTAACGCTGTTTTGTCTCTTTCTAAATAGCTCCAGATATATAGAAAAAGTTTATATAGGCAGATGTGGACCCTCAAAACCCTCAGCAAGATCTTCTGAGCATGGCTTTTAAGGTCTGTAATGACCAAGAGGAAAAGAAAAGGCAGAGAAAGCCCAAAAGCGATCAGGAAAAATAACAGCTTTTGGCATACATCCTTAAAGGCTCCAACACCCCAAAGGAGCCTCATAGGACTTATCAAGGCCCTGCTTCAAGAGTGGAAAGGAAGGTCATTGAGCTAAAGCCTTCCGGGCTTTTCTGCCCCTACCAGGGACATACCTTTGCTGTGGGAAAAAAAAGGGACACTGGAAGGTAAGCTACTCCCTCACTCCTCTAAGGAAGGGTTCAGTCTCTTCCAGCCCTGCTCCAGCCACCTGTGACCTAACCTTGCCCAACCTGCTGGGACTTGCCACTGAAAGCTAAAGGTGCCCAGGGCTAGTCAGCCCCATCTCACATCACTGTGGACGAGCCTAGGATATTTCTTCCAAGTAGCAGGTGAACTGATCTCGTTTCTTGTGGATACAAGGGCCACTTACTATGCCTTGCCTGAATATTTGGACTTTTATTCATCCTTTGAAATCTCTGTGGGTGTTGATAATCTTTATATTCTGCTGCTTTGTTTAATATATAGTGTTTCCTTTATTCCTCCTGCCTAATGCCCCATGTCTATTTTAGGCTAGAACCTGCTCCTAATTTAGATGAATTTTCCTCTGCCACCCAGCATAGTGTATCCCAAGGTTCTCTTCACCACACCATGGTTGCAGAGCTCCAGGGAAACACACCCTGGGTTCATCTCTCCAGCTTAAAGAAAACAGAAGCTCCATCTCCATATGTGCTGCAGATGGCTTTACCAGTCTATCTCAATCGTTATCGGCTAGAAGCAGTGGTCATTGGGACTTGGACTCTAACTGCAAAGTGTGGAAATGTGACCACAACTCCAGTGCCTTGTGGACTTTTCCTGAATGTGTGTGACTCCTGCTTCTTGGGACAGTTCTGAGACTGAAGTGGGGTTGGGTTACATTTACAAATAATATGAAACAATGATGGTGTCAACATGGACTTGGTGAAATTACATTAACATGATAGGGACATTTAAGACTGTAAGAATTTTATTATAGATCTTGTTGTATTAGTTAAGATTTTGCTTGATAATCTAATCCAGGGGTAGTCAACCTTTTAATACCTTCCAGCCACTTTTGTATCTCTGTTAGTAGTAAAATTTTCTAACCTCCCACTGGTTCCACAGTAATGGTGATTTATAAAGTAGGGAAGTAATGTAACTTTATAAAATTTATAAAGCAGAGTTACAGCAAGTTAAAGCATATAATAATAATTACGTACAAGTACTTTATGTTGGATTTTTGCTAAGTTTATCAGAACAAATCTTTATAAAAAAACTTACTATCTTTTTATTTATATTTTGATTGCTCCGCTACCACCCACCATGAAAGTTGGAACGCCCACTAGTGGACGGTAGGGACCAGGTTGACTACCACTGGTCTAATCACTTAATTGTATTAGGACACTTGTTATAATATCTGTTAGCATTAGCTATTTCAATTTTGTTGTTTATTTTATATTTTTCCAGTCTGCCTCCAAATCGCAACATGGGAATTCAGATTCCCATGTGATTCATGTATGAATCACAGCACATGAACTGAAGTTTTAAAAAAATAAATAAAAAGGGGGATATATTGGGGACCAAATAAATAAACAGGGTATTTTTGCAATCTGGACAGAGGTGCTGGGCCCAAACCTCACCTCATTTGCCTACTTAACAAAGAGCTACACCTGATTCTCATTTGTCTCACCCATGTTCCCCGGAGGAGACTGGAAGCTAGTCTCTTATTAGTGTAAAGTAGATTTGGATGGTATGGTGACGGTTGTCTTTGAGTTGCCTTGGAAACAATTGAATTGCTGATGGACTACATTTTTTCTATGAATAAAAGTGGATGTGCTTCTGGGAGCACGGATGTTACAGCTAAGGAACAGTAGAGACTGTCTGCCATGGTGTGCTCCTGAACCCATACACACACACACACACACACACACACACACATATCTTTAAGTCTTCTGTCTATCATTTATTTCAACTTCATACCTTTTCCCATTCAGGGCCCCAGTATATAATTGTTGTGGCTGGACCCCAACAAGTGGTGAATAGAGCGTTCACCTGGAACAATGAGGTTGACGAATTAAAACACTGGTCTTGCCGAGTGAAGGTACACATGAAAAGTAATCAATGTACAACTAAACTAAAGCAACTATGAGTTGATATTTCTTGTTCCTTTTCCACCCATTGTAAAATCAATAAATTCTTTTAAAGAAAAGAACAAAAGATAAAAATCATATGATCATCTCAATAGATGCCAAAAATGCATTTGGCAAAATTAAACATTCATTTCTCCTTTAAAAAACCACCTCAACAGAGTAAAGACAAAATGTACCTTAACATGTTAAAAGCTATATATGGCAAAATTATAATTAACATATCAATGGTAAAAAGTTGAAAGTTTTTCTCTCAAGAATAGAAACAAGCCAGGAGTTCACACTTTCATCACTTCTATTCAACATAGTACTGGAAATCCTAGCTACAGTAATCAGTCAAAATAAAATAAAATAAAATAAAATAAAATAAAATAAAAGGCATCAGAATCAAAAAGGAAGAAGTAAAATTGTCTTTTTTAAATGATATAATTTTATTTATAGAAAATCATAAAGACTTCATCAAAAAATGTTAAATCAACAAATATAGTAAACTTTTATTTTTATTTCATTTTATTTTATTTTTTTACGGAGACAGAGAGTCAGAGAGAGGGATAGACAGGGACAGACAGGAACGAAGAGAGATGAGAAGCATCAATCATCAGTTTTTTGTTGCTACACCTTAGTTGTTCAGTGATTGCTTTCTCATACATGCCTTGACCATGGGCCTTCAGCAGACCAAGTAGCCCCTTGCTGAAGCCAGCAACCTTGGGTCCAAGCTGGTGAGCTTTGCTCAAACCAGATAAGCCTGCGCTCAAGCTGGCGACCTCGGGGTCTTGAACCTGGGCCCTCTGCATCCCAGTCCAATGCTCTATCCACTGTGCCACCACCTGGTCAGGCTATAGTAAACTTTTAGAGTGTAAAATTAACATAAAAAATCAGTAGTGTTTAATAAACTAACTGAAAAAGAATTACAGAGAATTATTCCATTTACAATAGCATCAAGAACAAAAAATACTTAGGAATAAATTTAACCAAGACGATTAAAGATTTACACACTAAAAACTACAAAACACTGATGAAAGAATGAAGAAACACATCAATAAAGGTATATACCATGTTCAGAAATTGGAAGGATTAATATTGTTAAAATACCTACACAACCAAAAGACATTTGAAGATTCAATGCAATTTCTGTCAAGATTCCAATGGCATATTTTACAGAAGAAAAAGTATTCTAAAATGTATATAGAAACACAAAAAGCAAAAAAAAAGTCCTGAGGAAAAAGAAAGCAGGAAGCATCACAATTCCTGACTTCAAGCAATTGTATAAAGCTATAGTAATCAAAACAGTATGGTACTGGCACAAAAGTAGACACATAGACCAATGGAACAAAATCAAGAGCACAAAAATAAAGTGATGAATATACGGTAAACTAGTATTTGACAAGAAAGCCAAGAATACTTAATAGAGAAAAAACATTCTGTTCAATAAACAGTCCTGGGAAAAATGAATATCCACATGCAAAAAAAACAAAACAAAACAGGAAGTCAACACCTATCTTACTTCAAAATAGATTTTTATTTCTAGTACTCAGCAGAGTTCCCAATTTAAATTTGCAATTGTCTCCTAGTCATCTGTATATCCAAAACTGAATTCATTATCTTTCTTCCCAAACTTGTCCTCTCTATTTTCCATCAGTGTGAATAAAACAGAATATCAACTACCCAGTTATGTAAGAAGAAACCGTGGATGATTAATTCTTTCTTCTTTCTTACAAACATCCCATTAAATGCCTGCCATTATTGGTTCTACCTTCTCAGTGTCTCTGGAATGCATATCTACATCCTCACTCTTAGTACTATAGCTTTTGCTGTCAATCTCTTGTTTCTGGATTACTATTGCAGTCCATTAAATGAACTTTTTGCCCCTGGTCTTGTTCATCTTCTAACTCTTCTTTATACTAAAGTCTAGGGCTGAACACCATTACTTCTCTAATTACTTCCCACCTTCAGTAGATCCTCTTAGCCTTGTACATCCCTTAACATAACTTTAAGGCTTTCTTGTTAACCTTTTATCTCATGTCCTTTTGCCCCATCCTCTTACTGATATAATTATTGTTCCTTGAACACACCATATTCGCTCTTGCCCCTGTGCCTTTTGCACATGTGATTTAGCAAATATCTTTTTCCTCTTTATCCTTCCCACTCTGGACAAAGTAGGTAACTCTTACTTATTCTACTTAGGTTGTAGTATACCCAATACTTCCTCTACAAAATCTTGAATGAAGTCATTCAAGACAGTGTTAGATGGTCGACTGGATATTCCAAGAACACCTATTTCTTCTCATCACAGCACTGACACTATGCTGTCTCTGCCTGTTTCCTAATCTGCATCTTCTACCATGCTTAAACTTCTTGCAGAGTAAGAGCTGTGCCTATTGGTTTCACAGTCAAAACCATAGTATATAACTCAGTACGTGGCAGAGAGTATTTGTTGAATGAATGAACCTGAAGATCTACATTTAAGCAATTATGCCTTTTAACACAAAATTATTTTAGTGACTAAAGCATTAAAAACTAAATCCCACAAAAATTCTATAAAGAGTTTAAAAGTGTGTACTATCAGGTATAGATAGTATGTGGGAAAAAAACAACATCTAGTTATTGAATTAACAATTGAGGGGAAAAAAAAGTCTCTTCCCATATATGTTTATTATCAATCCAGGTTCCAATACACAATAAACAAATCCTCAAAACTCTACTTTGATTATAATATAAATAATTCAGTTTCTTTATGAAGCACATTGGATAAAAGTACAAAGACCTTACATAGAAATTTGGAGCCCTAAAGTCCCTTAGTGATTTCTCTTTTTATCACTAACAAGGTTTACCTTTGACTCTGTTATTTGTGAACCATCTACAGGCAAATCCCATGTCTTTTCTACCTTCCCTCCAAACTTAGTAGTCAAAAATTTTCTGTTGATTAAATAAAAACAGCATATGATTATTCTTGATAGGCTCGACTATAAACAAACAAACACACCTGAAATGTCAGCAAAATACCTATAACTAAGCGTTTTATGCCAACCACATGGGGAAATTTTTAACACTGGTGTTCCCAGATGATCGGAAATAAACTCTGAATTTTCTGTTTTTCTTTAAAATTGTTATTTCAATGCAGGCTCTAAATTTAAGATTTCTCAATTTCCTTAAAGACATCTACCATTAATAAAATATCTTCACTATGGAAGAATAAAATCACATATTTCATTGCATTAAGAAACAAAAAAATGTATGAAAGAAATCTGTCGTCAGACTTCTGTTCCCATCATAACAAACCAACGTGACATCTGTACTATTACATATGTTAAAAGTACACCATGTCAGCGGTGGCCCTCAATTGACGGGCAGAGTATTTAGACCTCTAACCCTGGAATTCAATTCATTTTACTATTTAATGTAAAAATTTAAAGTCAGCGGGGTCTGTGTCCAGGATCATCCAAAGCATCTCAGTGAGGGTAAGAACAGAAATTTAAAATTTCCGCCTGACCTGTGGTGGCGCAGTGGATAAAACGTCGACCTGGAAATGCTGAGGTTGCCGGTTCAAAACCCTGGGCTTGCCTGGTCAAGGCACATATGGGAGTTGATGCTTTCTGCTCCTCCCCCCACTCTCTGTCACTCTCTCCTCTCTCTCTCTCTCCCTCTCTCTCCTTTCTAAAAAAAAAAAATGAATAAAAAAAAATGGAAAAAAAGAAATTTAAAATTTCCTACCAGGTAAGGTTGAAGACTCATTTTGACCCAGAAATCTGTTATTATACTTGACTCAGTCTAGAACAAATTCAAATTTCAAATACTATTAATCAGATGCAAACCTGGCATGATATTGTTATAACCTTAATCACCTTGGTTGAAAAATGCATAACTGGGCCCTGGCCAGTTGGCTCAGTGGTAGAGCATCAGCCCGGCATGTAGATGTCCAGTGTTTGATTCCTGGTCAGGGCACACAAGAAAAGTGACCATTTGTTTCTCCATCCCTCTCCATTTTCTCTCTCTCTCCCTCTCTCTCTTTCTCTCTCTTCCCCTCCTGCAGCCATGGCTTGGTTGAAGCAAGTTGGCCCCAGGCGCTGAGGATGGCTCCATGGTCTGGTCTCAGGCACTAAAATAGCTCAGTTGCCAAGCAATGAAGCAATGGGCAGAGCATCACCCCTAGGGGGCTTCCCAGATGGATCCCAGTTGGAGCGCATGTGGAGTCTGTCTTTCTGCTTCCCTGCTTCTCATGAAAAAGAAAAAAAACTGCATAACAGGCCTGGCCTGACCAGGCAGTGGTGCAGTGGATAGAGCGTTGGCCTGGGACGCTAAGGACCCAGGTTTAAAATGCGAAGATTGCCAGCTTGAGCACAGGCTCATCTGACTTGAGCAAAGGCTCACCAGCTTGAGTGCGGGGTTGTTGGCTAGAGCGTGGGATCATAGACATGACCCCATGGTCAGTGGCTTGAAGGCGATGATTGCTATCTTGAGCCCAAGGTCACTGGCTTGAGCAAGGGGTCATTGGCTTGATTGGAGCCCCCCCAGTGAAGGCACATATGAGAAAGCCATCAATGAACAACTAAGGCTGCAAACTATGAGTTGATCTTTCTCATCTCTCTCTCTCTTCCTTTCTGCCTGTCCCCATCTGTCCTCCTCTCTCTCATTAAAACAAAACACACAACAAAATTATACAACTGGAATGGACACCAAAGGTGAATGTATAAAATATATTCATGTAGACATTCATTACAGTTTTGCTGGAGGCAGCCCCCAATGAAACATAAGCACCATGCATAAAGCATCTAGTTGTATTTCTGCTGTGTTGGTTGTATTTATTAAATTCCAAACTTAACTAAACTGGCATGCATTTTAATCATTTTCCAGCAGATGTTGAAATTTAATAGCTTTGTCCCTTTATTCCTGTTTATTTCTAAAACACTTATCACTATTTGAATTTGAGATTATATTTGCTGACAGTTTAATTTTTTGGTGGAGGGAGACTGGCTTTAATTGGTACCAAGTTTCCTGCTATTTCCTCTTTGTTATAGCAGGTCACCATGTCAAAGAAAACAGGAAGACATCAAAGAATAGAATTAATACTAAATTAATCCCAAACTTTGAGATTAATTGAAAACACTATCTTCTCACCACTGTGCCTTTATGCACTCCTATTTTACTCTTCTTTATTCTATAAGCTAGTAAACAAAAGTTGTTGGGCACGCTCAGCAACTTTTTTATGATTGGGAAAGATTTAAAAAATGTAAAAGTGTTACATGGTAAAATAAAGATGTCATAATTAGGGTTTTAGACTTGTTGCACATGAAAACAAATCAAGGCTCCCTGTGTCTCTTATACTTCAGTTAATGGCAAGAAAAATATTTAGATGATAAAAATAAATGAGAAAACCAGTTTACCAATTTGGAAAACTGATTCTACAGAGAACTCAAAATGTAATCAGGAAGAATATGTTGCAGAGTCTCCTGCTCAGTGCTGAGCAGTTAGATTGTTCACAAATTGAACAATCGATTCCTTCAATTTTTGTAGAAAATTATTCTACTCATTTCCACCAAAATAAAACAATGTATGAAAATATTCTGATATATCTGAAAAGTGGGTTTTATTTATTCTGCGCATGCCTAACTATACAATGAAGCAATTCATAGTGGTTTGTATAGCTAGCTAAAAAGGCTGGGAGGGAAAGAGCAGGAGTACAGAGTTGTCCTCAGGAGCCATCACTTAAGTTCTTTTTCATGTTCCCTTTACATAGACACTAACCCTGCAGTCGTGGTCAAACCAAGTGACTGTGCTCACCACTTGTCTTTTAAAGCCCCCTCCTCTTTCCTCTTGCAGCATACCAGAGGAACTATGCAATGCTAGATCTTGGTTAAAATCTGTTGGGTATTCTGGAAACGCTTCAAATCATCACAAATCCTGTTTTCTGCACTCCCACTTCAGTCTTCACTCTCCTTTTAAGGAGTGTTTCCAAGCTCAAAGTGTTCATGTTTGTGTTAAAGCAATCTCTTGTGGAATTAGGTTTATTATTATTAACTAGAAACTCACAAGATGGTGAATTTTTGCTTTAATTTTCTTCCAGATTTACAGCGTTAGTTCCTTAGCTTTGAGATCCTGTTGAGAATCTTATAAAAAAATCACCTGGGCCCCTCTTCCTAACAAAATTTATGTAAAATTTCCAGTGGGCTTATTGAGTCCCAGAAATTAATGCTTAGAATCCTTATCAGCTAAAGACTTTAGCTTAGCTCTTTAATTTTATCTGAAGAGTTCAACTTGAATTGGAAATATAAAAAATGTTTACTACAGCTCGGCCTGTGGTGGCGCAGTGGGTAAAGCGTCGACCTGGAACGCCGAGACCGCCGGTTCAGAACCCCAACTTGCCTGGTCAAGGCACATGTGGGAGATGACACTTCCTGCTCCTCTCCCTTCTCTCTCTCTCTCCCTCTTTCTCTAAAAAAATAATTAATAAAAAATAATTTTTAAAAAATGTTTACTCCAAACCTGTTTGATAAGATTTGGCTTATTTTTGTCTTTGTGAAGCTGGCTGACAATTTATTCTCTCTTCTTAAAAGCTAACTTTCTATTTTGAATTTCCTTGAAAGTGACATCTAATATTAAATGTACTTCAGGAGCGAATTTTCATTATATTCATGAACAAAATTAGACTGGAGAGAAGTGGTAACATAAGAGCAGACATCTAAGCGCTCTTTCCAGTAAATGACTGAAAGAATAAAAAATAAATAAATAAATAAAATATCCTGCATCAGCACCAAAATACCAGGGACAGTGGCAGTGGAGAGAAAGTTTGAGGAGTTTCTGGATAACATAGAGATGAATCCATATTAAAGGCCATCACTAAAAATCTAATCACAGCCCCTATTTCTAAATCAGTTGTAGAATGCTGCAGAAAATAAGAAAACCCAATGTGACTGCTCCATGCCCCTTATTTTAGGCATGCATTAGGGTAGACGGGGCTAAAGGTGGGGGGAGATTTTAGAATTGAAGCCCTCCCCCCCCATCTCAGAGCTGGGAGGAAGCTAGGAACCCAACAATGCTGTGGTACTTCTCCCAGAGCTGGGTCTCTGTTGGCTGGAGAACCCTGACAAAGGAAAACTGTCTCCCCACCTAAAGGTACCCTCCTAATGTACAACAGTAAAAAGTAAAGGTGAAGGAGCCTTTGGAGAAGAAGGTATTTTTTATTTAACCATGAAGCAGCCAAAGGAAGCAAATAAAACATGCATAAACTCCCCAAGCAGAACACCTAGGGGCGGCAGGACTCTGCTCTAACCGGGCTTCTCATTCAGAGTGGGCTCACCTCGAAGGAGGGCTGGGTTTTCTCCACTGGTGGTGCTCACAGTGGAGGGGGAGCCCCAGGAACTGAGGTCTTCCTCAACTGAGTGGGTGAAAGCACTACATAGACATATACATACACATACACGTATACATATATGTATACGTATACGTGTACGTGTACATGTATATATGACAAACCCAAATTATTAACAGGGACCAGAGGTTACCATAGTGGAAGAAAGACTGGGTGGCAGGTGGAGTTGTTGGCGGCAGAGATGCAGGGGCTGATCTTAAGCAATATTTTCAACAAACAGAAAAAAGCTTTACAGTGATAATGTTTCAAATGTACCACTAAAAAAATATTTTGAACAATCTAAGAAGATTCTATCATTTTTATGGTAGCAGGTGAGTCAGCCTTCCAAGGATGTGTAAGTAGGGAAAACAAACACACAGAATGAAACCGACGAGGGCGGGGGGCGGGACTTACACTAAAAGGAGAAAATAAGACTATTACTCAATAGTAGAAGAAAAGCAAGCTTTCAGAAATGATTTGCTTACTGTTATACAAAAAATCTTAGGCCTAATGCACTTTATCCTACCAAAAAACGTTTTCACAGGTACTCTTTGAAATGGCAAACAATTAAATTAGAAAGCAGTCTGCAATTAAGAAGAAAATTAAGAAGTTAAGGAAAATAAGGCCACGTAACATAATTTTACAGCAAAATATAAAACAGAATTAAAAGAAGCAACCATCCCCCACAGAATTAACACTATAAATGATGAAATTACATGTAAAGAATAAGCTGAAGATAGGTTTGTTTCTTTTTCTAAATAACTTTGTGCTCAAAGAGAAATTAAAACTAGGCTTAGTAAATAAGTCCAGGGATAAATTATTTGAAAAGAAATATGTGAGAAAAAAAATCACTATGGCAGTAAAACAAAACACACAAATTAGTATAGACAGAGGGGCTCTATCTACAGATATATAGAATATTAAAATAATAATGAAATGTTATATATTTAGACCAATAAATTAGAATACTGAGATAAACTGAATGAGGTTATAGAGAAATATATACTGCTAAAATCAACTTAAAGAAAAGTATCAAGCCTAAATAAACTTATGCCTTTCCAATATAATCTTTAAACCTTTTTAAATTATTATCCTGAAATTAGACTGAGTTCAAACGTTGCCACAGAAATATTCTTAGTTTGCCAATAAACATGTAACTCAAGTTATTTAAATTTTGAAAAGTACACATAAAGAAATAACTAAAGATCCCTCCATTAGTAAATTATTCTGAATAACTGAGAACACTGTATGCCTGATATTATATGATCTGCATTTTTAGACAATAGTAGCCCAGTATTCATCTGAATACCTATTCAATGCTTAGTATGTACTAAGGATACAAGATTTTTGTCCCTGGGGAAGAGAAATGCTTAAAATATTACAAGGAAACAATGTGATTAGCTTTCTAATATTATCACATACTTTGGAAATATAGAAAAGGAGCTAAATTTTTTTCCAGGAGTTTGGATGACTTCACAGAGGCTGTGTATTTATTAAAATTAAAAGTTACTCAAATCTTGCCTGACCAGGTGGTGGTGTAGTGGATAGAGCTTTGGACAGGGACGCAGAGTACCCAGGTTTGAAACCCTGAGGTCGCCAGCTTGAGCACAGGCTCATCTGGTTTGAGCAAGGCTCATCAGCTTGAGCCCAAGGTTGCCAGCTTGAGCAAGGGATCACTCGGTCTGCTGTAGCCCCTGGTCAAGGCACATAGGAGAAAGCAATCAATGAACAACTAAAGTGCCACAACTAAGAATTAATGCTTCTCATCTCTCTCCATTCCTGTCTGTCTGTCCCTATCTGTCTCTTTCTGTCACACACACACACACACACTCTCTCTCTCTCTCTCTTACTCAAATCTTGGCATCATAGCAATTTCAGTTCAAATTTTTAGGAACCGACTCACCTTGAGAATTCAGAACTTTAAAAGAAAAAGGGAACTAAATCACAAATTATGCAAAGAAAAGTACTACTTCTTATCGTTAAAGAAGTATGAAAATGAATATAGTAAAAAAAGTTTTGAGACAATCTGGTTAAATACTTTTAATAAATATGTAACAAAAACCTATATATTTTTGTCCTAATTGAAATACATTTAAAATGCCCAAATATTTAATTCTGCATTTTATATGGGAAGTTTATTTACTCTCTTCTGGAGCTATGGGTTTTAATATTCACTTTACTGGCTTAGGGCACCTAGAGCTCAGAAGTTTTTCCCCAAACATTCTCTAGAGATAAAGTATATTGATTTATCCCTGCAAGTCCCCGTAACACTGCAAAGCACCTGGACAGCCAGACCAAACATATTGCCTCCTACAACACCTACATTCTAAAGTAAACTAACCACTTCCTCCTGTTACCTGACAGTTAAAAACAGAACAAAAAAACTGCTCGAAGTTGCAGGTTTGTTATGCGAAAGGTTGATTAATAAAAAGATTTGTAGGCCCTGGCTGGTTGGCTCAGCGGTAGAGTGTCGGCCCGGTGTGTGAAGTCTCGGGTCCGATTTCTGGTCAGGGCACACAGGAGAAATACTCATCTGCTTCTCCACCCCTCCTCCTCACCTTTCTCTCTGTCTCTCTCTTCCCCTGCTGCAGCCAAGGCTCCATGAGAGCAAAGTTGGCCCGGGCGCTGAGGATGGCTCCATGGCCTCCGCCTCAGGCGCTAGAATGGCTCTGGATGCAACAGAGCAATGCCCCAGAGGGGCTGAGCATCGCACCTTGGTGGGCATGCTGGGTGGATCCCAGTCGGGTGCATGCGGGAGTCTGCCCATCTGCCCGCTTCTCACTTTGGAAAAATACAAAAAGAAAAAAAAATTTTTTTCAAAGCAGGTTCTTTTTTAAGTAAATGGCTGGCTGGCTTATATTTATTTATTTGTTTGTTTGTTTGTTTGTTTTTTTAGTGAAAGAAGGAGAGGCAGAGAGATAGGCTCCTGCATGTGCCCTGACCTGGATCCACCCAGCAGGCCTACTATGGTAGACGCTCTGCTCATCTGGGGCTGTTGCTCTGTTGCAACCCATGCCATTTTTTAGCCCCTGAGATAGAGGCCATGGAGCCATCCTCAGTGCCCAAGGCCAATTTGCTCAAGCCAACCAAGCCATGGCTGCAGGAGGGAAGGAGAGATGGAAAGAGAAAGAGAGAGAGAGAGAAAGAGAGAGAAAGGGGAAGGGTGGAGAAGCAGATGGTCACTTCTCCTGTATGGCTCGACCGGGAATCAAACCTGGGATATTTTCACGTGCTGTACTGACACTACCAATGAGCCAACCAGCCAGAGCCTATTTATTTAAAGGAAAGGTATCATTGATCAAACATTCTGGAAATTTCAAAAATTTCCTGCATTCAGAACTCACTAAATAAGGGCTTGAGTGGGCTTATTTGTAACAATTTTCACCCAATAGACATCAACTAGCCACAATAACTTTCAAATATCCCTTCCTATAGTGAAACATTTATGTTCATCGATTCTACTGGAATTAGATAGAACACTGAATGCATCCCTAAAATCTCTGAAATAGCCAATAAAAGCACAAAGCCCAACTATAATAAATTTAATTTGGATAGAATACTTTGGAAGGAAAAAAAAGATATTAAAAGTTACAATTGAGCATCTATGAGGTTCAAACTCTGAAATGATGTAACTTTGTATACATATGAGATCATCATGCCTAAACACTTGACATTCCAACTGTCCATCCTCCACAGTCCCCCCACCCCCAATGGGCAGGTGTTGTATCAATTTTAAGAAGGGGAGAGATGAGACAAAGAAAAATAAAAGACATAAAAAGACCACAAAGTGAATTCATTCTTTTAAAGAGTGTGATTAAAGGCCTACTATGTAACCAGCTATGGCACAATGTTAGATATAAGAAGATAAGACACAAGGCCTTTGCCCTAGGGATTTCAGAGTTTGTAGAGAAGACAGGCACAAATGACTGCAACACTGTGATGCTGAGGAACAAGAGTGCCACAAATATAAGGCTTTGCTAATGAGGAACCTGAGCTGGGTCTCTAAGAAAAAAGGGCAGCTAACCAGAAGAGGAACAGCAAATACAAAGGCTTAGATGAGTGAAATAAGTTTTGTTCAGACTATATTTAGTAATAATTACATCCCAGGATCTGAGAGACAATATGACAAGGAGGTTGAAGAGTAATCAGAGCCCTGGCCAGTTGGCTCTGTGGATAAGTGTTGGCTGGGGTGCAGATGTCCCTGGTTCAATCCCCAATCAGGATACACATGAGAACCAACCATCTGCTTCTCTTCCCCTCCCTCTTCCACTTCTTTCTCTCTTCCCTTCTCACAGCCAATGTCCCCACTGGTTCGAGTGTCAACCCCACATACTTAGGATAGCACTAGATGGGGGTTGCTGGGTGGGTACTGGTTGCGGGCACATGCAGGAGTCTCTCTACCTCCTCTCCTTTCACTTAAAAAAAAGAGTAATCAGGAGCCAAATGGAAGTATCAAGCACAGAGTTTTATACACTGTCTGTAGGTCAGTGATTTTTCAAATTGAGTTCTTTAGATACCAAAGGTTCTGGGCCACACTGGCTGAAGAAAGGGAGGTAGGTGGCCCTAAGCACCCTCACAATGCATCCACCATTGTGGCTTTGACCAAATAAACTCCATTTTAATTGTAAAAACTTTGGGGGGTAGGGAGGAGCCTTCACTATGTTAACAAAATTTAACAATGGGTATCCATCAAAGGTATTTAAGAAGTGTAATGGTTAGATTTTGCATTAAGAATGAGTACACTGGGATGTATTAAATTGACCATCTGGGGGGGGGGAGACAAACAGAAGTAGAGAGAACAATAAGGATATAATTAACTCATAGAAAAAGGAAATGCCAAAAAGTGGTATGAAGGGGTATGGCATGTATAGGCTGGATTTGAGGGTATGCGTGGAAGGGAAAGGTAGACGTTCTCGCCCAACAAGTTCGACATTCTCAACAAAGCAGGAAACAAGGCAGCCGGGAGAATTTAAGGAAGGATCTGTGTGTGCGTGTGTGCACATGTATGAGGTGTGGAGGAAGATGCAAGATCTGGAGAAGATGATTTCTTTTTTTTTAAGTCCCTCCAAGAATTCCACCAAGACTCAAAGAGTGTACATTCCTTGGTTTGAGATTTACAAAAGTGTTATGCACATGTACAACATTAACTTTCTGATCACAGATTCTCCCAGAAACCCATTACTTGCTCTTCTAATCTTCTCAATATAAAAAACAAACAAACAAAAAAAACCAAAACAAGAAAATACACTAATTTCAAACTTTTAGGAAACAATTAGGTTAAAGGAACATCTGTAAAGATGGGTTAACATTTCTAGTTCCTTTATTTACATTGAAACTTTCAGAATACCAAGTATTCACCAAAACTCTCATTTCTGTTTAAAATATTCCATGAGATCAGTGGAGGTGACTGAGACTTCACCTTTCGATGGGGTAACTGAAACATAAGAATGGTGAGAGTACCTTTTACAGGGTGCATTCTATTTTAGCAAGACTTACTTGTTCTAAATTTAAAGTACATGTCATATGTAGGATAGACATTAATACGAAAAACGCCATAGTGCTATTTGCATTAAGGGACTGCTAATATTCTGAGGCAAAGCCCGTGAGAGTGTCAATAGTCTTCCATAATTCAGTTTCTTGGGACATAAGAGACTTTCAGACCAATCTTGCATTTAAAATATACACAACACACCACCACATATAACAAAGGTTTTGTTTTTACACAATTGACTTAAGATTTATGTTATAATGTGGCATATGTAATGAAGAGAGAAAATAAATGTATAAAGAATTGTAAGCAGAAATATAAACATTTTCTCTTTTATAAACACTTCTCACATTTATTAATAAACTGATGGGTAGAAGAATAGTACAAAAGTAAAGTTTGAAGAGACTGCATTAGATGATTTCTGTTTAAAGTCCTATGACTCAAAAAATAGGTTGATAAAGCTTGTCAGAACAATGAGCACTGATTTCAGTTTGTAAGATTGATCTTTAATGCCTGACTGATGGTGGCACAGTGGATAGAGCATCAGCCTGGGACGCTGAGGTCCCTGGTTTGAAACACTCAAGTTTTCAGCTTGATCATGGAATCACTGACATGATCCCATGGTCACTGGCTTGAAGCCCAAGGTTGCTGGCTCAGATGGAGCCTCCAGGTCAAGGCACATATGAGAAGCAATCAGTGAACAAGTATAGTGCTGCAACTATGAGTTGATGCTTCTCATCTCTCTCCCTTACTCTCTCTCTCTCTCTCTCTCACACACACACACACACACACACACATACACACATACACACACACACAAAAGGACTGATCTTTAAGAAACCAACATTTGCCTGACCAGTTGTGGCACAATGCATAGAGCATTGACCAGGGACACTAAGGTCCCAGGTTTGAAACCCTGAGGTTACCAGCTGGAGCAGAGGCTCACCAGGTTCAGCAAGGGGTTGCCAGCTTGATTGTGGGATTACTGACATGATCACATGGTCACTCGCTTAAGCCTGAAGGTCAGTGGCTTGAGCCCAATGTTGCTGGCTCAGCTGGAACGCCCATCCCCATGTCAAGGCATGTATATGAAGCAATCAATGAACAACTGAAATGCTGCAACTATGAGTCGATGCTTCTCATCTCTTTCTTCCCATCTGTCTCTCTCTCTCTCTCTCTCTCAAAAAAAAAAAATTAAAAGAATTAAAAATAAGGGCCCGGCTGGTTGGCTCAGTGGTAGAGCATCAGTCCAGTATGTGGAAGTCCCAGGTTCAAGTCCTGGCCAGGGCAAACAGGAAAAGCACCCATCTGCTTCTCCACCCTTCCCCCTCTCCTTCCTCTCTGTCTCTCTCTTCCCCTCCTGCACGCAACGCTCCATTGAAGCAAAGTTGGCCTGGGCACTGAGGATGGCTCCATGGCCTCTGCCTCAGCACTAGATTGGCTCTGGTTCCAACAGAGCAACACCCCAGATGGGCAGAGCATTGCCACCTGGTGGGCATGCTGGGTGGATCCCATTCAGGCGCATGTGGGAGTCTGTCTCTCTGCCTCCCTGCTTCTTACTTCAGAAAAATAAAAAATAAATAAAAAAAAGAATACAAATAAAAAGGAAATCAACACTTGTCTACTCATCTACTGATCGACATGGGCTGCTTCCATAGCTTGGTATTGTAAATACTGGTGCACTGAACACAGGGGTGTATATATTCTTTCAAATTAGTGTTTCAGGTTTCTTCAGATATATTCCCAGAAGTGGAATGGCTGGGTCATAAGGCAGCTTCATTTTTAATTTTGTTGTTTAGGTAACTCCATACTACTTTCCACAGTGGCTGAACCAAACAGCATTCCCACCAACAGTGCACGAGGGTTCCCTTTTTCCACATCCTTGCTAACACTTGTTGTTTGCTGACTTATTGATGATAGCCATTCTGACATGTATGATGTTGATAAGCCCACTGTGGTTTTAATTTGCAGTTTTCTGATGATTAGTGACATTGAGCTATGATACATTTATACAATAAAATACTACTCAGCCATAAAAAGGAAACCTTACTTTTTAACAGCATGGATGGACTTGGAGAGCATTATAAGTGAAATAAGCCAGTGAGAGAAAGACAAGTACCATATGATTCCACTTACATGTGGAGAACTGAGGTCAGTCCAGGTTTTGTCAATGGCTAACAGTATGGCTTTAGAGAAGCCACATTTTATTTCTGGGTACCCTAACTTCCCTATTTCTTTTAGTGTCAACATGTCAATTCTACACGACACTGCTTGCTTCTGCCACCACCCTGTCCCTATGCCTAGTACACCCTTGCCCTCAAAGCCAACATCCTTATTCCACTTTACCTCATGCTGTTTCTCCTCCACCTGTCTCTATTGGCATCTCAGAGTGTGTGTGTGTGTGTGTGTGTGTGTGTTGTTTGTTTTATAGCACACCGCGTGTGAGGGCTCCGCGACTGTGACATGTATAAAAATAACTTTAATTAGAATTTTTTCCTTGGAGGTGTTTCATCAGCATCCCTGAGGTATAAGTGACAAAACTATACGGTAAATATATATAAAGTACAATTATAATAATCTGAGTACACACACACTGTGATAGAATTTCCCCCATGAACACATTCATTACCTCACATATTTAAACTTTATTTATTTTTGGTGAGAACATTTAAGATCTATTTTATTAGCACATTTCAATTATACAGTAGTGTAACTATAATTGTCATGTTATAGATTAGATCTTTGGACTTTACTCATCTTATAACTGAAAGTTTGTACCTTTTTGCCAATTATCCACACTCTTTCTATCTTTCAAGATCTGGGCCATAAACTACTACTTTCTTTGTGCGAAGTCTTCTGTTTTATTCTAGACAAACTGTGCCGTTCCTTGTACTTCCGAAACAGTTCTTATCTGTATCACTCAGATCTATGGGTCAGGTTTGTTGGTGGAGTATGATTAAGTTGCATAATATGCTCTGATTTTCTTTGACTCAGTCTGGAAAAAGCTTTTACTGTTCTAGGATGTGTGGCTTTTCTCCTACCTGGAATGCTCTTTCCCTATGCAACCTTATGGTTTTGTTTATATTCCTTTTTCTCATTTTCACTCAAAAAAATCTCATGAGGTCTTTCATGACTACGCCATCTTCAAATATACCTCAACATGCCCACAATTTCCTTCTACTTTAAATTTTTATGCTTAAGATTTCTTGATATTTAACATACTACATACATTTTTACTTATCTTGTTTATTTCTGTCTCTCACACTAGACTCTAAGCTAAACAAGGAGAAAAACTTTTATCTGCTTTGCTCATTAATGCATTCTCATTCCTACAGAGTGCCTGGTATTTGATAACCAAGAAATACTTTTTTAACTAAATTCACTATTAAAACACTGAAAGTAGGAGAAAGACAAATATGATTATGATGTCACTTTCATGTGGAATCTAATGAACATGATGATGTGAGAAACAGAACAGAGGCAGAGGCGGGGTCACAGGGGACAGAGGGACAGCTGTCAGAGGGGAGGGGGCCGAAGGGGTGGGATCTGAGAAGGTGAAGGGATTAGTGAAGTTATACATACGTAACACACAGATAGAGGTAACAGGATAGTAAATCCCAGAGGGAAAGGGGAGGGAGTTGGGGGAGGAAGGTAAAGGGGATATAATGGGGGGCACCTTGTGGAGGGGGTGAGGGTGTTATATTCAGTTGGATACTTGAATCCATGTTAACATATTAAAAAATTTAATAAGCCTGACCAGGCAGTGGCGCAGTGGATGGAATGTCGGACTGCAATGCCGAGGACCCAGGTTCGAGACCCCGAGGTCGCCAGCTTGAGCGCGGGCTCATCTGGTTTGAGCGAAAGCTCACCAGCTTGGATCTGGGGTCGCTGGCTCGAGCGGGGGGTTACTTGGTCTGCTGAAGGCCCACGGTCAGGGCACATGTGAGAGGGCAATCAATGAACAACTAAAGTGTCGCAATGCGCAATGAAAAACTAATGATTGATGCTTCTCATCTCTCTGTTCCTGTCTGTCTGTCCCTGTCTGTTTCTCTCTCTGACTCTCTCTCTGTCTCTGTAAAAAATAATAATAATAGTAAAAAAAAAATTTAATAAAAAAACACTGAAAGCAGCATTAATAATAGTAATTAATAACAAACGCTAATATAAAGAACTTACTACGTGCCAGGCACTGCACATATTATCCATATAATAATATTATTATATGACCCTATTAGTATTAACTATGACCTATTTGTCAAGTAAAATAAGGCTTAAGGAAGTTAAATAATTTTCCAAAGTTATTAAAATATAAGCTCTCAGCTTATTTGTTACTGAAAAAAAAAAAAGTCCTAGACTGAGCTTATCCAAGTATAAAAAAATAAATGCAAAATAAGATATTTTTGAAACATGAAGGAAGAATTCCTTTGGGAGTCACTTGAAAAATATATTTCTTTTTTTTTTTTTTTTTGCATACAGCAATATTTTAATTTCCCGACCTTGTTTCTTATTAGTAATTTATCTCATAATTTTCCCTAAACTTCTGCATTTTTTACTTACCTGTCACCTCCAAGAAAAAATAAACTTATGACTTCACTAAAGAGATAAAAATTCCATTTAAAAATCTTCTTTCGGTTCTCATGTTAAGGTCACCTACAGGGTGAGCAGTCACAGTCCTCAGAGTGAGAGGCAAGCATCCACTCAGGGAGGAGGGGAAAAGCAAAGAATGCTTTATTCATAATTACCTAAGATTTTCCAGCATGAGAGAGGAAAGAGGAAGTCTATTTTCAGTGACAATGAGTACTCTACAAACATTAACATGCAAGGGGAAAATTTTCATTCTGAGAGTTACTACTGTGCTGAGTTAGTTCTCTTTCCCTTGCAGAGTGACTTAAAATTCCCAGGGCAGAGAGGTAATCTAGGCAGAGGCACTTGCCCCATGTCTCGAAAATGGCAACATCCAGGAATCATGGGAGTTTAACTGAGGACACGCTGGAAGGGACTGCTCAGCGCCAGGTCAGTCTCTAAGAATAATCAAGTGGCAGAGAGCAACCTGACATCCTCAGGCATCCGGAGTGAGGGCAGAGTACAGCCTCAAAGGCATTTTAGCAGATTTGTTATGCTGAATGCATAAACAAAATTCAGGGGAACCGAAGCTGAATTACCTGCTAAAGGAGTTACAGAAGGAAAAAAAGAACCCGCATTCTTCCTTCTCTCTACTTAACTCCATTTTCTTTCCTACAAGGTCCACATAATTTTAACTGGCTTATAGTAAAGACAAAGCTATATATGGTCAAATTCATTCCAGTCTGCATCTTAAATATTCTGGAAAAGAAAAAATATACCAGTTTCCTACTTCTATTCATCCACAGAAGTGATAATGATCTGATAAATAAGCCTTAGGTTAGGACATTTACTAGCAGGTCAGTGGCATTCTAAACAAATTGCTCTTTCTTAAACTCACTATAGTAACATGATATAAAAAGTATTTGGTGTCTCCCTCTGTTCAGACCTCTACAGGGTGTCTGTAAAGTCATGGTGCACTTTTAACCGGTCACAGGAAAGCAACAAAAGATGATAGAAATGTGAAATCTGCACCAAATAAAAGGAAAACCCTCCCAGTTTCAGTAGGATGATGTGGCAGCATGTGCGCATGAGCAGATGATGACTTAACACCGTGTACACAGCGGAGCAGCCCATGGATGTGCCAGTTGAGATGTGGACGGTACAGAGGAAAGTTCAGTGTGTTCTGTGGCTCGCTAAATTCGAATCCGTGACCAAAGTGCAACATGAATATCAGTGCGTTTATAATGAAGCGCCACCACATAGGAATAACATTACTCAGTGGGATAAGCAGTTGAAGGAAACATGCAATTTGGTGGAGAAACTCCGTTCTGGTAGCCATCAGTCAGTGATGAGTCTGTAGAGGCCATACAGGATAGCTACCTAAGGAGCCCTAAAAAGTCTTTGCGTGAGCCCACATCGACCTGCACTGAATAGGTATGAAACTGGGAGAGTTTTCCTTTTATTTGGTGCAGATTTCACATTTCTATCATCCTTTGTTGCTTTCCTGTGACCGGTCAAAAGTGCACCATGACTTTACGGACACACTGTATTTAGTTTTTTAAAAAATCATGAAGTATTATACAGGTTCTCCTGAGTTCTGTCATTCTATAATTTAGTTCTGCACTAATTTGTGAAGTCTAATTGTCACAAAACCCAGCTACCTACTCTTCGTAGATACTCACTTTTCAGGTCAGCAAATAACCACAAATCTCAATTTTTTGGTCCTCAACAAGACTGAGACAAAGTAGCCATAGTCAAGTAAAAACGGAGAGGAGAAATACTGTGACAAGTGGTTTGAGATATTACATTTCCCCCGCTTATAGTTAACTATGAACAGTTATCTTTTCTATTTTTTTTTAAGTTCACAAACATTGAGAATCTGATGATTATCTTTTCTCCAGAAAAAAAAATGTATATATACAAAAATCAGCACATAATTTTAGGGAATTCATAGATCTTAAAATCTAAGCCATGTGTCCAAAAGCATAGATAATAAAGGCAGTTGAGAGAATCGAGTAACTTAGAGTTGAGGTTGGAAGAGACACTGACCATTAGATTGGTTATAAACGTCTTCCAAACCCAGCACCAGCTGTCCCCACTGTCTTACCAGCAGCTCTGTCCCTCACTGCTCCTCCCGGTCATGGCCTGCTGGCTGCGGCTAAGCCCATCTCCTGCTTCCAAGCTTGGTAACTCGACAGGAACCAGGGCAAGTAAACAATCCTGAGAGGGGCTGCTGCTGAATGTTGGCCAGCCTGGGAAAGACAAAGAGTGAATATTTTTAAGTTAGCAAAAAGAAACAAGGCATGCACATCTGGTTTGAAAGCTATTACTTAAGAGTTTAAAAGGTTTAAGATGCCCATAATTGGATATTTCCATTACACCGTTGGCTGTTAAAAAAAAAAAAAAATTAGGGTTGAAGGATCTTTCTCAAAGCAGTGAAACTCCCAAACGCACCATAATAACATTGTCTAATATTTGTAGAACACTTTGTAATGCCCAAAGCATCTCTACCCACAGCGGTGCTCCTTGCATCTATTGCATAATCAATTAGGCTTGAGACCTACTGGCTTATAGTCCTTCATCTGTTTAACCCAACAGTTTAACCCAATGGTTTAACCCAATGTGGGATGCTGAGGCCTCTCTGCTCAGAGATCCTGATTTGTTGGACTGAAATGAAGCCTTATTCCTCAAGTGATCCTAAGGTGCAGCCAGACTAAGAATCATTAGTTTAAGTGCTTGTACTTGTGAGATGTAGCACTAACTTAACCCACAGATAGCAAATGTTTATTCAGAATATTATATTAAGGCAATGTGCTAAGTGCTATGGAGAAGGTAGAGCATAACATGTGGTCCCTAAATTCAGGGGCTTTGATCTAGCTGGAGAGATTGGACACTGCCTTAAAAATATAACCAAAGTGCACCGGTCAAAGATGTAGTGGAAATCTTGGGTGCTACAAAAAATACAGATTACTTCCCATGAAATGAAGGAGAAAGTTTAATGTCTGGTTTCAGAAAGTCTTCTGAGTTCAAAGAGCAGGCTGAAAGTCAGAGAAAGATGGAGAGGAACAGGAAAAGAACACCATTTTCAGGCACACAGAGATGTAAGAACATGAGGGAAAATAAAAAGCCCATTCTGACCAAAGGACTTCTATAAAGGAACATTGTAAGAACTTGAAGAGGTACATTGGAGCCAGAACATAAAGTGTATTAGTAAAACGGCTAATGGAGTTGGCCATTTCCCCAAATATCTGAAAAACAGTATTGGAAGTTGTTGAAGGCTGGTGTCCCAAGGGGTCTTACTAAATTTAGTGGGTTCTTAGTAAATGCCAGACACAGTGCTGGATGTAATGCATATGTTACCTCATTTCACACAAACATCTGGTGAGGTAGTTAGTAGTATCCCTATTATATAGCATAACAAGAGAGGTCACTTAATTTTCTCAAAATTACATAGCTAGAAATAGTAAACTGAGACAGGGACATGCTATTTTTTAAAAAACATGGCATTATGTAGGTTTCTAAAAATTGAGATATAATTTAAATACCATAAAATGTATCCTTAAAAATCATACTACTCAGTATTTTTAGTATATTCAAAAAGTTATACCATTATTGCCACTATCCGATATCAGAAAAATTTCAACAGTCCCCAAATAAATCCACTACCCATTTGGAGTCAGTTCACGCATCCCTCCTCTAGCTAATTAAATTTCTGTCTCTATGGATTTACCTTTTTTGGGTATTTCAAATAAACACAACCATGTAAAATCTGGCTTTTTGTGTCTGGTTTCTTTTACTTAGCATAATATTTTCAAGGTTCATCTACTTTTTAATGTGTATTACTATTTCATTTCTTTTTTTTAAATTTTTTTAACAAGAGAGAGAAAGGAAAAAAGATGAGAAGCATCAATTTGTAGTTATGTCACTTCAGTTGTTTATTGATTGCTTCTTATACATGCCATGGACTGGGGGACTCCAGTCAAGCCAGTAAAACCTTGCTCAAGCCAGTGACCTTAGGCTCAAGCCAGCGGCCATGGGATCATGTCTATGATCCCACACTCATGCCAGCAACCCCGTGCTCAAGCTGGTTAGCCTGTGCTCAAGCCAGAAGAACCTGCGCTCAAGCCGGCTACCTTGGGGTTTTGAACGTTGGACTTCAGTGTCCCAGGTCAACACTTTATCCACTGTGTCACCACTGGTCAGGCTACTTCAGTCCTGATAGGGTTGGGTAACATTCCACTGTATAGACATATCTCACTTTATTCATAATGGATATTTGAGTTATTTCTACATTTTGGCTATTATAAATAATGCTGCTATGAGCATTTATTCACAAGTATTTTTTTGTAGTAAAATGTATGTAATATAAAATTTACCATCTTAATATTTTAAGTATACAGTTCTATGGTATTAAGTACATTCACCATCCATCTCTAGAAATTTTTCATCTTCTCAAACTGAAACTCTACCCATAAAACACTAACTTCCAGCCCTGGCTGGTTGGCTCAGTGGTAGAGTGTCAGCCCAGTGTGTTGAAATCCTGGATTTGCTTCCCAGCCAGGGCACACAGGAGAAGTGCCCATCTGCTTCTCCACCCTTCCCCCTTTCCTTCCTCTCTGTCTCTCTCTACCCCTCCTGCAGCCAAGGCTCCATGGGAGCAAAGCTGGCCCGGGCCCTGAGGACCACTCCATGGCCTCCGCCTCAGGCGCTAGAATGGCTCCAGTTGCAACTGAGCAAAGCCCCAGATGGGCAGAGCATCATCACCTAGTGCAGTGGTCCCCAACCTTTTTTGGGCCATGGACTGGTTTAATGTCAGAAAATATTTTCACGGACCGGCCTTTAGGGTGGGACGGATAAATGTATCACGTGACCGAGACAAGCATCAAGAGTGAGTCTTAGACGGATGTAACAGGGAATCTGGTAATTTTTTAAAAATAAAACATCATTCAGACTTAAATATAAATAAAACGAAAATAATGTAAGTTATTTATTCTTTTTCTGCGAACCAGTACCAAATGGCCCACGGACCGGTACCAGTGGTTGGGGACCACTGTACCAGTGGACTTGCCAGGTGGATCCTGGTCGGGTGCATGCGGGAATCTATTTCTCTGCCTCCCAGCTTCTCACTTCAGAAAAATACAAAAAAAAAATACCCCAAAACCCACTAACTTCCCATTTTCCCTTCCCCCGAGCTGCTGGGAAACAGAATTTGACTATTCCATGCACTTCATATAAGCAGAATCATATATTATCTGTCCTTTTGTGAGTGGCTATTTTATTTAGCATAATGTCTTTTTTTAAAAGTCATTTTATAGAGGGTAGGAGAGAGAGAGGGAGAGGGGGGGGAGAGAGAGAGAGAGAGAGAGAGAGAGAAGGGAGGAGGAGCAGGAAGCATCAACTCCCATATGTGCCTTGACCAGAGAAGCCCAGGGTTTCAAACCAGCGACCTCAGCATCCTAGGTTGATGCTTATCCACTGCGCCACCACAGGTCAGGCTATTTAGCACAATGTCTTCAATATTCATTCATGTTGTAGCATGCTTCAAAATTTCCTTCCTTTATTCCCTTTTACCTTTACTGGCATTTATTTTATGCTGAACTTAATCCTGGGCCATAAGTTTTGTTTCTTCAATTTCTTCTGGGATATCTTTTTCTTGTGTGTAACCTTCTCTTCTGGTTTAGGGACAATCTGCTCTTTTTCAGTGGGATCATCTCAGTGAGACAGGGAGAGCTCATGTATGCGTTAATCCACTCATGCAGCTTGGGAGCTTTGTTCACCTGGATTCTCAATGACCAGAGAATCTACATCTAAACCCTTAAGTCCCCCATTACTCTCTGCATTTATAAGCATGTGCCGCAAAACTTCAGCACTCTTTTCGGGCCACCGAGTATGTACCCACCCTTGTTTGGCTTGGACACACCTATCCCTCCACCACTGTAATAACCGAATGGCACGGGTTGCTTCTGTAAAGTGACATCCTTCAGATACTAGGTAGCTTTTCAGATATGCATGCCCTTGATGGCCTGAGCAGTTTCATGAATTCTTAAAGTGAACAAGAAGATTTGGATCTCTTGATTTGCACGACTTCCTGGGATTTTCTGGGTCAAGTAAACAGGAAACCATTTTCAGGGGCCATCTCTGGCTGTTTATGGGAAGAACCTCTTCCTTTTTAAGGCTGAATAATAGTATTCTATTGTACATACACTGCTCACTAAAACTAGGGGATATTCTATGGCTTCATATTCATTTTGAAATATCCCCTAATTTTTGTGAGATATATATATATATATATATATATATATATATATATATATATATTACATTTTGTTTGTCCATTCATTTGTCTATAAACACTTGGGTTGCTTCCACCTCTAGGTTATTGTGAATAATCTTGCTTTGAACATGAGTGTTCATTACTTAAAGTTTTGGGTGCACATATGTTTTCAATTTTCTTGGGAGTGGGATTCCTAGAAGTAGAATTGCTGGGTCATATGGTAATTCTAGGTTTAACCCTTTGAGGAACTGTCAAACTATTTTTGCAAAGTGGCTGTACTATTTTACATTTCCATTGGCAATGTATGAGCGTTCCAATTTTCCACATCTCCACCAACACTTACTGTCTGCCTTTCATATTATAGCCATCCTAGTGGGTGTGAAGTAGTAGAAGATTTAACTGTTATGATTTATTACAAGCAAGATATTGGCTTCCTGTAATAGTTCATATATAAAATGGTAGGAGAACACTTCCAGAGGAAATGAAACAAAATGATGAAATAGGAAAATATTGAGAAATAAGTGGATTTTAGCCTGACCAGCTGGTGGCGCAGCAGATAGAGCGTCAGACTGGGATGTAGAAGACCCAGGTTTGAGATCCCGAGGTCGCCAGCTTGAGCGCGGGCTCATCTGGTTTGAGCAAAGCTCACCAGCTTGGACTCAAGGTCACTGGCTCCAGCAAGGGGTTACTTGGTCTGCTGAAGGCCCGCGGTCAAGGCACATAAGAGAAAGCAATCAATGAACAACTAAGGTGTCGCAATGAAAAACTGATAATTGATGCTTCTAATCTCTATCCATTCCTGTCTCTCTGTCCCTATCTATCCCTCTCTCTGACTCTCTCTCTGTCCCTGTAAAAAAAAAAAAAAAAAAAAAAAGAAAGAAAGAAGTGGATTTTAGTAACATTCTAGATATAGAAAGAAAGAATCAATTAAAATAAAACTTTAAGTTTGGTAGCTTGAATGATGATATTAATCAGAAAAATAGATAATTCTAGAAAGGAATCTGAAATAACAAAATAAATTCTTGACATGGTATATTTGAGGAAGTTATATAATCCCAATGAACAATTATCAGGAGGTGAAGTTTAGGAGGTTGGCGTTGGAGACGATGAAATATGCCCTCCTTTGAGAAAGGGTCAAAGAGCATTGGTTAACACTAGAAAAGAGTCACTGTCTGTACATACTCAGATTCCTAAGACCAGGTTTAGAAACTTTTTTTTTTTAAGAAATGGAACATAACCTGTTGCCTTCTATTTAAGAAGTGTTGCTATGTTGCTAGGCCTCCCTGGGTTCCTATGCAAAAGCAAAGCATAACCAAAAATGAGGCCTCTTCCTGACCAGAGATTAGGGTGGAGGGGACTGGGACTCAGCATACGGACAGTGTGACCAGGAGGAGGGCACCTAGAAGGCCTCCCTGTCCAAGCTCCTCAGGATGACCTGGCTGCCCCCTTGCCTCCCTTCCTGCCAAAGACGGGAGAGGCAGGCCAGTCCTCTGAATGCTCCCCGGGAGCCAAGGGCAGGTGGGCAGGTTACGAGGCTGGGGCAGTGTTGGTGAGACACCTCACTGAGGAAGGTGGACTAACTGACCTATCCACCTGCCTTCCTGGTTTCCACTTAAAATAGTAAAAATAACATAGCCTTTACCTCAGAGTTTTACTGGAACTTTAGCTGTATATCCCTTGAGTTGGGATTAGATTTCTATCTATACATTGGGGCACTCAGGACAGCAGTGACTAAATCAGGATGGTGTGAGCAGGCTCCGTGGGACTGTCCCTTGAGGGCTGGCACAAGATTGGAAGTCCTAGAGGAGTGAGTGTCACTACAAGCAGTTATCTGGTTGGCTGGGAACCAAGCTGGCAAACTACCAATGAGAAACATGAAGTTCCAGTTTTCTATGCCTCAAATAACCCCCTTATAAAAAGAGGCCATCTCCACAAATAGAATGTACACCTGTAAGGGACCACAGGTCTCTTGTCAGAACATAGTTCCTCCATGGTCAACAATTCTGGCTTTGTTCAGTTTTGGAATGCCTCCAATATGATAACATTCAGAAATCAATACAGTGATGACTCATGAACTTGGGTACCAGTTCTAAAAGAGCAGTTTAATGATACTATTTAGGAAGCTATGGTAAACAGTCTCCAAAAAGATGCAAAATATTGGCAGTCAGCTTACACATTGAGTTTTCCCTCTGATCTGATATACTGGGATTATAAGAAAAAATAACTCAGAATGCAAAGTAGAATCAACATAAAGTTGATGACAAGTTAAAGTAAGAGCCAGGGAGAGAGAGAGAACAAGAGACAGAGAGATTGCCTGACCTGTGGTGGCGCAGTGGATAATGTGTCAACCTGGAATGCTGAGGTCAACGGTTTGAAAACCTGGGCTTGCCCCCTCAAGGCACATACAAGGAAGCAACTACTATGACTTGATGCTTCCCTCTCCTGCCCCTTTCTACACACACACACTCTCTCTCTCCCCCCCCTTCTCAAATCAATAAATAAAATTTTAAAAAAGAAAAAGAGAGCTTGATACCTAAGAATAAAGTATATGAGTTCATTTAAATGTTCTTAGTCTCTACATTTTTAATTAAATGAAATACCTCACCATCAATGTTGCAATCTTACTAAGGATATGTGGTTCCAATAGAAAATTTTCTTTGTTCTCCTTAATTAAATTCTATTCTGACATATTTTATGTTCATCAACTATTAATTGTGATGTAAAAAGATAATTTGACTTGACCTACGGTAGCGCAGTAGATAAAGCATCAACCTGGAATGCTGATGTCCATGGTTCAAAATCCTGGTTCAAAATCCTGGAATTGCCTGGTCAAGGCACATATAGGAAGCAACTACTATGAGTTGATGCTTCCTGCTTTTCTTCCCCTACCCTCTCTCTTCTCTAAAAATCAATTTAAAAAATCTAAAAAAAATGTAAAGGTAATTTGTACTTTTCTCTCTCTTTTTTTTTTAAGTGAGAGAGAGACAGAGACAGAGAGAGAGACAGATAGGGATAGACAAGAAGGGAGAGAGATAAGATGCATCAATTCTTCGTTGTGGTACCTTAGTTGTTCATTGATTGCTTTCTTATATGTGCCTTGACTGGGGGTGGGGGGCTACAGCAGACCAAGTGACCCCTTGCTCAAGCCAGCAACCTTGGGCTGAAGCCAGTGACAATGGGCTCAAGCCAGCGACCTTGGGCTTCAAGCCAGCAAACTTCGGGCTCAAGCCAGCAACCATGGGGTCATGTCAATGATTCCACGCTCAAGCCACAAACTCCACGCTCAAGCTGTTGGGCCCACGCTCAAGTCGGAGACCTCAGGGCTTTGAATCTGGGTCCTCAGCATCCTAGGCCGATGCTTTAATCACTGCACCACTGCCTGGTCAGGCAATAATTTGTACTCCCTACAATATTTTTCAGAATGTAGATAAAAAATAAAAATAGCTACGATTTATTGAATGCCTTAGTCACTTAATCCTCAAAATATCAGTCATGTCCCTCAGTGCACTCTTCCTAGGTGCCAGGCCTGCAGGGCCTGTGCTGTCTTATCCGCCATGCCTCACAGCCTCCATGGCTGAGATTCAATGACGAAAACATTTCATTTTGATTGAAAACAAGTTATTCTATATTTCAAACCCTAGAAGCAGATACTTTCAAAGAGTAAATACAACTTTTCTCTACAAATCTGTCACTGTACCTATAAATATGTATCAATATGAGCTATGCATCAGGTATGGACATCTTTCTTTGGAGCTTTATATATATGGTGTTTTCAACAGATGGATCCTTCAATGATCAAAAGTGATTAAATACTTCTGTAACAAACAAGGGACTGTGATACTGCTAGATTTAGTCCATCCACTACTGTTTCTTCAAAGTTTCTAAGCATAAGTGTTTCCTTCTGTTGTCATGCTGCCTTGGCTGCTTCCCAGCTAGTGGGATCCTCCTCCAGGTCCCAGTGGGGTTGGACTGGAGTTCACTGAACAGCAGGTTACGGACCTCAGCAGAATATGCACACATACGGTTTTCTTCCTCTTTCTCCCTCTCTCTGTTCTCTTCTTGATCTCTCTCACACACACCCCACAGACAAGCGCACACACCCTCTTTCTGCAAATAAACGATCCTACCTCTGTGGTGCCCAAAGGAAAATGTGCTATTTCAAAGTATGTCAGCTCCTTGGCAGTGATGGCTGTTCTATCAATGCTTTATAAAAGAATCACTACAGTAGTCAAAGCTCTAAGAAGTAAATTAAAGGAAGTCCTCTTGCATATTTACTTCCTGCACTTCCTAACACATTTTTCCTTGGTGACTCCAAGGAAAAACTCAGTAAGCATACATGGAACAAGTTCCACTAAGATAATATATATATATATATATATATATATATATATATACACACACACACACACACACACACATACACACACACACACACTAAAGTTTATAGAAATTGCCAAAGTTGAAATATCAGGCAGCAGTTATAAACTATTTGGCATAGTATTCTGCACAAAGAAATTATTTAAGAACCAAGCACAGAAACAAAGAGGAGTTTCTTTGGCAATATTTGTAGATTACCAGATCAACTTCTACATCTTCCAGAAATAACAAAGGGGGGGGCACAAGGAAATAGATATATTTTATCAACTATTTTTTTTATTTATTCGTTTTTAAAAGAGGAGACACAGAGAGAGAGAGAGAGAGAGAGAGAGAGAGAGAGAGAGAGAAAGAAAGGGGGGAACAGAAAGCATCAACTCCCATATGTGCCTTGACTAGGTAAGCCTGGGGTTTTGAACTGGCGACCTCAGCATTCCAGGTTGACGCTTTACTCATTGCAACCACCACAGGTCAGACAGGAAATAGATATATTTTAAAAACCAAGATGGAAAACCTACATTAGAAGAAAACATTGAGTAAAAATCAAGCAGGAAAAACACATATGTATCCTGACCAGGCAGTGGCACAATGGATAGAGCGTCAGACTGGGATGTGGAGGACCCAGGTTTGAAACCCCCAGGTCGCCGCCTTGAGTGCAGGCTCATCTGGTTTCAGCATGAGCCCAATGTTGTTGGCTTAAGCAAGGGGTCACTCGGTCTGCTGTAGCCTCCCAGTCAAGGCACATATGAGAAAGCAATCAATGAGAAATTAAGGTGCCACAAAGAAGAATTGGTGCTTCTCATCTCTTTCCCTTCTTGTCTGTTCTTCTCTTTGTCTCTGTCACACAAAAAAGAAAAAGAAAAAGAAAAAGAAAAAAACCACACATATATTACATCTGGAATACAAACATTTCTATGACACTTGTATTTGGTAATACTTGACCTCTTTGGTCAGACTGGGCTACTATAAACCAATGGAGACATGCCGAGTATCTTAACTCTGAAAAGCCAGTACAGGATCTGGTTTACTTTTTATCCAATAAAACAAGAAACATATTTCCTACAATGGAACTGCCATTCCTAACATCCAAGCATTTGGGGGAATCCCTCTAGAAATTACATGTAATGAAGGAGAAGAAACGAGTAAAGGATGAGAAAGAGGTAAAGAAAGTGCTTGTACTGATTTTAATGGACTACTTGTCATTTCCTTTTTCTCCACACAGGGAAGTTTAGGTATTGGCAAATATTTATATAGTTGACTACAGGACAATAATTCTACTAGGAGCTAAGTTTTGAGCTAAATGTCAGAAGAAATTTTTCTTCCATAACTCATTAACCCTTAAGTAAACTAAGAAAGTAGTTAGGTAGAAGAGATAATCAAAGTATAGGTCCACGTCAGGTTCTAATTCTGATACTCAATAACAGGGGAAGGGAACCTTTTTGGCTGAGAGAGACAAGAATGCCACATATTTTAAAATGTAATTCTATGAGAGCCATATAACGACCCGTGTACATTACGCATTATCCAATAAAAATCTGGTGTTGTCCCTGAGGACAGCTGTGATTCGCTCCAGCCACCCACAACCATGAACATGAGCGGTAGGAAATGAATGGATTGTAATACATGAGAATGTTTTATATTTTTAACATTATTTTTTTTATTAAAGATTTGTCTGCGAGCCAGATGCAGCCATCAAAAGAGCCACATCTGCCCTGACCGGTTGGTTCAGTGGTAGAGCATCGGCCTGGTGTGCAGAAGTCCCGGGTTCGATTCCTGGCCAGGGCACACAGGAGAGACGCCCATCTGCTTCTCCACCCCTCCCCCTCTCCTTCCTCTCTGTCTCTCTCTTCCCCTCCCACAGCTGAGGCTCCATTGCAGCAAAGATGGCCCGGGCGCTGGGGATGGCTCCTTGGCCTCTGCCCCAGGCGCTAGAGTGGCTCTGGTCGCAGCAGAGCGACGCCCCGGAGGGGCAGAGCATCGCCCCTGGTGGGCGTGCCGGGTGGATCCCAGCCGGGCACATGCGGGAGTCTGTCTGACTGTCTCTCCCCATTTCCAGCTTCAGAAAAATACAAAAAAAAAAAAAATACAAAAAAAAAAGAGCCACATCTGGCTTGCAAGCCATAGGTTCCCGACCCCTGCTCTATAACTTCATGCTCTTTAGCTGATCACTTAAGGAAGCCAAAGACTACAGATATCTATAAAATGCTGTGAATTATCTCTGGTCCAAACCAGGGTTAGGGCTGTATGATTCTATGACTTAGATATCTAATTGAATGCAGACCGAAGAAATACAGATCTAAAATAAAGAGGTTTGTACAAATGAATAATATATAAAAACATGAGCAAAATTATATTGGTAGAATTATCCCAATTTAAATTGACTTAAATAATATTAAAACTTTATAATGAATAATCCTTAAGTTATAATATATAACTATAACTGATAGTCACAATTATAATTATTGATTCCAAAGAAACTTTTACAATGTATATTCTATTCCTTTAAATATAATAATTTTATATTTTAAGTGATCTAATGGAATTTTCAGAGTAATGCAGTCACTGTTATGGTTCACTTAGTTGGAATTGCTGATTTTTTAAATTCATTTATAACAGAAATAGGCTGAGGATCAATAACTTGGTAGACTGTAAGCGCTTTTTAAATAACTGTTTCAAACTTATAACATTAACCTAGATATTTAAAAAATGAGTTCATTTTCTCTACTCTTTAGGAAAATTACTAGGTGTATATTAAGCCCACCTTCCCCCTCCTTTAAGACTGATGGGAAGTAAAAGAATCCATTTTTAAATTCTATTAATTATGATGTAAATTACAATATTTAACAGCCCAGAGAATATATTCAGACAAGGGTGCTGTAAGTCATATGAGCTATATGAGTGAAGGTTTAAAGCCATTACATTAATAACGTCAATATAAACATCAAATCAATGAGAATAATTCTTTTTTTTTTCTTTCTTGTGACAGAGAGAGAGAGAGAGAAAGAGAGAGAGAGAGAGAGAGATAAGGACAGATAGGAAGAAAGAGAGATGAGAAGCATTAATTTCTCGTTGCGGCACCTTAGTTGTTCATTGATTGTTTTCTCATATGGGCCTTGACCAAAGAGCTACAGCAGACTGAATGACTCCTTGCTCAAGCCAGCGACCTTGGGCTCAAGCTGGTGAGCCTTGCTCAAACCAGATGAGCCCTTGCTCAAACTGGTGACCCGGGGGTTTTGAACCTGGGTCCTCCACGTCCCAGTCCGATGTTCTGTCCACTGCACCACCGCCTGGTCAGGCAATAAGAATAATTCTAATGCTTGATGAGAAGGCAAACGGTATACAAAATGACATTTTACACTATATATAAAACTGCCATTATTTATAATTACTTAAAAAAGCAGAATTACTTCAGTTATAATACTGTATATATACCACATTTTAAACATTTAAACAAGGAAATTTCATCAAATCTTATTCCTAATAAAAAGACAAAGGAGAGAAAAATTCCACAAATTTTCCAAAGATTCTAATTTTATCTTGGTCCTTAAAATGGAAAATTATATTCAAAAGATCTCAGAACACAGAGAAACACTATTATGATTACCTGGACTGTTAAAAATAAATTATGCATTTTGCAAAATTGATCCATTAAAATGACAAAATACTTCTATCATAAGATAGTCTTAAAAACAGTTGAGTAAACATCAAGACACATGATCATTCTCTTTCACTAGACATGAGTGATAATCAAAATATTAATAGCTGGCATGTCAAAAACATGGGTCATTATGCTGCAGGAGCTCCCAGAGGCCTTAGATGATTAGAGTTGATGGACTGTGGGGAGGATCAGGGAGTCAAAAGGAGAGAACCACAGTGGCTTAGGACAGCAGAATTCTCCAGCTACCTTGGAAATGTTTCAGTAACCATCAGCATAGCCACACTCACGTACACCTGCTGCGAATCAGTTCTAGCTGTTTATATGATCTAATGAGGGATATAAAAAAGGCATTAAGCAACTATTTAAGTCTTTGAAAATCTACCATTTATTATTGGAGAAAATGTAACTATTAACTTTGGCAATAGCTAGAAAGCAACATCATGGGGAAATTTGATGGAAGGAATGAAAAAAAATTAAAGATAAAAGGTTTTTGTGTTATTTTTTACTTTTCAAAATTAACCATGAAAATTAGATAAAATATTTTATAACAATTTTTAGACAACTTAAAAAATTAAAATATGAGGTTAAACCTTTAAGTAATGATTAGGATGACAGAACTGAAATATATTTCTCCCTAAATAAAGACATTTAGTATAAAAAGCTTAAAATTCAATCACACATAAGACCAGAAAATCATATAAATGAATGAGAAATCCAAATAGATATTTTAATAAAATTTTGACATATTTTTCATAATATTATCATTTTCATATTAAACTGGATTTTTATATATTAAATTTTCTGAAGATGCTGTATAACAATTGCCACATAAAGGATAATTTCTTATGAACAAGCATATCATAATGATGAATAAATGGCAGCATAATTTTAAAATATTTGATGCCACGTTAATGATGTTAGAGGTGGTATATATAGAACTATATATTTTTAAACAACGTTTTAAATCATTTTTATTTATGAGATCTTCTACATGAAATATATAAATCTAAAGGGGAAGAATTTGTTGTTGACCTCTTGTTGAAAGGGATTAAAGTCACCTAGCAACCTCTGTGTTGTAGAAACCAAAATAAAAGAAGAGTTGGTTGTCTACTCCCAGTTCCTCTAATACAGAGGCGTGCAAGCAAGTAGGAAAGCACTATGGTGCTTTGACACACATTTTTCATGACATGACAAAATAAAAATCATCAAGAACTTCCCAGAAAAAAGAACAAACACCTTTAAAAGCATATTAATTGTAACTACATTGAGAGTTTACAAATTACTCAGAGACACACACTTCAAAGAAGAAAACAACAAAAGACTTAACTAATGTGTATAGAGATTACAGTTTAGACAGGGAGGTTAATGATAGAAACTTGTAAAGGTTTTTTAAATATTCTGGGTAGAAACATAAATGATCATAATAATTAATAATAATAATTTATAGAACCAGAGATTTATTTTTAAACTTACTTTTATAGAGGCAAACAAGGAATAAAATTTTGAGTTATAAAGAATGATAAAAGGACTATACAATTAGCATGTATAATATAAGTTTGCGACAGTGGTCAAGAATAAAGAATATTTATACTTCAGAAAGGTTTTTTTGTGTCATGAAAGTGCAAAAAATGAGCTCTTAAATAAACCTAACTTGGCTCCCTAGAAAAACAAACACACCATATATTTTAAAACTAAAGAGCTCAATAATTATAGAGAATGTGTGCATATATTTTATACATTGCAAGTATAAGAGCAGAAAAGAGCAGGCATGTAAGAATTTGTATTTTCCTGTATGTATCAATGACTTTTTGGAATGTGGAACAATATTTTTAGATAGTAAAAGAAAAAAATCATCGCTTTTAAATCAACAATGAGCAAAGTGGAATTTGAAAATAAAGGAGCCACTGACTTTGCCTTTAGAGAATGGTATCTAGGAAAAGCCCTTTACATCAAGTTAACTTGCCTTCCTAGGCCATGGAAATCAGTATTAAACATCTTAATTCTTCATGGATTCTGAGTGAATGAGAAGCTAAATGAAAATCAAAGCATCTAACTACCTGTGTACTTTGGAATGTGCAAGTGTCTTTTCTAAGAAAGATCAATTGTCAGCTGACCAGAAAGGCATACCTGCTCTAACCTCCACGAATGAACCACCAGAGGAAGCAAAGAACAAAAACAAATGAAAAACTATTAGTAGATGCATATTATTTCAGTTCAGTAGCCATTAAAAGCCAGATACTTTGCATGCTAGAAAAACCTCTTTGCTTTGGAGAAAAATGAATAAAACTAAAGTACCTAACAGTGAGAGAAACTGAATCAGGTCCCACCAGGAATGCAGCTGCTTTAGAGAACCTCACAGTAGACAGACGTATAGTGAGATGTCAATCTTCTGTCCAAGTGCCCACCAGGTCAGTGCACACAGGTCATCTCCCGAGCCACCAATGAGATCATGTTTTATCAGAAAGCATGTCAGAGGTGACATAAATCATCTAAGTGTAATGGCTCACTAAAAATAAGTTTCTATTAAAAGCAGTCATTTCCTAAATGAAGAGAACATATATACCTTTCTTTTTTTTTTTTTTTTTTGAGCAGTGATGAGGGGAAAAAAAACATATAAAGAAACAAACAAGAGTTTTTCATCTTCAGCACTCTGAGAAAAGCCATGCTGTCTGTAGGTACATGAATTTGGTTTATAGCCTTTGATGTACCATGGGCACTGAATAAGCCAACTGAATTGTGCCCGTGAACTCCCCTCTGGATATGCCCTATCCTCTCCTCCACTTGCCTTTCTATGAATGACTGTTGCTAGCGGTTCACTGCAAATAACGTTGTGGGCCAATTAAGAAGAAGATTAGGTTATTTTCCTTAACCTCAGGTTGGAAAACTGAGTGTCAAAAGAGGACCTGAATTGAAACACTATCCATAAGAAAGAAAAGATATACTTTTATTGCTTTATCTTTTTTTCTATAAGCTTAAGGTTTTTCAGATTGCTTTACCCTTTCTTAATAAACTTTATTTTTGAATACAGATTTAGGTTTACTGTGCAATTTAGCAAAGTGTGGAGAGTACTCACATACTTCTGTCCACCCACATGCACACCTCCCCCCAGTATCCGCAGCCCAACCACAGTGCTACCTTCATTACAGCTGACACACCTACGATGCCACATCACCATCGACCAAAATCCATAGTTTACATTAGAGGTCACTCTCTGTGTTTTACATTCTATGAGTTTTGACAGATGTAAACGGATATGTACCTACCACTGGTGTATATTATAGTATAGTTTTTTCAGGGGGTCACTGGCTCGGCTAGAGCCCCCTGGTTAAGGCACATATGAGAAGGCAATCAATGAACAACTAAGATGCCGCAATTAAGAACTGATGCTTCTCATCTCTCCCTTCCTATTTGTCTGTCTGTCTCTTTCTTAAAAAAAAAAAAAAAGATAGTTTCACTACTCTAAAACTCCTCTGTATTCTGCCTATTCACCCCTTCCCAGCCTTTTAATTCCTGGAAACCCATTAACATTTGTACTGTCTCCATACCTTTTCCAGAATGTCATACAACTGAAATCAAGCTGTATGTAGCTTTTAAAGAATGGCTTATTTCACTTGGTGATATGCATTTAAGTTTCCTCCATGTATTTCCATGGCTTGGTAGTTTATTTCTCTTCGATGCTGAATATTATTCAGTTGCCTGAATACCATAATTTATTTACTCATTCACCTTCTGAAGGGCATCCTGGGTTCTACCAAGTTTTGGCAAGTACAAAAGAAAGCTCTATATACATTCATGTGCCGGTTTTGTACAGACATTACTTTTCAACTCTTTTGTGTAACTTTCAAGGAGTACAACTGCTGGATTGCATGGTTAGAGTAAGTTTAATTTGGAAAGAAACTGCTAAACTTTCTCCCAAAGTGGCTGTATCATTGTCTTTTCCCACAGCGGTGAACGAAGAGTTTCTCCTGCTGCACATCCTCACTAGCATTTGTTGTCAGTGTTTTGGATTCTGACCATTCTAATAGTTGTGTAGCGAAATCTCAATGATGTTTTTTAATTTGCAATTCTCTAATGACATGACATTGAACATCTTTTCATATGCCTAGTTGTTCTGTACATCTTCTTTTGTGAGATGTCGGTCCAGATCTTTTGCCCATTTTAAACATTAAGTTGTTCAGCATGACCTGTGGTGGTGCAGTGGATAAAGCATTGACCTGGAATGCTGACATTGCTGGTTCAAAATCCTGGGCTTGCCTGGTCAAGGCACATATGGGAGTTGATTCGCTCTGTTTCCCCCGCCCCCCGCTTTTCTCTCTCTCTCTCCTCTCTAAAGTGAGTAATAAAAAATTAAGTTGTTCAGTTTTTTAAGAGATTGAAAAGTTCGTCTATTTTGAATAAAGTCCTTTATCAAATATGTCTTTTGCAAATATTTTCTCCCAGTTTGTAGCTTCTATTTTCAACCTGTCAACACTGACTTTAGTGGAGTGGAAGTTTTTTTATATTAATAAACTCCAGCTTAAAAATTACTACTTTCATAGATCATGTATTTGGTGTTGCATCTAAAGAGTCACTGCCATACTTAAGGTCATCTAGGTTTTCTCCTATGTTATCTTCTAGGAGTTTCATAGTTTTACATTTTACATTTAAGTCTATGACCTATTTTGTGTTAACTTTTGTGAAAAGTGTATGATCTGTGTCTAGATCCATTTCATTGCATGTGGATGACTAGCATTTTCAACCATTTGTTGAAAATACTGTCTTTGTTTCTAGTCTTCCTTTGTCAAACAAAAGTCAGTTAACTGTGTTAATGTGGGTCTACTTTTGGGCTCTCTATTCTGTTCCAATGATTTATTTGCCTGTCCTTTCACTAATACCACACTGTATTGATTGTTAAAGCTTTATAGCAAGACTTGAAGTTAGGCTGTGTTAATCTACCACTTTCTTCTCATTCAATATTGTGTTTAAATATTGTTTTTTCTGTTTCTCCATTTAAAATTTAGAATTCATTGTAGATATTCACAAAATAACTTGTTGGGATTTTGACCAAAATTGTATTGGATCTATAAGTCAAGCTAGGAAGAACTGACATCTTGACAATATTAAGTCCTCCTATCCATGAACATAGAACGTCACTCCATTTGTTTAGTTCTTTTTTGATATCTTTCATCAGTTGTGCATTTTTCTCATACAGATTTTGTACATATTTTTTTAGATATATACCTCAGTATCTTATATGGGAGGTACTAATGTAAATGGTAACATGTTTTAAATTTCAAATTCCACCTGTTCATTGCTAGTACATAGGAAAGTAATTGACTTTTATATATTAACCTTGTACCCTGCAACCTGCTATAATTGTTTATTAGTTGCTGGAGTATTTTTGCTGGTTATTTCTGATTTTCCACATAGTAAATCATGTCATCTGGGAAAAAAGTCAGTTTTATTTCTTCTTTCCTTATTTCTTACTTCCTCTTCTTCTTGTATCGCCATTAACTAGGACTTCCAGTACTATCTTGAAAAACAATAGTTCTCTTCCTAGTTTGCTGAAGTTTTTATGTGTTAGCTGCTGTCAAATGCTTTTTCTGCATCTATGGTTATTTTTTTCTTCTTTAGCCTATTAATGTAATGAATCCTATTAATTGATTTTTGAGTGTCGAACCAGCCATAACACCTGGTATAAACCCCATGTGGTGACAGTATATAATTCTTTTTATACATTGTGGTATTTAATTTGCTAATATTTTGTTGAGTATTTTGAATCTATGTTCTGAGAGATATTAATCATTTTTTTTCTTATAATATCCTTATCTAGTTTTGTTATTAGGCCTGATAATGGCCTGATCCAGTAAATTAGAATTCTAGTATTCCCTGTTTTTATTCTCTGAAAAAGATTGTTTCAAATTAGCATATTAAGTATACATTTATAATAATTTTTTCATTGTGTATGTTAATAAAGACCTGTGGTCTTTAAAAAAATCTTTAGACTTTAGTTTTAAGATATCATGTTCATTTTTTTCTATAATAAACTTAAAAAAAATCTACCATTCCTTTGGTCAGATTTTTTTATTCTTTAGCAATTTAAGTATTAAACAATGACAATTTTTAGTGTCAATCTTTAATAGCATTATGTTCATTATACTTGTGATTGTTTAGCATTCTCATGGACAAAAAAATCTCAAACATAAACCTATTAAACTATCCCCTAATAATACGGCTGCATGATTTTAATAAAAATGTTACTGATAATTAAATAATTTACATGATATAAGCAGAGAAATATCAAGAGTGACAATAAAGTGACCAGTCTTGTAAGTCAAGAACTATGACAAAGCTCTGTAGTCTTTTGAAGTAGTTTCTACCTACTATTAAGAAACTACATATACTATTTTATATGCATGAGTAACATGTTTATATTTCCATGTATGCGTCTACCCTCAGTCAGTAATATGTTAAATGAAGTCCTGAAAAACTCAAGATTTCCCCTAACCTATATTAATCTCTGTTCAATTATAATCCTGTTTACATATATCAGTTTGTTAAGAGTAGTTCTCCTAAGGATATTAGTCTGAGTTAAAAGACTCAGACTAATTTACCATATAATTAGTATCTGAATAAATAGACTTTTATATTAACTTAGTACAGAAAATATAGCAGCAAATTTCTTTGAATTTCCTGGTCTCATCAAATTTGCATTCTTGCAGCAAATCTGTCATTTCCAAAACCAGACTTTATTAACTTTACTTATTAAAATGACTCATTGTTATTTCAAGTTTTTCAATAGATTGGAATTTTCTAAAAGATTAATCCAAGAATTTATCACTCTAGCAAGTCGTACACAGTAAATAGCAATTTTATGCACATTTCCTTTAGGAATTAAAAACAGGTAAACTTTTTATTCTTTGTATTGGCATGCAGGAGAAAACTTCCTCTTGAAAAAAAACTCTATATCCTTAAGAGGACATGAGAAGCAGGACTTTTTCACATTATCTATTCTCTAGGATTATTTTTAATTTATTTATTTTAGAGAGAAAAGGAAGAGGGAGAAAGAGAGAGAGAGAAAGAGAGAGAGAGAGAAAGAGAGAGAAGGGGGAGGAGCAGGGAGCATCAACTCCCATATGTTCCTTGACCAGGCAAGCCCAGGGTTTTGAACCGGCAGCCTCAGAGTTCCAGGTTGACACTTTATCCACTGTGCCACCACAGGTCAGGCATCTATTCTCTAAAGGGATACTTAAGATTTGGTTTATGAAAACAGTAGGTATTGGTAATAATGTAGAGAAAAGAGAACCCTCATGCACTGTTGGTAGAACTGTGAATTGGTGTAGTCACTGTGAAAAACACTATGGAGGGTCCTCAAAAAATTAAAAATAGAACTATCATGACCCAGCAATTTCACTTCTGGGTATCTATCCAAATACAAAACACTAATTTGAAAAGATGTACTAATACCTATGTTCATTGCAGCATTGTTTGCAATAGCCAAGATATGAAAACAACCTAAGTGTCCATTAATACATGAATGAATAAAGAAGATGTGGTACATATACAAAATGCATATTAGTCAGCCATAAAAAGTGAAATACTGCCATCTGCAACAACCCAGATGGACCGAGAGGGTGTTATACTAAGTGAAGTAAGTCAGACAGAATGACAAATGCCATATGATTTTACTTATTTGTAAAATCTAAAAAAGCAAAATAAATGAACAAACAAAACAGAAACAGACTCATAGACAGGGAGAAAAAACGGATAGTTGCCATATGGGAAGGGGTTAGGGGTTTGGGTGAAAAACCTACTTCTTAATCCCAGTGAAGGGATTGAGACATACAAGTTGGTAGTTACAAAAGTTATGTGGATATAAAATACAGTATATGGAATATAGTCAACATTATTGTAACATCTGTATGTGGTGTTAGCGTGGTACTAGACTTCTTGGGGGAATCAATTGTTACATTGTATAAATGTCTAATCACTATGTTGTACAGCTGAAACTAATATAATATTGTGGCCCTGGCCGGTTGGCTCAGTGGTGGAGCATCGGCCTGGTGTGTAGGAGTCCCGGGTTCGATTCCCAGCCAGGGCACACAGGAGAGGTGCCCATCTGCTTCTCCACCCCTCCCCCTCTCCTTCCTCTCTGTCTCTCTCTTCCCCTCTCGCAGCCAGGGCTCCATTAGAACGGGGTTGGCCCAGGCACTGAGGATGGCTCCATAGCCTCTGCCTCAGGTGCTAGAATGGCTCTGGTTGCAACAAAGCAATGCCCCAGACGGGCAGAGCATCGCCCCCTGGTGGGCATGCCAGGTGGATCCTGGTCGGGCGCATGCAGGAGTCTGTCTGACTGCCTTCCCGTTTCAAACTTCAGAAAAATACAAAAAAAAAAAAAGATAATAATAATAATAATAATATTGTATGTCAACTTTTATAAAATATTTTAATTTAAAAAATAATACTGTTTGGTTTATGGAAATAAGACCAAAGTAACTTTGCTCTTTGCACTGTCATAAAACCAATATGACTGCATAACAGGATAGTAGTAGTATATACAGCCAACTTAGAAAAAAACCCTGTTAATTGTCCTGATCAATTTCATTCCCAAAAATATATCATCTATTAGACTACTTCTAATGAATACTTTTTTTTCTCACTGAAAAATTCTTTTTTTAAGTATCATCTTTTAAGGTCACTAATATTCTCATATTATTAGAAATATTGCAGAAAGTATAAAAATAATCTATAAGAAACCCTGAACTGAACCTTCATAGTCCTGAAATGTTTACACAGGCATTTGAATATAATACTGTTTATTTTCCCTTAATCAAACTAGAAAGGTCACTTACTAAATGTAATGAAACAAATATGTATTTAACATTTGTAATATGCTCAAGTAGTTGTGTACAATATATATCTAACTATGCTGGATTTGAAGTTCAGTAAAATTTCCATAACGTTATCTGGTCTAAGTCCTTCATTAATACAAGCGGAAATACGTAGAAAGCATCCTGCCCAGCATCACATCAAAAGTCAGACTCCATTTAAGACGACAATTCCTTTTTGCAATACCAAATATGTACTAATCCTACCTGGCTATGTGAGAACTGCATGCTGTGGACATGTGAAGGAAAGGATAAGCCCCGGAAGAAGATTAGAAAACGGACTCCAGAACAGGTAAAGACACTCATAAGAAAACGAATTATGCAATCTGGGGAAAAGAGGCTGGTCTAATTCTGTAGGTCTAGTCTCAGGTATAAATGCTGCCTTACCTTTTTCAAGACCCCATGTACCACATTGTAGTTTCCACTATAAATGGGCAGATATAACCAATACTGGCTACAAGGACCATCATCCTTTGCCAAGAGGCAGTTTTAGCTCAAGAGTTGCACCTTGGTAGTGCCAGTAGAGAATTAAGAATTTTAGAAGATGCCTCAGTAACTTACTGGAATTTATCTGAAGATTTTAAGTTACTGCTGTTTATTTGAATATTCTTCTGATGTCTAGTTTTTAAAATTCTCATCTTTCACCTGACCTGTGGTGGTGCAATGGATAACGTGTCAACCTGGAATGCTGAGGTCGCTGGTCTGAAACCCTGGACTTGCGAGGTCAAGGCACACATGAGAAGCAACTACTACAAGTTGATGCTTCCCACTTCTCCTCCCACCCTCTCTCTCTCTCTTTAAAAACAAAACAAAAATCAATAAATTCTCATCTTTCTGTCACTTTTTAAGGAATAGAAGATCAATAAAGGATAACTTTTGTTTTTTTAATCTGGTTGTATAGTTATATATGATTGTCAATAAAAGATTTAACAATACATAAATTAATTCTATGATTTCAGAAAGTTCTCTATATTTGGAAAAAGGTAAAGAAAGAACTACTCTATCAATTTGTACTTCATTTCACTAGCATTATGGGTTTTCTATGTTATTAAAATGCTCTAACCTGACCAGTTGGTGGCGCAGTGAATAAAAGCATTGACCTGGAATGCTGAGGTCCCAGGTTTGAAACCCAGATGTCGCTGGCTTGAGGGCGTACTCATCTGGCTTGAGTGTGGGGTCACCAGCTCAAGTATGGGATCACAGACATAACTCCATGGGATCACAGACATAACTCCATAACCATGGCTTAAGCCCAAAGGTTGCTGGCTTGAGTCCAAGGTCACTGGTCTGAACATGGGGTCACTGGCTTGGCTATAGCCCCTCCATCAAAGCACATATAAGAAAGCAATCAATGAACAACTAAGGTACTGCAACTATGAGTTGATGCTTCACATCTTTTCCCCTTCCTGTCTGTCTCTGCCTTTCTCAAGGGAAAAAAAAAATTCTCTGAAAATATCAGACTACATTCAAAAAATGTTGACTCCAGGCTTACTGTATTCTAGACACTGTGCTCGATACTGGGGATAACAGTTTGATGAAACAGAAACAGATATCCCATCATGGAGCTTACAAATCAAACTCAAGTTCTGCTGGATTTTGAGCCTTTAATAATAAAAACAGCCTGACCAGGCGGTGGCGTACTGAATAAAGCATCAGACTGGAATGTGGAGGACCCAGGTTCGAGACCCTGAGGTCACCAGCTTGAGCGTGGGCTCATCTGGCTTGAGCAAGGGGTTACTCCGTCTGCTGAAGGCCCATGGTCAAGGCACATATGAGAAAGCAATCAATGAACAACTAAGGTGTCCCAACGAAAAACTGATGATTGATGCTTCTCATCTCTCTCTGTTCCTGTCTGTCTGTCCCTATCTATCGCTCTCTCTGACTCTCTGTCCCTGTTAAAAAAAAAAGATTAAAAAAAAATAAAAACAGTAACAGTAAGAAAAATACATTCAAAAGACTATGGATTTATTTGAACCACTTTTAAAATGCATAAAGAAGGTATTACAAAACCAGTAGAAACTAACATATGAAGAATTATCTACCTGTAACAATTTTGACTATGAAATAAACACAAAGAATACTTGGACTCAGAACTAAGGACCTAGTGAATGATATCATCTCATCATGACAGTAAGTGCTCAGAGCTATTGGAGGTGGTGCTGTCCTTCCTAGCTGACAAGGAAGATGGTAGTCACACAACTGAAAGAGCAGAGGCAGAAAAAAAGAATACAGGCAGTGCTCATCTTTCAGGAGGCCTCAGCTTCAAAAGTCTATTTTTAAATCACTGTCTAAGACTTCAAGTAGTTTTACAAATCATGTTTATATTTTAAAGTAGCCACAAAAGTCTTCTGGACATACAATGTAACTACAATATTACCCAATTATAATAACCTCACAAAAAAGTATAGTTGCCAATATGTATAATATTTTAGCTACAAATATTTCCTTGGCTCCAGAATCTCCTAGGAGATTCTCTCAGCTATGCCACATGGATAGAAAAACCTCATTTCACCTATGATGTCAGCTCCATAGATATTTTATCTATTTTTAATTTCTGATAGGGGGCTAAATAAGGAGAGAAAATATACACTGGTAGCCCTAAAGAGAAAAACAGTAAAAATATAAAATTATATCACTGCCATTCCTTTTTTACCATTTTCATTTACTCATACATTCAACAAATAGTTATTGAGTGCCTAACATGTGCCAGCCACTGTTCTGTGTGCTGCGGTGGCATGTCAGTGACCCGAACAATACCCCTGTTCTCGGAGAACTTACATCCACTGGAGGTGCGGACAATAAATAAAAAAATATTTAAAAAGCGTAAGAAAACAAATAAGTGATAATAAACCTTAAAAGAGGTAATAAGCCTTATGAAAGGAAAACTTAATCTTATAAGTAGTGACAATTCATTGCAAAAAAAAAAAAAAAAAGTGTGACAGTTCTGTTAGAATGATTAGGGAATGTGTTCCTGAAAAGGTAACACTCAAGGAGAGATCAGAAAAAAGGGAAGAAGCAACACATGTAAATACCTGAAGGAAAAGTGTTCCAGGAAGAGGGAACAGCAAGTGAGAAAGCCTGGAGGGAACAGCACTTGTTTCCAGATTGTACAGGATAATTGAATGCTGAAAGGATACATTTTAAAAGATCCATGCCTAAATATATTGAGACTTAGATTTTCCTGAGCTTTTAATTTTTAGAGAAATTCCAGAACTGAAAATGTAAAGATCCTAGTAAACATTTATATAAAAAAACAGTTATCTAAAAGAGAAAATAAATTTGTATTAGATATCTTCTAAGTAAAACTGAGTGAAAGACAGCAATGTACCAATGTCTCCCAAATTTGGAGGGAAATTACTTTGTACTCAGGATCACATTCACAATAACTTATCAATTAATTCTGAAAAACATGTAATTTATGGCATTTGGGACATTCAAGGTCTCGGTTTGCCTCGTACACAAGATTTCTGGAAAATAAACCAACTTAAAAATATATGTCAGTAAAAAGTTTAAAAAGAATTAAATAAACAGAAAGACATGGGATTAAAGTAACAAGTGGACCCAACCAGGAGAATAATGAAAAGAAACTCTAATCCAGAACTAAAACCAAGGACCATAGAGAATAATAATTTTAAAGAGGTATATCTCATTCACCAATAGCATAATTAAGAAATTGAAAAAAATCACTGTAATATGATGAAAACATGTCTCTTCTATCAAGAAGTAGAAATAATTTTCAAGAAAAAATAAAAGTTTGCAAGAAAATCTAAATGCAGAAGTGAAAAAACGAAACTGTTGCACGATATTTAGAAATTAAAGAAATTTAAGAGAATGGAATCCATTTTACCTTAAAGCTTAAAACATTATCCCTGGGACAAACCAAGTTGTAGTGCTCTGGGATCATTTTTTCCTTCTCTACATGTTCAAGCATTCTACTTGGTATTATAGTGCACTTTATTATAATCACAACATCGTAAATGCTGTTTTTTATTTTTTTATTTTCAGTTAGCATTGAGCAACAAACAAAGCACAAGAGAAATAGCTACAGGTACAGAACAATTAAAACATTATAAACTTGGCAATACAGAACAATGATATAGAATTTAGAAGTTGTCAGAAGGCAAGAAAAGAAAATAGAAATAAGGAATACTAATTTTCACAACTCACATGATGGAAAATCAAAAAGGTATGGTCTGACATTAGTAATGTTGAAGATTAAATGTATTACTACAGGAGAGAATAAAGACCTACTTCTGATTGTATTGTTTAAAATTGTTTGGTTTTGTTGTTACCATGTCCTTGTAATTTTGAAAAGTCACTATAGAAAATAATTTGGTCAGTCACACACACCTATTTTGAGTACCTTATTTTGCAGAAATGATAGTTCAGACTTACAACAGCACTCGAGTATTTTCAAGCTACACACAACAACAGTGTTATCAGTAAGTAGGTATGTATGTGTGTTAAAGGTCTGCTATGCACTAGGTTACACACTAATTATTGTGTGAGATTTAACAAACACACAAGATGGGATCTTGGCTCTCAACAAAACTTCAAGTCTTGATGAAAGAAGACAATTGCTGACACGTAAATAGCTGATATATTTTAAACGGTTAACTTATGGGAGATTCCAAAACATCTTTCACATGCGTCCCAAGTCCTATGTAACACCATGTAAGGAATTTTCATTCCCATGGGAAGCTCCTAGGAGGAGAACAAGACTGTCCATCTTTATGCAAAGTAGGCCAGGTGTCTGTTTCTGTTCCTAATGTGAGGTATGGAACACACTAAGAACAAGCAACACCTATAATCCTTAGTAGTATATTTTTTTTCAATTTTTTAAATTTATTGATTTCAGAGAGAGAGGAGAGGGAGAAGAGAGAGAGAAACATTGATTTGTTGTTTCACTTATTTATGTGTTCTTTGGTTGATTATTATTATTATTATTATTGACAGAGTCAGAGAGAGGGGACAGACAGAAAGGGAGAGAGATGAGAAGCATCAATTCTTCACTGTGGCACCTTAGTTGTTCACTGATTTGATTGCTTTCTCATATGTGCCTTGATGGTGGGGGGGGACTACAGCAGGGCAAGTGACCCCTTGCTCAAGCCAGCGACCTTGGGCTTTAAGCCAGCGACCTTTGGGATCAAGCCAGCGACCACAGGGTTATGTCTATGATCTCGTGCTCAAGCTGGATGAGCCTGCGCTCAAGCTGGATGAGCCTGCACTCAAGCTGGTGACCTCAGAGTTCTGCACCTGGGTTCTCCATGTCCCAGTCCGACACTCTATCCACTACACCACTGCCTGGTCAGGCCATTGGTTGATTCTTGTATGTGCCCCAACTAAGGATCAAGCCTGCAACCTTGGCATAGCAGGACAATGCTCTAACCAACTGAGTTTACCTAGCCAGGGCTTCCTTAGCAGTTTTTAAATTGTGCATGCTATCATTTTATATTTCTCTGAGCAAGCTTGTATCTTTTCATTTACTTTATCTAATAAAGACAGTAAAAGATGACTGTGAACACATGAAACTACAGGCTCACAGTTTCTGTCTTGATTGAAACAATAAAGGAGATGGAAATAATCTTTTATCTCTTCCCCCACAGGCATTCTTCAGAGACTATGCTGTTAGACTTGCGTAGTTCTGTAGGCCCCAAAGATGCGAAAGCTATGTCAATTCTAGTAGAACTTAGGGCCATCCAGGCATTTGAAGAATCATATCTTTGACCAAAGGGCTGGAAGCATCTTAGAAAATTCCTCACTTGACCAGAGTGTGAGTCCTATGATTTCCATCTCACTTGATTTTTTTAAAAAAACACAGTGTTGATTCTTTCCTAATACTGTAGTCTGTATACTCCACAAGGATAAGGATGATGGCTCTCTTCATCCCTAGTACATGGATGTTCAACACATGCTGGAGAAGTGAACAAAAGTTCATGCAATCACTGCAACTTTGTCAAATAATATGCTAAATGTTTGATCTCTGTTAACTCATCTGACTGTCTCAGCAATTTGTGAGATAGGTTTTACTAGCTGCTCTCATTTTACAGCTGCGGAAGCAGATCAGAGAGGTCAAAGCTACTATGTTGAGTAAGAACATACACAGCTTATAAGAAGGAAAGTCGGGATTTAAAACTAGATCTAACACCAAAGACCAGTGTTTGATGACATCTAGCTGTTTAGGAGTTGATTTTGATCCTTTAGAAAGAAGGCAATGTAGGTAGGTTCCTTTGGTGGAAAAGATAGTAAAAAGCAGAAAAGAGGATGGGAAAGAAAGGTCAGAGAGGTGAAAACACCAAGGAGAAAGAAATTCGAGTCACAACAGAATAAAGTGAAAAAGAACGGGCGAGGAAAGGAGAAATGGACAGAGGCAAGGCAAATAAGCATGGTAAAATACTTTATGGGGCTTAGTAATAAATTTGCAAATAGGAAGATGGCAAAAATAACTCCAAATGCAGAGGGAAGTTATTAATTCCATATTCTAGTTTCATCCTCAGTAAATAAAAGCACTAACAAAAATAGAAGTGATGTGAGAATTAAATAATCTCTGGGAAATGCCTACCATGGTGCTTAACACAATGTAAAAACTTACTCTATATTGGCTATTATCAGTGATAAATATTCTATTATGCAATTTGAGGCAACTGTATTTCCCTTCCCAAGCCTCCATTTTCTCATTTGTAATTGCAATAGATAGAGTCTCTAGAGTCCCTTTCAGCCAACAACATTCTATGATTTTATGTTTTAAAATGTACTGCATTTTTGAAAATCTGGTGATACAATAAAATGCTGGAGTGAAGATGGTGGGACTCCAAGTAGCAAAACCTTGTAAGCAGCTGGAAACATCTCTACTTTACATAGCAAATCTAAAACACAAAAACATTCAAACACAAGCATACAGGCACACAGAATTAAACACACGGTCCAAAAATAAATAAATAAACCATTAAAAGTTCAAAGAAAGGTGAATAAAAAAGTGTTTGATAATTTGTTATATATGGGAAAAAGAACATTGAAAACTCTTTATAGTCTCATTTTTTACATATTTTCCTCTTACTATTTTAGACACTTTTCCATGTAAACATCATTGCTGGTATTTAGCTGCATGTATACCACCACTTTATTATTATATATTTTCCAAAAGTATCATTTACATTTTCTTTCCCTTTTATCATGATTTTACCAGATAGGAAGGCCCCACCCCCCATGTTGTTGCAGATACAGGCTCTTAAACAGATTACAATGTTAAGCAATGTAGCCTTATAACACTCAGTGAGTTTAAAAATCATTTCTATAATATTTCTGAAAGAAATAATATTCTTTCAGAAATAAATAATGGGTGAGAAACAATTTTAAAATGAGAAAATGGCAGCGCTAACTCCGTATTGGTACGTAGTAACATGATATGCAGGTACCCAGTAACATTACTAGAGATGGTTAAGTTACTGTAACTTCTGAAAGAGCCTGAGTCAGCTTGGTTATGAAAGAGAGTGACTCTTAAGAGCTTCATCACCTCCAGTCCTTGGATACTAAAGCACTTACTCATCCCAGTTAAGTGCTACTATTTTAAGTTCAAAGTAGAAAGCTTCTTTTGGGTGGTAATGATAGTTTAAAATAAATAATGATGGGTGTTAGGGGAAAGCCTCCTTTAAGCGTCTACCATGTTTCCCCCTTACACCCCCAGTCAAGTTTTACTATAATCTGTGCTTCCTTATTCCTTATCAGTATTTGTGATCCAGGTCATTAAACAGTTTATGAGCTACAGACTAGTCCTTCTCCACCTCTCTCCCTTGTTACAACACTGGTGTTCAGAATTCTGAAACACTGTATAAACTTTAAAGTCATGTTTGCGTGACCACCTGGGAAGGCATCAGGATGACCTGGAACTCCCAGGCAAGAGGGAACATCCTAGAGCCACTCTTTATATCACCAAGACAGCTGTTTTTATGTATGAGCTTATATTTGATTCTTTATCTTCTCAAAGAACCATATAAAAGCAGTTTATACAAAAGACCCTGAAAATTTCATGCAACTTCATGATATCTGATAAAAATGCATGACATCAGTATTTCTTCATTTTATATTCATAGACAGCAGTTTTGACTATGGTTTGTTTAATTAACCACTTCTACCAGGAGAACTTAAGTCATGTATCAAAAGTTCAACACACACACACACACACACACACACACTCAGTAGTAATTTTAAAGGGATAAACAGCCTAAAGTTTCCACATTGCTTCTTGTATGTATATTTCATATTCAATCTACACTCTTGGTATTTTATAATAGAGACAATTACCACTTAGTCTCATCTTTATGAAGATAGTTCATTCATTAAATAAATCAATTTTTATTGCATGCTTGCCACTTCAAGTGAAATTATAGTCAAATGAAAGTTATATTAAAATATATCTTAGCAAAAATGCATTAACTTTACAGCTTTTATCAAACTCTGACTACTTTTAGCTTATATCACATATAATTTACTATCTATCCATCAAAGGTATAAGAAGAGGAGACAATATTAATGTTCCAATATAGGGTAAGATGATTCTTGTGAAAGCCTAAGAGTGTTCAGACATGACACTGCTCTTAGCAGGAAAGTATACTCATAAGTATATAATTTCACACAAACTTTGACTATTTGGGCCTAGAGTGATTAAGATAACTATGCCTTGGGCTAGGGGTACTCCCTTTGGGCAGTACTATAAGGGAAGAGACCCTGCTCTCTGCCTCCCTTGTCTCCTACATCATGAAAAAGATAAATATGCCATCTTCAGACCAAAACATTGAAAAGCACAGTAATAAAACAAGCAAATGAAAAGAACCTTTTCAAGTTGATAATTTAGCCTGACAAGGCAGTGGTGTATTGGATAGAGTTGACCTAGGATGGTGAGGACCACATTCAAAACCTGAGGCCGCCGACTTCAGCACAGGGGGCGCCAGATTGAGCATGGGATCATAGACATGACCCCAAGATCACTAGCTTGAGCCCAAAGGTCGCTGATATGAGGCCCAAGGTTGCTGGCTTGAGCCTAAAGTCACTGCCTTGAGCAAGGGGTCACTGCTTCAGCTGGAGCCCCCAGTCAAGGCACATATGAGAAAGCAGTCAATGAACAACTAAGGAGCAGCAAAGAACTGATGCTTCTCATCCCTCTCTCCCTTCCTGTCTGTTTTTCTCTCTCTAAAAAAGAGTCTATAATTTATTTTTACCATATCTTAATTCAATTTATTAGAAATGTACAGAATCTTAGAATTGTTAAACACTAAATAAGTTATGTCTTTTCAAATCTAGAAGAAACTTTTACTCAGCAACAGATATAAAAAACGTCCATCCTTAGATTTCATTGTATTAGTTAAATGAGGTGCTCTTTCAGTAATTTCTTCCAAATGAAAACAAACTCAGATGTTAAACAGCTAAATTTATTTAAGTAAATTTAATAATTAAAACTGATTTCTAAACCTCATATGTAAATTTAGATTTGGACAATCTCTAAATTTTTCCAGATCTAAATTTCTCTTATACCAAATATACTAAATTTCCTATACTAAACATATTAAATTTCTCTTTATTACTTAGCACAAATTTGTTACTTGGTTTATCTCTTGAAAAAAGAACTTTTATTTTTAAAAGTTAAATTCACTTTTTTAAAGATTTTATTTACTGATTTTCCAGAGGGGAGAGTGAAAATTATCAACTCATCATTACTTGACTTTAGTTGTTGTTTGTCCTATGTGCACTGACCAGACAGCCAGGGTTTAAACCTGGCAACTTCAGCATTCCAGGTCAACACTTTATCCACTGCACCACCACAGGTCAGGAATCGTTTCTTTCATAGTACTACCGCTTTTCAAAGATTCTGACCGTTCCTCTTTCTAGAAAGGTAATATAATTACTAGATAGATAGATAAATAGATTAATATTCTAGGAAAGAAAAGTTCAAATAGACCTATTTTTTAATTAACAAGTTTTATTTTTCAAAGATCTAATTTCAATTCTTTGTTACACAAAAAGAGTTGTATTTTTGGATAATCGATTATGATACCCAGCTAATATACAATATAAAAAGAACTCAAAATTTACTCCTATGTTAACTTGGCCTGTGCTGGCATTGACCTGGAATGCTGAAGTCACCCGTTTGAAACCCTGGGGCTTCCTGGTCACATACGACAAGCAAGCAAGGAATAACAAAAGTGAAGGAACTATGAGTTGATATTCTCGCTCACCCACCCCCAACCCTGGAAAATCAATAAATGAGTTCTTAAAAAAAATTTTTACTTGTATTTTAAATATTCCAACCAGTCATCTTTTATCTTACGATTTACAATGAAAAGCACCAGGAAACATATAACACATACATAGGATTAGACATTTAAATTCTTGATGCTTTATTATTTTTTTAACTCAAGACTTTCCTTTTATTGATAAACATAAATAAAAAACAATCTGGGAAAGGAAAAAACAATTCTCTAAGTATAAACAACTAAAAAAAGATTTTTAACTCAAGTCTTGATATGGAATTGAAACTGGAGGAAAGCTGAGGGAGTGTGGCGATGGGGAACTGGGAAGGGAGGGGGGGGAGATGGGTGCGGGGTAGAAAGGGGAGGTGCTTAAACAACCATTTCCTTGAGTAATCTGTGGTTGGAGTGTCTAGCTCAGCAAGCTGGATTATGAATTTCCTCATATTGAAGATGCTTACACATATGAAAATCCACTTAAAAAAAAGAGCATTTGTGAGACTGGGCTGCAGGCACATGCACTTCAGACACAGTGGCCCTGTAATTACAACCAGAACCAAGGCACAATCTGCCCACATTTCCCTAAATCAGGAAGAAGTCTGGCATAGCAGGCTGTGGGACTTAAAAACAGATCAAACCTATATTAAGGCACAGCCTTTGAGGCTTTGGTAGAAAAACAGCTTATTGAGTGGGTGAATCCTGACCTAGACACCTTGATCTTTGGTTCATGACCCTGTCAGAGCCAGACAAGGGCTCCCGGACTATGAATTAAACTGTTTGATTCCTCCGCCTACAGACACACAAAGCCCTGTACTCTCTCAGCTGTTACATAAGAGCCTCTGGAATCCTAGGATGGTGTTTGTAAATAGCACTGCCATGCTCAGGGCACCCACGTGTCAAATGTTGACGTGACTGCGTGTAATCGGAAGGCGAGAAAGCATCAACAAGCTCCAAAGAAAAACCTTCCATTTTTTGGCCCCTCGAAGGAGCATATAAACGTCAATAAATTATCTCTAAAGGTGATTTCTTTCTTTTTCTTGCTTTCTCCCTTTCACCTCCTTCCCCTCCCCCCAAAAAATAATCACTGCATGGAAGAACTGGATGAAGTGACCAATCTCTACTGCATTTCTTTCCTTCTTTAAGTAATTCCTGACCTAAAGAGAGCATCAAAATTAACTTCCCTACCTAATTAAATTTAAAGTGACTTCTGTAATTTCACCAATGTATTCTGAATGCACTTTGTGTCTGCTCTCATCCTAAAACGACTTCTTTTTATTTGCTTATTTACTTCAGTGTGGACTGAAGTATTATGAAAGGAATTACACACCACTGGAGACATACTAAGTAGGCAAATGGTTTGCAAAGTGACAACTGACAGCCAATGGTTTTGTTTAGGTGAACAGAAACACAATTTAGTGTTTTGCCTTGTCTTTTTATTAAAAATTTCACCCACATCTACATTTTATTTATATTTTACAATGAGTTTGTGAACAGGAAACAAACTCATTCCTTAAAGAAGCTAAATTCTTACCAATAATGTCAACAACTAAGTTTTGGGGATTTTTTTGTCTTTGGTTTTTTTTTACCCCTGAATATGAAAAGTTTCCCATAACCTTCAGAATTATTTAAAACATGACAATATATAACAATGCAATAAATAAATAAAGCAAAACTATCAGTAGTAAATTAAACTTTTGTTTCTTAAAATACTCTGCAATGCCTGACCTGTGGTGGCGCAGTGGATCAAGCATCAACCTGGGATGCTGAGGTCGCCAGTTCAAAACCCTGGGCTTGCCCGGTCAAGGCACATATGGGAGTTGATGCTTCCTGCTCCTCCCCCCTTCTCTCTCTCTCTCTCTTTATCTCTCTCTCTCTCTCTCTCTCTCTCTTCTATAAAATGAATAAATAAAAAATAATTTGAAAATACTCTGCAACAAAGTCTGAAGCATGGGTTTTAAGTCATTTCTTTAAAAATTCCTTGTACTGTATCTCTTATACACATAATAAAATGGTTTTTAAAGTAGATATTGCCCTGGCCGGTTGGCTCGGCGTGCGGGGGACCCAGGTTCAATTCCCGGCCAGGGCACATAAGAGAGGCGCCCATTTGCTTCTCCACCCCCCCCTCCTTCCTCTCTGTCTCTCTCTTCCCCTCCCGCAGCCAAGGCTCCATTGGAGCAAAGATGGCCCGGGCGCTGGGGATGGCTCCCTGGCCTCTGCCCCAGGCGCTAGAGTGGCTCTGGTCAAGGCAGAGCAACGCCCCGGAGGGGCAGAGCATCGCCCCTGGTGGGCGTGCCGGGTGGATCCCGGTTGGGCGCATGCGGGAGTCTGTCTGACTGTCTCTCCCCGTTTCCAGCTTCAGAAAAATACAAAAAAAAAAAAATTAGATATTACCCATTTGTCTGTAAGTGTCTATAAATTCCCTACTCGAACTAAGAATCACACTAAAGAGTAAACAGGTTAAATTTCAAAATACTGAACATTTAGTTACCAAAGTCAATAATCAAATGTCCTTTCCAATTTTGATTTTCAGTAGAAACACAAAATCAAGTGATAACCGTTAAAAAGGTAAGTCTTTATAGCAAAATATCTACTAGCTTTGTTTTCCCCAAGCAACAATGTGGTAGACATTCAAAAATTAAATGTAACTGTCTCTTAATGTCAAGTATCAATGTTCTACCTTCCTAGGAGAAAACTTAACCATTTGGATGGCTGAATTAGAACAAACATAGATTAAATCTAGAGTACAAAGTTTAATATGTGCTTTCCTGCTAAAATGTACCTGCTCCTTTCACTAAAACAAATAATATATGTGGTGAGTATTTTTAGTTTGGAAGATTTCTCCTTCCTCACATTTGAAAAGTATCCATTTATAGAATTTCTCCTGTCGTGGTTATGTTTGGTACATTAAAATATAAATGTAAATGAATTAATGTTTGAAAAATGAATTTACTTTTTAAGAAGTACACTTTAATTTTATGAACTATCAGACACTTTAATTGCAGGAATGACTTCTTGTTCTGTTAAGAAGTATGCAGTAAAACAAATAAAAAGCTAATAATTATCCAAACTAATTAGAGAGTGTCTAAAAGCAATCCATTTAATGCAAAAATCATGAAAGGTTATAAAAGAGTTGAGAGAATTTTATAGCCCATGGCAAATATAAAAAATGTATAACTTCAAAGTAAGAGACTTCAAACAAAAATGGAAAAAGTGCTGAGAGAACAAACAGATTAAAAAATAAATTAATAGGAACAAGAGTATATTAGGGATGGAATCTGGGTGTGATAGCTTTGTATTATTTTCAGGCTCTGCTGCTTTCCTTTAGAAGCAGCAAAACGAATAATTAAGGTAATTTTATTTTATTTTATTTTTTTAGAGATACAGAGAGAGTCAGAGAGAGGGATAGATAGGGACAGACAGACAGGAATGGAGAGAGATGAGAAGCATCAATCATCATTTTTCATTGTGACACCTTAGTTGTTCATTGATTGCTTTTTCATATGTGCCTTGACCGTGGGCCTTCAGCAGACTGAGTAACCCTTTACTCGAGCCAGAGATCTTGGGTCCAAGCTAGTGAGCTCTGCCCAAACCAGATGAGCCCGTGCTTAAGCTGGCAACCTCGGGGTCTTGAACCTGGATCCTCCGCATCCCAGTCCAACGCTCTATCCACTGTGCCACCGCCTGGTCAGGCTAATTACGGTAATTTGAAAGGTGCCCTTGTTTCTTAATGCAGACAGGGAAGAAAAAAAATAAGGAATAACTCAGCTCATGTTATATGCTCTGGGTTTCACTATCATTACCGTATTTACCCATGTATAACACACACCTTTTTTTGGAAAAAATTGGGGTCTGAAAACTGGATGGGTCTTATATCGTGTTTGTGGCATTTCAAATGCCATAGATAGAACTGAAGACGAGGCAATATATGAAGACTGATCCGTCATCAGACACAGAGGAGGACAAGCTAACAGATGGGAGTTTTGACAGTGATGAGGAGTTGTATGAGTTTTATAATGAATAAAACTTGAGTTCAATAACTTCATGTAATATTTTTTTTTCAAATTTTGGGGTCTCAACATCAAGGTGTGTCTTATACATGGGAGCGTCTTATACACGGGGAAATATGGCATTTAAGCCTATTCTATATTGCAAGACAAAAAATATACCAACTTGAGGAAACTATAATAAAAACCCATCCTTAGAGTTGGGTGAGTAGTTTCCATTAAAGTATAATCTGGACATAGACACTAGATTTATTACTCTATCAAGAAAATAAGTGACTTGATAAGGCAGGTTATGGCAACAGCTAATGAGACATGACAAGAGTAATTAGAATTATCATTACTTAGCAGCATCCACAGAACTGTGAAATTCTCTAAATAATAAAAGTAGCAAATAAAAAATATCAATACTATTTATGTCATACCTTAACGGAAGATCACTTGAGTCTACAGCTGATCATAGATAATTTCGCTCTCTGGTGAGAGCAGTCCATCTGCAAAAATTCACAGCCCTATGTTTTGTTTGTTTGTTTTTTAATACAGTGTATCTTCTGTAGTATTTATAAAAATCAATGCTAAAAACATAAACACAAATAAATATATCCTATTTTCTATATATCTAATTTGTTTGAAAGGATTAAATTTTTATTTTATTTTTTTTAGTGTGACAGAGACCGACAGGAGGGGAGAGAGATGAGAAGCATCAACTTATACTTGAGGCACTTTAGTTGTTTATTGATTGCTTCTCATATATGCCTTAACCGGGAGGTTCCAGCCAAGCCAATGACCTCTTACCCCTCACTCCCCACTCAAGCCAGTGACCATGAGGTCATGTCAATATCCCATACTCAAGCTAATAACCCTACGCTCAAGATGGTGAACCCGGGCTCAAGCCGGATGAGCCGCACTCAAGCTGGCGACCTCGGGGTTTCAAACCTGGGTCCTCAGCATCCCAGAGGTTGATGCTCTATCCACTGTGCCACTACTTGGTCAGGCTAAAAGGATTATAATTTTTAGAAGTGCATTAAAAAAGCAAAGATGGAGTACTACACTCAAACCCACTGAGCACTCCTTTGAATATTGTGAAGATACTTGTATAAAAATCTGTTCAAGTAGTCAGCTGAAGTTTTTCACAAAGTGTTAGTGTTAAGAGAAAACAAGAAAGGGTAAGTACAAGTAAGCTACTCATTTCTCCCGTAAGTAGGACCAGACCTATATTCCACCTATTGCTTCCATTATCATCAGTATGTCAACTTCTTGATGGGTTAAAGGTTCTAACATGAGAGTCTAACTTATGCCTACACAAATATACAACATACCTACAAGAATCACCATAATCATACTCTTAAGAAGTCAAATTCTGGGTCATTTCCACAGTTCTTCCTTGAAAAAGTAATGATCACAGTAATTGTATAAAGCCAAGACATCTCCTTATTGAGTAGAATAACAGGTATACATTATTAAAGCAGAATGCTTCACTGATCATTGATCCCCCCCCCCCCCAGTTATCACTCATGGCCCCGAGCTATGGGATCCAACTGGCAGCAATCCAACATTCTCATCAGTATAAGAAGAGAGATAAGCATTACTCAACAAGAAGAATGTCTGGTATCTAGAATTACATAAAGTTAGAAATTCAAATAAACCAACCCCAAGTAATTCACCTGTGTGTACAAAACTCTAAGTCCTAATTTCACAGGGACTAGTCCTAAAAGTCTCTACTCATTTTATTATTAATAAGTTTGGAAAAATTCTGTTGGTGTCTGTAAAGACTGTGGCCATGTGCTGTAAAACATGGGAGAGCCATCAACATTCTGACCCTAACTTTTCTTCACTTCATCCTGGCATCATGAAGACTGCGGCAGAGCAATTTCTTTCTCAACCCTATTTTACGTCTATAATGTACTACAGTATCAGTACACAGAAACAGAATTCTTTGCTTAAGTGCAAGAAATGTTTTGTCATTTTAATTTTAAGCTACACACTTGGCAGCAGTTTTAGCCATTCCTTTTAACATTTGGGTTGCATCTCCTGAATTAATTGGAAAATGGCTAAGTAACTGAATATACATGAGAAAAATTTCTTGCAATTATATATTAAGCCCTGTTCACCAAGTCATGTAACCTATCACCTGTCAAATGAATCATCTCAGAGAGGTCCTAAGGGTTCACATTCATCACTAAAAACAATGGTAAACTTTTGTGTGATTAAGTATCCTTCTTCTTTTCATCTATGAGAGAAAGGCAACTACATAAAACTTGATAGCATCACATTTCTAGAAAAATATCCTTAGCCTCACACAAGTAAATTCAAACAGTACCTACATTTCTTTGCATAAGACAGGAGATCTTTTCTGAAAGTCACATAGATTATCAATGGTATGCGTTTTTATCAAAACTTTATTGATATCATCAACATAAAATAAAATCCACTCTATAAAGTATATGGTTCAGGGTCTTTTAGAGTTGTGCAATCATTACTATCTAGTTGTAGAATATTTTCAACACCCCTACAAGAAACCTCATGTTGATTGGCAGTGAGTCCCCTTTCCCTTGTCTCCAGCCCCTAGCAATTACTAATCTACTTTAGTCTCTTTAAATGTGACTATTTTGGACATTTCATATCAGTGGAATCATACTGTATGTGACCTTTTCCTACTTCTTTCAAGGTTCACCTGCATTGCAGCATGTATCAGTAGTCCATTTTTTATTGCTGAATAATATTCCATTGTATGAATATACCACAGTTTATGTATATATGGACATTTGAGTAATTCCGATTTTTGAAAATTATTAGTAATGCTGCTATGAGTATTCAAATACAAGTTTCTACATAGAAAACTATAAATTTTAAGTCTTCTTTTATGACTTTCCCTATGTAGCCTACATTATAGCTACACTTCTATTCTTAATAGTAATGAGGCTACACAGCACAGTGGGTAAATGAGCTCTCGAGACAGGATGCCTAACTTCCCATCTTAGCTAAGCCATCTACTGGCTGTAGAAACTTGGACAAGTTATTTTACCTCACTCTGCTTCAGCTTTCTTACCTGAGATGCGGATGATATGTAATAACACCTATCTCTACTATTTGTGATGAAAATTAAATGACCTATCTTACAATATCATAAACCATTAACACAACTTAATCTATTTTGAACACAAAGGCATTTATGCAAAAAAACATTTAAGTAAAGAAAAACTTATTCTGAGGCATATTTTGATAAGTCATGTTAACACAATCACATGACTGATGAAGTAGAACTCTGTTTAACTTTTGTTTCCAGGAAAATAGTTTTAAAATATCTGATCATATGATAGAATGGTATAGAAACAAATTGGGGAAATCTGAATAAGATGGGCAGACTCTATCAATGTCAATATGCTGATTGTGATATTAAACTACAGTTTTGCAAATGTTACCACTGGAAAAAATAAAGCAGAATGTACATGCCCAATGAGAATTATATTTCCTACAACTCCATATGAATCTAAAAGTATCTCAATAAAAAATTTAAGTAAGAGTATGTAATCCCGGTATTAATTTACTAACTGTATGTGGACAATGGATGACTTTAGAAGTTACATTTAAGAAAAAAGTACCATCATTACTATTGTCATCACCAAGACCTTTTACATTATTTTTCTCTTATGATTGAGAATATATTACACATGTCCTAATTAAATAACATTTATTTTGCTAGTTCTGTCATTCATTAAATATTTTTCCAGTTTTTATTGAGGTGCAACTGACATAAAACATTGTGTAAGTTTAAGGTGGACAATATAATGATTTGATATATGTGTATATATATTAGAAAATGGTTACCACAATAAAGTTAGTAAATACATCACTTACCTTACATAGTTATAATTTTTGTGTGTACGCATGTGATGAGAACTTCTATGATCTACTCTCTTAGCAAGTTTTAAATATACACCACCATATTACTAACTACAGTGGCCATGTTATACATTACATCCCAGAACTTACTCATTTTACAAATGGAAGTTTGTACCCATTGACCACCTTCACACCTCCCCCCACCCACGCTACCCTCCCATTCATTTAATCTTGACTAAGCTACCACTAGGTTCTATTAGGGAACAAAAAGACATAGAAATGAGATTTAATACTCTATCAACAGATATAAATCTAATTTTAAAAAAATATAGTATTTTCTGTGAAGCAACCAGTTCATTTTTTGTTCTATATTGTCCTTCAAAAACATTTCATCCCAATTTATTCACATCTCTTAATTTAATTCTCAGATTATTTGGAGCTTGCTTTCAAGTCAGTTTGGGTAACAACCCCTGTAAGTATAAAATACTGAGTTCTAAACTCAAGATTGCAGATAGGTTGACATTATCACTGAATTTATTTTTAAAGAAAGTACTGAAAATCCACCTACTATCTTTTTCTATTTCTTGAAGCCTGGCATATTTAATAGCATTTCATGGCAAGTAGAGAAAACATAAGTCAAAGCTGATAGAATTTTCTATCTTGGAATGGGCAATCAAAATTCATTTTATTGACACAAGATTACATATCTAAAGTCAGTGATTTTCTGCAATATAGAATATAGGATCAGAATATTGCTGGAATTGAGTAGGTAGCTATAATTATTTTTTTATTTGAGTGCTCACTTTACCCTCTCCCCTTCTGGAACTCTCCCCTCCTACAATATACTAAACCAACAGATGGACTTCATAATCTCCTAAAATAATGCCACAGTATTCACTGAGATTTTGCAATGAGTCAGAATAGAAACTGGAGATCCAGACCAAGTTAATACTGTATATTTGGCAAAATCATTTGTGGTTGTGTTCTCCAACACAGTTTCAAGATAACCACTGGCTCTACTTGGCAACCTGAGTCTCCCACAGTGAAGGCTCCAATTGTAAAGCTGGCTTGTGAGATTTTCCTGCTACTGCTTGTGGTGCCATTACTACTCTTAAGAACTACTGTGCAGTATGGCATAATAATTGAGAAAAATATAATTTTGATGAACCAACCTTGTCTGCTGGTCCAGGGTTTAACCTGTCCTCATAATAGAAAACAATTATAGCAAAACAGTCGGTATGGTTGTTTATAAAACTAAGAAAACTTCCTCTAGTTATTTGAGATGCTAAGTAAGACTATTAAACTCCATTAAGTTGCAATAGCAACAATTGCACTTGTAGTAGAAGCCATTAAGAGCACAAAAAGGCAGAACTAATATTCCTAAGTATCAGACATTCTAGAATGTCAAACATCCATAGCTTTTGAAGACATTTTATTTCAAGGTAACTTCATAAGATCTCATAAAATTTTACCAATTTGCATTTGGGGCAAGAAGCAAAATAGAGTTTCTGCCTAGGTGTGTCTGTGAATGAATCATCAGGGCTTTTTAATGAGGTCAGCGAGTAAGGAAATAGATTTCAATGGTGACATTTGGCTTACAGCACTGTGTATGGGTGGAGTCTTGGAGAGACTGATAGAGAAATTCTAACTTCAGCAAGTGAAACCAAAACATTAACTCCAATTTTTATTACCTAATACAAATCCAGTGCCCAAGCAGGACTTTGGAAGTCTGTCACAACAAGTCTTCCACAGGTGCATTTCACTTGCTCTGGAAGTGATGTTGACCTGCCAAGGTCTAGAAGGCCCATGTGCCACTCATCAAAATCCTAGCCGTCTCTCTGGCTCCTGGCATGGACCAGCACAATGTCAAATCCAATTAAAGCATCAAGAAAGGAACAGTTTCGTAAATGTGTGAATTTAAACAAAGGAAGGGGACTTTCCTCATTCTGAGTTCACTTCTCATTAACTATTAATTCTGTAAGAGAATAAGTGAAACAATACTGTTATTAAAGAAAAACTATCTATCTTGTGATTGTCTGCCATCACTCCCCTTAATCAATTACACACGACAGTTCTATCTATGAAATTTTTAGATAATCCAGGTAGTACTAACTCTCACAGATATGGTAAATGAAGAACTGAGGTTATGTCTTTTATTACAAACTATCTGCTACATAATGAATGATTCAAGTGATTTGTCTTTTCTAACAAAGGAAAGTGGTATTTTGTTCAGATTGGTGAGTAATATGCAGATCTTATAATCACTGAGGCTCTCATAAAACATAAATTAGCAGCTATTTTCAGCATGCAAATAGGATGCATAAAATAACAAGAGTCTAACTAAATTTGATGATAGAAAAGAAGAAGCCATGCTTGACCGGTGGTGGCACAGTGGATAAACTGTCACCCTGGGATGCTGAGGTCACTGGTTTGAAACCCCAGGCTTGTGGGGTCAAGGCACATTCAAGAAGCAACTACTACAGAGTTGATGCTTCCCACACCTCCCTTGCTTTCTTTCTTCCCTCTCTCTAAAGTCAATATATAAAATTAAAAAAAAAAAAGAACAAGCCTTCATGGTCCAAATTAAAATTAACTAATATAAGTAGTCTTATTTATCAATGTGAGTGGAAAATACTGTATCTATTATTATTTTAATAACTTGAAGACAGTATATGCCATATTTGAAAAGTCCCCCCAAAGTAGTTAGATACTAGTCTGTAAGCAAAATGAATTGTTTATTTTTAATTCTGAACTGCTGGAATAATTAATCATGGTTTTCTCAGCAAATAGTAAGCATTATGCTAAATTCCTGTTTTCTCTTTAATGTTTTATCAGAACTATCTAATCATATGAGCTGTTTCTATTCCACACAGATGAGTAATACTTGTCCCTTGTCCATGGGAAACAACCTCTTGTATCAATGATTAAAGCAAACTTATGGTAACTGTTTCTTCAGAGATCAAAATAGAGTTACAACGTGAACTACTGAGGACTAATCGTTTCAGAAATCTTATTTATTCAGTAATGTCTATTATCATGCGTTTTCTTCTGTCCATCTTTTAATCATATACATGTCTTATGAACTTAAGCTTGAGTTTCCAACCCTTCACTAACACTTCTGTTTAATAACATTAAGAAGATCAATATCTACTGTGTTGAAATTTACATTCTATTTCAAACCTATAATGAAACACACATGCAAATATGTAAAAGAATATAACTCACATCCAGTACTTTAACTTTCCATTAAAATGCAAATATAACTATTTCATTAGCCAGGCAACAACAGTCACAACCTTAAATCAAACAAAATTGATCTTTTTCTTGTACATCTCAACTTCCCCTAAGATACAATCTTACTTTTATGATAGATCATTTGTTGATGATTATTTCTGGATTTGGACCTACCATTACTAACCCTGATTGGAGAGAGAAAATTATAATATATGATTTAAGACTTGACATTCATATATGTATCCAACTCCCTAGACAAGCATCTGCAAAATTTTTTCACTAAATTTTAAGCAAACAACTAGAAAATAACCCTTCTTTCAGTTCCTAAACACTAGGGGAAGAGGGTGAAATCACTTAATGCAATTAAAAGTATGTCATGAAAGCAACAGCCAGCAAATAACGTATTTTATAGTCGACCTTCCCAAAGAGCCTATCCAGGCCACACTTTATTTTGCCATAGGTAGAAAACTCTCCATAGAAACTCTGTTAGCTTATTAACCCTAGACCTGAGCAGCCCCAGTGAAGAGATTCATCAAGATTCAAGTGTGTGTGTGGAGTAGGAGAAGGGGGAGGAAGAGAAGAGAGAGAAAGGCAGAGAGATAAAAGACCCGAGAAAAGAGAGCAGCCAAGAGAAAAAGAGAAATTTGGACCGGACTGTTAAAAATCTGCTCTCTACTTCTCTGTTTCTTTGCTGGGATTGGGTTTCATTTCTTTCGGCGCCCCTGACCTTGCAGTCTTCCAACTCTCCACGCTCCCCCTCCCGTCTGCCCCCTCCCCGGGCCTGCGCCTGCCTTTGTGTCTGCCTGTCACTTACCGGGGAGCCCAGCGAAGCGGATTCGGGAGAAGCACAAAGCCAGGACACAGATTTGCCCACAAATTCTCTTACACACACTCGCCAGGCTGCAAGGCACAGCCCATCACGGAGCTGATGCACCCTGAGAAAGTGGGTTCTGGTCTTGTTTGGGGGAACAGAGAAACTATTCTTTCCTCACTCGGCGCCACTAACAAAACGCGCGGACTAAGGAGAAAAAAAACACAAAACCCCACTTAGTGTACTCCAGTTTCACTCCCCGTGACACTCGCTCATACGTCCCCCAAAAAGAGGACACGGGAGGAGAAGAGGCGAGCAGACCGAGACCCAGACCCTGAGCGACAGCAGATAAAAGAGTCGGAACCCGTCAGCGTTCTTTCCGGGGTGGGCTGGGATGGACCCGAGTCCCGTCTGACTTAACACCGACGGGGGGAGGTGGGGGGCTGCGAGGGAAACGCAGTGCCCCCCAAAGCTGAACTATTTTAGAAAGGAAAGCAGAGAAAAATCACTTCCTTGAGGATAAAAGACCGTGAAACCGACTGGTGGAAGTCACAAAGGTAACTTTTCCGGGTTCGAAGTAGACGAGCAATAGCAGAAGAGAGAAGAAAACAGAACTATAGGTTTAAGGAAGGGGGGGAATTAAAACTATTATTTGTCAGCCATGTTGAAGAGGCTCCAGTAATTTGTGAAGCTTCCCTTTTCCCTCTTGGTATTTGTGGGTGACACTGTGGGGTGTGCTGCCCCGTCCCTGGAAGCCCGAGAGAAAGCGAAGGGGAGAGGAAAGGGAGAGTTTCGCGGCAAAAGAGAAGCGCTCTGACCTCGTTCTCGTCCCGCAGCCTCGCAGCAATGCAGCAGTTGCAGTCGGGTCTCCTTTCTAACAAATCCTAAAGGGCAGCCATCTTGCTTCCTTCTGCTTCTCTACGAAAGCAGCCTAGCCTCCGCATCAATATTCATAAGGCAGTTTGACGTCTGTTCTCATCACTCGGCGGGGCTGGCGTCTCGGGGCGGCCGCGCCGAGGGGGCGGACGTGACTCGCATGCCAGCCGGGCCTGGGCGCGCGGCGCTCGCGGGGAGGCGGCGGCCGCCCGAGCTCTCCTCCTCCGCCGTCTCCGCACGCCGCCGCCCGGCCTCCTCCCCCCCGCCTCCTCCGCCCGGATTCCGCCTCCTCCGCCTCCTCCGCCGCCGCCGCCCTGGGGCCCTCTGCCCCCTCTCCCAGGGAGTCACCCCCCCCCCAGCCGGGGCGTCCCGCACCAAGGCCGCGGCACCCGGGCCGGACTCTGGGGCGCGCGGTCCTGGGTCGCCCTCGCGCTGCGCAGCGAGCGGAGCGGGCGGAGCGGCGCGCCCGGCGGGGCGGCGCGGGGGAAGGTCCAGCCCCTGGGCGCCGCGGCCGGACTCGGGGCACCCGGGGACCTCGGACGCGTCTCAAACCCGGGGGAAGGCGCGGGACAGGCGCGCAGGCGGACGTGGCGTAGGTGTCTGGCACGACGATGCAAGACCCCAGATTAATCTTTTAAACTTTTTGTTGGCATCTTACTACACCACTCCTCTTGAGGTGTCCGCGCGCTCCTCGCCCCCACGCGCGCTCCTCGCCCCCACGCGCGCCCCTCGCCCCCACGCGCGCCCATCCCCGCCCGACACCCTCGCAGTGTTCCTTGCGCCCATTTCCCTGCCGTCACCCCAGCTGACGCTCTGCGCGCACCCACCTCACCACGCAAAGGCCCGCACCCCCATCCCCTGGTAGGTCCTCGGTCCACCGCCTCTCCCGGGTTTTGGCATCCTGTCTACACTGTCACTTTAATCTATCCGAGCAGAAGCACGCCCCGGTTTCGTCGAGGGCCTGCCTTGAGTGCATTAAAGCGCCTGTAGTTTCAAAGACCCGACAAATTAAGAAACTGACCGAGTCTTGCTGCTCCCCGCCCCGGCCCACCTTCTGTTTACTTTGCCACGTGGGCTGAGAAGGAGAGGGATTCTCACACATCCAAGAGGAATTTCTCAGTAATTCTACTTCTCGCTAGAGTCGGTCTAAGAAATAAGCCTGCACCTTCAAATATTTAAATTTTCTTCCGTAATAGCCTTTATTGTGTTTTTTTTTAATTCCACCGTATAGTTAACGAAGAAATCGACCCATAAAGAACAAAATTCCGAATGACGGACGCTTGATTTTCCGTGACGTTCCAGACTCGATAACTACGCCCGTCCCTTAGCGTTTTTCTCTTCAATTGCTGAGTAGTTTTACTTCTCTTTTTAATGCTTTTTCTAACCATAATTTTTTATGTAAAATGAAATAAACAACGCCCATATGAATCATTATATGGAATAGTGGTTTTTGAGATTTGCCCTCTATAGTTCTCACGCTATTGACATTTATGTTTTAAATACATATTTTGTGCACATCTTTTATTGGATCACTACGTTGTGATCCTTGTAAATCAACACAAGTTATTTCGTGTATCCCAATTTTTTATGTATGTAATTTCTTTACAGGTAAAGTCTTTGGCTACTTTTATGGAATCAATGTTTCCTTTTTGAAAAAACGTTTAAAAGGGGATCTCTTTCTATGTGTCACGTTGTTACTAAGGAGAATGTTAAAGTGTGTTCTAATGAAACATGGTTTATTCCACTTTGAGACAGAATTGACTCAGATTTCTGATTTTGCATAAACTAAGCAAAATTGTTCATTTTCCCTTAAGCATTTCATTCTGTGAAAATGAATTTACTTCTTTTCTAACTGTCAACTAATATGTCATCCAAGCATTGGCAACTACTAATGAACTTGAAGCTCTTTGGAAGGTTTCTTGGGTGTGTTTTTCAAGTTCGAGTTTTCCTAAGACTATGACATACATTTATGTAGTGAACAGTACAGCAGAATTGTTAAAAGCATTTAGTCCAGCAGATCTAAGTCAATCTTGACTATCCTTTACTAAATGTGTGACCTTGAGCTTGGAACTTAACTCTCTATGTATCAGTTCTCTCACCTGCTACACATTCGCTAAAACAACAGGGTTGTTGTGAAGATTAAATAGACACCAGGTAAGTGCCCAGGTAGTTATTCCTATTACTAATCATAAACCATCTACTTCTAGGGGTTTTTCTTGATTGACTAGAAATATATATATAACATCTTCCTACATTAAATTGCATGTGGCAAGTATTGTATTCACAGGTGTTTCATACAAACATCTGCACATGCCCTTAGTTACTTACATGATAATTAGAGAAATGATCTTTAACATCACCTCTTTCTCATTTCATCTTTTAAATACCCCCCCCCCCCCGGTATTGTAACAGGTGGTTCTTGTCTATCTGGAATCATACTTGGCTTGCAGTTGGTTTTGCAACAGGCCCTACACCTTCTCTTGAGCCAACATTTTTCTCTGCACCTCCGCCACACCCTTAACCATATGACATTTTTTAATTGGAAAGAAAATACATTACTCCTCTTGGCTATTGTGACTTTTTAATAGCAAGAAGGAGTAAAATTCTGAAGGTCTCCAAGTGTAAAATATTTTCAAGATTTTTGTATTGTTGATTTAAAAAAACCTCTTAGTTGCTATTTCTGGGAAAGAAAAGATATCATGCACATAATCAGATATTTACTGGACATTAGTGCACATTTAGATGGGTAATTCAGAGCCAACTTTTATTAATTGCATGCTTTCTTGAGATTCCTTCTATATAAGTGTAGATAATCTATGTTTTATAATTTGCTATTTTAACAAGTCGATTATTATCAAAATCTTTCCCATTTTTTCCCCCTCAGACTAGAAATAGCAGTACTGCTTCCACAAAGAGAAATCACTGTTTCTTTAACAGAGAAAAAAGACTGATAGAACAAGTTCCAGGAACTGCTATTCTGTGTTAGAAAATTGACTTGGTTGGCCTGGGCACTTGCTGTCTAACTCGGTTGCTCAGTCTCTAAACGTCTTAGGGTACAGACAGCTTCCTGTCTGCTCTGTCCATTAAAGAGCTGACAACAGCAGCTTGCTTTACAATGCAAATTTCTTGTACTAACAACAACAACAAAAAAATAGGTGATTCTTAATTTCCTCCCCAGTTGCAGAGTAGGAAATTGTCTTTAAGGAGTTGATTTTCTCTTTAACAAAAAGAAATAGTTGTGATAATACTGCTTTGGAAGAATTATAATGGTTTAACAAAAGCATTAAATCATGGCCTGTTGTTCCCCATCTCTGAAAACATATTTCTGAAGTATGACATGATAAAGATTCTCTGCATGCTTAAAAGACAATTGACCTTCAAACAACACGGCAGTCAGTGCTGTGAAGGGGCTTTCTTGTTTCCTTTTGTCTGGTGACATTACTGCACACCATACAAAGGTACATATTGTAACAGAGGTAGAATGCTAATTTTAGAAATCTCTAATGGATTAAACATTTAGATGTAACATTTTAACTTATTGATGTAAATTATTATTCATAAAAACCATTATAATCTAAATCCAGGGGTCATAATATACTGCTCACAAAAATTAGGGGATATTTCAAAATGAATATGAAGCTATAAAATATCCCCTAATTTTTGTGAGCAGTATATTATGAAGGTCTTGATAGATTCTCTTTCCTTAACGATTTCCACTTTTTCTCTGACCTTTTCCATATTGTTAATTTCTCAATCTATACTTTGGAAATTTTAAATAAATAGACACAAATGAGGTAATTCAAACTTATTTAAATCAGGAGCTATCCAATGTGTGTATTGATTTAATGGGGGCAGAAGGAAATGTTAAATGAAACTCAAATGTCTAATTCTGTTAAAATATTGCCAAAGGTATTATAAAAAGAATATTAGGGTAATTTTTGGGCCAAACCTCATGGAAATGCCTCCAGGAGTATTGTAAACATTTTGCTAATATCAAATTCTTCTCATAAATTCTGACTTCACAATCCAGTAGCTACTCTTTTTATTCTCATCCAAATTTGGTAACTCACTCAATATCCCATTTTTATTTGAGAGAATAACTTTTCAATGTGAATGATGAACTTCAAAAGAAAAATGTTTTAACTATTAGTTAGCTCAGCACCATTTTACATTTATTTAGGGTTTTATATTTTTAAAATATTTTGTACAGTGTTATGTTTTTATGGTCAAGTGTACAGTATTATTTAATATTCAAAATCATATACATAGTCAAGATGGCTTTTAATTCCCAATTTATAAATATGAAAAGTGAACCCAAGTATTATAAGTACAAAATCAGGCCTTGTTTAATTATAACAGAATGATCCTCATATCTTCTGCTCATTTTCTTCTAAGTTTTTCTCACTATAGTTAGTACTCACTGATATAGGACTCTTCCTTTTAAAACTCAATAACTTCTATTAATTTTTGTGACCAAAACAAAACAACTCAGCATTTATATTTCCTTATTAATTTAGTACTCCTAAATTAATATAATACTATTTATTAAATGCTGGCTATGCTCCAAGCATTGGGATAATAGTTTTACACTTCTTTCTTTCTTTGCATTTAATGCTTATTACAACCAAATAAGGTAGGTAATATCTTGTTGAGAATTAAGGGTTGAATAACTTAGCTGGGATTAAATAGCTTGAGCCAAGGTTTAAATTTAGGTTTCTCTGGTTCTAAAGCTCACATCCAGGCCACACTGTGCTATCTCCCTATTTTAGCAGCTGTAGTTATCTCTGTGTAGGCCATGATAAGTTTTTCACACAATTATTTTTTTTTAGCAGTAGTATCAGTGTTGCCCATCTCTTTCTCATATAAAACAAACAAAAACCACAGCCCTCTTCTGTCTAAATTTCTACTTCTTCTACTAAATATCTTATCATTTGCTTTCTCCCCCTCTTTTTTTTTTTTTTTGTTTCCACTTTTAACTGACAGTGTTGGCATGCATGAACTCTTTGAAACAATGATTACATTTGTGTAATAAACAAATGTGATAGCCCTCCTCAGCTCACTGCCCATCCCCACCACTTTACCTCACTAACACTGTTTGTAAGGGAAAGTTTCGCCATCTGTTTCAGTATGGGTGTGGTGAAAGGGAACTGTAGCACCCTTGATCTGCTCCTGACTTCCTTGAATGACTAAGGGTTCATTCCTGCCAAACAAGGGAACTGGCAGGTGGAATGAGCGCCACCTACTGAAAGCGTTCATAGGACATGGATCTTTGGGGATGCCATCCTCAGCATAGGATGGCAGGGAATCTTTCCACTGGGAAAACGAATCAGAAGCATCTGTGGAGCTTTTGACACATGCATAACTAGATTCCACTCCTTTGCTTGCCCCCGCCTCTTGGAGATCCTGATTAAGGAGCTCTGGGACAGAACTTGAGTAACAGTATTTTTTCAAAAGATTCGGGGACAGGTGTACAAATCTGCTTAGCAATCACTAGTATAGATTTAATGTGTACAAATAAAATGAAAACAATTGATTTTTATACCTAATATTAATAGGTACACAATATTGTCATTCATAAAGCAAATGCATATCTCTATGTTCTTGTGGAGCCTGAACACCTTTACAGAGATCTAGCAAAGCTGCTCGTGTCTCCAGTTCTGTATTTCAGGTTGGCTAAATCCTTTTAAATTCTTTTGTGACAGGTAAAAACATAAATATTTGGAAGAGGAGACAAATAATTAGCAGTCAAAGAATGACCCAGATTATCAATATTGAAAAGGAAAAATTAAGAAAAAAAATGTGATAGTACTGGTGCCCTGAAGCATTGGAGAAAAAAGATTGGAAGTTACCAATCTGTTTCATTTGTTTTCTTAATTTATATCTTAGGGCACAATATTATTATTATTTGGCAGAAACTGTCTGTGGTCTGTCAGTAGTTAGGCATGCCTCTATGTTGAACATGGGTTGATTGCCAAACAATTGTTCTGCATTTTACAATGACTTTTATCCTCAAGAGAATAAATTATATCTAAGCAGTGACCATAAAATTAGGGTTCCTGAAAGAAAGGTTGTAATAGAAGGTGAAACAAACTTACAAACACATACACATGTTAAATCAGAACATCAAAAATAAATCTTAAAGGATTGTTTTATTGGTTCCACTCGTTTTTATTTCCCTGAAATCTTATGCTCTCTAATCTTAGTTAGACTGGTTAGGGAAAGGTAAGGGTGTAAGAAATATTGGAGAAGGGTTTGTTTAATTTAGCATGGTGGGGAGGAGGGGGTTGTCAGGTGGGTGTGATTCTAGTGGTGATACTAATACATTTTAATGATGGAAACTTTCCTGAATCTCTTTAAATCATAAAACCTCAATAGCCACTGCCTGCTAGTGAACAAAAGCTGAAAGACTTACTCTCTCTAAATTTAAAACCCAGGAAAAGGTAAAGTCATAATTTTGATGGATGAAGGCTGCTGTTAAAAGTAAAAATAGATATTCAAAAATTTAGAAAGAGAAACTCAGTCTGATATAAATAAATAACACAGTCTAGAATTGTAGTCTAGACTCTCTGCTACTGAATACCAGCCAAAAAAATAATAACTTTAATATACATTATCTCATTTAGTATACACAATAATCCAGAAAATAGGTAAGACAGTTTTGAACCAACTTACTTTATTTTTAAACACTGGAGAACATGTGTTTAACACATGAAGGGACATGTCAGAGAGATTAAGTAACTTGCCCAGGGTCACACAGCAGGTGACACATTCTCAGACTTAAGACTTCTTCCCTGTCCTTTCCACAAACTAAAAGGAAACAAATAAACCAACTGTAATTCTTTTCTGAGACAGAAAAGAGGCTCAATCAACTTGTGACATTGTATCTTAGGCTGATTACATTTTCATTTCTTGCCTGTGTTCACACAGACAGAGGAGAATGCTACAGTAACAGAAACATTTTAAAAAATGTGTTTAAGTTTTTTTGTGTGTTTTTTTAAAACATGCTCCATCCACTGTGGTAGTTCTGTTCGTTCCAAATGTGAAGTTCATCTATTCCCTGAGAACATTTCTCAGGGAAAGAATAACAAGTTACTTAAAGTCCTGAAAGATAAAATATTGAAGTTCTTTCTCAATTTCTCCTTCTTAAGCCATAGAGAAAGGTGTATAAATTTATGATAGAGATCTTAGTTATTGGTGACCATAATTACTTTCCTTTGTAGCTTACATTTTTATTTTAAAAATTTTAGAGACTTCATGCATCAACCTTTGTGGAGGGTGTGGATTTTGGCAGGAATGCATAAAATTCAAAAGCATCGTGTTGGTGACATAGAAAGCATTACAGGTCCCAAAGTTTAGTTGGGACTTTTTGAATTGCTTTGTTCATAAAAAAGATTGTGCTATAAATTCAGAGAGTGGAAAGAAGCTAACAAAAGGATTTGAGGTAAAAGAAAACTAACCTAGTTGGGACACCTTCTCAGGAATAAAAACAACAATAACACACTTTAAAAATAAAAGATTGTTAGTTTTACTTTCCATTGCATAAATGGTTGTTCAAGTTTGAATTTCTAATTTATCATTTTGGCAGTGCTTGAGAGACACAAATGTGTTATTTGTGTTTCAGTTTTCACATTCTTGAGAGTCATTTTAATCAATGCGTGACCATAACCAAACCAACTCAAACTGTGCCATGATGGGGAAACCCTCAAAACACAGAAGGATCAGAAGTGGATGGAAGTACCATCATAGAACATTCCTTAAAAGAGTGTTCTAATAATGACATATCTGTTTATTTTTGTTTCACATTAGTGGTGGCATTTCCCATGCTGTTTCCTCCGCCTTATTCTATTAAAATTAAGCTTATGTTGTGATGACTCTCTGCTTTATTCTCACTTCAATAAATTTATTTATTCGGTTATTCAGTGATATAATAGTGAATAGGTTGTGTCCCTTGCCCTCATAGAGCTTTAGTCAAGTGGGAAAACTGACATGCAGATGGGCAGTTATAAATCAATTTAAGGTGTAAAGAAGAGTGTGCCAGGTGCAGTAGTAAAGGTGCTGAGCTCTTACTTGCAGGTTCAAAGAAATCTTCTCATGAAAGTAACATTTAAGCTTCAATCTTAAGGATGAATAGGAATTATTCAGACCAAATAGAAAGTCAGAGAAGAGTTACATGGTGGAGATAGAAGAGTACATGAATAACAGGGGCATGAAAGTGTGTGACACACTTGAAGAAATAGAACACATTCCAAATGAGCTGAATAAAGGTCCCAAGGGGCAGTGTGAACACTCAAGCTGCAACAGTGTGCAGAGACCAGACTGTGAGGGTTGGGTAAATTATAGTGGGACGTTTGAATTGTGGCCTAAGTGCAATGGAGCATCATAATGGGTTTTATTTTATTTTATTTTATTTATATACAATATAGGATTTTTCTTTTTAAATGATCAGGTTTGGATTTTGGAAATATCTCCGTAGTTATATTAACGAGAATAAATTGAGAACACACCAGCAAGGAAATGGAAAGTCGCTTAGGAGGAATTGGGGCATCTGGATTAGACATGAGGCCATAGGAAGGAGAGAAATGGAGAGGGTCGTTGTTTCCCAGAAGTAGGAGGAATGGAGTGCAGTCATGTCTGTGGAGCAGGGTGGGACAGAGGCACGGCTTGATGAGGCCACTCACGTTTCTGACCTGGCCTGTGAGATGGTCGGTGGTGACTTTCCCTGGAGATGGAAATAGTAGCCAGAGAGGACCTGGGAAGAAGATTTGGGGAGTTGTGAAAGAAAAAAAGACATCAGGGATGGAAAAGTTAAGTTTGAGGCACCAGAGGGCCATCCATGGGGAGATGTGCAGCAGGCAGTTGGATAGATGGTGCTAAAATCTACAAAAAAAAGATTTAGAATGGAGTTCCAAAAGTGTGAATTTTCTGCATGAAGATGGAAGTTGAGGAAGATAACCTTGGGCTCTGAGTGAGGAGGAAAGGGAGGCTCTAGGAAATAAAGAGAAACAGCCCCTGAGGTCTGACAGCAAGAAGAGTAGCTCCAAAAGCCGGAAACCAGAGATGGAGATGTGGGGTGTTGTGGGAGCCAAGTGAGGACAAGCTCACAGGAGATCTGGCCTGGCTATAGTGCCACATACTATTGAGCTGTCACCGGAGAAGTGTCCCTTGGATATAACAGTAGTGCACCCACAGGAATCTTTACCAAAGCGAGCTTCATCACAAGCCTTGTGGTGACAGAGGCCAGATTGCTGAGGTTAAAGGATAAACAGGAAGTGAGGATGGGGGACACGGAGTACAGGAGACTATTAAAGAAGGTTAGCTGAAGAGAGGAGGAAAGAGATAGCAAAGTAGCTGTAGAGGGAGGATGTGGGATCGAGGAAAGAAATTTTTAAGATAGGAGAGGCTTGAGCGTGTTTCCTGATGGTGAAGTGGGTAGATAAAGATACTGGGGGGGGGGGGGGAGAAACTTATTGAACAATGTTCCTAAAAGGTAGGATCTTTTAAACCATTATTCTGTTGACAAACTGAGGTAGAAGATAGGACTTTTAAAGAGCAAGGCCAATTTGTTTAGTGAAAAGTTTTTATATTTTATTTTATTTTTTTAAATGTTTCAGGTAGGATACAGTCCATAGTGAGTGACACAGTCTAAAAGAGGTCATTTCATTGTGCCCTCCCTCTCCCTCTCCCTCTCCCTCTCCCTCTCCCTCTCCCTCTCCCTCTCCCTCTCCCTCTCCCTCTCCCTCTCCCTCTCCCTCTCCTTCTCCCTCTCCCTCTCCCTCTCCCTCTCCCTCTCCCTCTCCCTCTCCCTCTCCCTCTTCCTCTCCAGTGGCCCTGTGGACTTTCTTCACAAGTTTTATCATTGCTTTGGACAGAGAGAAGTGTGATGTGTGAAATGTATTATGAATTAAATGCTGATGGTGTGGGCAAAGCTGAAGTGATGTCTGTAATGTAAGTAAGATACAATTCCAGAAGTCAGAGCTTCCTTTATAACACAGGGTGTATTATGGAACAGCACAAGTGATAGACAAATAAAAGTTTCCTATGGTGGTGAGAGGCTCTCTGTCTAGACAATGTGCAGTGATGGATGCAGTTTCTAATCCATGCTTCTCACTAGAGTGGCCCAAGAATAGTCTTGAGAATACATTCCAAATATTGATTGCCTACTGAGGGCTGGACACAAAGTACATAATATGTTTATATTTTATAAGGATCCTGTAAGTTAAGGTGACCAACTTTTTTTACAATGAAAAGGAGGACAAAAATAAATAGAAGAAAACAATATTGTAAATAAAAGAAACATTTTATTCATTGTAACAATAATATACTATAATATGATAAATGCATAATAAAACATTTGTAATATTTTATGTTGTAATTATGCTTACATGCCTATTAATTTTTAATAATAATTGTAAGAAAAAAGTATTCATTTAGATATTATTCAAATGAGTACTTTTCCATTGCATGAATATTATTTTTGTCAATGTATCATCTTGTAACAATATATTGGAAATATCTGAACAAGAAATATCCTTCATATTGAATTTTACAGCAAGTGCTGCAGCTAGAGTATCAACATTCAATCTCTATTTCTTACTTGTCCAAAAATCATTAGCAATTGAAAAAACTCTTCAACTGCTGCATTAGTTCCAGGACAGCACAATGTAAATTGAACAAGAATAAATAAATTTTCACATGGAATATGTTCATTTTTGAAATGGCTGAATATTTCCACCCATCTTGTATTAATTTTGACATGTTTATTTTCCCATTGTATTAATTTTTCAGAATTTAAATACAACATTCAGTCTTCTAATTTCTTCAAAGAGACAATTATCATCTACTTTGATGTTTGACATTTCTTTAGATAAAAACTCAAGACAAGATTCAATATCTGTCCAATATACTTGCGATGAAGTCAGAAAACACCATTGAAAATTGTTATTTCCCACGATATTTGTTTCAGACCATTCTTCGATATACTGAAAACATGTCTGGTAAAAATTCTGCACTTCTTTGATAAGCTTTTCTGTTATGCCCAGATTTGCTTCCTCTAAGTCTGACAATTTTCTTTTTATAATCAAAGGAAGAAATTTTTTTTCAAAATGAGATTTATATTGAAGGATAAGTCATTCAAAATAAGACTAACTTCCGTAGCTGAAATATGTTCACCTTCAATCTTTTGAATTGTTTTATGAAAAATAGATGTTTGATTATGTACAAAATACATTAATATCTCGGATATTTTATTATTGAAAAACGATTCCAGAATTTTAGGACATTTGTCTGAACTTAAAAAATATGAACGGAGAGGCTCAAATAGTTATAGAACACGCTCTATAGCAGGTGTTAGAGCAAGCATCTAACTACTGAATATCCTAAAAGTTTTTTGTATTCAACATTTGCTTCTTCACAAAATTGCTTTAAAGTAGCAACACAAATGGTAAAATGACTAAAATGCAAATAAACTGTAGTTATTATTACTTCTACATCAATTGGCATGGCACATGACACTGTGTTGATTACATTTGACAAAATATGTGCATTATAACCTATTCCTAGTATTTTCTTTTGGAGTAACTCTGGTAACTTTACTTACACGTTATTCACCCCTTTGTGTCCTCGCCCACCAAAATTTGTATTTGTATTATCAGCCATTAGTGCAACAACTTTGGATTTCAAATTGTTTTTATTTATTACTCTGTATAGATGGTTTGACAAAATTTCAGAAGTTTCAACCTCAATGGATTCTAAATTTAAATTTTTTACTTAAATGCCCTTGGTAACATTAAAATATCTTACTGTTATTGGATACAGTTTAATTTCATTATGATTTGATGCATCAGATAAAATCGTTACAAATGCTGCAGTTTCTAAGTCCTCTGTAAGTATTCTGTCACAGTAATTTTTAAATACTGATTTCAAAATAGTCTCGCATTTTGTCCTCGCACATGAAATTTTTGCACTGTGAAACTTTTTCAATAATTTAGTTGTACAATCCATACTATGAAAACTTTGATTGTGAATTATGGTATGAAATGCAAATGTTCCCTCCATTGCAGCCAACTGTTTTTCATCTTCAGAATAATTTGAAGTTTAAAAAAAACTTGTTACTTTACAACTGGAAGCTGATGCATCTAATGATTGCTTATGTTTGCTGGTGGTCAAGTGTTTTGTTATTGCTGTTCTGCCACCAACTGAAATACAAAATTCTGCGCTGCAAATATTGCAGAAAACAATGGTATCTTTCTTTGATATGAGGAATGGAAATTTCTTTTTCAATTTATTGTTGAAACGGCATTTTTTCTTTTTTTCTTTTTCCATCCCTTAAATGAAATTTAAAATTAACAATAAAATATAGAGCTACACGAATGAGGCAAGCATATTAGGAACTAAAAACATTACATCATGGTAGGTGAATTTTCTGGAAGCTAAATTAACAAAACTAAATATCAAACAAAACCACTAATTTGGAGTGATATTCAGGTGTACTTAGCATTTTCTAATTAAAAAATGTCTGTTTTATGGCCTGACCTATGGTGGCGCAGTGGATAAAGTATCGACCTGGAAATGCTGAGGTCACCGGTTTGAAACCCTGGGCTTGCCTGGTCAAGGCACATATGGGAGTTGATGCTTCCTGCTCCTCCCCCCATCTCTCTCTCCTCTCTCTCTCTCTCCCTCTCTCTCCTCTCTAAAAAAAATGAATAAATAAAAAAAATTTTTTTTAAATGTCTGTTTTATGCAACTATTTAATCAAAATGCGTTATTAATAGATATGGTTTGAGGTTAGATTTCCACTTTAAAACTCAAATTTTGAGAAAATACTTGTAAATAAAATTATACGTATTTGGAAATTATTAAATAGATAATGAATTAATAAAACGTGAATTGTGCTTACCTGTCTATGATTGAATATTCACTGAGAGAAATAATCGTGAGTCTACAATGTCGTATGTGCTATGTCGTGTTTTAGTAAGAAGTACACAAAGCCATTTGCTCCCTTGGTATATCACTTGCTCTCTCAAGGTCTCCCCTGTAGAGCGCATGCATCTCATAATTACATCTCGGGGCACTGTACTGATCCCTGATGAATCATCATGTCAAATACGAATGAATACGTCACATCACACTGTTGGGCAGATAAAATGTATTATGCTCACTTTGTTAAAGATGGAGGCCTTCGCCCAGGGGATATTAATGTGTGTTGAGAATCCTTGTAGCCTGGGGCTTGGTTTTGGGATTAAGCCTTTCCCACCCTTTTTGATGTGGGGCGGTACAATCCAATCATGCCTCAGAGAAGTGACTTTGTATTAGAGACTTCCCTATTTTGTATATTGGATTAAGGGTTTGGATTTTCTACGCTATAAAATGGGGACGGAGGGGGAGCTTGCGCTCTTGGTTCCTGAGATTATCATTAGAGAGAGCAGAGCAGAGAGCAGCGGAAGGAGGCCACGTGGAGGAGGCCAGGAAAAGCAGCCAAGATGGCGGAGTGCTTAGTGAGATGCCAGTTTGTGTAGAGTTTGTATCTGGGATAAGGAAGGAGATGGGGAACTGAGGAGAATAAGGCTGGTGAGCTAGAAACCTTTGATTCTAGGAAACTCAGATAAGTCAGTCACTTTGTAAGCACTGAATGTGAGTGGGTTTTGGAGCCCAGTGTGTGTTTTTACTTGCCCGCCGGGTGCAAGCTAGGATTAAAGACTATGGCCCACCAGTTTGTGGCTCTATTGTTTCTTTACCGACTGTCCGAATCCAATGCGAACCTGCATGGGCCAGAAGGCTGCTGTGATAGTGGCCCTGGCCATGGATACTGGCTCTACACACACACAATGGATCGACTCTGCATCAATCGAATTCAGATATTTACAGATTAGTCTTTGTAAAGCCAGGAGCCAAGGCCAGGGCCACTATCAGAGGAGCCCAGCCCATGCAGGTTCGCATTGGATTCGGACAGTCGGTAAAGAAACCATGGAACCAAAAACTGGTGGGCCATAGTCTTTAATCTAGCTTGCATCCGGCGGGCAAGTAAAAATACACACTGGGCTCCAAAACCCAGTCACATTCAGTGCTCACAAAGCTACTGATTTATCCGAGTTTCCTAGAATCAAAGGTTTCTAGCTCAACAGCCTTATTCTCCTCAGTTCCCCATTTCCTTCCCTTATCCCAGATACAAACTCTGTACAAACTGGCATCTCACTCAGTACTCCGCCATCTTGGCTGCTTTTCCTGGCCTTCTCCACGTGGCCTCCTCCCTCTGCTGGCTCTATTCTCTCTGCTCTCTCATGCTAACCTCAGGAACCAAAAGACAAGTTCCCGTTCTACCCCTATTTTATAGTGTAGCTTTACAACCTCTAATCCAATATACAAAATAGGGAAGTCTCTAATACAAAGTCACTTCTCTGAGGCATGATTGGATTGTACCACCCCTCATCAAAAAGGGTGGGAAAGGCTTAATCCCAAAACCAAGCCTCATGCTACAATTCTCAACACACATTAATATCACCTGGGATAAGGAAGGAGCCTCTTTAACAAAGTGAGCATAATACATTTTATCTGCCCAACAGTCTTCCTTTTTTAAAAAATTTAATTTAATTTTTTACAGAGACACAGAGAGAGTCAGAGTGAGGGATAAACAGGGACAGACAGATAGGAATGGAGAGATGAGAAGCATCAATCATTAGTTTTTCGTTGCTCATTGCGACACCGTAGTTGTTCATTGATTGCTTTCTCATATGTGCCTTGACCATGGGCCTTCGGCAGACCGAGTAACCCCTTGCTTGAGCCAGCGACCTTGGGTCCAAGCTGGTGAATTTTTGCTCAAACCAGATGAGCCTGCGCTCAAGCTGAAGACCTCGGGGTCTCGAACCTGGGTCTTCTGTGTCCCAGTCCGACGCTCTATCCACTGCGCCACTGCCTGGTCAGGCAGAGGACACTTTTTAAGGGAGGACGGAACTTACAAAAGAAGGATTGTCCTCCCTAAAGGAAAATGATTGGTAACTTATAGTAAGTTTGATGTTGTTTTCAGTTTACAGATAAGCAAAGGCCAGAGAAAATAAATATATTTACAGTCGAAGAGCTTGTAAATGGCTGAACTAACATTAGATCTCAGGGTTGTCTTACCTGAGAATATGAGCACTTTGCACGGAGCAACATGATATATCTTTCACAAATATCTGTACATGGAAAAAGGGCCACATGCTGAACTTTACAAGTGCAGGGGAGGCTTGTATGGTGGCCTTGCAAAAACTCAGAGACCTAAAGTAACCACAAAGGATGGTCTGAAATTAAAACTTTCTAACTGTTCATGCTGGGCAGTCATGTCCTAGGGTGGGGTTTCTCTCTAACAAAGGTCAATGCTTACCTTAATTGAGCCTATAGTCTTTTTGCATCTACAATAAATTGTCTGACAATATACATTAGAAATATTTTTAAAAATCTTCTTTTCTAGCCCCTCAGGGCATAACCACCCCACCAGAGCAGAAACCACAGATCTCCTCATTGTTATTATCTTGTCAACTGTTAACTGTTAACTCTCCTTTACCTGCCTAAATAAAAGTAGGCTTTATTTTTAATCCAATCCCAAATATTTTCTGCTTTGCTTTTCACCCAAGTCCCTAATCTATCACCAGTGGATTTCATGTAATCATTGTATGTCTTTCCCTTTGATTCTGATGTATAAAATAAATGGTGAAACTGCTTTTTTCTGGAGCATTTTCTCAATCCATTGAGATTTTGCTTCCTGGAAATTATCAACAGTTTGGCTCAAATAAACTGAAAAAATTTTACAGGTTTGTACATTTCTTATGTTGACATATTGTATGGCCAGGGGCTGCCATCATGGCCATTCACAGGCAGGCACTCATTGAATTCGGACGGACGATAAAGAAATGGTGGAGTTGGAGGATGGTGAGCCATTCTGTTTATTAGTGTCTCACCAAGACAGGCAAACCACAAGAGAAGACAAGGCAGGTAAAGGAAACCTGCTTTTCCCATAGAGGGCAAGAGATCAGGGAGGCCCCTGCAATGCTGATGGCAGGAACTGAGTGAGAGAGCCCTTGGTTTGCTTTATTTTATAATTTAGAAATTAAAGCCTTTAAGCCAATATACAAATAAGGAAGTCTCTGATACAAAGCCACTTATGTGAGGCGTAAATGAGATTCCTCATAAGAGTGCACCACCCTCTATCATGCAACAATCAAGGGTGTGGGGGAAAGCTTAGTTTTGAGAAGACCTTAGTATTAGAAGGGAGGGAAAGACTTAATCTTAAAACTAAGCCTTAGGCTATAATGACTTTGCCAGTTTACAGCCTGTCCTCCACACCCAAAGTGAGCAAACATATACCTGTACTTCATATTTACAAAGTTATTTGACTAACACATATGTGATTACAAATTATTTTTGCCCCACATTTTCTTCACAGTCATGTGTTGTTGTACAACTAAAACTTCTCTTTAAGACAACCATGATCACAATATCGGAAAGAAATGGTGTCTAAGGGAGAGTTGGAAGGAAACGGGATCCAGAAATATGGGAGAGAAATAAAACTATCTCTAGCACCACACATTCCTTCAGCTCGTGTAAGGCCACACATTGTAAGGCCAGGAGCTGCCATCGTGGCCATTCACATGCAGGTTCCCATTGGATTCGGGCAGACGATAAAGAAATGGCGGAGTCAGAGGATGGAGGGCCATCCTATTTATTGGTGTCTCACCAAGACAGGCAAACCACAAAAGAAGACAAGGGAAAAGCAAAAAACCAGCTTTTCCCATGAAGGGCAAGGGATCAGGGAAGCCCCTGCAATCGTGATAGCAGGAACTGAGTGAGCCAGCTCCTGGTCTGTCCCACTTTATAGTGTAGAAAACCAAAATCCCTTAATCCAATATACAAACAAGGAAGTCTCTGATACAAAGTCACTTATCCAAGGCATAATTGGATTCCTCATGAGAGTGCACCACCCAGATCATACAATCAGTCAAGGGTGTGGGGAAAAGCTTAGTCCTAAAACCAAACCTTAGGCTACAACGACCTGGCCTGCTTATAGCCTGTCCCCCACACCCAATATAAGTCACAAGCGAGCAAACATATATATCATATTTACAAACTTATTTGACCAACATTCATGCTCTTCATGTCTTCATTCCATGAATACTATTTTTAAATTTACAGACAGAGGTGTTTTATCTCCATAGAGCGAAAGTAATTATACAATTATACTTAATTCCAATTATGACAAGCATTATAAAGGAGAAGTTTGGAAACTGGGGAGCTTTTGGAAGATGAGTAGAAATGAACTTATCTAATGGGGCCTGAAGAGGAGTCTCGTTGCAGGGAGAAGGCATTGCAGCAGAGGGAAGGTCCAGAAGCAGAAAGAGCAGTGGCAGAGGCCAGTGTGGCTCGGGAATGCAACCAGATGAGGCTGATGAGGTGTGCAGGGGCCACAACATATAGGGCCTTGTAGGTCACAGTAAGTACAGAGTCATTTTTTTTGTCCTTATCTATTGATTTCACCTGCTCAGGATCCACTTTCCCCTTGTCAGGTAATAGGAACAGAAGAGTTAAAATTTTACCTTGAGTAATGGTACTTTAACAGGACTGCAAGACTCAATGAACTCTGTGAATGATCCACCTTTGTGCCCCTGGGGACCTATGCTGAACCAAAGCCTTTGTGCTTCAAGGATGGGATTCCCACTGACTATGATACAATTATCTTTGAGTATGATCTGATTAATGCTGTCTTGAAATTCCAAAACACTTTCCTATCCTTTTCTTCTTCTTATGAAAAAGTTGGATGGGGTGCTGGCCAATGGCTCAGTGAATAGAGCCTTGGTGCAGAGTATTGACGTCCCGGATTTGATTCCTGGTCAGGGAACACAGGAGAAAGGACCATCTCCTTCTCCCCTTCTCTCTCCCACTTCTTTCCCTCTTCTCCTCCTGTAGCCAGTTGTTAAGCCAGTATCCACGGCCACCATCACAGCCACCTGGCCAATGCAGGCTTGCATTGGATTTGGACAGTTGGCAAAGAAACAACGAAGCTAAAAACTGGTGGGCCATTATCTTTAATCCTAGCTTGCACCCAGAGGGCAAGTAAAAACACACACAGGGCTCCAAAACCCACTCATTTAGTGCTCACAAAGCTCCCGACTTATCTGAGTTTCCTACAATCAAAGGTTTCTAGCTCACCAGACTTATTCACCTCTGTTCCCCATCTCCTTCCTTCTCCCTGCACAAATTCTGCACAAACTGGCTTCTCACTCAGCACTCCACCATCTTGGCTGCTTCTCATGGCCTCCTCCATGTGGCCCTTCTCTGCTCTCCTCTCTAATGCTGATCTTAGGAACTGAGAGAGCAAGCTCCCTGTCTGCCCCACTTTATAGTGCAGAAATCAAACCCTTTAATCCAATATACAAATAGGAAAGTCTCTAATATAAAGTCACTTATCTGAGGCATGATAGGATTGTACCACCCCACATCAAAAAGGGTGGGAAAGGCTTAGTCCTAAAACCAAGCCCCAGGCTACAAGGATCCTGCCTGTCTACAGCCCACCCCCAACACACATTAATATCACCTGGGTGACGGGCCTCCATGTGAGCAGCACCATCTTTAACAAAGTGAGCATAATATATTTTATCTGCCCAACACCAGTGGCTTGGTTGGTCTAAGCATGTTAGTCTCAGGCACCTAGGATGGCTCAGTTGATTCGAGCACTGGCTCCAGATGGGAGTCTTTCTACCTCTCCTCCTCTCACTTAAAAAAAAAAAAAAGAGAGAGAGAGAGATTGGCTGGCGATAGGAATGTAACCCTATCTCCCCAGATTGGCAGCTGTAATGCCAGTGGCTGAGGCCAGGCAGGTCCATATTGATTTGGGCCATGGTAGAGAAACTGTGGAGCCAGAAAGAGTTGGGTCATTCCATTTAATAAAGTCTTACAATTGTGAACAAGCACACAGGCAGGGTGTTACAGTAATATAATGTTATAGTAATTAAGTATATAGAATTATAGAAAAATGTGGAAGATATATAGAAATAAATTAGAATATAATATTAAAAGGCATTAAGGCAAGTGAATAAGGCTGTGCTGTCTGGATAGGAATTAATCTAGTGTGTACAGATAATAGGTAGACTCTGCCTTTCACACAGGGCTCAGTGTGTGTGTGAAGTTATATATAGATAAAAAGTGGCTTGATGTCATAACTCTGTAGGTGAATATAAACAAGAAGCTTCCCTAGGAACACCTTAAAAGTGGCTTGATGTGACATTTCAGTGGATTAACATAAAAAGGGCTCCCTACTAGGAACTCCCAAAAAGGTGGTTTGATATGATAATCCTGTAAATTGACACCTGTTAGAAGATGGATTGAGATGATAATCTTGTAGATTGACACCTATTAGAAGGTGTTGGCCAGAAAAGGTACTAAAGCTAAGGGACCCCCCTGCTGTAGTAGTTGCCCAGACTCCAACATTGAACATGGACTGTCTTCACACTGCTCTGGCCAAGGACAGCTGAGAGGAGCATGCTGATGGTGCCCCATTAAGCTGTACCCAGGCACAGCATAGGATTTCTGAGTAATAAACTGCCTTTGTGATTCTTGCAACTAACTTGTGTGTTGGTCTGTCTTTCCTCCAGTGGCAGTTGGTGTTGGCACTGATAAGTAGACTCCTCATAGCCACCCCAAGAGTAGTTTTGGAGAAGCTGCCAGCCCTGTTGTTAAGCATGAGTGTCCCACTGTGCAAGGAAGTGGAATTGGGGATGCCTGATCAATGTAGAGCTTGTGCTCTACTGGGACACAGGGGAAAACTGCTTGTCAGGTAAAGAAACAGCAAGAATTACCCCTCACAGTGGCAAGCAGGCAGGCAATCCACCATCCGCAAGCACCCGTAGCCTTATATAGGCCATACACATGTGGCTCAGCCACACGCTCACACAACAATCAGGCAAAGTGCTTGCAGCCGGTAAACCCACAAGCAAGCCTAACACAGTTGCCCCACAGCAGCCATCTGAATAAAGTGCCCATAAAGATTCAATTCCTGTCTACTTATTTGGCCAAATGGTGACAGGCAGCACAAACTCCGGTGTTTCTGGTTTCACTATGATTTATCCTTAGGAAACTGTTGGGCAAACTAGTGTGTTAGGCTAGCTCACTTGTACTTTGCCTGATTGGTGTAAGAGCACGGGGCAGCACCACGTGTGCATATTATATGCAAGGCTGCAGGTGCTTGCCCTCAGGGCAGCAGATTGTAGATTGTGGATTATTTGCCACCATTGGGTGGGGCCATTATTGCTAGTGTTTGTCAGAGAAGGGGTTTCCCCCTGCCCCCCCCCCCCCATCTGTTTGCTCATCAGCCCTGAGAGAGAGAAGTGGTTTTCCCTGCCTGCTTGCTCATCCACCATTGTAAGACTCTAATAAACAGAATGGCCCATCATCCTCTGGCTCCACAGTTCCTCTACTATCTGCCTGAATCCATCATGAACCAGTATGGCCATGGCCACGGCCTTATAGGAACCAACCTTCCTACCATGAGGCTGAAGAAGATCTAGTCTACCTTCACCTTTAAGGGTGGGCATGTCTTCAACAAACCTTGTCCAATCAGAATAACCTCCATCTCTCCCCACAGGAATTGTTATGTGGAAACAGCCTAAGTTAGGCCAATCAGATCCAGTAAGACTAACTCTTAGCCTTTTGCTGGTAGTGCTGGGAAAAAGCATTCTCTTTCTGTTGGGATTCCGGGCACTACAGGATGTAAACCTAGAGCTAGGGCACCTGGGAGGGAGACGCTGAGCTCCTGCAAAGGAACTGTTTCTCTTATAGTGTAGCCAACATGCAGGGAAGAGGAGCTGAGAGATGAAGTCCAGTTGATGTCACTGAACAAATCTATTCCAGAACTCTGCAGTATTGTGAACGAGTAAATTCCTCTTAACAAATAAGCCTATTTGAGATATATTTTAGCCACTTCAATCTGAAAGGGTCCTGGATTTATTTTGTTAAATGATATAGTACAAGAAATGAAATGTGGAAAGTAACAAACTCTAAAATGCAGAATTAGCTGAATCTAGGAAGGAAAGTGACAATGAAGACCCCTCTTTCAAAGCTGAGAAATTAACACAACGGTGGATTAACTTCCTATTTGTGGTATCTTGAGCCTTAGAGCTGGGGCCTACTAACACTGGAAATTAGAGGACTTGTCTGAGGGGCCTAACGTATGGTGGCACAATAGCTAAAGTGTTGATCTGGAACACTGAGGCTGCCCGTTCAAAACCCTGGGTTTGCCTGGTCAAGGCACATATGGGAGTTGATGCTTCCTGCTCCTCCCCTCTGTCTCTCCTTCTCTCTCCCCCCCCCTCTCTAAAATTGAATAAATAAAATAATAATTTAAAGAGAAGACGTGTTTGGGGAGAAGTCAATAATGGATTGGTTCCTTCTTATGAGGTTTACTAAGGGACTTTATGAAAGCAACAAGCTGCAGTTAAAGCTGGTTCATCAGGAAGCAGTGAAAACACTGAGTAGCCCATTAGCCCCTATCCTGACATCCAAAACAGCTGAGAGTCAAAGCATCTTAACTCTTTGGAGCTTGAAAAGTTGAGCCCTGTGTTGTCATCTAAATTGGTGCTAGCAAAGGTGAGGAGGGTAGAATGAGACTGGAAAATAAGACTGAAACCAGGAAGTCCACTCATCCCTATTGACAGAACACTAAGGTTAAACCCCTTTGGCATCTATAGTCAAGAACTAGGCATCAGCACTAATTCTGGATTTTGTTGCTAACTCACTGAGTTTACTGGAAACAAGTAGATAGTAAGCTTTTAAAGAACTTGGGTTTCAAGAGAAACTCATCCACCCATAACCTCAGGGCTGTGATTACTCAACCCCCAATGCAATACTCAGCCAGGAGCCTAAAGCCACACTAACAGAAACAGCACTATTAGTGGGGTATGATAATTTTAAAATTAATACTCCCCAGGGCCTTTCTCAGCTATGGCCATATAGGACAAATCACACTGCTCACAAAAATTAGGGTATATTTTATCACTTCATATTAATTTTGAAATATCTCCTAATTTTTGTGAGAAGTATATAATGGAATAATGGAAACCATTCCAGAAGACAGTTCCATTTCAAGAGCAGACAGGAGGGCTTCCCAAGATATTTATTCTCTTTTTTGTGTGTGACAGAGATAGAGAGAGACAGGGACAGACAGACAGGAAGAGAGAGAGAGATAAGAAGCATCAATTTTTCATTGCAGTACCTTAGTTGTTCATTGATTGCTTTCTCATATGTGCCTTGACTGGGGAGGGGGGAGGCTACAGTGGACCCAGTGACCCCTTGCTCAAGCCAGCAACCTTGGGCTCAAGCTGGTGAGCCTTGCTCAAACCAGATGAGCCTACAGTCAAGCCGGTGACCTCGGGGTTTCGAACCTGGGTCTTCTGCATCCCAGTTCAATGCTCTATCCACTGAGCCACCACCTGGTCAGGTCCAAGATTCTGAACAAAGACAAGGCACCTATTGGGCAGATAAAATATATTATGCTCACTTTGTTAAAGATGGCGCCGCCCACGTGGAAGCCCGCTGCTCAGGTGATGGTATTGGTTGCTCTTCTTGCTTGGGATGGGCATGATTATATATATTAATGTGTGTTGGGGGTAGGCTGTGGGCAGGCAGGATCTTTGTAGGCTGGGGCTTGGTTTTGGGACTAAGCCTTTCCCACCCTTTTTTATGTGTGGTGGTGCACTCTCATGAGGAATCCCATTATGCCTCAGATAAGTGACTTTGTATCAGAGACTTCCTTGTTTGTATATTGGATTAAAGGTTTTACTTTCTACATTATAAAATGGGGCAGACTGGGAGCTTGCTCTCTCTCGGTTCCTGAGATTAGTTTAGCATTGGGGAGGAGAGCAGAGAAAGGCCACATGGAGGAGGCCAGGAGAAGCAGCCAAGATGGTGGAGTGCTGAGTGAGAAGCCAGTTTGTACAGTTTGTGCAGGGAGAAGGAAGGAGATGGGGAACAGAGGTGAATAAGTCTGGTGAGCTAGAAACCTTTGATTTTAGGAAACTCGGATAAGTCAGGAGCTTTGTGAGCACTGAATGAGTGGGTTTTGGAGCCAAGTGTGTGTTTTTACTTGTCCGCCGGGTGCAAGCTAGGATTAAAGATGGCTCACCAGTTCTTGGCTCCATTATTTCATTACCATCTGTCCGAATCTAATAGGAACCTGCATGTGAATGGCCACAATGGTGGCTTCTGGCCTTACAGCATCCCTCTACGCCTGCCCAGAAGGATAATGCATATACAGATAGCTTACTATATACTACCTGCCTCCCATTTCCCCCCTTTTTAAGTAGAAGTTTTTGTGGTATTTTTGTTTCCTCTTCATAAATGTATATTATGTTTGTTAGAGATAGTTAGATGTATCATGTATGGCCAGTTGCCAAGGCCACCATCAGAGCTGCCTGGCCCATGCAGGTTCACATTGGATTCGGACAGACGGTAATGAAACAATGGAGCCAAGAACTGGTGAGCCATTAGCTTTAATCCTAGCTTGTACCTGATGCGCAAGAAATACACACAATGGGAAAACACTTGCCTTTTCATTCAGGGCTCCCAAAGCCACTGACTTATCCAAGTTTCCTAGAATCAAAGGTTCCTACCTCACCAGCCTTATTCACCTCTGTAAAGCAAGTAGCCGCGGCCATCATCACAGCCGCCTGGCCCATGCAGGTTCGCATTGGAATCGGACAGTCGGTAAAGAAACAACGGAGCCAAAAACTGATGGGCCATAGTCTTTAATTCTAGCTTGCACCCGGTGGGCAAGTAAAAATACACACTGGGCTCCAAAACCCACTCACATTCAGTGCTCACAAAGCCACTGACTTATCCGAGTTTCCTAGAATCAGAGGTTTCTAGCTTACCAGCCTTATTCTCCTCAGTTCCCCATCTCCTTCCTTCTCCAGCGTCAAACTGCACAAACTGGCATCTCACTCAGCACTCCGCCATCTTGGCTGCTTCTCTTGGCCACATGGCCTCCTTCTGCTCTCTGCTGTGATCTCTCTGCTCTCTCATGCTAATCATCTCAGGAACCAAGAGCGCAAACTCTCATTCTGCCCCCATTTTATATTGTAGCTTCACAACCTCTAATCCAATATACAAAATAGGGAAGTCTCTAATACAAAGTCACTTCTCTGAGGCATGATTGGATTGTACCACCCCACATCAAAAAGGGTGGGAAAGGCTTAATCCCAAAACCAAGCCCCAGGCTACCCCCAACACACATTAATATCACCTGGGCAACGGCCTCCATGTGGGCAGCGTTATCTTTTACAAAGTGAGCATGTAAAGCCAGTAGGCAGGGCCAGGGCTACCATCGCAGCAGCCGCCTGGCCCATGCAGGTTCGCATTGGATTTGGACAGTCGGTAAAGAAACAGTGGAGCCAAAAACTGATGGGCCATAGTCTTTAATTCTAGCTTGCACCCGGCGGGCAAGTAAAAATACACACTGGGCTCCAAAACCCAATCACATTCAGTGCTCACAAAGCCACTGACTTATTCGAGTTTCCTAGAATCAAAGGTTTCTAGCTCACCAGACTTATTCACCTCTGTTTCCCATCTCCTTCCTTATCCCAAATACAAACTCTATGCAAACTGGCATCTCACTCAGCACTCCACCATCTTGGCTGCTTCTCCTGGCCTCCTCCACGTGGCCTTTCTCTGCTCTCCTCTGCTCTCTCTTCTAATGATAATCTCAGGAACCAAGAGCCTAAACTCCTGTCCTGCCCCCATTTTATAGTGTAGATTCATAACCTTTAATCCAATATACAAAATAGGGAAGTCTCTACTACAAAGTCACTTCTCTGAGGCATGATTGGATTGTACCGCCCCACATCAAAAAGGGTAGGAAAGGCTTAATCCCAAAACCAAGCCCCAGGCTACAAGGATTCTCCCTGCCTTTAGAGACACACATTAATATCACCTGGGTGACGGCCTCCTCATGGGCAGTACCGTCTTTAACAAAGTAAGCATAATATATTTTATCTGACCAACAGAGCATAATATATTTTATCTGCCCAACAACCTCTGTTCCCCATCTCCTTCTCCCTGCACAAACTGGCTTCTCTTTCAGCACTCTGACATCTTGGCTACTTCTGCTCTCCTCCATGTGGCCTTTCTCTGCTCTCTCCTCTAATGCTAATCTCAGGAGCTGAGAGAGTGAGTCCCTGGTCTGCTCCACTTTATAGTGTAGAAATCAAAACCTTTAATCCGATATACAAATAAGGAAGTCTCTGATACAAAGTCACTTATCTGAGGCATAATGGGATTCCTTATGAGAGTGCACCACCCACATCATGCAACAGTCAAGGATGAGGGGAAAAGCTCAGTCTTAAAACCAAGCCTTAGGCTATAACGACCCAGCCTGCTTACAGTCTGTCCCCCACACCCAATGCAAACTATAAGCGAGCAAATGTATACATCATATTTACAAACTTATTTGACTAACAATATGTCAGTGTTGTGTAGTCAAGAGATGAACTGCAATAAATATGTGTGTTTATGCTTATCCAGAATCAAATTTTCCTAGAACCATTGCTTGATTTTCCCTGTGGACCTCCTCTCTTCCTTCTGTTGACAAAAAAGGGGCCACATGCAGAACCTGACAAGCTCATGTGAGGCCTGCATGGCAGCCTTGCAAAAATGCCAGGTCTGTGTGTGGAGAGCTAAAGTAACCACAAAGGATGGTCTGAAATGAAAACCTTCTAACTAAAAGCAGTTCATGGTGGGTAGTCATGACCTAGAGTGGTACTTTTTTCTAACACAGCCCATGCTTACCTTAATTGAGCCTGTTATCTCTTGCATCTGCAAGTACCTGATAACATCCCTCTAAAATATAAAAGTAATCTTTTCTAGCCCCTCAGGGCACAACCACCCCACCAGGGCTTGAAACTTCAAGTCCCTTCATTGTTATTATTATCTTGTCAAGTCTTAATTGTTAACTCTCCTTTACCTGACTATATAAAAGTATGTTTCATTTTTAATCCCATCCCAAAGATTTCCCCTCTTTGCTTTCTCTCATGTCTCTAATCATTCACCAATGAATTTCATTACTGTCCTCTCCTTTGATTCTAATATATAAAATAAGTGGTGAAATAGCCATTTTCTGGAGTATTTTCTCAATCTGTTGAAATTTTGTTTCTCAGCAACTGTTGACAGTTTGGCTCAAATAAACTTATAAAAATTCTTACAAGTTTGGATCGAAACAGTTATCAAAAAACTCCCAACAAAGAAAAGTCTGGGACCCGATGGCTTCACAACGGAATTCTACCAAATATTCAAAGAAGAATTAACTCCTATCCTTCTCAAACTATTTCAAAAAATTCAAGAGGAAGGAAGACTTCCAAGCTCCTTTTATGAGGCGAGCGTAATTCTCATTCCAAAACCAGGCAAAGACAACACAAAGAAAGAAAATTATAGGCCAATATCTCTGATGAGTATAGATGCTAAAATCCTCAATAAAATATTAGCAAACCGGATCCAACAATATATGGAAAAAATCATACACCATGATCAAGTGGGATTTATTCTGGGGAGGCAAGGCTGGTACAATATTCGTTGTAAGGCCAGGAACCGCCATCGTGGCCATTCACATGCAAGTTCCCATTGGATTCGGGCAGACGATAAAGAAATGGTGGAGTCAGAGGATGGTGGGCCATCCTATTTATTGGTGTCTCACCAAGACAGGCAAACCACAAAAGAAGACAAGGGAAAAGCAGAAAACCAGCTTTTCCCATGAAGGGTAAGGGATCAGGGAAGCCCCTGCAATTGTGATAGCAGGAACTGTGTGTGCAAGCTCCTGGTCTGTCCCACTTTATAGTGTAGAAAACCAAAATCCCTTAATCCAATATACAAACAAGGAAGTCTCTGATACAAAGTCACCCATCCAAGGCACAATTGGATTCCTCATGAGAGTCCACCACCCAGATCATACAATCAGTCAAGAGTGTGGGGAAAAGCTCAGTCCCAAAACCAAACCTTAGGCTATAACGACCCAGCCTGCCTACAGCCTGTCCCCCACACCCAACACAAATCACAAGCGAACAAACATATACATCACATGTATAAACTCATTTGACCAACATTCGTAAATCAATCAATGTGATTCATCACATAAACAAAAAGGAGAAAAACCATATGATAATTTTAATAGATGCAGAAAAAGCATTTGATAAAATCCAGCACCCATTCATGATCAAAACTTTCAGCAAAGTGGGAATACAGGGAACATACCTCAACATGATAAAAGCCATCTATGAGAAACCCACAGCCAACATCATACTCAATGGGCAAAAATTAAAAGCAATCCCCTTAAGATCAGGAACAAGGCAGGGATGCCCCCTTTCACCACTCTTATTTAACATAGTCCTGGAAGTCCTAGCCACAGCAATCAGACAAGAAGAAGAAATAAAAGGCATTCAAGTTGGAAAAGAAGAAGTAAAACTATCATTATTTGCAGATGATATGATATTGTATATAGAAAACCCTAAAGTCTCAGTCAAAAAACTACTGGACCTGATAAATGAATTCAGCAAAGTGGCAGGATATAAAATCAATACTCAGAAATCAGAGGCATTTTTATACGCCAACAATGAACAGTCAGAAAGAGAAATTAAGGAAACAATCCCCTTCACAATTGCAACCAAAAAAATAAAGTACCTAGGAGTAAACTTAACCAAGGAGACTAAAAACTTGTACTCGGAAAATTACAAAGCATTGATAAAAGAAATCAAGGAAGATACAAACAAGTGGAAGCATATACCGTTCTCATGGTTAGGAAGAAAAAACATCATTAAAATGTCTATATTACCCAAAGCAATCTATAAATTCAATGCAATACCAATTAAAATACCAATGACATACTTCAAAGATATAGACCACATATTCCAAATATTTATATGGAACCAAAAAAGAACACGAATAGCCTCAGCAATCTTAAAAAAGAAGAATAAAGTGGGAGGTATCACACTTCCTGATATCAAGTTATACTACAAGGCCATTGTACTCAAAACAGCCTGGTACTGGCATAAGAACAGGCATATAGATCAATGGAACAGAACAGAGAACCCAGAAATAAACCCACAGTTCTATGGACAACTGATATTTGACAAAGGAGGTAAGGAAATACAATGGAGTAAAGACAGCCTCTTCAACAAATGGTGCTGGGAAAATTGGACAGCTACCTGTAAAAAAATGAAACTAGATCACCAGCTTACACCACTCACAAAAATAAACTCAAAATGGATAAAAGACTTAAAAGTAGGCCGTGAAACCATAAGCATCTTAGAAGAAAACATAGGCAGTAAGCTCTCAGACATCTCTCGGAGCAATATATTTGCTGATTTATCTCCACGGGGAAGTGAAATAAAAGACAGGATAAACAAATAGGACTATATCAAACTAAAAAGCTTTTGCACAGCTAAAGACAACAAGAACAGAATAAAAAGACAAACTACACAATGGGAGAACATATTTGACAATATGTCTGATAAGGGGTTAATAACCAAAATTTATAAAGAACTTGTAAATCTCAACACCAGGAAGACAAACAATCCAATCCAAAAATGGGCAAAAGAGATGAATAGACACTTCTCCAAAGAGGACATACAGATGGCCAATAGGCATATGAAAAAATGCTCAACATCACTAATCATTAGAGAAATGCAAATTAAAACCACAATGAGATATCACCTCACACCAGCCAGAATGGTGCTCATCAACAAAACAACACAGAATAAGTGCTGACGAGGATGTGGAGAAAAGGGAACCCTCCTGTACTGCTGGTGGGAATGCAAACTGGTGCAGCCACTGTGGAAAACAGTATGGAGATTCCTCAAAAAACTGAAAATCAAACTGCCTTTTGACCCAGCTATCCCACTTTTAGGAATATACCCCAAGGACACCATAGGATAGCTCCAAAAGGAGAAATGCACCCCCATGTTTGTGGCAGCATTGTTCACAATAGCGAAGATCTGGAAACAGCCCAAGTGTCCGTCAGAGGACGAGTGGATTAAAAAGCTTTGGTACATATATACTATGGAATACTACTCAGCCATAAGAAATGATGACATCGGATCATTTACAATAACATGGATGGACCTTGATAACATTATACGTAGTGAAATAAGTAAATCAGAAAAAAAACTAAGAACTATATGAATCCATACGTAGAAGGGACATAAAAATGAGACTCAGAGACATGAACAAGAATGTGATGGCAACAGGGGCGGGGGTGGGGGGGGGAGGGGGCGAAGAAGGAGAGAGGGGTTGGGGGAGGGGAGGGGCACAAAGAAAACCAGATAGAAGGTGACAGAAGACAATTTAACTTTGGGGAAGGGTTATTGTAAAGCTAGTAGTCAGGGCTAGGGCCATTATCACAGCAGCCTCCTGGCCCATGCAGGTTCTCATTGGATTCGGACAGTTGGTAAAGAAACAATGGAGCCAAAAACTGATAGGCCATTTTCTTTAATTCTAGCTTGCACCCGGTGGGCAAGTAAAAACACACACTGGGCTCCAAAACCCACTCACATTCAGTGCTCACAAAGCTACTGACTTATCCGAGTTTCCTAGAATCAGAGGTTTCTAGCTTACCAGCCTTATTCTCCTCAGTTCCCCATCTCCTTCCTTATCCCAGATACAAACTCTATGCAAACTGGCATCTCACTCAGCACTCCGCCATCTTGGCTGCTTTTCCTGGCCTACTCCACGTGGCCTCCTTCTGCTCTCTGCTGTGATCTCTCTGCTCTCTCATGCTAATCATCCCAGGAACCAAGAGAGCAAACTCCCGTTCTGCCCCCACTTTATATTGTAGCTTCACAACCTCTAATTCAATATACAAAATAGGGAAGTCTCTAATACAAAGTCACTTCTCTGAGGCATGATTGGATTGTACCACCCCACATCAAAAAGGGTGGGAAAGGCTTAATTCCAAAACCAAGCCCCAGGCTACAAGGATTCTCAACACACATTAATATCACCTGGGCGACGGCCTCACGTGGGCAAGGCCATCTTTAACAAAGTGAGCATAATACACTTTATCTGCCCAAGAGGTATACAGCACAATCAAATGTCAAAATAATCTAGAGATGTTTTCTGTCAACATATGTACCCTGATTTATCAATGTCACTGCATTAAATTTAATAAATAAATTTTAAAAAAATCTTACAAGTTTGGATGTTTCTCATGTTGACACCGCCCACTTTCATTACAGGTGATTAAAGTGAATCTGACTTCACTTGCAACTTCAGAAGGTTTGCATCCACAGACTTGGCCAGTCAGAACTTGAGAACCTCTGGCTTTAGTGACTGATCCTGGACGTCTGAACCATGTTCGTATTATAGCCAGATAAACAAGACAGTTCTGGGACTGAGGAGGAGCTATTTCCTTTCTGTCAGGATTGCTGTAAATGTATCAATAGGATATAATTCTGGCACCTATCATAAAGGAAGCACCTACTTGACTAAAATAGACAAAATGAGAGTCGATACAGAGTGAGACCGTCTTGGTGAAACCATTTGAGCCTTTTTATCTAGCTTGACCTAAAGATAATCCATCTTTGCAGTTTTTCATTATGTAAGTCAATAACTTCCTCCTGTCCCCATGTTCCCACTTTTGGTGGGGAGAGAAAAAAATCTAGTTTATGTTTGATTTATTTCTTTCCCAACCCTAGAGCTATGGGAAGTAATGAAATGAATTTAATCAGGGGAAAGATCTGATCAGATCTGAGAATTTTGAAGATCAAGTTTTGATTATATATTTTTTTTTCAGGGACAAAGAGAGTCAGAGAGAGGGATAGACAGGGACAGACAGATAGGAACAGAGAGAGATGAGAAGCATCAATCATCAGTTTTTCGTTGTGAGATCTTAGTTGTTTATTGATTGCTTTCTCATATGTGCCTTGACCGTGGGCCTTCAGCAGACCGAGTAACCCCTTGCTCGAGCCAGCAATCTTGGGTCCAAGCTGGTGAGCTTTTGCTCAAACCAGATGAGCCTGCGCTCAAGCTGACGACCACGGGGTCTCGAACCTGGGTCCTCTGCATCCCAATTTGATGCTCTATCCTCTGCGCTACTGCCTGGTCAGGCTGATTATCTCTTGTTGAACACAACTAAAACCGTTCCCATTTTATTTTCAAAAAGTGTTAAAGAAGAATCAGTCAAGTGACTTGGATATATATTTGTACCCAATGTTTGTATGAGACCAAATGTAACTGGTTAGGGGTCATCACTGGGGATAAGATAGATTAATATTTTATGCACCTTTCTTGTTCAGTCTTATTTAGTGTCTAAGATTGGATTTCCCTTTATTTAGCAAATTTTATCCATGTATACTTTTATATATTTATTGAGCCAGTTAACATTTCAAAGAATAAATGACCAAATTTCTGGTTTATTTTCCCCCTGTGAATTGAAAATTTGAGAAGAGAGTTGGTAGAATTCCTTTTTCTTTTCCAAGATAAAAATATATTAAGTATTTTTATGAAAAGATGGGAGAGAATATGCCCACTAATTGCTATAATTGTCTATAGCAAGATTAAAAATCACATGTGCATACATTAATTAAGATTAAGAAGAAATGCTGGGAATTTTCTAATGAAGTTAAAGGTGTCTGGCTGTCTTCTGGTGTATTGTACATTGTATAAACCAAGCTAGTTTTTGGTAATTCTTTTAATTTTAGCCAGTGGGTAAAAGTAAAGTGTACAACTGTTCATCACATTTTTAAAGGAATTTTATTGTCCTCTACTGCATCTCTTTCCCTTACTGCTAGCTGGATTGTCGACATGATGTTATGAGCCAGTGTTGACCATGGGCCATAGCAGAAAAACAAGGTAGCAATAACTTGAATCCCTAAATGACCTCCTGGATTAGAGCGCTCTACCTCCCTTGTACCATGTGGGAGAAATAAATAAACTCTGTATTATTTAGATCAGGGATAGTCAACCTTTTTATACCTACCGCCCACTTTCGTATCTCTGTTAGTAGTAAAATTTTCTAACTGCCCACTGGTTCCACAGTAATGGTGATTTATAAAGTAGGGAAGTAACTTTACTTTATAAAATTCATAAAAGCAGAGTTACAGCAAGTTAAAGTATATAAAAATAATTACCAAGTATTTTATGTCCAATTTTCACTAAGTTTGGCAGAATAAATCTTTATAAAACAACTTACTATAGTTAAATCTATCTTTTTATTTATACTTTGGTTGCTCCGCTACTGCCCACCATGAAAGCTGAAACACCCACTAGTGGGTGGTAGGGACCAGGTTGACTACCACTGATCTAAAGCATTATATCTTGTTAGCTCTTTATTACATCAGTTTAACATATAACCTAATTACATATCCATCAAACACAATGAATTATTATTTCCAAATAATCAAGGGTGTGTGTGTGTGTGTGTGTGTGTGTGTGTGTGTGGCAGGTTAGGTGACCAAAAATGAAATGAAATCCAATTTTTTTTATTCTCATAATATGGAGGGACTACCCTTTATGGCAATGGTTTTCAGACTTTAGGATGCATAAGAATTTCCTGGGTAGCTTTTTGAAAAGACAATTTAATTCTATGTAAAGATATACAAAGAACTTGAAACATTTAATTTTTCCTGGTCTAAAAATGCTCTTGAAGTATGCTAAAATCACAAATAATAATTAAAATATAGGGAGTGACTGAAAATCTGTAATTTATATTGGAAAGATATAAAGCAGAGAGTTGTTTTTTTGTTTGTTTGTTTGTTTGTTTGCTGAAAATATTCAGTTCTGTAACAAAGGAATGAAAGTTGTAAACTTCAAATTAAGCCAATATCAGTTTAAGGATAAAATGACAAGCTCACTGCTTATTTTGGGGGAGCTTCTATAACTTTCTGAAGCCAGCAAGAAGTAAGAAAACAGGAAAAAAGAAAGGAAATACTAAACTTAACCTCCTCTCAGTTCAAGTTTAAAAAAAGATTTAAGAGAACATCTTATCTGATAATGTCTTGGAGGAAAATGATCCAACCCCTCAGGTGTACATATTTAAACTCTTTGTTTTTGTTGAACTATGTGTCTTCTACCTGTAATATATATTTGCAGTGAAGAAAAGAGGGCCTGTTTTTTAAGGTGAAGACTTATTCCACTTCCCTAATGCCACTTTTCCTTCAAGGTATCAGGTTTGTTTCACATTAGGAAGCAGCGGACCCAGCTAGGCCTGAGTTGCAAAAGGGAAGCATACTTGCTCTTCTAAACAAGTAGCTTTAAATGCCGCACTCACTCAAAGGAAGAAACAAGTTGGGCTTTACATAGACACAAGTCAAATATAAAGAGGAGAAATTTTCATGCATTAATTTTTTTCCGTCGGGTTTTTCAACTAGTTAATAAGCATTTGGCTCTAAGGAATAGTTTACAATGCTCTCCATCCGTGTTTTCATTCAGGGAAAGGAATGCACTTTATTCTCTGATATTAACATTACTGAGTATAAACCTGTCTCCCCAAGAGACTCAAATTACTTTGTAGAAACAGATTTCTAGAATCTGAAGTTTTATTTGGTATAAATAAAAGCTCAAGCCTAACCTGTGGTGGTGCAGTAGATAAAGTGTGGACCTGGAATGCTGAGGTTGCTGGTTCGAAACCCTGGGCTTGTCTGGTCAGGGCACATATCGGAAGCAACTACTGTGAGTTGATGCTTCCCACTTCTCCTCTCCCTTTCTAACTAACTAACTAAATAAATAAACAAACAAGTAAATAAAACAAAAATAATTCAAAAAATTAACTACCAATGAACGATATAAAATTTCTTGACAACGTGTTATGTGTCTGGTTTAGGATAAAATACTATTTTCTATTGCAAAGCAAAAATTAAAAATTAGGTATTTCCACAAAGATACAAGTTTCACATCAGCATAAGGAAAAATTGTGTAACATAATGCCAATATATTTTATGTTTTTCATTGAAGACTTTTAGGAAAGATAATTTTGAGAAAAGTAAGCCAGATTTTTTAGTGGCTGTTTGTATGATTTTAAAATAAATGCTATTGATATAATTTTTATTTTCAAAGTAAGTAACATTTCCCCTCATTAAATATTTGACCACACTATTATCTTCTAGTTGTGAAATCTCATTTTCATTTCAAAAATTTAACTTTTTTTTGTGTGTGTGGCAGAGACGGAGTCAGAGAGGGACAGATAGACAGGAAGTGAGAGAGATGAGAAACATCAATTCTTTGTTGCGGCTCCTCAGTTGTTCATTGATTGCTTTCTCATATGTGCCTTGATTGGGGGGCTATAGCAGACCGAGTGATCCCTTGCTTGAGTCAGCGACCTTGGGCTTAAGCTGGTGGGCCTTGCTCAAACCAGATGAGCCCGCGCTCAAGCTGGCAACATCAGGGTCTTGAACCTGGGTCCTCCACATCCCAGTCCTACGCTCTATCCACTGTGCAACTGCTTGGTCAGGCAAAAAAATTTCAGAACTTTTGATGATATAATGCCTACCTTGCCTTCCCATTATAGTCTTCCTGGGTCAAGATATTAACTATACGTATATTTTGGTTTGTTGCTTACTTTATCCTATAATGCTTTTGAAGAGTAATGTAAAACTCTAGATCACTGAATTTTGTAGGTGAAATTTTGCTTAATGATTGACTAAGAAATATTTGCCTTAACAATTTTGAGAATATCTTGGGTAATTCATTGGACCCATTCCCAGAAAAGAAAATACTTTTCTTGAGTCTATTTATTCAACAAGTGCATCTCTTACCATTTTAAAACTAATGTTTTCTTTAGATCAGAAGTAGAAGATGGTAAGCATGAAGTCAAATTTTCTGTTTGAGAGTTTGTTATTCAAAACTAGATTTCGGTGACCAATTTTAAGTGGCCGAGGTTTGGGGTAGCCCTCCTGTGGTTTTGCAAGTGATTGCCCCTAAAATCTGAGTTTCTCCAGATGATCCATATATATCTCCAAGGAAGGCCACAACTAAAAAGTAACCTTCCCATTCCCCATTCTGTTTTAACCAATATCTAAGTGTAAGTTTAGCCACAAGAAAACTGGCTGCACCCAAAATTTCAAAACAAAGCAGGCATTGGTTGGCATCAGTGTGACCCAGGGAGTTTAGCTTTTAAAACTGATTTAAGTGTTTTTGTTTTTACTATGACTCCTGAAATCTCATTCAAATACGTTTTGCAATAGTGTGGTTACTGCCATGTTATTTTCTGTCAAAAAAGACAAGCACTTTGTAGAAGAGAGAGGAAAATGTTTTCCTCACATTAGATTAAGGTCAATTTATGAAGCCCAAGTAGTTTTCATTTCGGCGTAGATTGCTTCCTCTGTCCCATGAACAACTTCTTTGGTCAAGAAGAACATCACAAAGACAAATATTTTATTGAAATGTCAGTATTTCTCTAGACAATACAAAATTGAATTTTCTGCTTCATAAAAATTTAATATTACGATCACAGTTGTGATAAAAGAGACCTCCATTTCCATAGGTCCAAAAGAGTGTTCAGGAACTCTCCAAACAGCATGCATGACAGATTATACTACACAACTGTATAAACTTTTCTTTTAAATAGGGGCACAGAGTAAATTTTTTTTTATTATTAGAAACTTGTGTCAAAATTTTTTTATTTGGCCCTGGCTGGTTAGCTCTGTCAGTTCAGAGAATCCTCCTGAAGCAACAAGGTTGCGAGTTTGAACCCCAGTCAGGGCACACACGGGAGCAAGCAGTGAGTGCACCGCTGAGTGGAACAACAAATGAATGCTTCCCTTCTCCTTCCCTCTCTCTCCCCGCTTCTCTCTCTCTCTCAAAAACATTATTTTCTCCAAATTTATAAATTCTCTACTACTTAAAAAGATATTTATGTATAATTTTCTTCTTGGAACTTGTTAACAGTTCTCAATCAAGATAAATCTTAGAAATCAATACTTGAAAGCGACTCAAGTAAATATCTCTGTTAAATAAGTGTTTTTTAAAATTTTGCTTCCCGCATTCTTCTGAAAGAAGTTATTTTGTTTACTTACTTATATATTTATTAGAGAGAGAGAGAGAGAGAGAGACAAAGTACAGGCAGACAGGAAGGGAGAGAGATGAGAAGCATCAACTCATAGTTGCAGCACCTTAGTTGTTCATTGATTGCTTTCTCATATGTGTCTTGACGGGGGGGGGGGGGGGGGCACCAGCTGAGCCAATGGCCTCTTGCTCAAGCCAGCAACCTTGGGCTCAAGCCAGCGACCTTGGGCATCAAGTCCGTGACCCCCAATCAAGCTGGTGAGCCTGTGCTCAAGTCGAGTTTCAAACCTGGGTCCTCAGCATCCCAGGCTCTATCCACTGTGCCACTGCCTGGTCCGAATGAAAGAGGTTACTTTAATCCGTAAAGTGTAAGATCTGTAACGACTTCCAGAATTTTTATTCTTGCTAGAATGAAGGGTACAGAAGTCTTAAAACATGGGAAAATATTGACATTTAAGTTTTTAGATTAGGTCTGACTTGTGGTGCTGCAGTGGAGCCAAGAAAGATACCTGGCTTGGGGGGTTAATAAAGAAAATCAACATTAAAAAGATTTACCTTAAGTAAGAGGATATTTTTCTTGGTGATTTCTATTGTAGGCTTGAGGAATTATTTGTTAGCAAACTTGTAAGGATATTCTACATCAATGAAAATTAGCATTTTTAAAAAACAGCTTTGGGTGTAGACCAAATAATCAGATGAGTAGTTTAGAACTGTAAGTTTTACTTTTTATTTATAATTAATCTTACTAAATCTTAATTATAAATTGACATTATCATATATTATGAAAGAATCTTTAAGTCTTCAAGAGACAGCTACAGCTGTCCTGACAAGTAGTAGCTATAATTGAAATGGCTTATCAAGATGGCATTTTTTATAAAGACATTTGATGCAAAAATTTATTTATTTATTATTATTTATTTATTTATTTATTTAGTGAGAGACAGAGAAAGACAGGGAGAGTGAGAGGGACAGACAGGTACAGGCAGATAGGAAGGGAGAGAGATGAGAAGCATCAACTCATAGTTGCAACACACCTTAGTTGTTCATTGTTTGCTTCTCATACTTGCCTTGACTTCTTTTACATTGGTGAGTATAGGACAGCTAACATTTAACATTAACACCTGGCCAGACAGCTTGGTTGGTTAGAGCATTGCCCCAAAGCATAGAGGTTGCCAGTTCCACCCCAGTCAGGGCATGGACTGAAACAGATCAATGTTCCTGTCTTTCTCCCTCTTTCCCTTCTCTCTCTAAAATCAGTAAATTAAAGTAAAAAAAACAAACCCAACAAAACATTAACAGCAAATAGAAATGACATGAAGGCAACAAGATAACTATAGGTTTTGTGGTGTCATGCTCCGGTGCCTGCAGTTGTTCCTTCAAGGGGCCTGGAAAAGAAATTTACTCTGACATTTCACAGGTATGTTATCCTAGATGCAAAAAAACAATGGACAGGGCTTCCTTAAGGTAAAGATTGACCTTTGCTAAGGAAGTAATAAACTTGGGGAGTGACCACCGCCATGACCTGCCCAGTTAGAAATTTATGATGAGACCATTCTGAGTGGTTACTTTCAGTCACTGAGCTTGTCACGTCACTATGTAGCCCCTCTCATTTACACTTCCAGTCTCATTGCTGTTATTAGCAGAATTCAGTTTCTTGCAGCTGAGATCCTTGCATCCCTGTGGGCTGTCAGCCAGGGCTACTCTCACCGCCCAAAGTTTGCCCATAGTCTTTGCCTTCCTCCATCTCGGAGTCAGTAACGGCATATGGAATCCTTCTCATGCTTTGAATATCTGACTTCTGCTATCAGCCAGGGAAATTATCTGTTTATAAAAGGATCACATGATTAGGTCTGATTCACCCTGTTAATATCCCTATTTAAGGTCAACAGATTTGGGACTTTGATTCTATCTCCAAAATCTTTTTACAGCAGGAGCTAGATTAGTGTTTGGTTAAATAACTGAAGGAAGGCACTGTATACACCAGGGTTGGGAATCTTCAAGTTCTGTCTACCATGGATGGTCAGGAAAGAAAACGTCTCTCTGGGGACTAAGGCCTGACTGATAAGAAAGAACCAGCCATGAAGCGATCTGACAGGGAAGCATTACAGCCAGAGAGAATAGCAAGAGTGAAGACCCTGAGGCAAGGCCCAGATTTATTAATTCAAAAAATACAAAGAGGCCCAAAGGGGAAGGGATTAAGAAGTACAAATAAGTACAAATTGCTAGTTACAGAATAATCATGGGGATGTAAAATCCAGCATAGAGAATATAGTCAATAAAATTGTAATAACTATCCATGGTGTCAGATAGGTACTAGATTATCAGGGCGATCTCTTCATAAGTTATGTAAGTGTCTAATCATGGGGCTATACACCTGAAACTAGTCGTATGTTGACTGCAATTGAAAAAAAAAGGCATGACCTGTGGTGGTAACAGTGGATGAAGCATCGACCTGGAACACTGAGGTTGCCTGTTTGAAGCCCCGGGTTGCCTGGCGAGGGCACATATGGGAGTTAATGCTTCCTGCGCTATAAAGCCAATAGGCACAGCCACCATCACAGCTGCCTGGCCCTTGCACGTTCGCACTAGATTCGGACAGACGGTGATGAAACAACAGAGCCACGAATTGGTGGACCATTATCTTTAATCCTAGCTTGCACCTGGCAGGCAAGTAAAAACACACACTGGGCTTCAAAACCCACTCATTTAGTGCTGACAAAGCTACTGACTTATCTGAGTTTCCTAGAATCAAAGGTTTTTAGCTCACCAGACTTATTCACCTCTGTTCCCCATCTCCTTCCTTCTCCCTGAACAAACTTTGCACAAACTGGCTTCTCTTTCAGCACTCCGCCATCTTGGCTGCTTCTCCTGGCCTCCTCCACATGGCCTTTCTCTGCTCTCCTCTCTAATGCTAATCTCAGGAACTGAGAGAGCAAGCTCCCAGTCTGCCCAACTTTATAGTGTAGATTCAAAACCTTTAATCCAATATACAAACAAGGAAGTCTCTGGTACAAAGTCACTTATCTGAGGCATGATGGGATTGTACCACCCCACATCAAAAAGGGTGGGAAAGGCTTAGTCCTAAAACCAAACCCCAGGCTACAGGGATCCTGCCTGCCCACGGCCCGCCCCAACACACATTAATATCACCTGGATGACAGGCTTCCATGTGGGCAATGCCATCTTTAACAAAGTGAGCGTAATATATAATATTTTATCTGCCAACATGCGCCTTTTCTTTTTTTCCCCTCTCTCTCTCCTCTCTAAAATGAAGAAATAAAATCTTAAAAAAAAAAAAGAGAAGTGACATCACGGAAATGGCACCGTGAGCAGCGCGTCCGACAGATCTCCCCAAAATCTCAACAAATTTATCAACTAGAAACAGAAAAATTTATCCTCGGAGCATTCCGGAGTTCCACACACACACTGAAAGCAAAGGGACTGTTGCCGAGGAGGGAGTACACCTGTGGTGAGTCAACCCACACGTGCAGCTGCCCGCCCACACTCGGGGATCAGCCTGGGCACTGGCGGCCGCCCCAGCATACCCTGAGAAACTGCGCGCGCGCCCGTGCCGCGGTCCCTGACCACTGGCGTGCTGATAAACAATGCGCGCCCCGTGCCGCGGTCCCCAGCCACTGGCGTGCAGAGAAACCCCCACGCACGCCCAGAGCCGCGGTCCGGGAGGGGCGCCAAGGCTGTCTTTCCTAGTCAGGAGATTCTCTCCGTGGGCGGGGCACCTCACCCAGCCATTCAAGCTAACAATCAAGCATTGGGGGGAGGGGCACTCAGGCAGCCTGAAATACTTTCTGGAGCACAGGTGCGGATCCAATCACTGAAATTAGCATAACCCACGAAATCTACGCACCCACGGGGCTCTAATTGATAAGATCTCTCCCAGTTCAGCGATCCAAGACAAGAGGCGTGATATTTTTCAGTGCCTTTCGCTAAAGGGGCGGGGGCAACTTCTGATTGACAGAGCCTCCATATTCAGGGATATACCTAACAAGAGGGACTTGGCAGATATTAAGATCCATAAAGCAAACAGCGACTAGTGCTTCTTCTTCCCAGCCAAAACAGGCTACCAAGTGTGGAAAGCCTGGGTTGAGTGGTCCAACTGAATAATAGGCGCTGAACAGTCACCTTGACAACAATTGACTCCCAGCCCCACCTGATTACGCTGGAGGCTCTGACTGCCAGAGCCTTGCGCTGAGTGAGGATAGAGTGGGGATTTCCCAGCTCTTTGAGCCTCTTACTCCCCAGAGAGAAGCAGTGGCAGCCTCATAGCTGGATCACCAGGCTGCTAATTTAGGAAGGGGAGACTAGAAAAGAGACTCCAGGAAAGCAAACTCTCTCATTGTTGGACTCTGCAAACGCCAACAAGCCTTGACTACCAGCGAGACTAAAGCCAATTATATGACATTGCCATAGAATCCCATCAACTGCAAATTCCTACCTAAGAGTGACACAGGGGCAGAACCTAGGGTACAGAGTCACCGACCAGGAAGAGGGAGAGAAAAGAAAAAGGGAAGAAGTTAACCTCTCAAAATCAAGAAAAATCCACAGACTTTATAACTTATTCCACTAATTCTTTGTTGTTGTTGTTTCTTTCTTCTATCTTATTGCCTTTATTATTATTTCTATTTCTTCCACCTCGGTCCTTTTACTCTCTGCCCATCTTATGCTACCCTTTTCTTGAACTACACTACCCATGAGTGTTACATTTTATTTCTTTTCTTCATCCTAACTCTCCTTTAGGGTTACACTCCAAAACCCTTAACTCTCACTCTCTCCCCTTTTGTTTTTTTTTTTCCTTTCCTTTTTTTTCTTCCTTCGTTTCTCTCTTACTCTTATTTTTTCCTTTCTATTCATTTCTTCTTTTCTCCTTTTACTTTTCCTCCCATTTAAGCCTCAATCACGAACAAATTATTTAATTTGGGACTCAAGTTTTTGTGGGTTTTTTTTTGTTGTTGTTGTTCTTTCTTCTTCTGCTTTTGTTCTTGGTTTTCCTTTATTTGTTTGTTTTTGTGGCATTTTGGGCACTTTTTACATTGCTTTTTAACTCACTAGCATTCCTCCCAACCCGAAGTCTCCATTGTATTTAGTCTTCGCTCCACTTAATACAACAGATTTTTACTTATTATTTTTATTTTTATTTTTTTCTTCTTTAATTATTGTTTTTTCTCTCCTTTTTTCTGTTTCCCTCTCATCCCTCTCATTTATATCTCTTAGTCGACCATCACTTACAAGCAAATCATTTTATGCTTGTCTAAGATTTTCTCCCCCCCCCCCTTTTTTTTGTTTTTAGTAGGTCCCTACTCCCTTTTTTTCCCCTTGAACTCTTCACCCCAAATTAGGCCCTCCATTATAGGCAGTTTTTGTTCCATTTAGCATAATATAATTCACAGGTCATCACGATATTTCCCTAAGGAGGTGAGAGGAGGGGAAGAGAAGAAAGAAAAAAGGGGGAAATAATAAATTATTACTTTTTTTTGTGGAGTGTTTTCCTTTTTTCTTTTTTTTTTCCTTTTCCTTTTTATTTTTTATTAATTCTAATTAACACTATCATCAAGACCACCTTCAGATGCCAATAAGAAAAAGGAAATCGAACATTATGGATACAAAAGACAGAGAGGTAACACAAATAGATGTGGAAAAATCTATGGAGAAAAGATTTAACATATTGGAAGCCTTGGAGCCAAATGACAGAGAATTTAAAATAGAAATCTTAAAAATACTCAGAGATATACAAGAAAACACAGAAAGGCAATTTAGGGAAATCAGAAAATAACTCAATGATCACAAAGAATATATTACCAAGGAAATTGAAACTATAAAAACAAATCAAACAGAAATGAAAAACTCAATTCAAGAGCTGAAAAACGAGGTAACAAGCTTAGCTAATAGAACAACCCAGATAGAAGACAGGATCAGTGAACTAGAAGACAAGCAACTTGAGGCACAACAGAGAGAAGAAGAAAGAGACTCAAAAATAATAAAAAACGAGAAAGCCCTACAGGAATTGTCTGACTCCATCAGAAAGAATAACATAAGAATAATAGGTATATCAGAGGGAGAAGAGAAAGAAAATGGAATGGAGAATATACTCAAACAAATAATAGATGAGAACTTCCCAAGCCTGTGGAAAGAACTAAAGCCTCAAATTCAAGAAGCAAACAGAACACCGAGTTTTCTTAACCACAACAAACCCACTCCAAGGCACATCATAATGAAGATGACACAAACCAATGACAAAGAAAAAATTCTCAAGGCAGCCAGGGAAAAGAAGAATACAACATATAAAGGAAGGCCTATTAGATTATCATCAGATTTCTCAGCAGAAACTCTACAAGCTAGAAGAGAGTGGACCCCAATATTTAAAGCCCTGAAAGAGAGGAACTTTCAGCCAAGAATACTATACCCATCAAAGCTATCCTTCAAGTACGAAGGAGATATAAAAATATTCACAAATACAGAAAAGATGAGAGAATTTATCATCAGAAAGCCCCCACTCCAGGAAATACTAAAGGGGGTTTTCCAACCAGATTCAAAGAACAAAAGAAAACAACACCACAAGTAACAGCTCCACCAAGAAAACAATAAAACCAAACTTAAACTGTGACAACAAAAGAAAAAAAAAAGGGGGAGAAAGGATGAAGATCAACAGTAGCAAAGGACGATGAAGCGCAGAAATACTCACAAGAAAGGGTACTACAATGAATATGGTAGGTACCCTTTTCATTACTTAATGGTAACCACCCTTGAAAAAACCACCACAAAAACACTTGACTTAAAAAAGGTAGCAACAGAGGAAAAAAGTATGGAATACAAACAAACAAAAACAAACGATAGAAAAACAAAAGAGAAGAATCAAACAAGATACAAAACTAACAGAAAGCAATTTATAAAATGGCAATAGGGAACCCACAAGTTTCAATAATTACACTAAATGTAAATGGCTTAAACTTACCAATAAAAAGACACAGAGTAGCAGAATGGATTAAAAAAGAAAATCCAACTATATGCTGCCTACAAGAAACTCATCTAAGCAACAAGGATAAAAACAAATTCAAAGTGAAAGGCTGGAAAACAATAATCCAAGCAAACAACACCCCAAAAAAAGCAGGTGTAGCAATACTCATATCTAATAAAGCTGACTACAAGACAGAAAAAGTACTCAGAGACAAAAATGGTCATTTCATAATGATTAAGGGGACACTGAATCAAGAAGACATAACAATCCTTAATATATATGCACCAAACCAAGGAGCACCAAAATATATAAGACAGCTACTTATTGACCTTAAAACAAAAACTGACAAAAATACAATCATACTTGGAGACCTCAATACACCGCTGACGGCTCTAGATCGGTCATCCAAACAGAGAATCAATAAAGATATAGTGGCCTTAAATGAAATACTAGAACAACTGGATATGATAGACATCTACAGGACACTTCATCTCAAAGCGACAGAGTATACATTTTTCTCTAGTGTACATGGAACATTCTCAAGAATTGACCATATGTTGGGCCACAAAGACAATATCAGCAAATTTAAAAAAATTGAAATTGTGCCAAGCATATTCTCTGATCATAAAACCTTGAAACTAGAATTCAACTGTAAAAAAGAGGGGGAAAACCCACAAAATTGTGGAAACTAAACAACATACTTCTAAAAAATGAATGGGTCAAAGAAGAAATAAGTGCAGAGATCAAAAGATATATACAGACAAATGAAAATGAAAATACGACATATCAGAATCTCTGGGATGCAGCAAAAGCAGTAATAAGAGGAAAGTTCATATCACTTCAGGCCTATATGAACAAACAAGAGAGAGCCGAAGTAAACCACTTAACTTCACACCTTAAGGAACTAGAAAAAGAAGAACAAAGACAACCCAAAACCAGCCGAAGAAAGGAGATAATAAAAATCAGAGCAGAAATAAATGAAATAGAGAACAGAAAAACTATAGAAAAAATCAATAAAACAAGGAGCTGGTTCTTTGAAAAGATCAACAAAATCGACAAACCCTTGGCAAGACTCACCAAGGAAAAAAGACACAGGACTCAAATAAATAAAATCCAAAATGAAAGAGGAGAGATCACCACAGACATCATAGATATACAAAGAATTATTGTAGAATACTATGAAAAACTATATGCCTCCAAATACAACAATCTAGAAGAAATGGATAAATTCCTAGAACAATACAACCTTCCTAAACTGAGTCATGAAGAAGCAGAAAGCCTAAACAGACCAATCAGCAGGGAGGAAATAGAAAAAACTATTAAAAACCTCCCCAAAAATAAAAGTCCAGGTCCAGATGGTTATACTAGTGAATTCTATCCAACATTCAAAGAAGACTTGGTTCCTATTCTACTCAAAGTCTTCCAAAAAATTGAAGAAGAAGCAATACTTCCAAACACATTTTATGAGGCCAACATAACCCTCATACCAAAACCTGGCAAGGATGGCACAAAGAAATAAAACTACAGACCAAATATCTCTAATGAATACAGATGCTAAAATACTAAACAAAATGCTGGCAAACCAAATACAACAACATATTAAAAAAATAATACATCATGATCAAGTGGGATTCATCCCAGAATCTCAAGGATGGTTCAACATACGTAAAACAGTTAACATAATACACCATATTAACAAAACAAAGAACAAAAACCACATGATCTTATCAATAGATGCAGAAAAGGCTTTCGATAAAATACAACACAATTTTATGTTTAAGACTCTCAACAAAATGGGTATAGAAGGAAAATATCTCAACATAATAAAGGCCATATATGATAAACCATCAGCCAACATCATATTAAATGGCGTAAAACTGAGGACTTTCCACCTTAAATCAGGAACACGACACGGGTGTCCACTCTCTCCACTCTTATTTAACGTGGTGCTAGAAGTTCTGGCCAGAGCAATCAGACAAGACAAAGAAATAAAAGGCATCCATATCGGAAAAGAAGAAGTAAAGGTATCACTTTTTGCTGATGATATGATCCTATACATCGAAAACCCAAAGGACTCCACAAAAAGATTACTAGAAACAATAAACCAATACAGTAAGGTCGCAGGATACAAAATTAACATACAGAAGTTCATAGCCTTTCTATATGCCAACAATGAAATATTAGAAAATGAACTCAAAAAAATAATCCCCTTCACGATTGCAACAACAAAAATAAAATACCTAGGAATAAACATAACAAAGAATGTAAAGGACCTATATAAAGAAAACTACAAGGCATTGCTAAGAGAAATAGAAAAAGACACAATGAGATGAAAAATTATTCCTTGTTCTTGGATAGGAAGAATAAATATAATTAAAATGGCCATATTACCCAAAGTAATATATAAATTTAATGCAATTCCCATCAAAATTCCTATGACATTTTTTAAAGAAATGGAACAAAAAATCATCAGATTTATATGGAACTATAAAAAACCCCGAATAGCCAAAGCAATCCTAAGGAAAAAGAATGAAGCTGGGGGCATTACAATACCTGACTTTAAACTATATTATAGGGCCATAATAATCAAAACTGCATGGTATTGGCAGAAAAATAGACACTCAGACCAATGGAACAGAATAGAATGTCCAGAAATAAAACCACATATATATGGTCAAATAATCTTTGATAAAGGGGCCAACAACACAAAATGGAGAAAAGAAAGCCTCTTCAACAAACGGTGTTGGGAAAACTGGAAAGCCACATGCAAAAGAATGAAACTCAACTACAGCCTGTCCCCGTGTACTAAAATTAATTCAAAATGGATCAAATACCTAAATATAAGATCTGAAACAATAAAGTACATAGAAGAAGACATAGGTACTAAACTCATGGATCTGGGTTTTAAAGAACATTTTATGAACTTGACTCCAATGGCAAGAGAAGTGAAGGCAAAGATAAATGAATGGGACTACATCAGAATGAAAAGTTTTTGCTCAGCAAGAGAAACTGATATCAAAATAAACAGACAGCCAACTATATGGGAACTGATATTTTCAAACGACAGCTCAGATAAGGGCCTAATATCCAAAATTTACAAAGAACTCATAAAACTCAACAACAAACAAACAAGCAATCCAATAAAAAAATGGGAAGAGGACATGAACAGACACTTCTCCCAGGAAGAGATACAAATGGCCAACAGATATATGAAAAGATGCTCAGCTTCATTAGTTATTAGAGAAATGCAAATCAAAAGTGCAATGAGATACCACCTCACCCCTGTTAGATTAGCTATTATCAACAAGACGGGTAATAGCAAATGTTGGAGAGGCTGTGGAGAAAAAGGAACCCTCATCCACTGTTGGTGGGAATGTAAAGTAGTACAACCACTATGGAGGAAAGTATGGTGGTTCCTCAAAAAACTGCAAATAGAACTACCTTATGACCCAGCAATCCCTCTACTGGGTATATACCCCAAAACCTCAGAATCATTGATACATAAAGACACATGTAGCCCCATGTTCATAGCAGCACTGTTCACAGTGGCCAAGACATGGAAACAACCAAAAAGCCCTTCAATAGAAGATTGGATAAAGAAGATGTGGCACATATACACTATGGAATACTACTCAGCCATAAGAAATGATGACATTAGATCATTTATAGCAAAATGGTGGGATCTTGATATCATCATACGGAGTGAAATAAGTAAATCAGAAAAAAACAAGAACTACATGATTCCATACATTGGTGGAACATAAAAATGAGACTAAGAGACATGGACAAGAGTGTGGTGGTTACCAGGGTTGGGGGGAGGGAGGACGCAGGAGGGAGGGAGGGAGAGATTTAGGGGGAGGGGGAGGGGCACAGAGAAAACTAGATAGAGGGTTACGGAGGACAATCTGACTCTGGGCGAGGGGTATGCAACATAATTTAATGACAAGATAACCTAGACATGTTTTCTTTGAATATATGTACCCTGAATTATTAATGTCATCCCATTAACATTAATAAAAATTTATTAAAAAAAAAAAAGAGAGAGAGAGAAACAAAACAGAAAAGAGGCTGGCAGGACTAGTTTGTGGTATATAAAATGATATACTCCTGTTGAAGGATTTAACTGAACGAGGGACATTTTCAAATGACTAAATACCTCCTCTGTAGTACCCTCACCAAAATATACACTTAGCCAAATTCTGGTATACCAATTCTTTTCTGGAGTCCCCACCCTTTCTTCTGGTGATTTATTATATGAAAATCTAATTCTTGTGTTCTTGTCTTAATGAGTGGAAGACATTGAAATGTATTTAATTAAATTTTCTTTTATAGTTTTGAGTACTATGATATATCACTGATGATAGTTTTATGAAGTGGATAAAAATATAAACATATATTTTATAGAGTACATTAAAAAATTAAAGTTATTTATTTCCTGACTGTATTGTTTTGATTAAAATGAAGTTAGTCCAATTAATACTAGAAAGGTTGTGTTTTAAAATCTTTTATATAAGCTGGAGGAAACAAGTGAAATTTTTTCTTGCATGAGAAATCCATGTGCTCTACCTAGATTTTGAAATTCATTGATGCATGAAGCTACTTTATTTGACTGTTGGATAATCACTTGGGTAATTTTTTCTTTCTTTTCTGAACTCAACATGTTGAATCATCTGCAAAATATAGCAACAGCCCTGATGTTTGAGATCATGCACATTTCAGATTGGAAACTTGTTAGGCAGATAAAATATATTATGCTCACTTTGTTAAAGATGGCGCTGCCCACGTGGAAGCCTGTCTCTCAGGTGATGATATTAGTTACCCTTATGCTTGAAATGGGTGTAATTATATTAATGTGTGTTGGGGGCAGGCTGTGGGCAGGCAGGATCCTTGTAGCCTGGAGCTTGGTTTTAGGACTAAGCCATTCCCACCATTTTTGATGTGGGGTGGACTTTGTATCAGAGACTTCCCTATTTTGTATATTGGATTAAAGGTTTTGATTTTTGCACTATAAAGTGGGGCAGACCAGGAGCTTGATCCTCGGTTCCTGAGATTAGCATTAGAGGAGAGAGCAGAAATGGAGAGCAGAGAAAGGCCATGTAGAGGAGGCCCAGAGAAGCAGCCAAGATGGCCGAGTGCTGAAGGAAAAGCCAGTTTGTGTAGGGATAAGGAAGGAGATGGTGAACAGAGGTGAGTAAGTCTGGTGAGCTAGAAACCTTTGATTCTAGGAAAACATGGATAAGTCAGTAGCTTTGTGAGCACTGAATGAATGGGTTTTGGAGCCCAGTGTGTGTTTTTACTTGCCTGCCGGGTGCAAGCTAGGATTAAAGATGGCCACCAGTTTTTAGCTCCTTTGTTTCTTTACTAACTGTCCGAATTCAATGCGAACCTGCATGGGCTGTGCAGCTGTGATGGTGGATACTGGCTTCACAGAACTCCTCAAAAAAAATTATAAAGAAAATACACCATTTAAAAAATTCTGAAAGCCTCTGGAAGCATATCGACCATCACATTCTAGTAGTCAATAATGGCTAAAATCATATATTCATTATGCAAATACTGTTTTAAATTTACTAGAGAAGCATATACAGTGATCAATCTTGTTAGGGCCTTATTCCTTCTCTGTTTCTTGTTCTTTTTCCCTAGGCTCTAACCTCTTGTTTACATCCCACATGTATCTTCTGGGTTAATCTTCCACTTCATTTACTATGGTGTGAACTTAATCATCAAACTGTGCCTTTACACAATCTTACAAGTGATGCCACATATCTAGAAAAAAATTCTATCTTTTATCAACACTCTATGATTAAGCCAAACTCTAGACAAAACTGAAAAATGATCCTTCATAGCCCTTTAATTTTTCCTTTGAATCATTGTTGATTTTTTTTTCATGCCTCTAGTGTCTGTAAATCTCAGACCTTCTCTTTCTTTTCCAAAATTAAAGCACAGATAAAGCTATATCCTACTGGAATCCTCTCATATATATTAAAATTTAAACAATGAAAGTATTACATGTGCAGAGAGTGTCTGCATCTTTTTTCTTTCCTTTTTTTTTTTTTTTTTTTTTTTTTTACAGAGACACAGAGAGAGTCATAGAGAAGTACAGACAGACAGGAATGGAGAGAGATGAGAAGCATCAATCATTAGCTTTTTGTTGCGACACCTTAGTTGTTCATTGATTGCTTTCTCATATGTGCCTTGACCGCAGGCCTTCAGCAGACTGAGTAACCCCTTGCTCGAGCCAGTGACCTTCTGTCCAAGCTGGTGAGCTTTGCTCAAACCAGATGAGCCCGCGCTCAAGCTGGCGACCTCAGGGTCTCGAACCTGAGTCCTCTGCATCCCAGTCTGATGCTCTATCCACTGTGCCACTGCCTGGTCAGGTGAGAGAGTGTTTGCATCTTAACATGAGATAATTTGTTAATTCAAAAGACTGAGGATTTAATCATGAGCAAAGTGCTCAGAGCAATTAGGCTAGGTGCCAACCATGCCCGTGTCCCTAGGAACTGCCCTGCTCAGGAAAGGAGCCAGGTCTTTGCAGTCTTTGTGCAGTCTGACATTAATTTGACCAGCGTGTGTACCTGGCTAACTAAAGCCCACTTATAAAAACACCATTTTTTATAAGACCAATTGGTACAAAAGGCTCTGTCCAAGATGATGAGATAATTCACTAAGCTGATTAACCTTGTCCTCAAAAAATTTTGTCTACCTGTCTGATTGGCTCAGTGAATAGATAGAGCTCTGGCCTGGTGTGTGGACGTCCTGGGTTCAATCCCCTTTCAGGGGACACATGAAAAGTGACCATCTGCTTCTCTTTCCTTCCCTCTTCCCTTTTTGTCTCTCTCTTCCTTTCTCACAGCCAGTGGCTCGGTAGGTCTGAGCGTTGGCCTCAGGCACTGAAGATAGCTTAGTTGATTCAAGCATTAGCTCCAGATAGTGGTTGCCAGGTGGATCCTGGTTTAGGCATGTGCAGAAGTCTGTCTCTCTATCTCCCCTCTCTCACTTTAAAAAAAGAGAGAGAGAGAGAGTTATCCCTAGAGATTTCAGGAAAAATTTCTCAGTGAAAGTGCAAGAGCAGAAACAGAGCTAGGAGAAGACCACGAGGTAATAAGAGAGAAAATAATTGGCCTCCCAGTGTTTTGGTTATTTATTGTTGTATAACAAATTACCCCTAAACTTAGTGCTTTCAGTAACAATTTTATTTTTCCTATAATTCTGTGGGTAAGGAACTAAGGCAGAATTTGCTCAGGTACTTTTTCTGCTCACTTAGGAATAGTTGTCTCATTCATTCATTCTCACTCACCTGGTAGTTGAGCAGAGCTGGAAGTTCTAAGAAAGCGTACTCCCAAATATGGCATGTTGGTACTCCTTCACGAGAATTCCCTCCACGTGGTTGACCTGGACCTCTGCAGTAAGGTGGTCTCTGAGTAGTTGTACTTCTTATGTGGTGGCTGGCTTCTAAGAGAAAGCATTCCAAGAAGGGCAAAGCAGAATATAAAGATCTCTGTATATCTAGCCTTGAAGACAATGTAGTCACTTTTGCCATGTTGTATTTGTCCAAGTATGTGATAGGGCTAGTCTGAATTCAAGGGGAGGAGAAATAGACCTTAGCGCTTGATGAGAGATGTAGCATGAATTTGACATCTTTAACTCACCATTATGAGGTTGATCTTAGAGCCATATGGCTTTCCAGTTTCAAGTCTTTGTCTTTGCAAATGGAAGAATCCAATCAATAGATTTGGGTGGTGGACTGGGATGTTGTTTAGTAGTGGACTGGGGTGTTGTTTAGTGCTACTTAAGTCATAATTTGCTGATACTTACTATGCTTACTAGTAATGTTTTAATTAAATCATGTCAGATATGCATTATCTCTCTAGTCAGGAAATATATTGTAAATAAAGACTTTAGTTTTCTTTAAAGCTCTGCTAGTGATTATTTTCTATGAAATGCCTTTTAAATGTGTTAAAATCTCTTATTAAGTTAATACGATAAGAAAAACATAAAATGAAAAAATATAAAACAGATCTTTATAGATAGTTTCTTTAAAAATTTGTGCAGAGATGCCTGACCAGGTGGTGGCACAGTAGATAGAGCGTCGGACTAGGATGCGGAAGGACCCAGGTTTGAGACCCTGAGCTCTCCAGCTTGAGCACGGGCTCATCTGGCTTGAGCAAAAAAGCTCGCTAGCTTGTTCCCAGGGTCGCTGCCTCGAGCAAGGGGTTCCTCGGTCTGCTGTAGCCCCCCAGTCAAGGCACATATGAGAAAGCAACTAACGAACAACTAAGGTGTCGCAATGAGAAACTGATGATTGATGCTTCTCATCTCTCTCCATTCCTGTCTGTCTGTCCCTATCTATCCCTCTCTCTGACTCTCTCTCTCTGTTCCTGTAAAAATAAATAAATTAATTTTAAAAAAATTAAAAAAAATTTGTGCAGAGGATAAAAAAGACAACATCTGGCCTAATAGTATGAGGTGTAAGAAGACTGAATATGTGTTGAAGGGGATATAACAAGGATTAGACATTTCCTTGATTGTGCCTCATTAACCAAGTGAGCGTATAGGTATTACATATGAGTAAATTCTTTTCTGATCTATCTGAAATGACAAGGGCTTTTCACTGTAAATGACATTTTTATAATTCATGGGCTGGAAGTATATTCATAATGCATACAGCAGAAAGCATATATCTCAGGCAACTGGCAGAGTGGGAGTGAGTGGGAGGGGGACAGGAGGCATATGGAGTGGCCAAACTGGAATGGCCTGAAATAAAAGAGATGCCCGATTAATTTGTGGGCAATAAAACTCAAGGCACTTGAAGACAGGAAAAAAATTCACATTAGGACTGGAAGACTTCTTCTTCTTCTTTTTTATTTTTAGAGAGAGAGAGAGAGAGAGAGAGAGAGAAAGAGAGAAAGAAAGGAGAGAGATGAGAAGCATCAATTCATTGTTGTGACACTTTAGCTGTTCATTGATTGCTTCTCATATGTGCCTTAACTGGGCGGGGGGGAGTGGGGGACTCCAGCTGAGCCAGTGACACCTTGCTCAAACCAGAGATCTTGGGCTCAAGCCAGCATCTTTTGCTCAAGCTGGTGACTTTGCGATTTTGAATCCGGGACCTCAGTATCCCAGGTTAATGCTCCATCCACTGCACCACTGCCAATCAGGCAATGGCTAGAAGACTTCTATCTTGGCTTTCTTCTTGTTCTGTTCTTTTCTTTTCTTTTCTTTTCTTTTCCTCCCTCCCTCCCTCTTCCTTCCTTTCCTTTCCTTTCCTTTCCTTTCCTTTCCTTTCCTTTCCTTTCCTTTCCTTTCCTTTCCTTTCCTTTCCTTTCCTTTCCTTTCCTTTCCTTTCCTTTCCTTTCCTTTCCTTTCCTTTCCCTTTCCCTCTTTCTTTCTTTCTTTCTTTCTTTCTTTCTTTCTTTCTTTCTTTCTTTCTTTCTTTCTTTCTTTCTTTCTCTCTTTCACAAATAACTTTAAGACAGCTTAAGAAACTTATCCAAAGTTTCATAATTACTGGGTACAACCATTTGAGTTTATGTATCTATCACCTATCACACCATATGGGCAAGTAATATTTTGGACCTTTTAAAACTCACCTCTGGTTTTGTCCCCATCGAGAAGATCTACTTCCCTGTGTTTCCTTTTTAGGTAGGCTTTGATGTTTATTTTAAGGCTATTTTATCTGTTTTAAGTCAGGTTTCCTCAAACTTTAATATCAATATTATGATTTAGTAGGTCTGAGACTTGGTAGTTCTCACAAGTTCCTGGATGATGTCGGTGCTTGTCTGTGGGCCACACTTTGAATAACAAGGAATTAGGTTATTAGGGTATTAAAATGTGTCCCTAAAATACCAGTGGAAATCACCAAGAAATTAATACTAGGTATAAATGCTAAATGAGTTCTACTTTCCCAAGATAACCAAAGATTTATTCATGTATTCAAAGAATACTTATCAAGAGCTTACAATATGCTAGGTGTTGTTCTAGAAAAAGAAAAGATAAAATTTTTACTGTCATTTCTGTTATAATAAAACAAAGCACCAAATTTGTACTTCCTTTGAAGTCACCTTTGATATGCCCAAGCAAGTTGCTTTCTAATGCACTTTGGATATAGATTACATATATTGGAACTTATTTACTAGAAATAGACTCTTCTACTGTGTCAATATACTGGTCAAGTTCTCAGAATTTAGAAATACTTTGGGAGATTATTTTTAGTAAAACATTGCTCCAAAATGAAATGTTTCACCAATTAAACAAATAGAAAGACATATTTTATTTTTAATCCATAAAGGAAACACAGTTTATACTTGAACTTTTTAAATGTGCACAGAATGCTTTGTGTGATCTATGTGGTCTTTTGTGACATAAGTCAGGTCAGGCTGACCTGCCAAATAACAGATATTGCTGAATGTCAACCAGAAAGAATGAGGTGAATTACTTGGTACTGCCTTTCCACATTGCAAGGGCAACAACCTCAGCATTTATTAATCCAAAGAGATGCTCACTTGATAATTAAGCTGGGAATTACAGCAGATGTCTAATTGTACCACCAACAGCAAGAGGGTGAAGTTTGCTGAGCCTTGAAACTCTCTCAACACATTCTTAGGAAGTGCAGCTTTTTAGCTATCCGTTGGTGGCTGTGAGAATAAAAAAATATAGCAGTCACACTATTGCAACAGTGATTGCCCCAGCCTCTTGTTTCAGTTAATGAAATGTTGAAAGTTCAAGACTTTAGTTATTAGTAGATTTAACAAGATCCAAAAGAATACCACTTGCTGGAATAAAACCTTTAGGAGTTAAAGTTTATTCACAATCTTGCTATCAGGATTGTATTTTGTATGCATTTATTAGTTCACTATAATTTATTTATTCATGAGTATCTTTTTATCATATAGTATAAGCTACTTGGGAGCAAAAACAATGCCACCTGTTTCTCCACGGTGCCCTTATACAGCTTTGTTCAATTTAAGTGCTCAGCACTTGGTGAATAATAGAACACAATCTGCGTACTTATTTTCTTTATTAGCATCAAATTTTCTTTGATTATTTCAAAGCAGTTTCTTGGCTCTCTTCTTACCTTCCTGATAATGGCTGGATTAGAAAAGTATACACTCAAAGAACTTTGGATAAATTCTCATTATCCCAAAACTGACTTTTCTAGAAAGACAAAGAAGTATAGATGACATAAACTGTCTGAATATCTTCTGGGTAGTCCAAACCCTAACCATTGGTATTGGGAATTAAGAAGGAGGCATTCGAGAATTGAACTTCATTAACTGACTTAAGCAGGACCAAAATTTACTCTTCAGTTTCCTCTCAATTGCTTATATTCTCTAATACGGAAGAAGTAAGTTATCTGGATATAAGTTTGTGATTTTTTTTTCTTGAAAAATATCCCACACCCCAATGATTATATATATTACTTAATATAATCATATATTATGATAGAATTAGGGCACCAGATATGTCTTTAAAGAATACTATTCATAGATATTCTGGCTATAATGGAAATGATTCTAAATATAGAACAAAACCCTACAATATTAAAAGATGTGCCTTATTCTGACCACCTCTGGACTCAACTGCTTGTTGTGGAAAAGTGGCAGATTGAAGAGAACCGAGAGTAATCTCTGATGTTCACCTAGCGTTGCTGCACGCCAGGCACCATGCTAAGAACTTTATGTGCATCAACTCATTTAATATTCATGATAACCCTGAATAGTAGATATAATTTTTATACCATTTTACATATGGACAAACAGATATACAGAGAGATGTAAAGAAATTTGCCCAAGGAATTGAACTTCATTAACTGACTTAAGCAGGACCAAAATTTACTCTTCAGTTTCTTAACTTAACTAGTACACATGAAAGGAATCTAAACCCAGATTTACCTAACTCTAGAGTCTTCATTTTAATCACTAGTATACTTTGTGACTCTTCTTTAAATTGCAAATAGAAAGAGAAGTGTTGCCAGTTCTAAAACCACACTGTAGAGGTCAATATCTAAATAAATGTGGTCATCAAATTGGCATAAACAGTTTTTCTTATCTTGTTAATATTGTTTACATGTATTAAAAAGATGTTTCTATAACAGAGTAGGTTGAGGAGAAATGGGGTTTTAACATGATTTCATATGGACAGTCTGCAGCAGAGATGAAGATAGAATTTTTATTTATGTACACCCCAAAAGATATATTCAATATAGTAGATTCTGCTACATGCAAGCCCTACCCTATTGAAAGAGCAATCCATGTAGAGCAATCCATGTAAGTCTATTCTCATGACAATGGGGATCTGAGAAGATAAACACCACTTCCCATCTGATTTGAGTCCAATTAGATTAACTTCTCCTTGTGTTTCATGATTTTACATAGTTGCATCATAATATAGATACTCTTCACTTGGCTTTATATGGTAGCATTTTTCTTCTTGCATAGTCTTATGGTTAGCAAAATTTTTATCTACTTAATACTGGTGTGCATTATGCAAACATTTTAATATAGAGTTTTCTTTCCTCTCCTTTTTAATTTTAGCACATCTGAAATGACTTTTTCTTAAAGATTTTATTTATTCATTTTAGAGAGGGGAGAGAGAGAGAAGTGGGGGAGGAGCAGGAAGCATCAACTCCCATATGTGCCTTAACCAGACAAGTCTGGAATTTTGAACCAGTGACCTCAGCATTCCAGGTCAACTCTGTATCCACTGCACCACCACGCATCAGGCTGAAAAGACTATCTTGTTATATGTAACTCACCTATCTTTTCCTTTCCTTTCCTTTCCTTTCCTTTCCTTTCCTTTCCTTTCCTTTCCTTTCCTTTCCTTTCCTTTCCTTTCCTTTCCTCTCCTCTCCTCTCCTCTCCTCTCCTCTCCTCTCCTCTCCTCTCCTCTCCTCTCCTCTCCTCTCCTCTCCTCTCCTCTCCTCTCCTCTCCTCTCCTCTCCTCTCCTCCCTTTCCCTTCCCTTTCTTTTTCTTTCTTTTCCTTTCTGTCCTTTCCCCCCTTCTCCTGTGTTCCTTACTCTTTCTCTCTCTTTCTCTTGCTCTTTTTCTCTCTCATTCACTTTTTTTCCCAAGGATAAATTGTGAAATGTGATCAAAGAAAAATAACATTTTTGCAACTCTTGAAACTACTTGCCAAATTATTTACCAAAAATATTGTACCAATTTATCTAAAATCAGCAATGTATGACCATTTTTTCATCCTTACCAGAATTGTTCATTATAATTTGAAAGAGTAGAACACTTCTACATTAGCAAAAATTTCCACCCTTTTCGAAGGGTTCCTTTTAAGGCTTTTTATCTTTTATATTGTTAGAGAAATTGATCTTTTGATAATTAAAAATGCTCAATGTACTTCTCTATTTAGAGGTACACTACCAAAATCAGTTTATACTCCACCATCCATGTCTTCTCAAGAGCTATGAGACATATGACTTACTTGTCAAAATAACTTTTTGTTTATCTACTCAAGACTTTACACTGCTACCTAAGTACAGGAAAAGAAATTTTCCTGGGATAGTTTTTCTTTTTTAACCACAGGCTGAATTTGCATTTAGAGGTTCCCATTTTCTTTCTTTCAAGGTTACTCAACAGATACCACAAAGTAACTGGCGATAGAAAATCTCTTGTGGCTCTAATTGTAAGATCACTAGCCTCCAAAGAACACAGTGTATTCTTATGTGTGGAATAATCAGCAACTAGTACTGATTTGGTTTCACATATTTTTCTTTGGTGAAGTTGGAGGTGAGGAGGGTAATGGAGAGGGGTGGAGCACAGCTAAAACCATATATATATATATATATATATATATATATATATATATATTAAACAGTATTACTAATTATCTATTCAAAAGTTATCTGTAAATGATTTCTTTTTAATTTTGAAAATTTTTTCTATTTTGAAAACCTTAGAACCTACAAATTATGAAAATGATACAATTAACACTTATAGATTATCTACATTCTATAATTGTCAATATTTTGCTGTATTTATTTATTTACTTATTTATTTTAGATTTTATTTATTCATTTTTAGAGATACAGGAGAGAGAGAGAGAGAGAGAGAGAGAGAGAGAGAGAGAGAGAGAAGGAGCAGGAAGCATCAACTACCATATGTGCCTTGACTAGGCAAGCCCAGGGTTCCAAACTAGTGACCTCAGCATTCCAGGTCGACGCTTTATCCACTGCGCCACCACAGGTCAGGCATATTTTGCTGTATTTAATCTACCTCCTTGTCTTTCTATTATATTTTTCCCTGTATTGTTTGAGTGTAAATTGCATCTGATTTATTTACCCTTAAATACTTAAGCCTATACACCCAACTAGTAAGACATTTTGCTATACAACCACAGTATAATTATCACTCTCAGAAAACTTATCATTTTTGTCTGACTAGGCAGTGGTGCAGTAGATAGAGCATCAGACTAGGACACATAGGACTTAGGTTTGAAACCCCGAGGTCGCTGGCCTGAGCATGAGGTTGCTGGCTTGAATGTGAGATTGTAGATATGACCCTATGGTTGCTGGCTTGAAGCCCAAGGTTGCTGGCTTGAGCACAAGGTCGCTGGCTTGAGCAAGGGGTCACTTGCTCTGCTGGAGTCCCTGGTCAAGGCACATATGAGAAAGCAGTCAATGAACAGCTAAGGTGCCGAAAAGAAGAATTGATGCTTCTCATCTCTCTCCCTTCCTGTCTGTCCCTATCTGTCCCTTTCTCTGTCTCTGTCACAAAAAACAAAACAAAATACCATATTCTTTTTTTAAAAGATTTTAAAATTTCATGTTAGAGAGGGGAGATAAAGAGAGAGAGAGGAAAAAAGAAAGAGAGAGAGAAGGGGGAAGAGCAGGAAGCATCAACTCTCATATGTGCCTTGACCAGGTAAACCTGGGTTTTGAATCAGTGACCTTAGCATTCCAGGTTGATGCTTTATCCACTGTGCCATCACAGGTCAGGTCCAGAAAATTTATCATTGACTCAATAGTATTGTCTAATGTACAGTTCAAATCAAATTTTGCCAATTGTTCCAATGGCTTTATAACTTTGTTTTTTAAATCTAGGTGTCTATCAAGAATCATGCATTTTCTTTAGCCTGCTTTAATCTAAACCAATTTCTCATTCTTCTAAAAATACCTTTTATAACATTGACATATTTAAAGATTCTAGGCCACTCTTTATATTTTGGAATATAAAAGAGAACTTTCTGACTGTCATATCAATCTACTTTTGACATCATTTTTCTTTCTGTGTCTTTCTTTTATGTATCCCCCCCCCCCATGTCTCTGTACTATCTTTTATTTATCCAGTAAGCCCCTTTCTTCTCTTTCATCAGTTTTTGGGACACTTTTTTTTTGGTTTTGTTTTACATTTATTATTTTTCCCTTTCTTTTTCCCATTCCTTATACACAGTCATCTGTTTCCTTCAGATAACGCTATTTTTAAAAATTGTAATGGCTTGGCATTATTTGTCTTCTTTCTGATTCTTTAGCACCTCCCTTCAAGACTATGTGTGTTTGTTCTGCAAAGACAAGTGTTTTTACATACGTTTTCTAAGGTGTAATTTATATTTTCCTTATAGAGTTTTATTTGCTCTCACTCATCTCCCCATCTCTCTTTCCTTTATGTAGGTCTGAACTAAAGTTTTCCTTTTATAAGTTGCCCTGAACTAGAAATGTACTTTTATTAAAATTATGTTTATTTAGAATATATTATGCTCTCCTGACTCTGGTAGAAAAATATATTCTGTCATATTTCTTGTTTGACATATATGAGATTCTATCTATTTTGGGTAACACAAACCTTAGATTAAAGTTTTAAAGAAGGAAAATAAGCCTAATATATCTAAGCAAGCATACTTGTTGAAAAATGGGTGTTATAAAATGGCATTCTGATTACTTGAAGACAATACTATCAAATACAGTCTCATTGGAGAAAATGTGAAACCTGAAGGGCCTTAGAGATAACTGATTATTTAAGTTTCAAGTGAAGAGACTGAGGGGCCAAATAATTTAAGGTCAAAATTGATTGTTAGCAGAGACAGTCACCATATCCTGATTCTCAATTTAAATTTTTTTCTTTTACTCTTCATTGTGTTTCAGCTTAATATTTTCTTAGAAATAATACTCAGATATATAATAGAAATCATTGCAAAGCACTTGAGAATGTGAGATAATGGAATGTTGAAAGGGCCAGTCATAACCATATCAACTGTATTTTCTGATTGCTTTAAAATTAGAATCTTGCTTTGATAGCTATAGCTACAGACCTAACATTTATTGAATTATTGCTTTGTACTGAGCACTCTTCTTGGTATTTTGCATTCACTCTTTACAATATTCCTAGAGGTAGTGTAGTATTGTCATCCTGATTTTACAAACGCAAAAACTGAGGCAAAGGGCTTGAGTAACTTGTCTTAGGTTAATTATTGATTGTGTCAAAAATGGGCTGAAACCTCATTCAGTTTCTAGAGTTATGAACCTAACTCTATCTCTTGGTCTTCAAACACAAATGCCATCCATTCTCTTTCATAGAAGTAGAGACTGAGGCATTGATACATTTGTATGATTTGCAAGGAGATGCCAAAACCACCTTTGCTTCAACTTGGGATTTTCCCTAGTATCACAAATGGCTATAATTTCCATTCTGAAAGGATTATTGGTGAGACTTCCAACACAAATTTTGTTTAGTTATATTAATTTTTCAGACTGTTTCTTCTTGCCAAAGTGAATTGGTAAGATGGCTGTCTAGGGTTTTTGTTCTGTCATCTCTGATTATGGATTTTTTTCCTGCACATAACTAGGTCACTTCTATCTGCCAGAAACAAGGTGTTAATAACTAATTAACAATTTTCTTTTAAATATTTTATTTATTGATTTTACAGAGACCAGAGAGAAAGGGGAGCATGGAATGGGGAGTATCAACTCAATGCTTGCTTGTCGTATGTGCTTTGACCAGGCAAGCCCAGGGTTTTGAACTAGCAACCTGGGCATTCTGGGCGGAAGGTTTATCTACTTTGCTACCACAAGCCAGGCATTAAAATTTTTTTTAAAAAAATAGACAACACTGAAATAAACTCTACATTTATAATAATTTAATTATTTTTATTAAAGTACTAAAAATTTTAGTATAACTACTACTATAAAATAATTTTTAGTCCTGGCCTGGTAGCTCAGTTTGTTAGAATATTGTCCCAATATGCCAAAGTTACAGGTTCAAATCCTGGTCAGGGCACATATAAGAATCAGCCAATAAATGCATAAATAAGTGAAACAAGTTGATGTTTCTCTCTTTCCCTTACTTTCTGTCTCTAAAATCAATCAACAAATAAAAAATTAAAAAAAAATTATTGATTGCCTGACTAGGCAGTGGCACAGTGGATAGAGCATCGAACTGGGATGTGGATGACCCGGGTTCAAAACCCTGAGGTCGCCAGTTTGAGCACAGGCTCATCTGGCTTGAGCAAGGTTCACCAGCTTGAGCCCAAGGTTGCTGGCTTGAGCAAGAGGTTACGCAGTCTGCTGTAGCCCCCCTGGTCAAGGCACATATGAGAAAGCAATCAATGAGAAACTAAGGTGCCACAATGAAGAATTGATGCTTCTCATCTCTCTCCCTTCCTGTCTGTCCCTATCTGTCCCTTTCTCTGCCTTTCACTTTCTCCATCACACACACAAAAAAATTACTGATTGATTGGAGAGAGAGACAAAAATGTTGGTTTGTCTCTGTATGTGCCTTGACTGGAGATTGAACCTGCAACCTTTGCATATGGTGACCATGTTCTAACAAACCAAACTATCCTATCAGAGCTAAACATTTTTAAAAATTCTTGCATGACCTTGCAGTAGTGCAGTGAATAGAGCATCGGATTGGGACACAGAGGACCTAGGTTTGAAACCCCGAGGTCACCAGCTTGAGCATGGGCTCATCTGGCTTGAGCACAGGCTCAACTGCTTGAGTGAGGGGTCGCTGGCTTAAGCATGGGATCATAGACATGACCCCATGGTTGCTGGCTTGAGCCCAGAGGTCACTGGCTTGAAACCCAATATTGCTGGCTTGAGCCCAAGGTTACTGGCTTAAGTAAGGGGTCACTTGCTCTGCTGTAGCCCCCTGGTCAAGGGACATGTGAGAAAGCAATCAGTGAACAACTAAGATGCTGCCAATGAAGAATTAATGCTTCTCATCTCTTTCCTTCTTGTCTGTCTGTCCCTATCTGTCCCTCTCTCTGACTCTCTTTGTCTCTGTCAAAAAAATAAATAGATAAATAATTCTTTAAAAAGGTCATTAAGACTAGAAATGAGTTAAGTATGGTCAATCATTAAGTGGATAATAGGAAATAAAATTTTGGCCAATAATATGATATATAAACTAAATTGTCTATTAGAGTTGACCATATAATGGGATAAATTTTGAGCTGATGATCTAAGTCCTGAGTATTTCATACCCCTCTAGAAAGACAAACTGGAGTTTATGGTACTTGATGAATAATGTATGACATCATAGAAAACTTCCATTGAATTTTAGGGAAGTAGGAAATAATACTTAAAACATTGGAAAACATGGTCTGAATTTCATGACATTGTGCTTCTATCTGTCTCATTCTCAGCTACATGGTGGCTAACAGATGAAAAATGCCTTAAGATGAGAAGAGGCTGAGGGCCTCTTGAGACTCTCTAAGGACTGAGAACTTGAGGTAGTTTTGACGCCAATACACAATTTTCCCTGACAATCTGGGAAATGAGAATGGTCACTAACATCTTGCAATGATTACTTATACAAAAACCACTGATGTCTTCAATAAAGTTCCCCCCACCATTTGGGTAGCCTATGCTGCAGGTAATTATAGTTATATTTATAGTTACAATGTGGGTTGGTTAAGATCTTATCGCAATAGCATGTCTTGCTTGAAAAATGATGTGTAAGAGTCTAACTCAGGGGGCGTGCATGGCTGAGCAAGTTTCTGTGCGAAAAGATTTGAATAGAGCAAGGAAGAGAGAGTAATAGGAAAGATAAATGCCAAATAAACTTTTCTTTGGTTTTCTAGAAAGTACATAAAATTCCAGAATCTTATATTCCATGTCTATTGTAAAACAAATTCTATAGAGAATCTATGTTTAAGTCTAAACATGTAAGACGATGCCACATTTTTTGTTGAGAGGATATATTGTTGGAAAACGTCAAAATATGAGTTTGTTATTTGTGGCAGAGGCTGGGGGCTACCCTAACTAAGCAGTTTACTAAATTTGAGTAAATGTTGGTTTCCATTTATCAGAAACCGTTTCTCAAGAGAAAGGTAATAAAGGAGACAACAGTAAGAAACTTTGTTAGGAAAAAGTAGACAAAAGCTACTGTTTCTTATGGTGACATGTTAGGTTATGGATCCTATCAGTGGGGACCCTGGAACAACAGGTTAGTTTTAGAAAGGAAAACAGTGTTGACATAGAACAACATAGAACAAGTAAATGAAAATTCTGAAATGTGAAGCAGTTTTATTTAAAATAGCATTTTTTTTTTCATTTCTAAGTGAAGTTGCATAAACTTAGGTTGATATTCATCAGCATGGGGTTTGAAGGGTATGTACACTCTGCTGTCTATCCTGATGATTCTTGACTTGTGAATGGCACATTCATACATATGCTTGTTGTCATGAGAATCATGTCCCTGGCTACTAAAGAAGCTGCTCTTTCTCTGGTCCTCACCTTTGGCATTTACAGTGGCTTATGACTCAAAGACCTAGTGATACAGTACACAATATTTCCACAGTCAAGATTTTCAACTGCAGCCTGACCACACGGTGGTGCAGTGGATAGAGCGTCGGACTGGGATGCAGAAGGACCCAGGTTCGAGACCTCGAGGTTGCCAGTTTGAGTGCGGGCTCATCTGGTTTGAGCAAAAGCTCACCAGCTTGGACCCAAGGTTGCTAGCTCGAGCAAAGGGTTACTCGATCTGCTGGAGCCCCATGGTCAAGGCACATATGAGAAAGCAATCAATGAACACCTATGGTGTTGCAACGAGAAACTGATGATTGATGCTTCTCATCTCTCTCCGTTCCTGTCTGTCTGTTTCTATCTATCCCTCTCTCTGACTCTCTCTGTCACTGTTAAAAAAAAAAAGATTTTCATCTGCATGATTTTAAGTAGAATTTCTCAGATTCACTTGGAAACCTGAATTACAGATTTACTGAAGAAAAAAAAGTTCTAACTCAAATCAACTAATAATAGTTTGGAACACATTCTGTTTTTAATCTGAATGTTTGCAATACTCTGTGTGTTTATGATGGATATGTGGCATTTGTTCTCTATGTACAGATATTTTGGGGACTATAGATACTGTGCTTGTTTGGGCCTGTGGAAGGGAGTTTATTTAAAAGCAAAGCTTGCTCTCTTTACTCCTGGCTAACACCAAAGTAATTATATATTTTACTCCTATCATTTGACTTCATCTCTCTTTTTAGATCAAGTGAAAAATTTCATATTTATGGATTTTTCTAAAAGCAAATATGCCAACTACTTATAATTTAATGAGGAGATTTATTACTAACGAAAAAATGCCCTGAGAAAATTCCAAATACTCTCTTAGCCATGTAGATCTCCCAGACACCCCTTCACCTGTTACTATTATCCCATCCTGCTGAGGCCAGCCCTGATTTCCCCCATGGGCTCCCAGGAATGGGAACCAATGTTCTGCAGGCACCCTGATGGTGAAGTGATTTAAGATTTATTCCATGGCATTGGTGACTTCAAAGAATTCTCTGGTGTACCTCAACTTTTTCAGATTTTACAAGTTGATATTTTTATCCCTCCTTGCTTGTATCCATTAGCTACTTAGAACTAGATACTATATCATCTTTTCAGTGGCCAGCAGATGAAGAGAAGGAGGTAGAGTCAGCCTTTGGCTAAGTTTCAGGCAGCATCAAGAAGGTCATATTCAGCATCAAACATTGTTACCTTATTCAGTTTCTCAAGTGAGAAAAGAATTAAGAAATACAGATTAGCCTGACCACACAGTGGCACAATGGATAGAGCATCAAACTGGGATGCAGAGGACCCAGGCTGGAAAACTCTGAGGTTGCCGGCTTGAGCATGGGGTCACTGGCTTGAGAGTGGGATCATAGACATGACTTTATGGTCTCTGGCTTGAGCTCAAGGTCACTGACTTGGCTGAAGCCCCCCAGTGAAGGCACATATGAGAAAGCAATCAATGAACAACTAGGATGCCACACAAAGAATTGATGCTTCTCTTCTTTCTTCCTTATCTGTCTGTCCTTCGCTCTGCTCTCTCTCTCTTTGTCTCTCTTGCAAAAAAAAGAAAATACAGATTATATATATTAATCAGTAAAACAGGGGTCTAACACAGAAAATAAGCCCTTGTTTCTTATATTCTGTAATAAACATTTGCAAAATTTCTGAAGCAAGAAACTAATACCAATTCTCTGGTTACACAAGCTCAACTCCTAGGGCAAATAAAGAAAAGTTATACTATTCTTGGTATTAAAAAATGAAATTTCAGCTTGCACTTGAAACATGCTTATTGGATAGCTACTTTGGTATACAGATGGTTGTTATGAGAAACATCTTCTTGGGCTACTAAAAAAGCTGCTTTTCCTCTGGTTTCCTATCTTCAGAGTTCTCAATAACTTAAAATTCAAACATACCTGGCATCTAAACTCAAAGTTTTTTCTATTTTACATGCTCTTTGCAGTATAATCTTGCTACTCATCCATCAAGAGGTAGAGTCTGTTTCTCTTCCCCTTGAATCTTGGCTGGACAATTTTGTCTAACAATTAGTAAGTTTTTTAGCTATATAATGGGCTGATTAAAATTTCTTTGATATACAGAAACTCACCATAGATAGTGTGAAGATATATATGCCAAGCTCCAAATAGTTTTATTCACAGATTTGGCCCTAGGAATTGGACCTGGTTTTGTGCATCCAGGACAAGTGATGGTTCAAATGGTTGCTAATACTTCTGTCTCAAAGATTTTGGGGACAGTTTCTTATTGTGCTTAGGGCTTGGTTTATGAGGCAGGACTAGGAGAAACAAAAGGAATAGAAGGATCAAGGTAGAAGTTGGAGTGTGAGAAGAGACTGTGGGGAAGTTTACAAAGAAATACAGAAAACAAGATGTGATGAGGTCTTGGAACATTCAAGTCAAAAGAGAAGTTTGAGCAACCTCCAATAACTAAGAGAAGATAGAGAAAGGAATAATAGGAGTTATACTGAAAATGATCAACCATAGAGATATGTCCCCTGGATATAAATAATTGAACCAAAAATCTTCTGACTGGGGCTACCTTAAAATATGTTTTTTTGGATAGAAGAGACTTATGGAGACGTTAACAATGCTTATATATCCTCAAAAATTATATTCACTTTGTGTCTGCTTTATTATGCATGAAAAAAATACAATGCCCATCTATGTTTATAGTCATTTCTACATTCTTCTTAGAGTTTTGTAGCATAGACTTAGATGCAGGGTAATAAACTCTTTACCTAGCTCAAGAATCTGTCTATAAGACAAATCATCATCTTCCTCACAGTTAGTACATATTTTTGTACTGAGTGTTATATGAAGTAATAAAACTTGGCATGGGCCTTGAAACTCAGAAATTTAAAATTTGAGTCAGAATATTAAAGCATTCTAGGACTGCTGAAAATATAGAATAAGCAAACACACACACACACACACACCAATGCAGTCCTGAAACATAGGCTTAAAAGAGGGGCTTTTGGCCCTAGCCAGGTAGCTCAGTTGATTAGAGCATCATTCTGATTTGCCAAGATTGCAGGTTCAATTCTGGTCAGGGTCATTCTATTTGCCAAGGTTTCAGGTTCAATCCTGGGTCAGGGTACATACATGTATCAACAAAGGAATGCATAAATAAGTGGAACAATAAATTGGTGTTTCTCTCTCTCAAATCAATAAATAAAAAATTTAAAAGATTCTATTTATTGATTTGAGAGAGAGGAGTGAGAGAGAGAAGGGGGGGTAGGAGCAGGAAGCATTAACTCATAGTAGTTGTTTCTCATATGTGCCTTGACCCAGCAAGCCTGGGGTTTGAACCACTGACCTCAATAGTCCAGATTGATGCTTTATCCACTACACCACCACAAGTCAGGCAACAACAACAAAAATTATTTTAAAGAGGGGTTGTTTTTTCTACAAAGAGAATATTGGAGATTATTAAAAAAAATTCTTTGGCTCTTGTTAAAATAAAAGATGAATATTTCAACAAGAGGGTATAGCGACAGTGTGAAACTCTAAATAGAAAGGTGGTAGAATGAGAAGAGTGACAGAAATCCAAGGTGACATATAGTTTATTTATTCATTTTTCATTTATTCATTCATTCAGAAATTATTGAGCACTGCAGTTGATTGTCTTATTTGTTTTTAAAAATAGCTGTAACAATATTTTTCATTTTACATGCATTTTTGCAATATAACCTTGCTAATTATCCATCAAGAAGTGGAGGCCTTTGTTTCTTAGAACACAGCCACGACACTGTAAGGAAGCCCAAGTAGCTCCCAGGAGAGACCTACATGAAGAATAACCAAGTCCCCCAACTCTTCTGGCTGATAGCCTCAGCTGAGCTCCTTGCCTCTTAACTGACAGTCATGTGAGAAAAGCCATTGTGCATCTTCTAATTGACCTGGTCTACAGGTGACACTACATGAAACTGAAGAACTATCCAGTAAAGCCACAGATAGAATCAAGAGGGTATAACCCTTAGCTAAACTATTAAATGATGTATTTTAGGTTGAGGGAATTGTGTGTATAAGTATATGGAGACATGAAGCAGCATCTGTGTATTAGTTAGGACACATTTGATGAACAATATGAGAAAATCTGAATCAGACTAGGTTAAGTTAAAAATGGAAGGTCTCAATTTATACACATGAATGGCTTAGGGCAGAACTCACTTCTGGTTTGACTGCATACAGGATCTCAGATGAAGTAATCAGTATCCAATTCCTTTTCCTTCATCATTCACTTTGCTTCTTCTCTGTTGACTCTATTCTTAGGGTTTTCCTCTGTGGTCCCCAGATGGGTGACAGTAGATCTTAGGTTAAATAATTTCTTGATTTGTGTTTAATAGAAAAGCTTTAGAGTTTCTTTCACAAGATTCCTGAAAAGAAAGTAAATCTCATCATGAATCACTGGCTCTGGTTGGCCAGTATCCATTCCTGAGATAATCACTATGGCCCAATTGCAGGCACTTAGTCTGGGTAAGGGAAGCTTGGTCCCTTCAGAGGGAACTTAGGATATAGTTTGAGAAAGTAAATGAATGTTAAATGCTTACTTCAGGGTATTTGGTAGTTGAAGCTACTTGAAATTTCTAGAGAGTGAAATGCTTTAAAGTTAAACATGACAGGAAATGAGGCTGGAGACAGAGGCAGAGAAAGAAAAACCAGGGCCATATATCTTATGATAAGAAACTCAATCCTTAACCTGTAGGTGATATGGAACCATTGAGGGTTTAAGAAAGAACAGAGACATAACTTGCTTTTAAAAAGATTGTTTTTGGCCTGACCAGTGGTGGTACAGTGGATAGAGCAATGACCTGGGATGCTGAGGCCCAGGTTTGAAACACCAAGATCACCGGCTTGAACATGGGATCATAGACATGACCCTGTGGTTGCTGGTTTGAGCCCAAAGGTCATTGGCTCAAGCAAGGTGTCACTGGCTTGGCTGGAGCCCCCAGGTCAAGACATGGATGAGAAGCAATCAATTAACAACTAAAAGTACCACAACTATGAGTTGATGCTAAAAATAGATAAAGAAATAAAAAAGAAAACCAGGAAAGATTGTCTTTGTATTAGAGAAGGTTTGAAAGAAGTAAGGCTGTTGTCAGGGAGAGTGAATAAGAGACGCAGTTTCAATGATAGATTCAACAGAATCATGGTAAGTAGAGTTAACTGGATGTAGCAATTGATTGAATGAATGGAGGTTAAGGAAGCTTCTAGAGGGTGAAGTACACTCTAGTTCTATAAGGTAATGGGAGTTTCTGTTGTGTTAGAAAAGGCTCTAGGAGAGAAGGCAGGAAGATACCCAGGTTAGTAGTAGTACAAGCTAGACTGCTATTTCAGGTGGTCCTCAGACTGTAATTGATTTTTATCTTCCCCTCTTACACCACCAATACTATACATTTAAAACCCTCAGCTAGTAATTAAGCTGGTACAGGTTGCATGTGTGTTTGAGTTGAGAGTGCAGAATTGTTTGTTAGGTGATCCCAAGAAACAATGCAAAGAAGATGAAATGAGATAAAAAAGAGAAGGAAGTCAATGAAGTGTTTATTTTCTTTTTTTTTTAAGATTAAAAAAAAATTTATTCATTATAGAGAGGGGAGAGAGAGTGTGAGAGAGAGAGAGAGAGAGAGAAGGGGAAGGAGCAGGAAGCATCAACTCCCATATGTGCCTTGACCAGGCAAGCCCAGGGTTTTGAACCGGCAACCTCAGCATTTCCAGGTTGACGCTTTATCCACTGTGCCACCACAGGTCAGGCCTGAAGTGTTTATTTTCTTATAAAAAAAACTGCTTTAAAATATAATTTATTTAACCACAAAATGTATCACTTAAGTCTAAGTCAATGGTTTTTTAGTATACAGTTGTCACTCACTGTTTACTTTCTGCGGTCTCACTGAATCGCGGATTTTTAAATTGTATATATCTAATTTTGTATCATGGATTTTTCACCATATCGGGATTTTATGTAGGTTTAAGAGTGAAGAAAGTGTTTAAGGACATAAGAAGTGTTTGTAAGAGTGTGGGAAAGGTTAATAACAGTGTGGGAAAGGTTTATAACAGTGTGGGGAGGGTTTATAACACCTTAAAATATATGTAAATAATAAAATAAATATAAGGTTGCTACTTCACAAGTTTTCGCCTATTGCGGGGGGGGGGGAGGGGTTCTAGAACCTAACCCTACAATAGACGAGGGACCACTGTATTTACAGTTGTGTTCATATCCCTATAATTTTAGAATATTTTCACCATCTCCAAAAGAAGCTTGGCTCCCATTAGCAGTCATTCCCAATTCCTCACACCCCTCTTTCTACTGCTCAACTCAATCCTAAGCAACCACTCATTGACTTTCTCTGCCTATGGCTTTGACTCTTCTGGATATTTCATATAAATGGAATCTTTTAATATTTGATTTGTCGGTACTAACTTTATTCATTTAGCCCACTATTTTCAAGTGTCTAAAAATTGTAGCATGTATCAGAATTACATTCCTTTTTATCGGTAAACAATATTCTACTCTAATACCACATATTGTTTATCCATTCATTAGTTGGTGGACATTTTGAGTTATTTTCCACTTATTGGTTAATATAAATAATACTGCTATGAACATTTGTGTACAAGCTTTTGTGGACATATGTTTTTATTTCTTATGGACTCATACTTAGGAATATAATTGCTAGATTATATAATAACTCTATGTTTAACATCAAACAGTTAACGACCAAATTGTTTCCAAAAGTGCTTGAATCATTTTACATACCCACCAACAATTTATGAGGGTGACAACGTATCTGTATTCTTCTCAACATTTGTTATTGTCTGACCTCTTGATTTTAATCATCCTAGTGAATGTGAAGTGGTGTCTTATTGAGGTTTTGATTTGCAATTTCCTTATGACTAATGATAATGTGCATCTTTTTTTGCCCTTATTGCCCATTTATATATATCCTATTGGCAAATGCCTATTTAACTATTTTTCTCATTTTAAAGTTAGATTGTAAGAGTTTTAAAAGACATTTCAAAAAAAATTAGTCTCATCAGATAAGTAATATAAAAATATTTTCTTCAAATCTGTAAGTTGTTATACTAGTCAGGGTTTTTCAGAGAAATAAACCTCTCCATAGATAGATAAATGGATGATAGATAGTTTCTATTTCTATGTAGAAAGATGCCCACTAAGTAGGGAGTAGAGAAGGTGACTTAAATATTAATTAAAAATTAAAAGTACTCACATAGCAACATCTAGATCATTATTTGGCTAAATAACACACAAAATTAACCATCACAATTGTCTTTTTTTTTTTTTACAGGGACAGAGAGAGTCAGAGAGAGGGATAGACAGACAGGAACAGAGAGAGATGAGAAGCATCAATCATCAGTTTTTTGTTGCGACACCTTAGTTGTTCATTAATTGCTTTCTCATATGTGCCTTGACCGCGGGCCTTCAGCAGACCAAGTAACCGTAACCCCTTGCTTGAGCCAGCGGCCTTGGGTCCAAGCTGGTGAGCTTTTTTTTTTTTTTTTTCTTTTCTCTCAAGCCAGATGAGCCCGCGCTTAAGCTGGCGACCTCGGGGTTTCGAACCTGGGTCCTTCTGCATCCCAGTCCGATGCTCTATTCACTGCACCACTGCCTGGTCAGGCTCTTTTCATTTTCTTGATGGTGGCATTTGAAGAGCAAAACCTTTTTAAAACGTCAGTCTAATTTATCATTTTTTTCTTTTATCACTTGTATATACTTTTGGTATCATATTTAACAAATCATTTCCTAATCTAAAGCCATAAAGGTCTACTTATGTTTTCATTTAAGAGTTTTATAGTTTAGCCTGACCCAGTGGTGGTGCAGTGGATAGAGCATCAGACCTGGGATGTAAGGACCCAGGTTTGAAACCCTGAGGTTGCTGGTTTCAGCACGGGCTCACCAGCTTGGGTATGGGGTCTCTGGTTTGAATGTGGGATAATTGGCATGATCCCATGGTCTCTGGCTTGAGCCCAAAGGTTGCTGGCTTGAAGCCCAAGGTCACTGGCTTGAGGAAGGGGTCACTGGCTCAGCTGAACTCTTAAGTCCCAGGTTGATGTGCTATCCATTGAGCAACCACCATCAGGACCATATGAATTTTAGTATTGTCAACTTTTATAAAAAATCTGGTTAAGATTTTAATAGCAATTGTTTTGAATATGTAGATAAATGGGATGAGTATTGCCATTTTAACAACAGTAAGACTTCTGATCTATGAATATCTTGCTATTATTTAATCCTCTTTCATTTCTTTCAATGTATTTTAGTTTTTCAATGTACATGTCTTCCACTATGTTAAAATTTATTTATAAGTATATATTTTATTCATTTTGATGCTACTGTAAATGAAATTTAAAATTTTATTTTCAGATTGTTTCTTGCTACTGTATAAAAATGCAATAGATTTTTATAAATTGAGCTTGTATCATACAACCTTCAACTTTGTTATTTCAAATGGTTTTGGGGGGGATGGATTTCTTAGAGTTTTCTGCATACAAAATCATGGCATTTGCAATTACAGATATTTTACCTCTTTCTGTCTAATCTGGATGTGTCCTATTTCTTTCTTTTGCCTGCTTGCTCTGGCTAGAAACCTACTGTATAATATTGAGTAAAAGTGGCAAAAGTGGGCATTTTGTCTTGTTCCGATCTTAAGCAGAGAAAACAATAGGTCTTTTAACCCTTAAATATGATGTCAGTCGTATTTTTTTCATATATACTCTTTACAAGATTGAAGAAATTTCCTTCTATTTCTTTTGTCTTTTCTTTTATTGATGTTATTTATTACATTAATTTATTTTTGGATGTTAAAACAACCTTACATTCCTGGAAAAAATGCCACTTGTTCATGGTGTATAATATCTTACAATGTTCTATCTATGGTTTGTTAGTATTTTGTGGATGGGAAGTATTGTTTTATATATATATATTTTGAAAAAAATTGCAAATAATTGGTATAAATGATTTAAATATCTGGTAGAACTCACCAATAAAGCTATCTGGGTCTGGGATTTTCTTTGTGAAAAAGTTTACAGTTACTAATTTAATTCCTACCCATTATAGGTCTGTTCAATTTATTGAAACTTTTGGTAATTTGTGTCCTAGGAATTCGTAAATTTCATTTAAACTTCTAATTTGTTGGTTTGCATTTGTTTATATAGTATTTCTTTAAAAAGACTTAATTTCTCTAAGGCTAGTAGTTATATCATTTCATTTTTGATTTTGGTAATTCATTTTTTTTAGCTAAATATTTGTCAATTTTATTGATCTTTCAGAGAACCAACTTTTTTTTTTTTTTTGTAATTTTCCGAAGCTGGAAATGGGGAGAGACAGACAGACTCCCGCATGCGCCCAACCGGGATCCACCCAGCACGCCCACCAGGGGCGACACTCTGCCCACCAGGGGGCGATGCTCTGTCCCTCCAGGGCGTCTCTCTGCCACGACCAGAGCCACTTTAGCGCCTGGGGCAGAGGCCAAGGAGCCATCCCCAGTGCCCGGGCCATCTTTGCTCCAATGGAGCCTTGGCTGCAGGAGGGGAAGAGAGAAACAGAGAGGAAGGAGGGGGTGGGGGTGGAGAAGCAAATGGGCGCTTCTCCTATGTGCCCTGGCCAGGAATCGAACCGGGGTCCCCCACACGCCAGGCCGACGCTCTACCGCTGAGCCAACCGGCCAGGGCTCCATTCTAATTTTTATTAGTATTTTCTCCCTCTCACTTGGATTTAGTTTGCTTTTATTTTATAGTTCTTATGGTGAAAGTTTAGGTTATTTGATTTATGTTTTTTCCCTTTTTAAGTATAGGTGTTTACAATTATACATTTCTCTCCAATAACGTTTTTTATGTAGTTGCATCCCATAAAGGTTTAATTTTCCAGCAAGATATCACTGAGGATAAGTGAACCTTAATTCACTAAGGGCAGTGGCCCCCAACCTTTTTTGGGTGACGGACCGGTTTAATGTCAGAAAATATTTTCACAGACTGGCCTTTAGGGTGGGATGGCTAAATGTATCACGTGACCGACAAACGTCAAGAGTGAGTCTTAGATGGATGTAACAGAGGAAATCTGGTCATTAAAAAAAATAAAACATCATTCAGACTTAAATATAAATAAAATGGAAATAATGTAAGTTATTTATTCTTTCTCTGCAAACCGGTACCAAATGGCCCACGGACCAGTACCGGCCCGGGTCCCGGGGGTTGGGGACCACTGCACTAGGGGACTCTTGGAGACTTTGTGAAACACAATACTTAAGAATTTATCCCACTTAAGGACAGAGGGAGTGTTCCCCAACTCTCAGCAGTTATTAGTTGAGGGTTGCTTTGGGACGCATCAGTTACCTGGTACTTCTGGCTTTCCCACACTCTGGTGCCTACAAAGAGCCTCAAGCGAGCACTGCAGTAGTGGCAGTTAAAAGTCAGGTCTACATGCACAGAAATGGAAGATTATAAAGTACTTCATATAAGACACTGAGAGTATCTGTTTTGTGCATCAAATATTGTGACTCTTTGTTAATGGCAGGGTTGCAATGTACAATGGATTGTCCCTTATCTTAGAGTGCATAAGGACATGTCTCAACATATGTCATATCATTGGCACTCTAAAAACATTCCAAATATATAGTAGGCCCTAAATTTTTGTAGCTTTTATCTCTTACTCTGGCATAAATACCTTTAACTATAAAAATCTGACTACTTACCACTTTCTGTTCATCATAATGTCATGAATATAGTAATGTTATTCAGAATGTCAAGATGATCCACTCCCTTTGTACAACATTAAAAAAATGCTACTTGGATTTATTTTATTTTGAGAGAGGAGAGAAAGAGAAAAAAAGAGAGAGAGAAGGGGGGGGAGAAATGGGGAAACATCACCTCAGAGTAGTTGCTTCTGGTATGTGCCTTAATAGGGCAAGCATGGGGTTTTGAGCTGGAGCCTCAGCATTCCAGGTCGGTGCTTTACCGACTGTGCCACCACAGGTCAAGCTGTACTACATTTAAAAAAATGTTTATTTTATTGATTTTAGAGAGAGAAAGGGAGGTTGAGGTGGCAGACAGGAACATGAATCTGTTCCTGTATGTGCCCTGACCAGGGATCAAACTGGAAACCTCTGTGCTTCAAGATGATACTCTTAACTCACCAAGCTATCTGATCAGGGCTGTACTATATTTTGATAGGAAACAAGAAATATAATATTTCCCTGGAACAAGGCAGTGAGTGTGTACTCTTGTCCCTTCTTACACACATGTGAATACTTTTGATCCTCATTATCGATGGGGAGTGCAAAGAACATAGAACATCTTCAACAGATTAATAGCTGTATACCTAGTGAACGATTTGAACAACATGGAGTGTTGATCAGTTCCATTAAAGATACCATACCTCATAGCAATAAACAATTGTGTCTCTTATTTATTAATTTCATGGTAATCAACCATCATCTATAATGATGTTAACTAGACAGCGATATGAAGGCCATAATACTTGTATTCTTTACATCTTGATTGTAGTATTAACCTTGCGTTTTGATATGAATTGTGGTATTGCTTCTGCTTTACTATCTTAGCTGGGCAGGGTATTTTCAAAACCTTATCCTTGGCCTTTTATATAATAATGGCTCCTCTCCTCATGCAGAATTTGGGGAACCATGTGAGCTTTTGTTAGCTGCAGAGTATATCCATCCCAGTTATATGCTCAGGGACAAAAGAAATAACAGGATAAGTCTATGAACCATTGTGAGATAATGTTTGGTCAAAATTCATCAGACTTGCAAAAGCCTCACTGTAACAAGGATAGCAGGGCATGAGGGCATTTTTTGTCTTCTTGTATTTGTGTCAGCCTAGAAGGGGATCTAATAGTCCTTGAAAGGCTAGAGTACTTCTCTTTCCACAGGACACAATTTATTCTGGTAAGTGCCCATAGATCCTTTGGTAGTAAGTTGGGGAATATTTATTATATATGCTTGTTGTGGCAGTATATACAAAATACTTTCATTAAGGAGATCTTTAAGGATCTTTTTTAAGGAAATCTAGTCTCTTTTTCAATGTTTGTCTCTTTGAGAATAGGATCCTATCTTATTTCTAAGAAGAAAGTAACTTCTTCCCTCCCTCTCTCCCTCCCTCCCTCCCTTCCTTCTTCTTTCTTTCTTTCTTTCTTTCTTTCTTTCTTTCTTTCTTTCTTTCTTTCTTTCTTTCTTTCTTTCTTTCTTTCTTCCTTTCTTCCTTTCTTTCTTTCTCTTCCTTCCTTCCTTCCTTCCTTCCTTCCTTCCTTCCTTCCTTCCTTCCTTCCTTCCTTCCTTCCTTCCTTCCTTCCTTCCTTCTTTTCTTTCTTTCTTTCTTTCTTTCTTTCTTTCTTTCTTTCTTTCTTTCTTTCTTTCTTTCTTTCTTTCTTTCTTCTTTCTCTTTCTTTCTTTCTTTCTTTCTTTCTTTCTTTCTTTCTTTCTTTCTTTCTTTCTTCTCTTTCTTTCTCTCTCTCTCTCTTCCTCTCTTCTTTTCTTTCTCTCTTTCTCCCCTCCCTCCCTCCCTCCCTCCCTCCCTCCCTCCCTCCCTCCCTCCCTCCCTCCCTCCCTTCCTCCCTCCCTTCCTTCCTTCCTTCCTTCCTTCCTTCCTTCCTTCCTTCCTTCCTTCCTTCCTTCCTTCCTTCCTTCCTTCCTTCCTTCCTTCTGGTTGGAGCGCAGAGTGCATTCCTAGCACCTCTGGCTGATGCAATGCTATGAGAATACTCCAGCTCCCAGAAGCCTCCTGGGCATACCCAGGAAGGAATCTTGCCTGCTATAAGGAAGTGACTTAGCACCAACCATGCAGCTCCCTGATCTTTTCAGCCATTGGCTTTGAGGAACATGCTGTAACACCCTACTGGCTAAACCCATGTATATAAGCTAGCTTACTTCCTGAATAAAATGGATCTGCGTCACTGAACCTGGTCCCTGGAGTCAGGTCTTTGTGTCTCCGTTGTCCTCACCTCCGGCAGGACTTGTCCACACTTCCGTCCTTCCTTCCTTCCTTCTTCCTTACGTGAGAGAAGAGCATGTGCCCCGACCAGGATCCACCCAGCAACCCCATCTTGGGCTGATGCTCCAGTACCAAACTATTTTTAGCACATGAGGCTAATGTGCTCAAACAGAGCTATCCTTAGTGCTTGGGGCAATGCTGGGACCAATTAAGGCACTGGCAATAGAAGGGGAAGAGAGAGAGAAGGGGGAGAGGGAGGGGTAGCAAAGCAGATGGCCTCTTCTCTTGTATGCCCTGACCAGGAATCGAACCCAGGACATTCACAAGCTGGGTCGATGCTCTAACCACTGAGAACCAGCCACTGTAACATATTTTTGAAAAGATTTGATTTATTGATTTTAGAGAGAGGAGAAAGAGAAAGAGGATGATATGAGTGGGAAGCATCAACTTGTAATAGTGGTTTCTTTTTTTGTTTTTTTGTGTGTGTTTTTTTATATTTTAAATTAATTTTAAGGGGATGACATTGATCAATCAGGGTACATAGGATTAGAGAAAACATCTCCAAATTATTTTGACATTTGATTATGTTGCATACCCATCACCCAAGATCAAATTGTCTTCTGTCACCTTCTATCTGGTTTTCTTTGTGCCCCTCCCCTCCCCCTGGTAACCACCACACTCTTGTCCATGTCCCTGAGTCTCATTTTTATGTGCCATCTATGTATAGAATCATATAGTTCTTAGTTTTTTCTGATTTACTTATTTCACTCAGTATAATGTTATTAAGTTCCATCCATGTTGTTGTAAATGATCTGATGTCATCATTACTTATGGCTGAGTAGTATTCCATAGTATATATGTACCACTTCTTCTTTATCCAATCATCTATTGAAGGGCTTTTTGGTTGTTTCCATGTCTTGGCCACTATGAACAATGCTGCAATGAACATGGGGCTGCATGTGTCTTTACATACCAGTGTGTTTGAGTTTTGGGGGTATATACCCAGTAGAGGAATTGCTGGGTCATAAGGTAGTTCTATTTTTAATTTTTGAGGAACCAACATACTTTCTTCCATAATGATTGTACTACTTTACATTCCCACCAACAGTGAATGAGGGTTCTGTTTTCTCCACAGACTCTCCAAGACTTGTTATTACTTGTCTTGTTGATAATAGCTAATCTAATAGCTGTGAGGTGGTATCTCATTGTAGTTTTAATTTGCATTTCTCTAATAGCTAATGAAGATGAGCATCTTTTTATATATCTATTGGCAATTTGTACTTCTTCCTGGAAGAAGTATCTGTTCATGTCCTCTTCCCATTTTTTTATTGGATTGTTTGTTTGCTTGTTGTTGAGTTTTATGAGTTCTTTGTATATTTTGGAAATTAGGCCCTTATCTGTGCTGTTGTTTGGAAATATCAACTCCCATTTAGTTGGCTGTCTGTTTATTTTGTTGTCAGTTTTTCTGCTGTGCAAAAACTTCTTAGTCTGATGTAGTCCATTCATTTATCTTTGCCTTTATTTCCCTTGTCTTTGGAGTCAAATTCATAAAGTGGTCTATGAGTTTAGTACCTATGTTTTCTTCTATGTAATTTATTGTTTCAGGTCTTATATTTAGGTCTTTGATCCATTTTAAATTAATTTTAGTATAGGGGACAAACTGTAATCAAGTTTCATTCTTTTTCATGTGGCTTTCCAGTTTTCCCAGCACCATTTGTTGAAGAGGTTTTCTTTTCTCCATTGTGTGTTGTTGGCCCTTTTATCAAAAATTATTTGACCATATATATGTGGTTTTATTTCTAGGCTTTCTGTACTGTTCCATTGGTCTGAGTGTTTATTTTTTTGCCAATACCATGCTGTTTTGATTGTCGTGGCTCTATAATATAATTTGAAGTCAGATATTGTAATGCCCCCAGCTTTCTTCTTTTTCCTTAGGATTACTTTGGCTATTTGGGTTTTTTTATAGTTCCATAAAAACCTGATGATATTTTGTTCCATTTCTTTAAAAAATGATATTGGAATTTAGATGGGAATTGCATTAGATTTGTATATCGCTTTGGGTAATATGGTCATTTTGATTATATTTATTCTTCCTATCCAAGAAAAATGAATATTTTTCCATTTTATTGTTTTTTTCTATTTTCCTTAACAATGCTTTGTAGTTTTCATTATATAAGTCCTTTACATTCTTTGTTATGTTTATTCCTAGGTATTTTATTTTGTTTGTTGCAACCATGAAGGGGGTTATTTTTTTGAGCTCATTTTCTGCTGTTCATTGTTGGCATATAGGAAGGCAATGGACTTTTGTATATAATTTTGTATTCTGCAACTTCACTGTATTGGTTTATTGTTTCTAGTAGTCTTTTTGTGGAGTCCTTGGGGTTTTCAATGTATAGGATCATGTCATCTGCAAAAAGTGAAACCTTTACTTCTTCTTTCTCAATATAAATGCCTTTTATTTCTTTCTCTTGTCTGATTGCTCTGGCTAGAACTTCCAGTACTACGTTGAATAAGAATAAGATTGGAGAGAGTGGACAACTTTGTCTTGTTCTTAATTTTAGGGGGAAAATTTTCAGTATTTTGCCATTTAATATGATGATAGCTGATGGTTTATCACAAATGGCCTTTATTATGTTGAGATATTTTCCTTCTATACCCATTTTGTTGAGTATTTTAAATATAAAATGATGTATTTTATCAAATGCCTTTTCTGCGTCTATTGATAAGATCATATGGTTTTTGTTCTTTGTTTTGTTGATATATGGTGTATTATGTTAACCGTTTTACATATGTTGAACCATCCCTGTGACTCTGGGATGAATCCCCCTTGATCATGATGAGTTATTTTTTTAATATGTTGTTGTATTCGATTTGCTAGTTATTTTGTTTAGTATTTTAGCATCTGTATTCATTAGAGATATTGGTCTGTAGTTTTTTGTGTGTGTGCATTGTCCTTGCCAGGTTTTGGTATGAGGGTTATGTTGGCCTCATAAAATGTGTTCCACAGTATTGCTTCTTCTTCAATTTTTTGGAAGACTTTGAGTAGAATAGGAATCAAGTCTTCTTTGAATGTTTGATAGAATTCACTAGTATAGCTGTCTAACCCTGGATTTTCATTTTTTGAGAGGTTTTTGATAGTTGTTTCTATTTCCTCCCTGCTTATGGGTCTGTTTAGGCTCTCTGCTTTTTCATGACTCAGTCAGAGAAGATTGTATTTTTCTAGAAATTTATCCATTTCTTCTAGATTGTTAAATTTGGTGGCATACAGTTTCTCATAGTATTGTACAATAATTCTTTGAATATCTATGCTATCTGTGGTGATTTCTCCTCTTTCATTTTGGATTTTGTTTATATGAGTCCTTTCCATTTTTTCGTTAATGAGTCTAGCCAAGGGTTTGTCAATTTTGTTGATCTTTTCAAAGAACCAGCTCCTTGTTCTATTAATTTTTTCTATAGCTTTTCTGTTCTCTATTTTGTTTATTTCTGCTCTGATTTTTATTATTTCCTTTCTCCTGCTGGTTTTGGGTTGTCTTTGTTCTTCTTTTTCTAGTTCCTTAAGATGTAAAGTTAAGTGGTTTACTTGGGCTGTCTCTTGTTTGTTCATATAGGCCTGTAGTGATATGAACTTTCCTCTTATTACTGCTTTTGCTGCATCCCAGAGATTCTGATATGTCGTATTGTTATTTTCATTTGTCTGTGTGTATCTTTTGATCTGTGCTTTTATTTCTTCTTTGACCCACTCATTTTTTAGAGGTATGTTTGTTTAGTTTCTATATTTTTGTGGGTTTGTTTACCTCTTTTTTGCAGTTGAATTCTAGTTTCAAGGCTTTATGGTCAGAAAATACGCTTGGTATAATTTCAATCTTTCTGAATTTGTTGATGTTATTTTTGTGGCCCAACATATGGTCGATTCTTGAGAATGTTCCATGTACATTAGAGAAAAATGTATACTCTGGCACTGTGGGATGAAATGTCTTGTAAATGTCTATCATATCCAATTGTTCTAGTGTCTCATTTAAAGCCAATATTTCTTTATTGATTTTCTGTTTGGATGAATGATCTAAAGCCATTAGTGGTGTATTGAGGTCTCCAAGTATGATTGCATTTTAGTCGATTTTTGTTTTTAGGTCAGTCAGTAGCTCTCATATATTTTGGTGCTCCTTGGTTTGATGCATATATATTAAGAAATATTATGTCTTCTTGATTCAGTGTCCCCTTTATCATTATGAAATGACTGTTTTTGTCTCTGATTACCTTAGTCATCTTGTAGTCAGCATTGTTAGATATGAGTATTGCTACATCTGCTTTTTGGGGGGTGTTATTTGCTTGCAGTATTGTTTTCCAACTTTTTGCTTTAAATTTGTTTTTATCCATGTAGCTTATTTGTGTTTCTTGTAGGCAGCATACTGTTGGATTTTCTTTTTAAATCCATTCTGCTACTCTGTGTCTTTTTATTGGTGAGTTCAATCCATTTACATTTAGTGTAATTATTAACACTTGAGGGTTTCTTATTGCCATTTTATATATTACTTTCTGATAGTTTTGTATCTTGTTTGGTTCTTCTCTTTTATTTTTCTATCATTTGATTTTGTTTATGTAATCTATACTTCTTTCCTCTGTTACTTCTTTTTTCAAGCCAGGTGCTTCTGTGGTGGTTTTTTCAGGGGTGGTTACCATTAAGTAATGGAAAGGATACATATCATGTGCATTGTAATACATTATCTCATGAGTGCTTCTGCACTCCATCCTCCTTTGCTACTGTTAATTTTTGTCCTCTACCCTTTTTTGTTTTTGTTGTCACTGATTAACCTTGTTTTTTATTGCAATCTTGATGAAGTTTTTACTTGTATTTTTGTTTTGTTCTTTGTAATGGTCACAAAACCCCCTTTAGTATTTCCTGAAGTGGGGGTTTTCTGGTGATAAATTCCCTCATCTTTTCTGTATCTGTGAATGTTTTTATTTCTCCTTCGTATTTGAAGGATAGCTTTGATAGATATAGTATTCTTGGCTAAAATGTCCTCTTTCAGGACTTTAAATAATGGGGTCCACTCTCTTCTAGAATGTAGAGTTTCTTCTGAGAAATCTGTTGATAATCTAATGGGCCTTCATTTGTATGTTGTATTCTTCTTTTCCCTGGCTGCCTTGAGAAATTTTCTTTGTCATTGGTTTGTGGCAATTTTATTATGATGTGCCTTGGAGTAGATTTTTTAGGGTTAAAGTAACTTGGTGTTCTGTTTGCTTCTTGAATTTGAGGCTTTAGTTCTTTTCTTTTTTTTTTTTTTTGTATTTTTCTGAAGCTGGAAACGGGGAGAGACAGTCAGACAGACTCCCGCATGCGCCCAACCGGGATCCATCCGGCATGCCCACCAGGGGCGACGCTCTGCCCACCAGGGGGCGATGCTCTGCCCCTCCGGGGCATCGCTCTGCCGCGACCAGAGCCACTCTAGCTCCTGGGGCAGAGGCCAAGGAGCCATCCCCAGCGCCCGGGCCATCTTTGCTCCAATGGAGCCCTGGCTGCGGGAGGGGAAGAGAGAGACAGAGAGGAAGGAGGGGGGGTGGAGAAGCAAATGGGCGCTTTTCCTGTGTGCCCTGGCTGGGAATCAAACCCGGGTCCCCCCGCACGCCAGGCCAACGCTCTACCACTGAGCCAACTGGCCAGGGTGAGGCTTTCGTTCTTTCCACAGGCTTAGGAAGTTCTCATCTATTATTTGTTTGAATATGTTCTGCATTTCATTTTCTCTCTCTTCTCCTTCTGATATACTCATTATTCTTATGTTGTTCTTTCTGATGGAGTCAGACAATTTCTGTAGGGCTTTCTCTCTCTTTTTTTTTAATTTGTGAGTCTCTTCTCTTCTCTTTGTAGTGCTTCTAGTTGCCTGTCTTTTATGTCACTAATTCTCTCCTCTATCTGGCTTGTTCTATTGGCTAAGCTTGTTACCTCATTTTTCAGTTCATATATTGAGTTTTTCATTTCTGTTTGATTCATTTTCCTAGTTTCAATTTCCTTGGTGATGTATTCTTTCTTTTCATTGAATTGTTTTTTGAGCTCCCTAAGTTGCCTTTCTGTGCTTTCTTGTATATCCCTGAGTATTTTTAGGACTTCAATTTTAAAATTTCTATCATTTAACTCCAAGTTTTCCAAGCTATTGAAACTTTTTTCTGTAGATTTTTCCTCATCTATCTGAGTTCCATCTCTGTCTTTTGTATCCATAATATTTGATTTATTTTTTTTAGTGGCATTTGAAGGTAGTATTGTTAATAACACTAATAAGAGTTGATATAAAAAAAGACAAAAAATTTTGAGATAATGCAGGGTAAAACTGAAAATTTAATTGTGCTAAGTGGAACAAAAATACGTAGATCGTAGGGCCTGATTTGGCAGGAGGTGACAAAGAAGCAAAAAAGAAAAAAAAAAGAAAAAAAAAGGCAAGAACCAACAAAATGCCACAAGGAAAAAATTTTGATCAAGAATAGAATAATTTGGCCCTGGCCAGTTGGCTCAGTGGTAGAGCGTTGGCCTGGTGTGCAGGAGTCCTGGATTTGATTCCCAGCCAGGGCACACAGGAGAAGCGCCCATCTGCTTCTCTGCCCCTTCCCCTCTCCTTCCTATCTCTCTCTCTCTCTCTCTCTTCCCCTCCTGCAGCCAAGGCTCCATTGGAGCAAAGTTGGCCTGGGCACTGAGAATGGTTCTGTGGCCTCTGCCTCAGGCACTAGAATGGCTCTGGTTGCGACAGAGTGATGCTTCAGATGGGCAGAGCATCACCTCATGGTGGGCGTGCCAGGTGGATCCTGGTCAGGCGCATGCGGGAGTCTGTCTGACTGCTTCCCTGTTTCCAACTTCAGAAAAGCACAAAAAATAGAATAATTTGTTTTTAAATAATGGTCAAATGAGAGAAATAGTGTAAGAGAAGAGAAGAAAAAAGAAAACGAAAAAAAAGAAAAAGAGCACAGTGAAAAATAAAAATTTTATTGTATTGAGTGGAACAAAAACTACATAGAATGAAGATCTAGAGTTGGGGGAAATGCTAAAGAGCTAAAAAGTAAAGTAAAAAGCACACAAAATGCCACAAAGAAAAAATTTGAACCCAGAATAAAATAATTTGTTTTGTGAGTGAGATTTGAATGAGAGAAAAAGTGAAAGAGAAAAGAAGAAACAAAAAGAAAGACATAGAAGAGAAAAAAAATTGAGTTTTTTTTTTTGGAATGTAACACTCATAAAAAAAAGGAATGGAAAATGAAACCCCTTGGGTAATAAAGTTCAAAATGAAAAGAAAAGAATAACACAGAAAGAGGATAAAATAACTAACGTGGAAGAGAAAAAAAAGATAAAAAATACAAGAAAAAATTGGAAAAAGTTATAAAGACTGTAGATTTTTTTGGTTTTGAGAGGTTATCTTTTTCCTTTTTCTTTCTTCTCCCTCTTTTTGGCTGGTTGCGCAGTACCCCAGGTTCTGCCCCTGTGGCACTCTTAGGCTGAGATTTGCAGATAATGTGTCGCTATGGTGATAATATAAAGTAGGCATTTGTCCCGTTGGTAGGTGGGGCTTGTCAGCGTTTGCAGGCTCTGACAATGGGAGAGTCCATTTTCCCTGAGCCTCTTCCTAAATCTCTCCTTCCTGAACCAGCAGCCTGTAGATATAGCTGTGAAGTTGCCCCAGCCACTGCCTGGAGAGTGGGAGGCTCTAATAGCTATCCCCACTTGAAGCAAGGTTCTGGGTAAGGCTTTGCCAGCCAGAGCTTTCAGTGTAATCAGGCAGGCCTGGGAGCTGATTGCTTTTCAGGTGTCTTTCTATGAGCCTCCAGGCATGTCTAGTATGCCTCAGTGCTCTGTGGGTCTACTCTCTCCAGGCTTTTTGCACTTTTTAATTTGTATTGGCTGGCAGGAAGATGCCCCAATCACTGCCTGCAGAGAAAGAAGTCCTAAAAGCTGCCAATTCCCTCCTCCAGGTTTGTTCAAAGCACAACTCTGTGTATGAAAGCTTTGTCAACCAGAGCCACCAGCTCAAGCAGGCAGGGGAGTGGTCTGATTTCTGGTTCTAGTTAAATTTGCCTCAGAACTCTACGGGTCTGCTCTCCATAGGTTTCTCCCTTGTTGGGAAACCTACAGCCCAGCCCACCCAACTTCCACAGTGTTCTCTGAGGTCTGTTCCATGGGACTGTACTTTTTAACCTGTATTGGCTGGCTGAAATTTGCCCCAGCCGCTGCCTGCTGAGCAAGAGGCCCTGGGTACTATCAAGTCTCTCCCCTGGCTCCCCTTAAATTTCAGGCCTGGAAAAAATGGCTTTGTCAGCCAGAGCCACCAGCGTAAACCTGCTGGGCAGTGAGCAGACTGTGAATTAGGTTCCTTTTAGCACAAACTGGATTTGCTTTCCAGAGGCTGTCTGCACGCCCTTCCTCCCACCACTTTTGTAGTTCTCTTTCCCAGAAATGTGCTTTGTTTGCCTGTATGGCTGGTAGAGGTGCTGTGCCTGTAGGAAAGCTGGCTCTTCATGCACTTCCCATGCACTGCCATTCGAGGCACCAGGATTATAAAGAGACTCTGGTCACAGCCCACGCAGAGGGCCACTGCTGACAGTCTCCGACCCAGCCCCTCCATCCAGGAATGTGGGAGCCCACGCCCGAGGCACCAGGTGGATCCACTAGCACACTGCCTGTGCTTGACAACCGGGAGACTGGGAGTAAACAAGGCAACTGCTCGCCCACCTCTGCCGGGGTCTGTGACTGGCATTAGCTCTGAATGAGCTGAGCCACGGGCACACTCCCTCCTCGGTTTGAACGTCTCTGCCCTATCCCAGCTTTTTCTGTGCCCCCACCTCTCCTTTTCTCTCAGTTCCAAGTGAAAGCAGCCCTTGCTCAGGTCAGTGAGGAGAGCGGAATACTCTGTTCTTCATCTTATTTCCTTCAGAGTGAATTTTATATTCAGCCACCTTTTCACTCAATTGTACCTTTGTTTGATGTATGTGTGTTTCAGATGCTCCTGTGATTGTTTTTCTGTCTCTAGTTGTTGAATTTGTTGAAATTTCAGGGAGAGGTTTTGGGAGCACCCCTCATGGCGCCATTTCTCTAATGTCAGTCTAATAGTTGTTTCTTGTATGTGCCTTGACTAGGCAAGCCCAGAGTTTTGAACCAATGACTTCAGCATTCCAGGTTGATGCTTTATCCACTTCTCTACCACAAATCAGACTTGGATCCCATCTTTTTTATTTTAGAAAATTAAATTGAACAGGGTGACATTGATCAACATGAGTACATAGATTTCAGGTAAATATCTGCACATCATTTGAATAGTTGATTATGTTGTATACCCACCACCCAAAGTCAAATCATTTTCTGTCACCTTATATTTGTGCCTTTTTACAACCTTCCCACAATCCCCTCACTCTTTTCTGCCCCACACCCACCTCCCCTCGGCAACCACTACACTCTTATCTATGTCCATGGGTCTCAGTTTTGTATCCCACCTATGTGTGAAATCATATGGTTTTTAGCTTTTTCTGATTTACTTATTTAACTCACTATAATGTTCTCAAGCTTAATCCATGTTGTAAATGGTACTATGTCATCATTTCTTATGGCTGAGTAGTATTCCATTGTATATATGTACCACATCTTCTTTATCTCAGCCTCTATTGAGGGACACTTTGGTTGTTTCCATGTCTTGGCCACTGTGAACAATGTTGCGATGAACATGGGGCTGCATGTGTCTTTATGTACCAATGTTTTCGAGTTTTGGGGATAGATACCAAGTAGAGAAATTACTGGGTTATATGTTAATTCTATTCTTAATTTTTTGAGAAACCACCATACTTTCTTCCATAATGGCTGTTCCAGTTTCCATTCCCATCAGCAGTGAATGAAGGTTCTTTTTCTCCACAGCCTCTTCAACACTTTTAATTACCTGTCTTGTTGATAATAGCCAGTCTAATAGGTGTGGGGTAGTATCTCATTGTAGCTTAGATTTGCATTTCTTGAATAGCTAGTGAAGATGAGCTTTCTTTCAATATATCTGTTGGCCATTTGTATTTCTTCTTGGGAAAATTGTCTGTTCATGTCCTCTCCCCATTTTTTAAATTGGATTGATTGCTTGTTTGTTCTTGAGCTTTGTGAGTTCTTTATATATTTTAAATATTAACTTTTTATTGGAGCTAGTGTTTGCATATATTATCTCCCATGTAGTCGGTTATCTATTTGTTTTGTTGTCAGTTTCTTCCCTATCCTTCTCAAAGTCTTCCAAAAAATTGAAGAAGAAACACCACCTCTTAACACATTTTATGAGGCCAACATGTCCTTCATACCAAAATCTGGCAAGGACAATACAAAAAAAGAAAACTACAGACCAATCTCTCTAATGAATACAGAAGCAAAAATCCTAAACAAATACTAGCAAATCAAATACAACAACACATTAAAAAAATAATACATCATGATCAAGTGGAATTCATTTCAGGAGCACATGGACGGTTCAACATATGCAAATCAATTAACGTAACTCACCATATCAACAAAACAAAGAACAAAAATTATATGATCCTATAATTAGATGCAGAGAAGGCATTCAATAAGATACAACATTCTTTTATGTTAAAAACACTCAATAAACTGGCTATAGACGAAAAGTACCTCAACAAAATAAAAGACATATATGACAAACCATCAGCTAATCTCATATTAAATGGTGAAAGACTGAAAGCTTTTCCTTTAAAATCAGGAACAAGACAAGGCTGCCCACTCTCTCCATTCCTATTCAACACAGTGTTGAAAGTTTTAGCCAGAGCATTCACAAGAAAGAAATAAAAAGCATTCAGATCAGAAAAGAAGAAGTAAAGGTTTCACTTTTTGCAGATGACATGATCCTGTATGTAGAAAACCCCAAAGACTCCACAGAAAGGCTTTTAGAAACAATATACCAATACAGTAAGGTTGCAGGATACAAAATCAATATACAGAAGTCTATTGCCCCTATATATGCCAGGACTGAAACTTCAGAAAATGAACTAAAAAATGCCTTTTATAGTTGCAACAAAAAAATGGAATACCTAGGAATAAACTTAACAAAGAATGTAAAGGATCTATATACTGAAAACTACAAAGCATATTAAAGGAAATTGAAAAAGACACAATGAAATGGAAAAATATTCCATGTTTATGGATAGTAAGGATAAACATAGTTAAAATGGCCATATTACCCAAAGCAATATACAGGTTTAATGCAATCCCCATCAAAATTCCAATGTCATTTTCTAAAGAAATGGAACAAAAAATCAGGTTTGTATGGAACCATAAAAAACCACAAATAGGCCTGACCTGTGGTGGCGTAGTGGATAAAGCGTCGACCTGGAAATGCTGAGGTTGCTGGTTCGAAACCCTAGGCTTGCCTCGTCAAGGCACATATGGGAGTTGATGCTTCCAGCTCCTCCCCCCTTCTCTCTCTCTGTCTCTCTCTCCTCTGTCTCTCTCCTCTCTAAAAATGAATAAATAAAAAAAAATTTAAAAAAACCCCACAAATAGCCAAAACAACCCAGAGGAAAAAGAAAGAAGCCTGAGGTATCACACTACCTGACTTTAAATTATACTATAGAACCATGATAATCTAAACAGTATGGTATTGGTGGAAAAATAGACACACAGACCAACAAAACAGAATTGAGAGCCCAGAAATAAAACTACATATATATAGAGAAATCATCTTTGACAAAGGAGCCAAAAACACACAATGGGGAAAAGAAAGCCTCTTTAATAAATGGTGCTGGGAAATATAGGAAGACATATGCAAAAGAATGAAACTTGACTACAGTCTGTCCCCCTGCACAAAAATTAATTGAAAATGGATCAAAGATCTAAATATAAAATCTGAAACAATAAATTACATAGAAGAAAACATAGTTACTAAACTCATGGACCTTGGCTGTAGAGAACAATTTATGAATTTGACCCCAAAAACAAGGGAAGTAAAGGCAAAAATAAATGAATGGGACTATATCAAACCCGAATCCCATCTTAAAGCTGGTTGAATAATTGTGATTTTCCACTGTTGAGGTTAACATCAGCCTTCTGCTTACCAGCCCTTGTTTTTTTTTCTGTATTCGATTGCCCATCTATTTTACCCTTAGAAACACCATGGTCAAAGGTACTCTGATTGCCATTTTGGATTTGATGCCCATTGTGGGTAATCACTTCCACCTGCCTCTGATATTAAATGCTACTTCCTGGTATCTGATATTTTTGAATTCTGTCGTTCCCATTCATACAAAGGAAATGAATTCCACTGTGGCATTACTTCTTTTATATCCCCTGGCTTTCAGAGAAGAGCTGCCACTGAAATTCTTAACGATATAATGGAATTTTATAAAAAGTTTATTCCTTATTGTCTTATTAAAGGGGTGTAGGTATCCTTTGGGCTATCCTACAAAACATGATTAGGATGAGTTTTCTCTGCCACTACTCTGAGCCTTCCAAATCCTTTCCCAATACTCTGCTGTGGGTGAGGCACAGAGCGCATTCCTAGCAGCTGCGGCTGATGCAATGCTGTGAGAATACTCCAGCTCCCAGAAGCCTCCTGGGCAAACCTAGGAAGGAAGCTCTCCTGCTATAAGAAAGTGACTAGCCCTGGCCGGTTGGCTCAGTGGTAGAGCGTCGGCCTGGCGTGCGGGGGACCCGGGCTCGATTTCCGGCCAGGGCACATAGGAGAAGCACCCAGTTGCTTCTCCACTCACCCCCTCCTTCCTCTCTGTCTCTCTCTTCCCCTCCCGCAGCCAAGGCTCCATTGGAGCAAAGATGGCCTGGGCACTGGGGATGGCTCCTTGGCCTCTGCCCCAGGCGCTAGAGTGGCTCTGGTTGCGGCAGAGCGACGCCCCGGAGGGGCAGAGCATCGTCCCCTGTTGGGCAGAGTGTCGCCCCTGGTGGGCGTTCGGGGTGGATCCCAGTCGGGCGCATGCGGGAATCTGTCTGAGTGTCTCTCCCCATTTCCAGCTTCAGAAAAATACAAAAAAAAAAAAAAAAAAGAAAAAAAAGAAAGTGACTTAGCGCCAACCACGCAGCTCTCTGATCTTTTCAGTCATTGGCTATACACCCTATTGGCTAAACCCATGTATATAAGCTAGTTTACTTCCTGAATAAAGTGGATCTGTGTCACTGAACCTGGTTCCCAGAGTTGGGTCTTTGCATCTCCGTCATCCTCACCCCCGGCAGGACTTGCCCACACTCTGCCAAGGCAGCTCTGGTAGCTTCCTTTTTTTTTTTTTTTTTACTATAGGCCATAATTGTGACTAAGTTTCAAGGAGGCATCCCAGCTTTGGGTTAGGACTGGTTTCAGGCATTCTTGCTGAACATTAAATCCTGAGTCATGGAAAAGTACTTTGATGTTAACGAATCTCCCCTATTCAGGTTTATATACTGCCTCCCCATCTTAATTCCCCAAATCTACTCCCACATATTCTTCTAATTCCTGACAGTACATCTAAGCTCGTACTATATTTTCTGTAAAAAAGAGCTGTTTCCTTCTGGAGCAAGGACTATTTCTCAGTTCAGTGAATGTGGAGTAATAACCTTAGTTATTGGTTTGTATATTATAAGGGGTGGCAATGGTGGGTCTTAAGGAGGTAACAGTATCTTGCTAGGCATCTGCCTCAGGTGAGGTCTTTACAGATCTTCAGGTAAGGATGATATAATCACCATTGCCCCATAACATGCAGTCCAATAATTTTCCTTTCTCTTATACTTTATTACATCTACCATGGGTGAGAGTCTTAGTAACTGAATGCTACAGCATGCTAGTTTTTTTTTATCACATCCTGCTTATAGCAAGGTAATTAAATTATTGCTCTTATCTAAATAAAGATAATCCAGCTACAGAATCTCATTTTAAGGGTCTGCTTTCCAGGATGGTTTCTGGTACCAAACGCCTTTGGGTTTTCTTAAAAATAGTGCCTGAGATAAGAACTTGGGTACGGGTTGTATATTTAGTTTATTTGGAATGTGGTCCTACAAAGCATGAATGGCCAAGTAAGGAGACGGAGATAGCAAAGGAGGAAGATCCAGTGTAAGGGTACTTTATTGACGTCAGTGCTCTGAGCAAAAGAGGACTCTTGATCAGAACAAAGAATTCCTTCAAAAATTAGCCATCTAAAAGATGGGAGCCTGGAGCATTTATCTACTGACACCCCCACTGTGGGCTGTTTTTGTTTAAGTGGGCAGTCAGCAACTATGGCATTATAGAATGCCTGAGAGCAGAACACTGAAAGACATGAAATAGCAATCATGTGACAGGGAAGTTTGGCAGCAGGAGCTGAGGTGGAATTGTTTATAATGACCACAGCCAGCTACAATCAAGATTGGCAGCAGCAGAAGAAGGACTTAAGAAGGAAGTGGAGGCTAGAGATACAGATGTAAGAATTATGTAGAGGTAAAATTGAAAACATACGAATAAATGAGATCATCAAAGAAAAGGTAGAAAATCACCTATTTTTAAGGGAACAGTGGAAGAGATTTTACGAGAGGATACTATGCACAGATCTGAGATATAAGAGAATCAGGACAGAATGATATCATGGAAAACAGAAGATGAGTAATTTCTCAAAGGAGAAGGTGGCCATTGTCTTTAAATACCATAGAGAAATCCAATAAAATAAGTACTAAGGCACAGAGGCAGATTTAACAGCAGGAGCACCGGGTGTGTGCCCTGGGACCCAGACTTCTGAATGGCCCCGCAAAACCACAACTTTACACTTTTTTCTAATGACATCAAGTTTGGTTTCATATGTGCAATTTTAACATTAATGGTACATAATATTTTTTATTTATTTAAAAATATAGTTAACATGTATTTTTATTCATCTTGTCTTTCTCTTTTTTTAAGGGGCCCAATATTTTCTTCCGTGCCCAGGGCCTCAACTAACCTTAATCTGCCTCTGCCAAGGCACAGCCTTTGTATTTATCAGTAAGTCATTTTGACCATTGTCTTTGTAAATTTCAGTAAGGTATCAAGGACAGAAGCCAGATTACTGTGGGTTAATAATCAGCTAGGAGGGAGTACAGACACTAAAGACAGCAATGTTTTTAAGGTGATTCACTGAGAAGCAAAATAGAGGTACAATATTCAGGATTAATAAAAAATGGAGAGATTCTTGGGTTTCAAAGCTATAAATGAGTCACCTCCAAGATTTCTTTTCTTTTCTGGATTTCTTCAGTTGACTAATTCCTTACTGAGGAGTTCATTAGCCCATTAATAGGGGTCTCAGCTTCTTTAGGAAATGCCATCCTTTTATTTATCCCACCACATCCTCTTATAAAAAGGGAGACTTGGGTTACAACTTGGTTGTGCTTTTCTCTAACCACTAGAATTTGAGTGAGGGCCGGGTTTGTCAAGAGCCTGGAAACAGGAGGAAAAGTGATTAAAATAAACACAAAGCTTGTTTACATTATTCACAGGAAACTTCCCACGAGATATTAAAATGGAAACAAAGAGATCAAATTCAAGAAATGGATGCAAATGTTGAATTTCTCTTAAACCATAGGGGCCAACTTTTTTTTTTTTTTTTTTTTTACAGTAAAAAGCTCTGAAAAGAAAATTAGCCAAATGCTCTGCTGTATTCCCTCGCTGCCAGCTTTTCAGCATCCGGTCACATTGTTGCGCTGATTTACCCCCTTATTATAGGCAGGCAGGAGCTTGAAATTCCTTGCTGAAGCCGAAGGCGTCTGTGCAGATGCATATCATATCATATTGTAAGCAGTTGCAGTATGACTCACACGGGGAGGCTGGGAATCTTGGGAGTTGAACTGAGGACAAAATGGGAGGGATTTCCCTTCCTAGGCTGGTCTCCAAGAACTTACTTTTCACACAGCCCATTTTAAATGTCAGTTTACTGCTTGTTCGAGTGCCTCATGGAGGAAGATTAGGAGGCCTAAAGGAAAAGTTAGTGCTTGTTGCTTTCTTTCTTTCTTGACTAACTTTCTTGACTTTGTGCTTTACTGTGCTCTCTTGTTTCTCTGAAGTCCCCCAACTATATAAATTAGTTTATTAAAAATATCATAGCTAAGATCAGTGATGATGATAATACTTCTATACTTAGAATGTGTAGAGCAATATTACTGGGGAGTCCAAGAACTATGCAGCTTTTAATCCTTGGAACATTTGTTAGGAAACATTAGGAGATAATTTTAGGATTAAGACTAATAGAGCTAGGTAGGCAGTTTTCCCTCTTTCCTTCCTCCCTCTCCTCGTTTTCTCCTCTTCTTTGTCCTTTTCTCCCATTCCTTTCTTTCTTTCCCTCTTTCTTCTAAATGCTGCTGTGACTGCCATGAGAGCCTGCTTTTATCACAGGGTTACTATGAATCTGACACATAAGAAACTTGTTTAAATTTTATAAAGTCCTATCGTGTTGTTTGGTGATGATAAGGATTACTCTTGTGCTATTTTGGAATAAACATCAAAGATGATATCACTGATGGAAACATGGCAATTGACTCTCATAAATATTTCTTTTACCCTGTACATGAAAACTGAACTAGGCCTTGTCATATTATTTTTTAACTAGTTGATTGATGACAGTAGTCATACTTTTGTCTCAATTCTACCTGTATCAGACCTTGTGTATGTATCTGTATGTTTATTACAAAATTTTAGAATTATTAGTCATAAATTCCATCAGGTTCCTCAAACTGTTTACTAATTTGTTGATACCACAGTTATTTGTAGAGTCTGGCTGTAACCTTTCTTGGTCTCATCTTCTTCCTTAGCAATTCTCAGGGCATTCACCCAAAGATCTGCCTCAGTTTTGCTTCTGACAGAATGGGCAAGTCTGTTTCCCTGAAGTCCAGAACTGTCAGAGCATCCCTAAAGCATTCCTTAGTCTCTGAGATCATAGTAGCTACTTTTCCTATATTTCTAAACATTCAGTGAGTAAAATATTAGTGCTTCCTATATGCCTGCTGGTCTTGAACTAAAAGTAAATCACAAATGGAGTATTGTTTAAAGATTGACAATCTTCATGCAACATCACTTCAGCAATGAAACTAAAACCTCTTGCCCAAAATTCTGCTGTGTAGCCTAGAGAGCCATGGTTAGGTTCCAGCCTAATAAAATTATTTAGCATTTGTAACTTTAAGAAAAGGATTGGTTTCATATTTGATGTTAGAGAGGGAAAGAGAAAAGAATCTCCTATTCCCCTAATTTGGGCAGGACCGTGGCACCTCCTATGGGACTCTAACTCTCCCCACCATATGCACTAATCAGCTCAAGCTTTTATTGTTTAATCACTTTGTGTTCATGGTTGTATACATTATAAAATCACCTTGAAAAATGCCTAAAGGCATTCAAAGGTACAAAAGTTAGACAATTTTGTTAAACTGGAACCTAACTATGGCACTCTTGACTAACTATACAGCAGATTTTGCTCAAGGGGTTTTAGTTCCATGCTGGAATGATGTTGCATGAAGAAGATCAATCTTTAAATGATACTTCACTTGTGATTTAATTTCAGTTCAAGACCAATGGATGTTTAAAATGAAGCATAGAGCTGACGTCTTTATTTCTAAAGGAATGGCTGCAGATACTAATCTAAATTTATAGAGTAGAAACAGTGGCCTGTGGCAAGCTAAGTGGAGCATCTGGGGGGCCATTGCAAGGTAGGGAGGGCTCTTTCTAATTATGCGGTCTACCTCCCTCTCTTACTGTCAACACCCAGTGGGGGTTGTTTATGACAGATAACTTCCCATTTTATTGTTTTCATGTTCCTTCAAGTTTTTGGATTTTTATTTCTGCTAGCAAATAAAAAAAATTATATAAATTACTAGACACCTCTTCCCCTAGGGAAGCATAAACTTGAATTAAAAATTAGCTTTTGCAGAGTAATGGCGGGGTAGGAAGCGATACTGATAAATCTCCCCCAAAACTCAACAAGATCTTCAACCAGAAACATAAAAACCTATACTTGGAGCCTCCAGATGCCTTGCAATACACTCAAAGGTATGGTCGAGTGAAAAATTGGCTAAATATATAACCAAACCCCGAAGGAAATAGGGAGTAAGAAATGCTCCGCCTTCCTCACTAACCTAAACAGGGTGGCTTTCTCTGGTAACTGTGAATATAGAAACTGAGGCGGGCAAAGGGGGTGAATAGATCCAGGCCGCGGCACAAACAGCCAAACCAGGCTGTGGCATGGAGATCCAAGCCGAGGAAAAACCAATCCTGTGGCAACCTGGGCAATACAAGCTAATACTCGCGCCGAACCCAAACAAAGAAAGACAAGCGGGGCAGCCATTTTACCCTGGTCGGTGTGCAGTTAGTGGGTGAGAGATTTCTTCCTAAGCCCCGGAAGTGGGTGCCCGTGTTACCCCACAGAGAGGGAGAGTCAGAGGCATTTCTGTGGGCCGAAAGCAGAATCTCTGGGCAGCCCCAGCGCTCTGGGAAAGCCGCGCACGGGAGGGAGTGAGAACTAATTCCAACGGTGGAGATTTTCTGTGCTGGTGGGGGTTGCACTCAGAGGGAAACGCGACCGGCCTCATATCCTGGTTTGCACGCGCAGGTAGGGAGTGAGAGATTCCTCCGAGTGCCTCGGCAGTGCGCGCCCGTGTTATAGCACAGAGGGGCAGAGTCAGGGGCCTTTGTGTGGGCCAAAGCAGAATCTCGGGCTGCCCCAGCGCCTTGCAAAAGCCACGCACAGGGACGGAGCGAGACTCAATTCCAACGCTGCAACTTTTCCATGCGGTTGGGGGTTTCACTCAGAGCGTGAGACTGCTGGCTGGATTTCCTGGTCTGCGCACGCAGATAGTGAATGAGAGTTTCCTCCAATCGCCCCAGAAGTGGGTGCCCTGCCTGTGTTACCGGACAGAGTGGCAGAGCCAGAGGTCTTTGAGTGGGTGGAAAGCCCGCCTGATTATGCTAGCAGCTCTGACTGAATGAGCCTTACCCAGAGCCCTGTGCTGAGTGGAAATAGAGTGGGGAGTTGCCAGCTCTTTGAGCCTCTTACTATCCAGGCAGAGGCAGCAGCAACCCCATAGCTGGATTATCAGGCTACTAATTGAGGAAGGAAAGACTAGTAGAAAGGCTCCTGGAACACGGACTCTCTCACTGTCGGAGCCTATAAATGCTAATGAGCCTCGACTGCCAACGAGACTAAAGCACAATACATGACATTACCATAGAGACTTATCAACTGCAAACCTCTACCTGAGCATGCCAAAGGGGCAGAACCCGGGGCACAGAGTCACCGACCAGGAAGAGGGAGAGAAAAGAAAAAGCAAGAAGATAACCTCTCAAAATCAAGAATAATCTGCAGACTTTATAACCTATCCCATTTTATTATATTTGTTTGTTTGTTTCTCTTATCTTCATTCTTGATACTTTTTTTCCTCCTCCAATTTGGCCGATTAACTCTCTGCCGGTCTTACTCTCTCTTCTCCTTGAACTACACTACCCATAAGTGTTACATCTCCCATTATCTTTTCTCTCCTCTTCCTTTCTCACTATGAGGGTTGCACTCCAAAACCCTTAACTCTCTCTCTCTCCTTTCTTTTTTCTTCTTTTAGTGGTTCCCTCTTTTTTCTCTCTCTCTCTCTTTCTTTTCTCCCTCTATATTAGTTTCTTCCTTTCTCCTTTACATCTCCTCTCATTCAAACCTCAATAACAAACAAATTATCTTATCTGGGACTCAAACTTATGTTTGTGGCATTTTGGGGGGTTTTTACTTCACCTTTTTAACTCACTAGCAGTGCTCCCATCCCTGGCTCTCCATTTTATCTAGTTCTTGTTCCACTAAATACAATAGTAATTTTTTAATTTGTCCCCCCATTTTTCTGTTTTCCTCTTATTCCTCTCATCATAACTCTTAGACAACCAACACCTAAAAGCAAATCATTTTATTCTTGACCCAAATTTTTTCCTTATTTGCTTTTTGTGGGTCCATACCCTCTTTTTTTTCTTTTTTCTCTTTTTTTTTTTTTTGGCCCTTTATTACTTTTCCCCAATTCAGGCCCTCCATCACAGGCATTGTTTGTTAAAATTCACAGTTCACCACAAGATTTTCTCAAGAAAGAGGGGAGAGGAGAGGAGAAGAAAAAAGGAGGGGGGGAATAATTTCCTTTTTTAAAAATTTTTATTTTATTTTATTTTTCTTTATTTCATTATTAATTTTTTTTTAAAAAAAACTCTTCAATTTTTTATTTTTTTATTATTTTTTTGTTTTTTAACTTTTTATTCTTTATTAAATCTCATTAATACTATCAACAAAACCACCTTGAGATGCCATTAAGGAAGAGGAAATCGAATATCATGGATACAAAAGAAAGAGAGGTAACACAGCTAGATGAGGAAAAATCTATGGAGAAAAAATTTAATATATTGGAAACCTTGGAGCTAAATGACAGAGAATTCAAGATAGAAATCCTAAAAATCCTCTGAGATATACAAGAAAACACAGAAAGGCAATTTAGGGAGCTCAGAAAACAACTCAATGAACACAAAGAATATATGTCCAAGGAAATTGAAACTATAAAAGCAAATCAAACAGAGATGAAAAACTCAATTCACGAGCTGAAAAATGAAGTAACAAGCTTAGCTAATAGAACAGGTCAGATAGAAGAGAGGATTAGTGAAATAGAAGACAAGCAACTTGAGGCACAACAGAGAGAAGAAGAAAGAGACTCAAAAATTAAAAAAAATGAGATAGCCCTACAAGAATTATCTGACTCCATCAAAAAGAATAACATAAGAATAATAGGTATATCAGAGGGAGAAGAGAGAGAAAATGGAATGGAGAACATACTCAAACAAATAATAGATGAGAACTTCCCAAGCCTGTGGAAAGAACTAAAGCCTCAAGTTCAAGAAGCAAACAGAACTCCAAGTTTTCTTAATCCCAACAAACCTACTCCAAGGCATATCATAATGAAATTGACACAAACCAACAGCAAAGAAAAAATTCTCAAGGCAGCCAGGGAAAAGAAGAATACAAATATAAAGGAAGGCCCATTAGATTATCATCAGATTTCTCAGCAGAAACTCTACAAGCTAGAAGAGAGTGGACCCCAATATTTAAAGTCCTGAAAGAGAGGAACTTTCAGCCACGAATACTATACCCATCAAAGCTATCCTTCAAATATGAAGGAGAAATAAAAACATTCACAGATACAGAAAAGATGAGGGAATTTATCACCAAAAAACCCCCACTCCAGGAATTACTAAAGGGCGTTCTCCAATCAGATACAAAGAACAAAAAAAAAAACAGAGCCACAAGTAAAAGCTCCAAGAAGAACACAATAAAACCAAATTTAAACTGTTTCAACAACAAAAAGGAAGAGGGGGAGAAGATGGAGATTAACAGTAGCAAAGGACGATGGAGTGCAAAAGTACTCACAAAATAGTTCGCTACAATGAACAGGGTAGGGACCCTTTTCATTACTCAAAGGTAACCACCATTAAAAAAACCACCACAGAAGCACATGAGATAAAAAAGATAACAACAGAGGAAAGAAGTATGGAATACAACCAAATAAAAACAAAAGATAGAGAAACAAAAGAGAAGGATCAAACAATACACAAAACTAACAGAAAGCAAGATATAAAATGGCAATAGGGAACTCAAAAGTATCAATAATTACACTAAATGTAAATGGATTAAACTCACCAATAAAAAGGCACAGAGTAGCAGAATGGATTAAAAAAGAAAATCCAACTGTATGTTGCCTACAGAAAACTCATCTAAGTAACAAGGATAAAAACAAATTCAAAGTGAAAGGCTGGAAAACAATACTCCAAGCAAATAACATCCAAAAAAAAGCAGGTGTAGCAATACTCATATCGGATAATACTGACTACAAGACAGGAAAAGTACTCAGAGACAAAAATGGCCATTTGATAATGGCTAAGGGGATACTGAATCAAGAAGACATAACAATTCTTAATATATATGCACCAAACCAAGGAGCACCAAAATATATAAGACAGCTACTTATTGATCTTAAAACAAAAACTGACAAAAATACAATCATACTTGGATACCTCAATACACCGCTGACGGCTCTAGATCGGTCATCCAAACAGAGAATCAACAAAGACATAGTGGCCTTAAACAAAACACTAGAGCACCTAGATATGATAGATATCTACAGGACATTTCATCCCAAAGTGACTGAGTATACATTTTTCTCCAGTGTACATGGATCATTCTCAAGAATTGACCATATGTTGGGCCACAAAATCAACATTAGCAAATTCAGAAAAATTGAAGTTGTACCAAGCATATTTTCTGATCATAAAGCCTTGAAACTAGAATTCAACTGCAAAAAAGAGGAAAAAAATCCCACAAAAATGTGGAAACTAAATAACATACTTTTAAAAAATGAATGGGTCAAAGAAGAAATAAGTGCAGAGATCAAAAGATATATACAGACTAATGAAAATGACAATATGACATATCAGAATCTATGGGATGCAGCAAAAGCAGTGATAAGAGGGCATATCACTTCAGGCATATGTGAACAAACAAGAGAGAGCCCAAGTGAACCACTTAACTTCCCACCTTAAGGAACTAGAAAAAGAAGAACAAAGACAACCCAAAACCAGCCGAAGAAAGGAGATAATAAAAATCAGAGCAGAAATAAATGAATTAGAGAACAGAAAAACTATAGAAAAAATTAATAGAACAAGGAGCTGGTTCTTTGAAAAGATCAACAAAATTGACAAACCCTTGGCAAGACTTACCAAGGAAAAAAGAGAAAGAACTCATATAAACAAAATCCAAAATGAAAGAGGAGAAATCACCACGGACACCGTAGATATACAAAGAATTATTGTAGAATACTATTAAAAACTTTATGCCACTAAATTCAACAACCTAGAAGAAATGGATAAATTCCTAGAAAAATACAACCTTCCTAGACTGAGTCAAGAAGAAGCAGAAAGCCTAAACAGACCTATCAGTAGAGAAGAAATAGAAAAAACCATTAAAAACCTCCCCAAAAATAAAAGTCCAGGCCCTGACGGCTATACCAGCGAATTTTATCAAACATTCAAAGAAGACTTGGTTCCTATTCTACTCAATGTCTTCCAAAAAATTGAAGAAGAAGCAATACTTCCAAACACATTTTATGAGGCCAACATAACCCTCATCCCAAAACCAGGCAAGGATGGCACAAAAAAAGAAAACTACAGACCAATATCTCTAATGAATACAGATGCTAAAATACTAAACAAAATACTAGCAAATCGAATACAACAACATATTAAAAAAATAATGCATCATGATCAAGTGGGATTCATCCCAGAATCTCAAGGATGGTTCAACATACGTAAAACGGTTAACGTAATACACCATATCAACAAAACAAAGAACAAAAACCACATGATCTTATCAATAGACACAGAAAAGGCTTTTGATAAAATACAACACAATTTTATGTTTAAGACTCTCAACAAAATGAGTATAGAAGGAAAATATCTCAACGTGATAAAGGCCATATATGATAAACCATCAGCTAACATCATATTAAATGGCACTAAACTGAAGGCTTTCCCCCTTAAATCAGGAACAAGACAGGGTTGTCCACTCTCTCCACTCTTATTTAATGTAGTACTAGAGGTTCTAGCCAGAGCAATCAGACAAGACAAAGAAATAAAAGTCATCCATATCGGAAAAGAAGAAGTAAAGGTATCACTTTTTGCAGATGATATGATCCTATACATCGAAAACCCCAAAGAATCCACAAAAAGACTACTAGAAACAATAAGCCAATACAGTATGGTTGCAGGATACAAAATTAACATACAGAAGTCAATAGCCTTTCTTATGCCAACAATGAAACAATTGAGAACGAACTCAAAAAAATAATCCCCTTCACGATTGCAACAAAAAAAAAAATACTTAGGAATAAACATAACAAAGAATGTAAAGGACTTATATAATGAAAACTATAAACCATTGTTAAGGGAAATCAAAAAAGATATAATGAGATGGAAGAATATACCTTGTTCTTGGCTAGGAAGAATAAATATAATCAAGATGGCTATATTACCCAAAGCAATATACAAATTTAATGCAATTCCCATCAAACTTCCAATGATGTTTTTTAAAGAAATAGAGCAAAAAATCATCAGATTTATATGGAACTATAAAAAACCCTGAATAGCCAAAGCAATCCTAAAGAAAAAGAATGAAGCTGGGGGCATTACAATACCTGACTTCAAACTATATTATAGGGCCAAGACAATCAAAACAGCATGGTATTGGCAGAAAAATAGACACTCAGACCAATGGAACAGAATAGAATGTCCAGAAATAAAACCACATATATATAGTCAAATAATTTTTGATAAAGGGGCCAAGAACACACAATGGAGAAAAGAAAGCCTCTTCAATAAATGGTGCTGGGAAAACTGGAAAGCCACATGCAAAAGAATGAAACTGGACTACAGTCTCTCCCCCTGTACAAAAATTAACTCAAAATGGATCAAAGATCTAAACATAAGACCTGAAACAATTAAGTACCTAAAAGAAGACATAGGTACTCAACTCATGGACCTGGGTTTTAAAGAGCATTTTATGAATTTGACTCCACAGGCAAGAGAAGTGAAGGCAAAAATTAATGAATGGGACTACATCAGACTAAGAAGTTTTTGCTCAGCAAGAGAAACTGATAACAAAATAAACAGAAAGCCAACTAAATGGGAAATGATATTTTCAAACAACAGCTCAGATAAGGGCCTAATATCCAAAATATACAAAGAACTCATAAAACTCAACAACAAACAAACAAACAATCCAATAAAAAAATGGGAAGAGGATATGAATAGACACTTCTCCCAGGAAGAAATACAAATGGCCAACAGATATATGAAAAGATGCTCATCTTCTTTAGCTATTAGAGAAATGCAAATCAAAACGGCAATGAGATACCACCTCACACCTGTTCGATTAGCTATTATTAGCAAGACAGGTAATAGCAAATGTTGGAGAGGCTGTGGAGAAAAAGGAACCCTCATACACTGTTGGTGGGAATGTAAAGTAGTACAACCATTATGGAAGAAAGTATGGTGGTTCCTCAAAAAACTGAAAATAGAACTACCTTATGACCCAGCAATCCCTCTACTGGGTATATATCCCCAAAACTCAGTAACATTGATACGTAAAGACACATGCAGCCCCATGTTTATTGCAGCATTGTTCACAGTGGCCAGGACATGGAAACTACCAAAAAGCCCATCAATAGATGACTGGATAAAGAAGATGTGGCACATATACACTATGGAATACTACTCAGCCATAAGAAATGATGACATCAGAACATTTACAGCAAAATGGTGGGATCTTGATAACATGATACGAAGCGAAATAAGTAAATCAGAAAAAACCAGGAACTGCATTATTCCATACGTAGGTGGAACATAAAAGTGAAACTAAGAGACATTGATAAGAGTGTGGTGGTTACAGGGGGGAGGGGGGAAAGGGAGAGGGAAAGGGGGTGGGGAGGGGCACAAAGAAAACAAGATAGAAGGTGACAGAGGACAATCTGACTTTGGGTGGTGGGTATGCAACATAATTGAACGACAAGATAACCTGGACTTGTTATCTTTGAATATATGTATCCTGATTTATTGATGTCACCCCATTAAAAAAATAAAATTATAAAAAAAAAATTAGCTTTTGCTTCTGAGCTTTATATACATGTAGAAGTTTAATCGTTTTGTGGATATCTGACAGCAGATGCTTGTCATAATGTTCCTCTTGTGCACTGACCCAGTGATGTGCTAGGAAATGTATAATGACTAATTTTCTCCTTCTCCTTCTCCTTCTTTTACAGAGACAGACAGACTGGAATGGAGAGAGATGAGAAGCATCAATCATTAGTTTTTCGTTGTGACACTTTAGTTGTTCATTGATTGCTTTCTCATATGTGCCTTGACCAGGGGGTTACAGCAGGCCGAGAAACTCCTTGCTTGAGCCAGCAACCTTGGGTCCAAGCTGGTGAGTTTTGCTCAAACCAGATGAGCCCGCACTCAAGCTGGTGACCTCGAGGTCTCAAACCTGGGTCCTCCGCATCCCAGTTCGACACTCTATCCACTGTGCCACTGTCTGGTCAGGCGGACCATGTCTGATTTCAGGCTCCCAATATAAAGTCCCTGAATGCAGAATTGGGAAGAGTTATGCATAATCAGCTTTTGCAAGCTGGTGCTAGCTGACTTTAGCACACCACTGAAAATATGTTAAGTGTTTAGAACTTGGTTTAGAACATAGTAAATTCCAAACTTATGTGTGTCTTCTTGTCAAACATTATTAATTACTATTGTGATTATTATTGTCGTTTGTCTCTCTCCTTTATGTATGTAAATATACATGCATTAGTAATGTGCTGAAAACTAAAAAAGTCTTTTTTTAAAGAAAGATTTAATTTTTTGATATGAGAGAGAGAAAAGAGGGAGAAAGAAAGGGATGGGAGGGGGTGGAAACCATCAACTCATAGTTGCTTCTCATATGTGCCTTGACCTGGCAACCTCAGCATTCCAAGTTGATGCCCCATCCACTGTGCCACCACAGGTTGGGCTAAAAAAGTTTTGATTGGCACCATTCCCCATTTCCATGTAAGTCTGTGTACGATGTGTGATTTGAAACTACCAGTGGATTAACACTTGGTTTGCAGAATTTGTGATTTAATTGTCCTTTCAAGACAGTAGTAAACTGCCCCATCACTTAGTGTTATAAAAGTCAGTGTCCAGGGAGGTCTGTATTGTCTGCAGGATTTTGTTCACAAACATTGAAAGGTCAGGTTGTAATTTTTAGGTTCTATGCGACTGAACTTTTCTTTTCTGAGTAAATAACCTATGAGTATTTTCTCTCACCCTCCCTTGAACTCTTCCTACTTTCTCTATTTGGGTGATTTTATCTCTCAGTTTACCAGAAATTTTTTGTTTTTAAATTTATTTATTTATCTATTAGTGAGAGAGACACAGAGAGAGGCAGAGAGAGGGACAGATAGGGACAGACATAAATGAGAGAGATGAGAAGCATCAATACTTCATTGCGGCACTTTAGTTTGTTTACTGATTGCTTTCTCATATGTACCTTGACTGGGGGTCTTCAGTAGAGCGAGTGACCCCTTGCTCATGCCAGAGACCTGGAACTCAAGCCAACAACCTTAGGCTTCAGGTTAGTGAACTTGGACTCAAGCGAGCAACCATGGGGTCATGTCTATGATCCCCATGCTCAAGCCAGTGACCCTGCACTCAAGTTGGTGAGCCTGAGCTCAAGCCAGATGATCCTGTGCTCAAGCTGGCAACCTTGGGGTTTTGAACCTCAGTCCTCTGTGTACCAGACCAATGCTCTATCTACTGTACCACTGCCTAGTCAGGCTATTTATTTTTTTAATTAAGTTATAGCTGACATAAAATATTATATTAGTTTCATATCACATAATGATTTGATATTTATATACTTTATGATGTGATAACTACTATAAGTCTCATAACCATCTGTCACCATACAAAGTTTTTACCTTATTATTGACTATATTTCTTGTTCTATACATTACATCCCCATGATTATTTATTATTGGAAATATGTACCTCTTATTACCCTTTACCTTTTTCACTTATTAACCCCCAACCCCACAATTCTTTTGTTCTCTGCATCTATGAGTTTGTTTATGTCTTGTTTCTTTTTGTTATTATTGCTTTGTTTTATTTTTAGATTCCACATGTAAGTAAAAGTATATGGTGTTTGTCATTCTCTGTCTGTCTTATTTTATTTTGCATTATACCCTCTCAGTCCATAGATGTTGTCACAAATGACAAGATTTTATACTTTTTATGGTTGAGTAATGTTCCATTATATGAGAACATACATTCTTTATTTATTCATCTATCAGTGGGTACCAAGGTTGCTTTAATATCTTGGCTATTGTAAATAATACTGCAATAAACATGAGGGTGCACATATTTTTTTTGAACGAGTGCTTTTCTTTCTTTGGATAAATACTCAGAAATGAAATTGCTGTTTTGGGGAGTAGTTCTATTTTTACTTTTTTGAGGAATTTCTCATAGTTGTTATACCAATTTACATTTGTAACAACAGTATATGAGGGTTTATTTTTCTCCACATCTTTGCCAACATTTGCTGCTTATTGACTTTTTGATAACAGCCATTCTGACAGGTGTGAGGTTTTCATCTGCATTCTCCTGACTACTAGTGCTGTTGAGTGTCTTTCATATATCTCTTGGCTACAAATAAATTTTTAGAACAAAATCTTATACAATTCATCAGACATTTCCTTGAAAGCTTTATAAATTTAGAGAATAGGACTTAAACTTATACATTTGGAAGTTAGATTGCTGTTCTGGATCTTAATGGTTCCTAGCCTTGTAATTGTGAACAAATTCCAAGTCAGTAAGACACAAATCCCAAGATAGTAAGAGATATCTGAAAGAATGGCTGTGAGGTATTAGAAAAGATGTTACAAATTGTGCATATTTAAATACATGGCATGTTTTTATTGTCTCAAGAATCAATATTGGGGCTGGTTTTATATAAATTTGTACGCAGAGGCAGTGGGTGGATGGATGATAAGGATTTTTGCTGTCATGAATATAAATGAAGGAAGAGATCATTAAGCTTAGGATGGTTGGAGAGAAGCTAAGATTGTAGCAAATAGTTAGAATAGGTAGAAAAGAACAGACAGAGCATCCTAGGTAGAAGGAGCATATAAAGTAACAGAAGTAGAAATACAATTAATGATATTCAGGGGGAACATTCATTCAACATATGCACCTGGTTGTCATATGCCAGACACTGTGCTTGGTGCTATGGCTATAAAGCAATAAGGCAGAAATTCTATTTTCATAGATTCTGAAATTAAGAAAGAGAAGATGTGCTAGATTGAAGAAAATGGTTTGGGAAAAGTGCAATTAAATTTTGTTGGGTAAATGTAGGTAATTTGTTAAAAGAATGTAAAGTTTGTAATTATCAAATACATAAAAGAAGTCATTGTACACATGTAAGTAGGTGAGTGACAATCAATTTAGTTAGAAATCCTAGATTAGGAGGTTGAAGACAGGTAGAGATAAGAGAATATTGAAATTACTTGGTAATAAAGAGAGCCTGAATTGAGATTGGTAACATTTGGTCTGTGGTACATTAAAAAATGAAAAGAAGGAATCAAAGGTTTAGAAAATGGTTTAGCCTGACCTGTGGTGGAGCAGTGGATAAAGTGTCAACCTGGAAACGCTGAGGTTGCCGGTTCAAAACCCTGGGCTTGCCTGGTCAAGGCACATATGGGAGTTGATGCTTTCTGCTCCTCCCCCCTTCTCTCTCTTCTCTCTCTCTCTCCTCTCTATAATGAATAAAAATAAATAAAAATCTTAAAAAAAAGAAGAAAATGGGTTGGTTAATTTTTCTGTAAAAAACCGGATAGCAAATATTGTGTTTTTAACATTAGAGGTTATACGATCTCTGTTGCAACTATTCAGTTCTGCCGTTGTGGACAGAAAGCAGCCATAGACAGCATAAAAATAAATGAGCACCAGTAAAACTGGTGGTAGCAGATTTAGCCTACTGGCTGCAGTTATTTGACCTCTAGTTTTGAGTCCAGTGATCCCTCATCTATCATGGTAGTTAGCTTCCAGAGCCCTCTGTGATAGGTGAAAATCTGCGAAGTAGTAACCTTATATTTATTTTATTATTTATATATATATTTAAAGCTTTATATATATTTTATATTCTTTTAAGTTTTTTAGGCTAGAAAATGCTTACTTAACCACAAAAATAATTAAAATAATAAATACATAAAACACATATATACTGCAAAATTCCATGATATAGCAAAAAATCCACAATACAAAATTAGATATATACAATTTACAAATCTGCGAAACAGTGAGACCATAAAAAGTGAACCGTGATATGGCGAGAGACGACTGTATATAGAAAGTGACAAGGATCAAGTTTAGGAGAGAGGATTATAATTTGTTTTTGATATGCCAGGTTTAGGTGATGAAGGGGAAATTTAGGTGGAAATATGAAAATTTAGGGTTGGATTTTGGATAAGAGCTCAAGCTTGCATTCCAATTTTAGTTAAATATTCAGTGTTAAAGTAAGAAAGTAGTTAAGCTTTTAGGATCAAGTCAAGAACATAGAAAGCAGAAGCAATCTAATGCAAAGAATTGATTAAAGAGGGGATGAAAGAGCTAAGGAGACAAATAGGGGATAACCCAGAGTTTAGGATTAGTATTTGGCTAGGATCCGAAACTGTGACTAGAATGGAAGTGGTGTTTCTGAAGTTTATGGGTTGGATAAAACAGATTGTTACAATAATGGCTTTGAGTGAAGGCCATTTTCTGTGTCCAGTCCTTTTCATTCTGTTCTCATAAAGAAGCAAAGTCTATTTCTACTACCCATTTGAATAAGGACAAGCCTTGTAACTTGCTTTGACCAAAAGAATGTGGTGGATGTGTGAATTCTGGAACCTGTAGGTGTTAAGGGGTCTTGTAGTTCCAGCCCCCTTGAAACCTCCAGATCCCCATGCTGAAGCCTAGTCTAGTCTACTGAAAGGTCACATGGAGGATAACCCAGCTAACAACCAGAACAAATTACTAGACATGTGAGTGAAGCTATCTTCAACTATCAAGCTCTAGTCAAGATATCAAACATGGCAACGTGGCATACAAGTCCAAGAGAGTAAGGGAGAGAGATACCCTGGCTTCTTCCATCTTTTATCATCTGTCTTTCTCAGTGCTCCTGCCAGTGCCTCCTTTTCTCCTCCAGAACCCTCATTGGGTCTAAGTGAAGCCATCTGACAGGGGTCTTAAGGAAATATGTGTGCAAATGGAGTAGCTAGAACTGGGGAAGCAAGCCCAGGATCAGCACACAGATTAAACAAGGGAAAGCAAGCATGAAGTTGGGGAGAGAAGCAGAAGGTTTAGTCCTGTTGTAATTCCAGAGAAAGGAGAAGAACGCATCAAGAAGCAGGGATGGATTAATCAAATAGGTTAGAGAAGAAAGGATGCAATGCTGACTTAAAGTAAGAAGTGAGAGGATTATAAAGAAAAAAGAGATCTGATAAATGGTATAAAATGATACAGAGACTTCAGGAAAGGTGACTGGAAAAAAAGACAATTTTACTTGGTGACAAGCAGTAATTATGACCCATGAGTAACCTGTAAACGTTGATCAATTTCTTCTTCCTAAATGGTGTTTTGAAAATCCTCAGAGGTTTGTGAAATGTCATTGGGGTTCATCATCAAAAATGGTAACGGCACCTGTTAAATTTTTTTTTTTTTTTACAGAGAGAGAGTCAGAGTGAGGAATAGACAGGGACAGACAGATAGGAACAAAGAGATGAGAAGCATCAATCATTAGTTTTTCGTTGCGTTGCAACACCTTAATTGTTCATTGATTGCTTTCTCATATGTGCCTTGACTACAGGCCTTCAGCAGATTGAGTAACCCCTTGCTCGAGCCAGCAGCCTTGGGCTCAAGCCGGTGAGCTTTTGCTCAAACCAGATGAACCCTTGCTCAAGCTGGTGACCTCAGGGTGTCGAACCTGGGTCTTCCGCATCCCAGTTCGACACTCTATCCACTGCGCCACTGCCCGGTCAGGCTGTTTAAAAAATATTTTATATGACTGCTTGTTTATCAAAGATTTTCAGATATGATAACTATCAAAAATAAAATGTTAGAGATGCATAAAAATTAATTTAATAATCTCTAGTTTGTGGGTTTTTTTTTTGTTTTGTTATGCTTTTTTAAAATTTTTTTTATTTATTTATTTTTATTAAATTTAATGCAGTGACATTGATAAATCAGGGTACATATGTTGAGAGAAAATATCTCTAGATTATTTTGACATTTGATTGTGCTGTATACCCCTCCCGCAAAGTTAAATTGTCTTCTGTCATCTTCTATCTGGTTTTCTTTGTGCCCCTCCCCTCCCCTAACCCCTCTCTCCTTCTTCACCCCCTCCCCCCTCCCCCAACCTCCCGCCCCTGTTGCCATCACATTCTTGTTCATGTCTCTGAGTCTCATTTTTATGTCCCTTTTATGTATGGATTCATCTTAGTTTTTTTTTTCTGATTTACTTATTTCACTTCGTATAATGTTGTCAAGGTCCATCCATGTTATTGTAAATGATCCGATGTCATCATTTCTTATGGCTGAGTAGTATTCCATAGTATATATGTACCAAAGTTTTTTAATCCACTCGTCCTCTGACGGACACTTGGGCTGTTTCCAGATCTTCACTATTGTGAACAATGCTGCCACAAACATGCGGGTGCATTTCTCCTTTTCGAGCCGTTCTATGGTGTCCTTGGGGTATATTCCTAAAAGTGGGATAGCTGGGTCAAAAGGCAGTTCGATTTTCAGATTTTTGAGGAATCTCCATACTGTTTTCCACAGTGGCTGCACCAGTCTGCATTCCCACCAGCAGTGCAGGAGGGTTCCCTTTTCTCCACATCCTCGCCAGCACTTATTCTGTGTTGTTTTGTTGATAAGCGCCATTCTGATTGGTGTGAGGTGATATCTCATTGTGGTTTTAATTTGCATTTCTCTAATGATTAGTGATGTTGAGCATTTTTTCATATGCCTATTGGCCATCTGTATGTCCTCTTTGGAGAAGTGTCTATTCATCTCTTTTGCCCATTTTTGGATTGGGTTGTTTGTCTTCCTGGTGTTGAGTTTTACAAGTTCTTTATAAATTTTGGTTATTAACCCCTTATCAGACATATTGTCAAATATATTCTCCCATTGTGTAGTTTGTCTTTTTATTCTGTTCTTGTTGTCTTTAACTGTGCAAAAGCTTTTTACTTTGATATAGTCCCATTTGTTTATGCTGTCATTTATTTCACTTCCCCGTGGAGATAAATCAGCAAATATATTGCTCTGAGAGATGTCCGAGAGCTTACTGCCTATGTTTTCTTCTAAGATGCTTATGGTTTCACGGCCTACATTTAAGTCTTTTATCCATTTTGAGTTTATTTTTGTGAGTGGTGTAAGCTGGTGATCTAGTTTCATTTTTTTGCAGGTAGCTGTCCAATTTTCCCAACACCATTTGTTAAAGAGGCTGTCTTTACTCCATTGTATTTCCTTACCTCCTTTGTCAAATATCAGTTGTCCATAGAACTGTGGGTTTATTTCTGGGTTCTCTGTTCTGTTCCATTGATCTATATGCCTGTTCTTATGCCAGTACCAGGCTGTTTTGAGTACAACGGCCTTGTAGTATAACTTGATATCAGGAAGTGTGATACCTCCCACTTTATTCTTCTTTTTTAAGATTGCTGAGGCTATTCGTGTCCTCTTTTGGTTCCATATAAATTTTTGGAATATGTGTTCTATATCTTTGAAGAATGTCATTGGTATTTTAATTGGTATTGCATTGAATTTATAGATTGCTTTGGGTAATATAGACATTTTAATGATGTTTATTCTTCCTAACCATGAGCACGGTATATGTTTCCACTTGTTTGTATCTTCCTTGATTTCTTTTATCAATGCTTTGTAATTTTCCAAGTACAAGTCTTTAGTCTCCTTGGTTAAGTTTACTCCTAGGTACTTTATTTTTTTGGTTGTAATTGTGAAGGGGATTGTTTCCTTAATTTCTCTTTCTGACTGTTCATTGTTGGTGTATAAAAATGCTTCTGATTTCTGAGTATTGATTTTATATCCTGCCACTTTGCTGAATTTATTTATCAGGTCCAGTAGTTTTTTAACTGAGACTTTAGGGTTTTCTATATACAATATCATATCATCTGCAAATAATGATAGTTTTACTTCTTCTTTTCCAACTTGAATGCCTTTTATTTCTTCTTCTTGTCTGATTGCTGTGGCTAGGACTTCCAGGACTATGTTAAATAAGAGTGGTGAAAGGGGGCACCCCTGCCTTGTTCCTGATCTTAAGGGTATTGCTTTTAATTTTTGCCCATTGAGTATGATGTTGGCTGTGGGTTTCTCATAGATGGCTTTTATCATGTTGAGGTATGTTCCCTGAATTCCCACTTTGCTGAAAGTTTTGATCATGAATGGGTGCTGGATTTTATCAAATGCTTTTTCTGCATCTATTGAAATTATCATAAGGTTTTTCTCCTTCTTTTTGTTTATGTGATGAATCACATTGATTGATTTACAAATATTGTACCAGCCTTGCCTCCCCAGAATAAATCCCACTTGATCATGGTGTATGATTTTTTCCATATATTGTTGGATCCGGTTTGCTAATATTTTGTTGAGAATTTTAGCATCTATATTCATCAGAGATATTGGCCTATAATTTTCTTTCTTTGTGTTGTCTTTGCCTGGTTTTGGAATCAGAATTATGCTCGCCTCATAAAATGAGCTTGGAAGTCTTCCTTTCTCTTGAATTTTTTGAAATAGTTTGAGAAGGATAGGAGTTAGTTCTTCTTTGACTATTTGGTAGAATTCCGTTGTGAAGCCATCGGGCCCCGGACTTTTCTTTGTTGGGAGTTTTTTGATAACTGTTTCGATCTCATTTGGTGTAATCGGTCTGTTTAGGTTTTCTGATTCTTCCAGATTGATTTTTGGAAGATTGTATGTTTCAAGGAATTTGTCCATTTCATCTAGGTTGTCTAGTTTTTTGGCATACAGTTCTTCATAGTATTTTCTTACAATATTTTGTATTTCTGTTATGTCAGTTGTTATTTCTCCTCTCTCATTTCTAATTTTATTTATTTGAGTCCTCTCTCTCTTTTTCTTGGTGAGTCTACTTAAAGGTTCATCAATCTTGTTTACCTTTTCAAAGAACCAGCTCCTAGTTTCATTGATCCTCTGTATTGTTTCTTTAGCCTCTATGTCATTTATTTCTGCTCTGATCTTTATTATTTCCTTCCTTCTACTACATTTGGGCTTTACTTGCTGTTCTTTTTCTAATTCTTTTAGATGCAGGGTTAAGTTGTTTATTTGAGCTTTTTCTAGCTTCTGAAAGTGTGCCTGTAGTGCTATGAACTTCCCTCTCAGCACTGCTTTCGCTGTGTCCCATAAATTTTGAGTTGTTGTATGCTCATTGTCATTCATTTCTAGGAATTTTTTTATTTCTTCTTTGATCTCATTCTTAATCCATTCATTATTTAGCACCCTGCTATTTAGTTTCCATGTGTTTGAGAATTTCTGAGCTTTTCTGCTGTGATTCATTTCTAGTTTCATGCCATTGTGATCGGAGAAGGTGTTTGATATGATTTCAGTCTTCTTAAATTTGTTGAGAGCACTTTTGTGCCCTAACATGTGGTCTATCCTAGAGAATGTACCATGAGCGCTTGAAAAGAATGTATATTCTGCTGCTTTAGGGTGAAAGGATCTGAAGATATCTATTAAATCGAGTTGATCTAGTGTTTCCAATAAGTCTGCTGTTTCTTTGTTAATTTTCTTTCTTGAGGATCTATCTAGTGATGTTAGTGGGGTATTGAAATCCCCTACTATTATAATATTGCTGTTGATATCACCCTTTAAATCCATCAAAGTCTGTTTTATATATTTGGGTGCTCCTTTATTAGGTGCATAGATATTTATAATAGTTATATCTTCCTGTTGGATTACTCTCTTTATCATTATGTAGTGGCCTTCTTTATCTCTTACTATATCCTTTGTTTTAAAGTCCAATTTGTCTGATATAAGTATTGCTACCCCAGCTTTTTTTTCATTTCCGTTTGCATGAAATGTTTTTTTCCATCCTTTTACATTCAATCTATGTTTGTCTTTTGTTCTAAGGTGTGTCTCTTGTAGACAACATATGTATGGGTCCTGTTTTCTTATCCACGCAGCTACCCTATGTCTTTTGATTGGATCATTTAATCCATTTACATTTAAGGTTATTATTGATATGTAGTTGTTTATTGCCATTTTCTTCTTTAAAGGTGTATTCCTTTTTTTTGCTATATTCTTTTCCAACTTTGATCTGTTTACAACAGGCCCCTTAACATTTCTTGCAGCGTTGGTTTGGTTGTAATGAATTCCTTGAGTTGGTTTTTGTCTGGGAAGCTTTTTATTTCTCCTTCAATTTTAAACGATAGCCTTGCTGGATAAAGTAGTCTTGGTTGTAGGTTCTTGTTCTGCATTACTTTGAATATTTCTTGCCATTCCCTTCTGGCCTCAAGTGTTTCTGTTGAGAAGTCGGATGTCATCCTTATGGGGGCTCCTTTGTAGGTGATAACTTTTTTTTCTCTTGCAGCTTTTAATATTTTCTCTTTATCGCTTAGCTTTGGTATTTTAATTATGATGTGTCTTGGTGTAGGTTTCTTTGGGTTTCTCTTTAATGGAGTTCTCTGTGCTTCTTGGACTTGTAAGAGTTTCTCTTGCATTAATTTAGGGAAGTTTTCAGTTATGATATGATTGAACAAAGTCTCTATCCCTTGTTCTTTTTCTTCTTCTTCAGGAACCCCTATGATGCGGATGTTATTTCTCTTCATGTTGTCACAGAGCTCTCTAAGTGTTTCCTCTGACTTTTTGAGTCTCTTTTCTCTTTTCTTCTCTGCTTTCATGCCTTCATTCCAGTTGTCCTCCAACTCGCTGATTCGATCCTCTGCTGTATGCATCCTGTTTTAATTCCTGCCATTGTGGTCTTCATTTCTGATATTGTATTTGTCATCTCTGACTGATTCTTTTTTAATATTTCAATATCCTTTTTTATACTTGCTATTTCTTTATTTAGGTTTTCAAACTGCCCCTCCATTGTTGTTCTAAGATCCCTAAGCATCCTTACAATCATTATTTTGAACTCCGCATCTGGAAGTTTGATTATTTCCATATCACTCAGCTCATCTCTCAAGGGTGTCTCTTGTGGTTTCATTTGGGTTGCACTCCTTTGTCTTCTCATAATGGTGTTTTATTTGTAAAGTTGCTTGAGCCTAGGCTTGGTGTTTTCTGCCTCCTGTTTTCAGTTGTGTTATTTCTAGGTCTTCTTGGATTGGTATCAGCTATTATTTGTAATCCACTTTCAGATTTGGGCAGCTTTGAAGTCTTGAATTGTTTGTTTTCTTAACAGGTGATAGTCTTGTTAACTGATCTCAGCAGGGGGCTTCCTTGAAACTGTAACCAGGAATGCTGTGGGTGTAACCTGAGACGCTGAAGGTCTGTTCCACCAACTAATCTCACTGGGGGCAGGGTTTTTTCTCAGCTTCAGTAGGGGGAGGTGTATCTCAGATCTCCATGGAGACCTGAGTTACTGCCCCTCCTCCCCACTTCTTGTTTTCAGCTGTGTCTTGTTGCGCTGATTGGAGCTGGATAGATGTCCGGAGATCTCTGATCCGGAAGCACTTCAGCTCTGTTTTGTGAAAGGTTCAGTCCCTCCCCCAGCTATGGCCACCTCCAGCACGAATGAGTCAGCTTTTTTATTTCATTTCTTGCATACCTTAGCCCCTCACAGTCTGTCCCTCTCCTTGTCCTTTCCACTTGGGAGATAAGCTGGTCTTTTCAACCCACCTTGCTCCCTGGTCGCCAGGTAAGTGGCTGTGAGCAGTAGTTTCTGCTCTTTTTCCTCTGTGAAATCCTCTCTGGGCTCTCAGCCTCACCCCCCCCCCCCCTGCCGTTCCTGTAAGCAGAGGAGATTCAGGCACTCCTTACCAGGTTTATTGTGGCTTCCTCTTTGCTCCTTGGTTTTTGAGAGCTGTTCTTGCAGTTCAGTGTTGGTTTTTCATGCTGATTTTTTCCTAAATTGATTTGTATTCCAGTTTGGTGTTGAGAGCTGGGCGTCTGTGTGTCCACCTACTCCGCTGCCATCTTCAAAAGCCCTAGTTTGTGTTTTTAAAATGTTTAAATTAATAATAGGATTATTTTTCCCCAAACTGAATATTTTAAGAGCCTTGGAGAGTATGTTGAGTGGCGATGCACACCAGTCACTGGACATACGGTGATTCTATGATATTTGTGATTTGGTCACCTAGTTGAATGCCTCTAGTTACATGTTGATTCTGATTACCATATGTAGAGCTAAAAATTCCTTTTATTCTTTTTTTTTTTTTTTTTTAATTCGTTTTTAGAAGCGGAAACAGGGAGAGACAGTCAGACAGACTCCCGCATGCGCCCGACCGGGATCCACCCGGCACGCCCACCAAGGGCGACGCTCTGCCCACCAGGGGGCGATGCTCTGCCCATCCTGGGCGTCGCCATGTTGCGACCAGAGCCACTCTAGCGCCTGAGGCAGAGGCCACAGAGCCATCCCCAGCGCCCGGGCCATCTTTGCTCCAATGGAGCCTTGGCTGCGGGAGGGGAAGAGAGAGACAGAGAGGAAAGCGCGGCGGAGGGGTGGAGAAGCAAATGGGTGCTTCTCTTGTGTGCCCTGGCCGGGAATCGAACCCAGGTCCTCCGCACACTAGGTCGACGCTCTACCGCTGAGCCAACCGGCCAGAGCCTCCTTTTATTCTTAAACACCTTTTAACTGTATTTTATACCCATGAAAACTTTAATAAAGATAAAAAAATATTGAAGTTAATATGTTAATTAAGAGTATAAAATGGTTATAATTCTCTAATTTGCTTTAGTATGTCCTGTATAAGACTCCTCAGTTTTATTAATTTAATAATAATTTTTATATCATATACCAAAATCTTCTGTAGTACATTTTGTTTTTGTTGTTTTTTTTAGGTGAGAGGAGAGGAGATAGTGAGGCAGACTCCTGCATATCTCTGACTGGGATCCAACCAGCAACTCCATCTTAGTGCCTGACGCTGACCCACTCAGACCAACTGAGCTCTCCTCAACACTCGAACAAATCAAGCCACTGGCTGCTGGAGGGGAGGATGGAGAGAAGGAGGAGAAAAAGGGGAAAAGAAGCAAATAGTTGCTTCTCATGTGTGCCCTGACTGGGAATCAAACCTGGGACATTCATATGCTGGTGAATGCTCTTCCCACTGAGCCACTGGCCAGGGCCTTCTTCTGTAGAATTTTCAAAACTATTGTAAATATTGAATAGAAACAAAAAGCAGAGACAAAAAATCCAATTTAGCTTTTTCACTTACTGCAAATAAAGTAATCCATATATGTCATGTGACATTTTAGAAGAAGTGCTGACATAGATATTTTTCTTGTCTTGTAATTTAAAAACAAAATATAAATAATATATTATTCCATTTATATGATATTTTGAAAAATCAAATCTAAACCATAATAACAGAAAGCAAATTAGTGGTTTTGTAGGACCAGAGGTAGTTACTGCTAACAGCAAAGGGAACTTTTTCAGATATCGAAAATGTTTGAGTTGTGAATGTGAAGGTTGTCATGTTGCTAAATTCATTGAACTATTACTATACAATTACAAAGGGAGTGTTACATTGAATGTAAATTAAATCACAAAATAGTAGATTTAAAAATTATACATGTTTCAAAAAATTACCCTTCCTCCCTCCCTCCCTCCCTCCCTCCCTCCCTCCCTTCCTTTCTTCCTTCCTTCCTCCTTCCTTTCCCTCCCTCTCTCTTTCTTCTTTCTTTCTTTCTTTCTTTCTTTCTTTCTTTCTTTCTTTCTTTCTTTCTTTCTTTCTTCCTTCCTTCCTTCCTTCCTTCCTTCCTTCCTTCCTTCCTTTCTTTCTTTCTTTCTTTCTTTCTTTCTTTCTTTCTTTTTCTTTTTGTTCAATTAGATGATGCCAAATATTAGGTCACAAAAACACATATTTGTCTTGTGTGAGGCAAATGAAGTGCCCAGGGCACAAATTTGAAGGAGGCATTTGCTCATTGCAGGGTTCAACCGGGCACTTGTAGGCCCCTGAATTTTCCCACCTTAAATTTTGTGCCCTGAGCACCTCCCTTGCCTCACCCTTTTTAAAAAAAGATTTTATTTATTGATTTTATAGCGAGGCGGGGGGCAAGAGGACTCAAGAAGTATCAACTCGTAATTGCTTTATTTTAGTTGTTCACTGATTGCTTGTTATAACAAAGCAAATGCAGGGTTTCGAACCAGCAACCTCAGTGTTCCAGGTCAGTGCTCTACCTACTGTGACACCACAGTTCAGGTTTCCTTCACCTTTTTTGATGAGTTAATATAAATTAAAGTTTAATTTTATCTTTTAATATACATTTGGTATTTAAATCAAATGTTATAAAATATATTGCCATTAGATTTTATTGCTATATATATATTTAAATCCTGATGTGATTTGTTGAGATCTTGAGTGTGAGAATTGCTGCCTTTCACTTCTGGTAAACTCTCAGTTATTATTCATAGAATATTGTCCCTTTCTCTCCCTCATGTTTTCCTTCTGCAAAACTGAATGGGTATGCATCAGACTCTATCCATTTTTTATGTTCTATAACATCTTGTTCATATTGTTCTTTGCCTTTTTGTGCTATATTCTGGATAAAAGGTTGAGTCCTCTCTTCAGTTATTTTTAATCCATGGCTTATCCTATCCATTGAGTTTCTAATATCCATAATTATATTTTTTTATTTCTTCAAGTTCTATATGTTTATTCATAACTGCCTATAATTTTGACATTGTCCTTATTTATTCCAAAAGTTTTAGTAGGCACTCTTTTTTTTTTTTTTTTTTTTACATTTTAGATATTGATAATAAATTTCACTAAATGGCAAGAATTCACTTTTGCTCAACGTAATTGATTCTAGACCAAGATGGTTGGGCACAAAGTAGAAAATATATAAATGCATGTTTTAGAATTATTTTTCCAAGAGGGTTACAGAGTAGGTGAACATTTCAACTGCCACCTCCCAGGACAAAATTGGAATATAACTTATTTAAGTGCTATTATCTTGAAAAACCAACTTTGGACTAAAGGAAGAGGAATCTCTAACCAAGGATCACAGAGGAAGCCACACTGAGACTGGTAGGAAGGGCAGAGATGCAGAAAGGGCTGCCCCGCTCTGAGGAATAAGCAGTGGCAGTGGGTCCAAAGGGACGCTCACTGTGGGGAAGGCCACCCTGAGAGGTGAGGGTCCTAAGCTGTAGGCCTGGCACCCCAACCTAGAGCCCCAGAGCCTAGAAGAGGTGCCAACACAGCATTTGGTGGTGAAAAGAGCCAAGGTTTCTGTCTGCTAGAAAGAGATGGGAGCTTTCAGAGATGCAGGCTCTATCTTAAAGGGCCAGAACATAAAATCTCATTCACAGACACTTACCTGGGGCTACGGGGGAGGAAAGGCTGAGAGGACTAGAGTTGCCTGTGGAGAGTGTGAAATTGGTGGCCCAGGGAGAGACACCATGGGGGACAGCCACCATAACCCCTGTGCTGAGTCACTCTCCAGAACTGAGTTGGCATCTTTCTTGGGTGGAGCAGTCCCCTCTGGGCTTCATCAGCCTGGGGGAAAGCAACTGCCCCACCCTTGGGAATCCCTCTTGCTCTACTCCTGTGGAGACTGGGCTGTTCTTAGAAGTCAACGGGAAAACAAACGCATGTCAGTGACTCAGGTTTTTTGGCATTGAGGCCAGAGGTCTTCCCCCACCCTCCTGCACACTCCCAAATCTATGAGTGGTGCTTCTGCCTCATGGAAGATCCACTAGAAACTGTCCAGACTGCAGGCAGACTGCACCTCTGGGTCTCAGAGGCCACACCCATAGGATTCCTAGGGACCACATCCTACTGAAGTCTGTGAAAAAAGTCTGGATAGACTGACACCTGGGGCAAGGGGGCGGGAACCACACCTACCACCCTTCCTAATTCCTGAATTGCTGCAAGCTCTCTACCAGAGGTTTTATTTCAGTGGCCAAGCCCAATAAGCAACCAGCAGACAGAGGCTGCAGGAAAGCAGCTCTCAAGAAACCTTAGTATTTTGCTGAACTTCCCCCAAGTCCATTGTAAATGAAAGCCAGTTTAGGTGTGTGACTTGGTATTTCCATATGCACCTGGGCCCAGCAAAGGCAGCCAAAAACTCTGGATTGCTTGTAGCTCCAAGGAGGTTGCTGAGGGCCAGTCATGGGCAGTGTCCCTACTGGTCTGCACAGAGTTTCCTCCAGGGAGGCACATCCAGTGGCCCGCTATGGAGAGCATCAGTTCAGGACCTAATGACTCTTTCTGGTGGTGTGTCCTAAGCAAGGACTTATTGGCTACTGGGTCCAGCAGAGGCGAGTTCTGCTTTTTGTTATCAGCACCAGCACAGAGGTTCACAGATACTGGACAAGTTGGAACTTCACAGTCATCCAGATCAAGTTCTGGATATCTTATTCAGCTGGGCTAGATTCCACCAGGGGAAGGGAGAGAGGTGTGGAGCATGGATATTCAAAGAGTAGATCCTTGTGAGCATATTGTTGGGTTCAGTTGAGGGGCTTAGCGATTTTTTGTGGGGCACATTCAGCCCCAGGGGAGGACTCTCTCATTCTTCCTTCCTGAGACCAGGGGCTTACCAGCTGGAAGACTTTTGCAGAGGGGACTGTTGACCTCACCCAATCTGAACCTGCTGCTCACCTCACTGGGGAGAAATTGAATTGGAGTATCCAGCAGGGTTTGAGGGATTAAACTCTGGAGTAGGGGCCACTTTCCCCATACTGAGCTCCTGACCAAGAGATATTTGAAGTAGGGGTTACCACTAATGTATTCCCAACCTCAACTTCCCTAACACATCAAGCTTTCAACTTGTAGAGAGGATAAAGGTGTGAGGCTAGTCTGAGCCCACGCTACAGTCTTACTACAGAAGACTCTGTGGGGAGATCAGACAGCTGCAAGAGGAGGTGGAGCAGCTGAAAGGTGGAAGCAAATCTTACAGAGTTTGGGGCTTTTATGGAGCTGCTGTCATCTCTAAGAAGGAGAAAGCTGGTCCTTATACACAGGTTGGCCCCTCCCACACTAGGTATATATGAAAAAATGTTCAACATCACTAATCATCAGGAAAATGCAAATTAAAACAACAATGAGATACTACCTCACACCAGTCAGAATGACTCTCATTAACAAATCAACACACAGCAAGTGCTGATGACGGTGTGGAAAAAAGGGAACCCTTCTGCTCTGCTGGTGGGAGAATAGACTTTGCAGCCACTGTGGAAAGACTGTGGTGTTTCCTCAAAAAATTAAAAATGGAATTGTTTTTTGACTCAGCTATCCTACTTTTAAGACTATATCTTAAGAACCCCAAAACACTGGTTTGAAAGGAGATATGCAAGATATGCACCCCTATGTTTATTGCAGCATTGTTTACAATAGCCAAAATTGGGAAATAGCCCAAGTGTCCATCAGTGGATGAGTGGATTAAAAAGCAGTGGCACATATACACAATGGAATACTACATGGCCATGAAAAAAAAGGACATCTTACCTTTTGTGATGGCATGGATGGACCTGGAGATTATTATGCTAAGTGAAATAAGACATCCAGAGAAAGACAAAATCATATGATCTCATATGTGGAATCTAATGAACATGGTGAAAGGAGGAATGAAATTGGGCAGAGGCATGGTCACAGGGAACAGAGGGACAGCTGCCAGAGGGAAGGGGGCCAAAGGGATGGGATCAGAGAAGGTGAAGGGATTAGTGAAATTATATATACATAACCCAGAGATACAGATTACAGGACAGCAAATCCCAGAGGAAATGAGGAGAGGGAGTCAGGGTGAAGGTAGAAAAGGGGGTATAGTGGGGAACATATTGTTGTTGGGATGAGGGTGTTATATTGAATGGGACACTTAAATCCATGTTAACACAATAAATGAAAGAACTTAATGTAAATTAAAAAAATTAATATTTATAATCTTTGTGTGTCGAATTCTATTAGTTATTGTTTCTGCTGAGTCTTGCTAGTGGCAGCTTGTCTCCTTGAATGTGTTGTGATTTTCCCCCCCTTATTGTGAGCTCATGTTTCTTGGAGCTCTTTTTGGGAATCATTGTTCTGGATTTGAGGTGCTTTCCTTTGGGAAGTTTCTATATATTCTCTTTCCAGATGCCTCAGAGGCATTAACACCATGGGCTACTTTAAATCCTCAGCTTGGAATTTTTATGGCTTGCACTGCTAATTTATGATTAAGAATTCCCCTGGGAGAACTTTTGGTTTCTTCACACAGGACCAAGGCAGATGTCTTACCATTTCTCCAAAAGGAAGAAATGAAACCTTAAGAATATTAATTAAGGTCATATATAGATATAAAAGTTATCATATACACATAGATTTGTAAGACTTAGAATCTCATGCCTCTCTCTTATACTAAATGCCATCAACTGACTTTATTGTGTTGATGCATAAACCTGACTTTAACCAGATCTCTAGTGAGTAAACGGGTTAGAGTGTTCAGAAAGCCAGTCACGTGCAGTTGTTAGAGTGGAACTGGAAATGGGCCACCTCTGTGAACTCATCACAAAGAGTTTGGTAGTAGTCTTGTGTTCCTATTTGTCAGACACAGTATTTCAACCACCAAAGGAGAGAAAAAAAACATACATATGGCAATGTACATATGCTAGTTTTATCTTTCTCCCATCATGGAATAGAGAAACTATTGTGTGTAAAGAGTCTTCATAAGTGACCATACCTTCTCACCTGAGAGTGAGTATGGGAAATTGTATGTATAGTGTTAAAAGTGCTCTTATTTTTACCTGACCTGTGGTAGCACAGTGAATAGAGCATTAACTTGGAATGCTGAAATCCCAGGTTCAAAACCCCGAGGTCATTGGCTTGAGCTCAGGTGTGCCAGCTTGAATGCTGGGTTGGCAGCTTGAATGTAGGATCATCGACATGGTCGCTGGCTTGAACCCAGGGTTACTGGCTTGAACAAGAGGTCATTGGCTTGGCTTGAGCCCCCTGGTCAAGGCACATTGGAGAAGTAATCAATGAATAACGAAAGTAACAAAACTACAAGTTCATGCTTCTCATCTCTCTCCCTTCATTTGTCTCTCTCTCTCTAAAAAAAGTGTACTTATTTTCCTGGAATATTGGTTTTAAAAGTAAAAATATATAGTAGTTTTCAGTTCATAATTCCTGCAACATTTTTAAAATGCTATTTAAAATTTTTAGCTTCTGTAACAAGAAAAACTATGAATTTTGGAGCAGAGATATATATAGTAATGAATGTTTGCCATTGCCTGGTGACTTTATCTAAGTCTACAGAAACATATGGGCAATTGATCTATTGAGAGAGAAATATGACCTTGGTAAATTAAGGTGACTCCCCTGTTCTGTGGGCAAAGGTCATTTGAAACCCTGCAAGTTCTTTGAAGAATAGAATCCTCTATCACCTTACCTTTGCTTTAGAAAAAGGCTCTCAGAGAGATGTGACTTTAATTCAAGGTCTGTGGAGTTTTTTTCAAAGAACATGTATTAACGTATTTGGAGTCCACTTCAGTCAGAATAGACTTCACTTTTTATATGGGATTAGAGGGGCCTGTGTGTCTCCTTTTTCCTCAGAGTGTAAGAACAACATAGTGTGAGCTGCACCATCTACCAATTTTATCACTGCTAGGCAAGATTCACGTTTTCAATAGTAGTTAATAATTGTTATAGTTAATATAATTGTTATCATTGTTATTCTGCTCGCTCCTTTTCTTCCCAATGCTCTTAAAATGGTTTAACATTGTTAAACTGTTTACAAACATTTTCCCATGTCTCACAACAGCCCTGTAAGACAACATTTGACCACGTTATAGATGAGGAAATGGGCAGAGGCATTCAGTGATTTGACTGGGCTCTCACAATCCATGCTGGAGCTGGCTGCAGCTCAGGCTATTGGTCCACTCCCTAAAATTTTTATCATTCTTTCTATTTTTTTTCATTCTTTCTATTTTTATCAAGGCAGATTTTTCCTATTGCTGATGTTTGGTCATTTACTCAATGTGGGCTTTTATTTTTTTCAGTAGAAAATTATGGAGAAGCTACATATTTACTCAACATTACCTGTTTGAACAATGAACATATGACAATGACTTCCTGGCCAAATTGATGAATTTGTGCATCTTCTCTTAAAAGTGATGTTTCAGGATCACTCTTCTAGTTAAATTACATATTCTCAAGAAACTGATTAAACATGGGAACATTTTGACTTCTTAAAATGACCAGCCCCAGAGATAAGTAGGGGATATTTCCTTTTGCCCACTGGGAACAGAATAAAAATTATTCGTCATGCACTGATAATTACAACACAAAGGAAATGTGACTGTTTTTAAAGCATGATTTTTCTAAGACTCAAAGCTTCCCAGCCTCTTATAAAAATCCATTCGCCTGATATTAAAAGCTCTGTTCCCTGCACCAAACCTCAATCTCTGACCTGAAAAATAATGGCAAGTTCCAAGAAAATGATGCAGCCGCTGCCACAGTCGAAGCCTTTGTTGTTTGCACTTATACTAGCACGCAGACCTCTCTGAATAGAGAAGCAGGTGCTGTATGATAAAAAACCAGTCCCCACAGTAAATGTGAACAGCAGTCAGGGCACATTTACATTTTTTTATTTTTGTAAGGAAATGCTAGATGAGTTTGGAATCTTGCAATATCCTTCAGCAGTTTAGAGCCCACCACCCTTCAACATTGACCAATTCGAAAGCTCTGTTTAGTTATAAATGCATCCAAGGTGTTCAGAGGCAGGCAACCCAGCAGATGACCAAACAATGACAAAAAGAGAAAAATCATTGTCTATTTCTACTAACACCCTGTATTTAGAATTAAAGACTATGTGTGTATATTTCTATTTCTTATTATTTAGAAAGGTTCTTTGGGTTGCTCTTCACAGACACTGAAAATTTATTGACAGGATTAAAAAAATTTGGAGCTGGATTTCAGATGGAAGTGTTGCTTTCTGCATATCAATGCCAGCAACAAATCAGCATAAACAATTGTTCTGTCATTAGCAAAGCCTGTGAGCAGGAGCAGTCCTAATATCGAGCCTTCTGGCGCTCTCATTGGATTTGTTTGACTTGATTGCATCTCGTTACATTTACAATCTGTTTTGTGTTATCAGCATATAGACTGACAGATTTTTAAATTCACATTTAGAAAATTTGAGAGCAGTTTTCAAAAAACAAACACCCCATCCCCCGAAAGAGTAATATATCAGCGGTGTTGACTTATACTGCCAATAAATAATATTTAGCCACTGGAAACAAATAATCTGATCCAATTAAAAAGGAATCCTAGAAGATGAGAAATCTAGATTCTGCTAAGGATTTACTTGCTTTTACTTTGTGTGTACAGAGTTAGCGCTCTAGTCTACGTTCTTGTCAATAATTAGGCCATTGTATATGTTTCTGCTTTTTCTAGTAGAGATAAAATAGACAAGAATTAATATTTTTCCATGACTTTGTTCCTCTGAGATAAAAGGTGCTATGGAAATGCAAAGATCTCAATTTTGAGTTTCAAATGTGGTTATCATTTGGCTCAGGCACAGGAAGCAGCTAGTTGCATGCAGAGTAAAAATAATAATGAGTATACATTCCTATTTAATAAGTAGTTATCATGTGCTGGCCATGTGCTATGGGCTTTATATTTGCTCTCCCCTTTCATCATCATAACAATTCTCTTACTATCTCTGTTTTACACCTAAAGCAACTGTGGTTAGAGAGGCTCAGCAACTTGTCTAAGGTCACACAGCTCAAGGTCACATAGCTCAAGGACTCAAAGTAAGGCTGGCCTGTCTTTAGAGTCTGGTCTCTTCACCATCATGTGAATTCTGAATGCCACTGCCAAGACCCTATTTTCTGAAGTTCCCTTTTATAATCCTGTCTATCAACCACAGGTGCCCTTTACTTTTATGCTTGTCATTGGTCATCTCCCCACATAATGAGGACTCTCAGGGGGTGAGTTTCTGGGACAAGGATCCTTGTCAATTCCCATAACCACATCTATCTTTTAGCCAAGAAAAAAAGTGAATTAAATGACATTGACTTCTTAAAAATAGAAGAGTTTCTAGGCTTTTGAGAGAGTCCTTCTCTTATGATGTGGTCCCATAAATTAAAGAAAAGAACATATTTTCTTCTCTAGTATTCTAATTTGTTATATCAGAATAACTGGAGAATTAACAGAAAAATTTACTGGGTTGTTTAAGATTTCCTATTTGGTAAATTTCATGTTCTAAATAAAAAAATTTTTTCTATTTGGTTCAACATATATAAATTGAGTACGTATGATATCCAGACTTGTTCTAGTTGGGTGGGGATGAGAAATTAGACATGATAGCTGTTCTCAAGGAGTTTAACATTTAAATAATTAAAAAATTATTTATTGATATTGGAGAGAGAGGAAGGGAGAGAGAGAGAGAGAGAAACATTGATCTGTTCTTGTATGTGCCCTGATTTGGGATTGAACCCATAACCTTGATGTATTGGGACAACATTCTAACCAACTAAGCTATCCAGCCAGGGCCAGAGTTTAAAATTTAAATAAGAGAAAATAAATCTATAGACAACTACTTAAAACAATGTGATGTTTACAGGAATAGGGACAAAAATCATTATATATCTTAGAATATATAATATAGAAAAAAATTTATATTAGAAATACAATAATTTAAGTAATTTCTTTAATTCTTGCATAAAGTCCAATTTATAGATAAAGTGTTATTTTTTGACAGAGACAGAGAGAAAGTCAGAGAGAGGGACAGTTAGGGACAGACAGATAGGAAGGGAGAGAGATGAGAAGCATCAATTCTTCATTGCAGCACCTTAGTTGTTCATTGATTGGTTTCTCATATGTGCTTTGACTGCAGGGCCACAGCAGACCCAGTGACCCCTTGCTCGAGCCAGTGACCTTGGGCTCAAGCCAGCAACCTTGGGGTCATGTCTATGATCACAAGCTCAAGACAGCGACCTCGCCCTCGAGATGGTTAGACAATGCTCAAGCCAGATGAGCCCACGTTCAAGCCGACAACTTCGGAATCTCAAACCTGAGTTCTCTGTGTCCCAGTCTGACACTCTATCCACTGTGCCATTGCCTGATCAGGCTATAGATAAAATTTTTAAACAATAAAATATACTAGAGTCTGGAGTCAATGACTGATTATTTCTGATAATTAACTGTGTTACTATGGACAAGTTACTTAACCTCTAGATGCCTCCATTTTCACAGAAGACTTGGGTAACAATTCCAACCCTAGAGTGCTGCTGTAAGGAAGAATGAAGGAAACATCTGTCAATCCCTGAAGTAGTACCTGGCATAAGCAGCACTTAGTATAGGTTTGCTTATCCTACCCCCTGCCACCAGCCCTATTTTTTCTCTTTATGATTAAAAATAGGGAGATGCATTTTAGTTACTAATAATGGTTGTAAACCAAAATATATTTTGTGGTCATGTCTGTAACAGAGAAGTGCATCCTATTTAATTCCCTGTGCTATTTAATATATAAAGTGCTTAACACTGACTTTAGTGAGAAGGAGGATTGTGAAGGAGGGTGTGGCAGCCTTCATGTCTACATGTCCACATGTGGAATTAGGGATCCTGTGTTTCTTTAAAGGCTACTTAGGGGCTCTGCTGATCATTCCCCTGATTTTTTCCATCAATGTCATTAGTCATTGGAGAAATACAACTTTTTTTTTAATTTTTAAAAACTTATTTTTTTCAATTACAGTTTACATTCAATATTATTTTATATTAGTTTCAGTGTATAGCAGTGTAGTCAACCTGGTCCCTACCGCCCACTAGTGGGCATTCCAGCTTTCATGGTGGGTGGTAGTGGAGCAACCAAAGTATAAATAAAAAGATAGATTTAACTATAGTAAGTTGTTTTATAAAGAGATTTATTCTGCCAAACAGCGAAAATCCAACATAAAGTACTTGGTAAGTAATTATTATTATATGCTTTAACTTGCTGTAACTCTGCTTTATAAATGTTATAAAGTAAAGTTACTTCCCTACTTTATAAATCACCATTACTGTCGAACCGGTAGGCAGTTAGAAAATTTTACTACTAACAGAGATACAAAAGTGGGCGGTAGGTATAAAAAGGTTGACTACCCCTGGTGTACAGCATAGCAGTTAGACCATCATATACTTGCAAAGTGTTCCACCAATATTTCCAGTGTCTACCTGGCACCATACATACATAGTTATTACAATATTATTGATTATATTTCCTATGCAGTGAACATCTCCATTAACAGTTGTTAAGGACCCTCCCTGTGTGGACTCTGAACTAGGCCTTTCCATGTACATTTACCTTCAGTTCCTCAAACAACTTTGTGAGCAAAGGATGCAGAGATGTGAAAGTTACAGAGTTGAAGATCATCTAAGCCAGGATTGCAAACTTTATTTCTCTTCTTAAAGGTGTCAGTTCCTTATTGTGGTTTAAAGACTCTCCCTACTCCTGTTTCCTCTCTCTTTATCATTTACAGGAGTTTCTCCCAGTAAATATCTTGCATGTGTAATCCTGTCTTGGCATCTGTTTTTGTGTTAACTTGAATTGATATGGTTGATACCAAAATTGTTCTGGTAAATCAGGTGGTCAGATGGGTTTGTGGGGCTTGGTTCACTCATTGCCCAGCAAGCAAGCACCACCCCAGTGGCTAAGAGCAACTGGGACATGGGACAGTTTCTGGTACAACTGCTGAATATTTTACCAGTGATGCCTTGCAGGAATGTTCAGGAGTGTTCTCCCAAATCAAGAACACTCCTGAAGGTGTGAAGATGCAGGGATTTGAAAGATACGGGCTGGGGTGTGCAGGGACAGCAGAGTTGGCTGGTTAGTACTAAGCTATCCTGATGCTCTGCAGTGGAATAATGAGAAACTCGGGGCCATCAGCAAATAAATGAATATGGGCAGACCTCAGAGATATTGTGGGTTTGGTTCCAGACCTCCACAATTAAATTAGTATAGCAATAAAATGAGTCATAATCATTTTGTTGGTGGAGAGTCTTGCATTCAATTTGTACAAAATGCAACATCTGCGAAGCACAGTAAAGTGCAGCTCAATAAAATGAGGCCTATTGGTTCTAAAAGTGAAAGCCAGGGAGACTCTGTGGTCGCTTCTTAAAAGGCACTGATTTCCTGCAGTGGAATAGTGAACTGTTGAAGAGCAGACTCAGAACCTGATAAAGTTCTAGAAACTCCAGAGATATTTAAATGCCCAACCAAGGCAGGTCTCTAATAGGTCCTGATTTGGAAAGCCTAGGATATATTTTTAAAATTTATTCTTCTTCTTTTCTTTAGAAATTAAATTTAATGGGTGACATTAATCCATAGAACACATAAGTTTCAGGTAAACGTCTCTATAACATTTGAACTATGTATTGCGTTGTGCGCCTATCATCCAAAGTCAAATCATTTTCTGTCACCATATATTTTCCCCTCTTTACTCCCCTCCCCCAGTCCCTTCTTCAGGTAACCACTTCACTTCTGTCTATGTCCATGAGTCTCAGTTTTATATACTACTTATGTGTGGAATCATGTAGTTCTTAGCTTTTTCTGATTTACTTATTTTACTTAGCATAATATTCTCAAAATTTATCCATGTTGTCACAAATGGCAATATTTCATCATTTCTTATGGCTGATTAGTATCCTATTGTGTGTGTGTGTATCTCTCTCTATATATCTATATATATATATCACATCTTCTTTATATAATCCTCTACTGAGAGAAAATTTGGGATCTTGAACCATGGGATGGAGGCATTTGGATAGCTGCCTCTAGTGGATTTTGGCTTTGTAGACCTTCCTGAATGTTCCAAATATACAGGGGTAGTCCACTCCTCTACAGTAAGAGTCTGTAGTCCCTCCATGTGGTAGATAAAGCTTTAGAGACTTGCCTCATCAGTGAGATTTGTAGATGCCCAGTGATCAGGGATATGGTGGAATATGACCTCCAATGTAAAAGTCAAATTGCTACATCTTACATCCTCAACACAGGGAAGAAAGCTCTGCTCCTGGTAGGTCTCCACAGGTTCGGGAGGCAACACCTTCCACAGCTAGGAATATTGCTGTAACTTACACACTTGGTTACTCAGAAGGCTGTCAGCTTTGAGTGGGCACTAGATCTGGAATGGGCTCTGCATCAGGTCTAGGCTGCAGTGGGTCCAGGTCCTTCAGCTGTGGGATCTATCAGAACCTATGGTGTCGGAGGTGTCAGTGGTGAAGGTGTAGTTTGGAGTTTATGGCAACCCTGAGTGGGAGACACTCAGGCCGGCCTTTGGGAGCCTGCAGCAAGGCCATGCCATCGCAGTGGGGAATCACATGCTTTCCTTTTATTTAAACTTGAGAGCAATTTTAATGTATATGTTTAAAAATATTTATGTATAATTATATATAATTTTATGTAAATTATATGTACACTGTATGTATTTTGCTTTTATATATATTGTCCTCTCTCCTTAGATTATTATATTCTATGCTTGTGAAAGGGATTTTAAAAAATTTGTTTCAGTAAATACATTCAAAATAGAAACAGACTCAGATAGAGAGCAGGCTGACAGTAATGGGGGGCCTGGGTGGAGGGATTGAGCAAAAAAGAAAAAAACTCATGGACATGGATAACAGTGTCATGATTGCTGGGGGATGGGGTGGGGGAGTAGAGGAGGACATAGGGGGTAGATGGTGATGGGAGGAGACTTCACTTGGGGTGGTGAACACCCAATACAGTGTACAGATGATGTGTTGTAGAATAGTGCCCCTGAAACCTGTATAATTTAAACCAGTGTCACCCAAATAAAGACAATAAAAAATAAAAAAACCAATTCCACAAAATTAATAGCCTTAAGTATTTTGCTAATTCATTTCACTAATGAGAATCACATGCGTTTTGAAAAACAGCTTCTAGAGTGGTATTGGATCTTACTAGAGATGGAACTCCTGACCATAGGATGTGAACTGAATTGTTAATTATGAGCTAATTTCTGTCAGACTGGCCAAGGATGGGCCCAACAGCAGTCTATCATTAGGTAGATATGTATATCCAGAAACATTACAAGCAATGAGAAAGCACAAGTAAGCTGCATGGGCAGGATGCCCTGACCCCCATGCCACTCACCACAGTCCCACCTCCTTTAGCTTACACTGTGCGGAAGGGGGTCGGGTGGGTACTGTACAACAACTAAAGGAGACTGAAAACACCTGAGCTTGGTTTAGAGGTGAGTTGGCTCAGTATGAGAAAAGGGGAAGTAATGATCACAAGTATATTTAGCCCAGCGAAAGCTTATAGATAAAAATGTGACTGTAAAAGTTGACACTTTTTGCCTGACCAGGTGGTGGTGCAGTGGATAGAGCGTCGGACAGGGATGCCGAGGACCCAGGTTCGAGACCTCGAGGTCCCCAGCTTGAGCTTGGGCTTATCTGGTTTGAGCAAAAAGCTCACCAGCTTGGACCCAAGGTCGCTGGCTCCAGCAAGGGGTTATTCAGTCTGCTGAAGGCCCGCGGTCAAGGCACATATGAGAAGGCAATCAATGAACAACTAAGGTGTCGCAATGCGCAATGAGAAACTGATGATTGACTGCTTATCATCTCTCCATTCCTGTCTGTCTGGCCCTGTCTATCCCTCTCTCTGACTCTCTCTCTATCTCTGTAAAAAAAATAAAAATAAAAATAAAAAGTTGACACTTTTACTTAAATATATGTCAACATCTATAAATATATACATTTTTGAAGTTTTTCCTCCTGAAATAATTTTTAAAAATTCAGGAAACTTACAGATGACTTGGATTATAGATAATTATATTTGCATACATTCTCTCTCTGAACACCTAATATAATAATGAAGTTTTTAGTCTTTTACTTAAAAATTTCCATCTGCCCAGCAACTGGAGTGTCCATTTGGAATAATGTATTTTTTAAAAATCAAATTGTATGTGTAAATCAAACCAGGATTGTTAACCTAAAAATAAAATGGTTATTTCATAGGTTTTACACATGAACAAATTGATCTATAGCTGTGAAATGAGTAAGAGTGTTATTTGACTCCACAGTCAAATGAAAGTTTTAGAAATTATGTAGTTGACTATTTTGCATTACTATTGCTAGGTTCTCTGGATTTCTCCATGGGAGTGTATACTTAGAATTTTTCTTCTTTCATTTCAACAGTGAAAGGGACTATTTTGTTAGTCTGGATTGATGAGCAGCTCTGGAATGTTCCATGGATACGATAGAACCATGACCACATGTGACCTCTCTCAAGACAGATTCATGAGTTTAAAGTCAATGCAGCAGTGCCTTTCCATTAGTGATGAATTCTGTCCTCAAATGGAATAATTTTATAATATGGCATAGAGGATAACTGGATAATTCTAGAAAATAGTTTTTATTTCACCTTCCTGTCAGCTCAGAGATATAAAACAAAAACTCTGGTATCTAGGTGACCTGGATTTGGCTTGCTTTCTCCCTTGTATAACTGCTGTGACCTTGGTAAGTCACTTAATGTGTTTGTGCCTGTTTCCTTACCTGTAAGAAGAGAAGTTTAGAGTAGATTTCTTTTCTTTCAGCTTTGATTTTAAATTTCTAAAAACCAGATTTTTAAAATACAATTAAGGCTGACTGAAATGAATATCCAATGTCCCCAAAGTACATCTTTCTTAAACATTCACTTAAAATGGTGTTTGAAGGTTAAATAGGTTAATAAATGCATTGTGACTTAATCTTCTTCTAACTAACAATCAATTGTGTTAAATCCTCATTATTAATTCTTTAGTCTCCCTCCAACAAGATGACATTAAAATGTCCTATGTGATATTTTAAATTCTTTTCTGGCAGAATTTGACCTTGAGAGATATTGAACATACTTTAAAGTTAATTCTCTGAATAGATGGCTCATGACATAGTTTATGTAGCACATTTATATAGAAATTATTGAAAGATGGATGAACAGTATTTACCATACTATGTGGTGCAGTCTCTGTCCTTCCCCATTTTACTGCCAACAGTGGTCTGCCTCAAAATTTATCCAGGTATTTTAAAAGTTCATTTGCATTTCTGAAATTTTAGGAGTAATACAATTTTTAAACTCATTGTATACTAGTAAACTAGCAGTTCTGGTGTATTTGTTTTAAAATTGTCTCGTTCATTCATTCCAATATTTGCCTGTGTTCATTACATTCACTGATTTGAGAATTTTTAAATTTATTTTTCACACTGGTGATAACCTTTGGTTTGAGAACTTACTGTGGAAGAATAATATCATGTGAAGACTGATGGCTGGAAGCCTTGAGGAGCTACAAAGAAAATCCTGGTGCAAAGGGTGATGAGCAAGAAGGAAATATGCTATGATTATCAAAAACCCTGCCTTAGAATAAGGACTCAATAGATATTTACTGACTGTGGTGGTGCAGAGGGTAAGGCATTGACTTGGAACATTGAGGTAACTGGTTCAAAACCCCAAGCTGGCCTGGTCAAGGCACATATGACAATTATTATGAGTTGATGCTTCCTGCTCCCCCCTTCTCTCTCTCTCTCCTCTCTCTAAAAATAAAAAATAAAAAAATAGATATTTGTTAAATAAATGGAAGGATTAAATTAGAACAGCAAATTTTATTTTTTTAAGCTCAATGTGAATGGTGATTCAGACAAAAAATACTATTGCAAATATTTCCTAGCCAGTAAATGTTTTTACACTCCTCTCCTAAATCTAAAGATTTTATTATGCCTTACAACAATACTGTGGATTAAGATCTGGAACCATTTTGTTGGTTAAAAGTTTCTGAAAATATAACAATTAACATATTCTGGCTGATCACTATTGCTGCTGGAATTTTACTGGTATCATTTTATTTATTTATTTATTTTGTTTGTTTGTTCATTTCTTGTAATAACTTTCCCATCTTGGCACTTAAACAGAAAGCTTCACTTATTATGGTTGTTTCACAGTTGAGTCCATCCTTTAACTTCCTGTTTTTACAATTTGCCAGCCAATCAAAGATATCTGTGGTTTTAAAGCATGTGTCAACTGAACAGATATCAAGAATAAAATGTACATATACATCCCAAAAGACTTGTGTCAAAATCGGTAAGATTGCACAAGGCAGAAACCTTGGGTAGCATTTTAACAGAAGAAAATGGTCAGAAATTAGTTCATTCAGTGTAGTATCTGAGCTTTAATAAACCATGTCTTATCTCCGTTGGCCAGTGGACAACTTCTAATTGGTAAGGGTCCAAGGTAAGGCAAACAAATGCAAGGAAACCTGCTTGCCTGGTTTTATACATCAGCAAGATAGCCCTATCGTACATCAACGGACAGGCTTCAAGTTGACAACAGGAAAAATGTGACTCAGCTTATGCAAAAGGGGAAGTCCCAGCGTTGAGCTCAAACAATAGGCCTGTCATTTTACTGCTTTTCTGGTCTGTCTTACCTTTTTTGAAGATCTGCGAGAGCAGAGTATTCAGTATTCTTCTCTGGGTCTTAGACTGAGTCACTGAAATGAGTATTGAGGGAGTGGTACTATTTAAAGGGAGAGCAGAGCAGAGGAAACAATGTGGTACCTGTGGTCAGCCTGATAAAATGACACCTTAAATTCCAGGAATACTTCATTCAGGTATGGAAACAGGATGGGCCCAATAACAAAACAAAACCAGCGTAAAATCTTCCTTGGAATAATGAGTCTCGTGGATGAATAAAACAAAGAAAGAAGTGTGTGAAGGATATAATTATTTTCTTCTCCCATGCTCACATAGCTGAAATTCCTACTACAGAAGAGAAATCTCATTATAAGTCAGTAACTACCTGCTAAAATGCCTAACACCATGCACATGTGGTTTATATGTTGTGTTATTTAAATTTTGGGAGATTCTATCTAAAAAAAATTATATGTTTTTTCAATTACAGTTTACAGTCAACATTGTTTTGTATTAGTTTCAGGTGTACAGCATAGTGGTTAGACAATCATATACTTTACCGGTTCCCCTGACACCATACATAGTTGTCACAATTCTATTGACTATATTCCTTTTACTGTACTTTATATCCTTATAAATATTTTGTAACTACCAATCTGTACTTCTCAATCCCTTCCCCTTTTCTTTTTTTAAATTAAAATTTTTTTTTTTTTATTTTTGTATTTTTCTGAAGCTTGACAGGGAGGCAGTCAGACAGACTCCCGCATGCACCCAACCGGGATCCACCCGGCATGCTCACCAGGGGGCGATGCTCTGCCCATCCGGGGCATCGCTCTATTGTGACCAGAGCCACTCTAGCGCCTGAGGCAGAGGCCATGGAGCCATCCCCAGTGCCCGGGCCATCTTTGCTCCAATGGAGCCTTGGCTGTGGGAGGGGAGGAGAGAGACAGAGAGGAAGGAGAGGGTGAGGGGTGGAGAAGCAGATGGGCGCTTCTCCTGTGTGCCCTGGCCGGGAATCGAACCCGGGACTTCCGCACGCCAGGCTGACACTCTCCACTGAGCCAACCGGCCAGGGCCCCCTTCCCCTTTTCACCCAGTTCCCCAATCCCCTCCCCTCTAGCTACCATCAGTCTCTGTATCTATTAGTCTGTTTCTGTTTTGTTTGTTCATTTATATTATTCATTGTTATATGTTACATTTCATACATAAATGAAATTATATGGTACTTGTCTTTCTCTGACTGACATATTTCACTTAGCATTATACCTTCTAGGTCAGTGATGGGCAATCTTTTGAGCTTGGTGTGTCAAAATTCGCCAAAAAAAACAAGCATAACTTGGGTGGTGTGTCACTTCAAGAAAAAAACCATAGTTTCATGATATTTATAGTTTAAATAACAAAAATGTATAATTGTAATATATAACTGTATTTAATAAACCAAAAACTAATTATTTAACTTACCTGCTTATTGACTTCTTTGTTCATCTGTCAGTAGAAAAATTCTTTAACCTGCCTATTAGTGATTTTTTTGTTGCTGAATTTTATTGGCTAAATCTTCAATTGAAGGTTGGTATTTTGTACACTTATAGCCCAAGCAAGCGCTACTAACTTCATCTGTCAATCTGTTTCTTTTGCTGGTTTTGATATTATTTAGTGCTGAGAATAAGGTCTCACAAAAGTATGTAGAGGGAAAAATTGTGAGTAAAGCCATTGCTATATTTTTCAGGGTGCTAAAAGTGTCTGGTAATCGGTTTCAGGCACTCCAAATTTTCTGTTCATAGTGGCACTCCTCTTGATTCTCCAAGTGGCACCTTTCCAGATTCTCAAGCTTTGACCTCAAGTTGACAAATACCTGAGCCCAGAAGCTGTCTTGAAATTCTACAAGTTGCATCTTATGTAAATTAAGATGCCTGCCGCTATTTCTAATGGTGGGAAACGGCACCCAGAGCACAGGCCCTTGCCTCTCCCAGCCTCCCCCTCACTTATTTCAGTAATGATGGTCAATTAGAAATCCTCGACACCCCAGAACAGTAGATTGGATGATGGTTGCTGTGGTTATGTGGTTGCTGGTAACGGCAATCACAGGGCCCCCAAAGATGTGACCCCGGTGGCATTCCACTGCTCCCTGCTCTGCTGGCTGGAAGTGAGGTCAAAGATCCCCTAATGGCCTAACTGGAAGTCCCGGAACTAGACGCTCTGTGCCAGAGTTCTGTTGTTTTGGCTTACAGACATCTGGCACAGAGAGTCTATACCTGAGGTCCCCAAACTACGGCCTGCGGGCCGCATGCGGCCCCCTGAGGCCATTTATCCGGCCCCCACCGCACTTCTGGAAGGAGCACCTCTTTCACTGGTGGTCAGTGAGAGGAGCATAGTCCCCATTGAAATACTGGTCAGTTTGTTGATTTAAATTTACTTGTTCTTTATTTTAAATATTGTATTTGTTCCCGTTTTGTTTTTTTACTTTAAAATAAGATATGTGCAGTGTGCATAGGGATTTGTTCATAGTTTTTTTATAGTCTGGCCCTCCAATGGTCTGAGTGACAGTGAACTGGCCCCCTGTGTAAAAAGTTTGGGGACCCCTGGTCTACACTACAGTAAATGTTTTATCCTCAGCTACTGCACCTGGCCGTGGCCCCATACTTCTCTGGTATGCAGCCGCATGCAGCCGCGTGTTATTGAAAATGGCTACGCATGTCAGTGTCATAGGTTTGCCATCACAGTTCTAGGTCCATTCATGCTTTTGCAAATGGTAAGATTCCATTCTTTTCTATGACCAAGTAATATTCTATTGTGTATATGTACCACAGCTTTTTTATTTACTCATTTATTGATTGCCACTTGACTGGCTTCTATTTCTTGGCTATTGCAAATAACATTGAATGAACATAAGGATAAATATATTATTTTGAATTAGTGCTTTGGGTTTCTTCAGATATAGTCCCAGAAGTAAAATTGCTGGTTTATAAAGCAGTTCAATTTTTATTTTTTTGAGGAAAGTTTGGGAAATTTTTTAGTTAAGAGCAATAATGTTGAAGAAAACTTATGTTTCAGACAACTGAGCTCCCTCTCACACAAATCACACCACCAACACCAAATGGTGAGACCTCACTGGAATCAATAGCAGAAATAACATGCTCTCCAAATGAGCCACTTCAAGAGGTCTGTGGTCTTTGACAACCTGACAAACATCACCCTCTCTATTTATAGGTTGTTCTTTGTCCCTACCTCAAGACTTCACCTAACTTCACTGTCTCCAGTTCCTCCTTATTAATTTTTGTGGAGTTTCCATTCCGTTTCATGTGGTGTAGTGATAATACGGTAAATGTGAGATTAAGGCTTTGCAGTGAAACAGACTTACTAACAGGAATCAGAAGAAGTGGCTAAATAAATGTTGGTGTTTCCAAGTTTCATGTGAAAGACAAGAACAGTTAAAAACTCATTGTTGGAAAGAACATGAGTTTTATTAAGTTTTACCCCTTTAGAGTATATTGAAAATATGTTAATTATTTTGACGGAGTCATTCCTAGAGTTTGACAACTATATATTCTTGTTTTTTTGAGACTTGTGGTCATTATGTTCTCACCTGTGGCATAGCAACAACCCAAGAGGTTATGGCTTCTCACCACTGGTAAAACCACATCTTCTCATCTTTGTGTCCTTGGTACCTCAGAAGTAAAATTTGTCAATCACTTAATAAACATATTTAGTTGAATAAATAATTTTTAAAGTGTATTTTGGTTAGCTATGTTGAAAAAGCCCCAAGGAAAAGAGAGATATAATGTGATCAGACTGATAGGGAGCAAGGATCAAAACAACAAAACTGGAATTTCTTCTCCAGGGCCAGAAATTGTTGTTTTGATTGCTCTCCTTTGGTTGCCAAAGAAATATAGAATGAAGGAAATAAAACCAGTTAAAAGAAGTCTTTGGTGGCAGCAAAAAGACTCTGTGAATTTTAAATGTCAGGTTTAGATAATTTAAACTTATTAAACAGGGAAGAACATATAGGAAATAGGGAAGATCTGACTTCATACTACCCACAAGATTTCCAGAACCTTCCCTGATCTCAGATTAGAGTGGAGCTCCCTCTCCTCTCCTACCCACCCCCACCTATTCTTGAGTCTTAACTTATTCTCCTTTTTCTGTTCCTGTTCAGTCTCCCACGTCACACAACAGTAACAAAATGACTAACACCTTACAGAATTCACGGTATGGGCCAAAAGCAAGTGCTCTGGCAGCTTAGCAAACTCACCACATCTGAGTCTCAAGGAAGCCAGCACTGGCTGAAAAATCTCCTAACGACTTAGGAGAAAAAAATGTGATGCATTTTTTTTCCCTCAAATATCCACTTGGCTAACTCCATCACCTCCTTCAAGTCTGGTCAAATCTTACCTGTTCAATGAGGCCCACTCTGATGATTCCATTTAAGTGCTGCAAATGCCTGACCTCCAACACTGTATCCTGTCACTTCTGATGTCTCTCTCTATGTTTTCTTTTTTCCATGGCATTTAGCATCTTCTAACAAACTAGCATGTCTATTTATCATATTAATTTTCTATTCCTGCCTCCCACTTAAGTGTAATCTCTGCAAGGGAAGGGATCTTAGTTTGTTTACTAGTATATCCCAAGCATTGAAAACTGTATGTAGCACATAGAAGATGCTCAATAAATATTTGTAGGATGAATGAATATTAACCTGCTGCCCCTCCTTTAACTAACTTTTTGAGTGAGAAGCTAGACTCTCAATGGAATTTCATAGGGTTGTATAGGAGAATTGTAAGTAGGTCCTTATATAGGATGACAGGCTACAGATGAAATATCAAGGGGATGTTTAGTTAAATTCAATTTATTAAGATTTAAAAAAGGCCTGTGCTGGTCCAGGAACTTTGCTGAGTGCTGGGAAGACAGAGAGAAATAAACCATTGCTTCCTTTCTCAAAGACTTTACCATCTGTTGGGAAAATAGAGAAGTACAAACAATACCTCATAATGCAGTGTGTTTGGTCCTGAAATAGCAATATAATCAAGAGCAATAGAATGAGAAGTCCCAATGAACATAGAACAATTTCATAGACTAGATCTTTGTCTTACTAAGGTAACCAAAGGGAATCATAGGGGTGGGTTGAATGGTAAGGAGGCATGGGGAAGAGCTATTATATGCACTGCCAGCTTCTCTTCCCTCATTGGAATCCCATGTTTTTCTGCCTTTGGCATGGCAATTCCAGCCAGCAAGAGAAGCTGGAAGAATAAATTGGTAAACTGGAACTCACAAAGTAAGTCTCTTGTTTCCCAATTCACTGGTTGACTAAAGTATAAGTCTCCTTCCCTTTTTCATATGTTACTGCAGGTTTGAGGTTTTAAAAAAAACTTGTATCTTTCCAGCCTGCTCAGTGAGGTTCTAAATAAATTTGTCTCTTGGTGATAGCTTCTCATATATGTCATCTTCCCTTCTGCTATTCTAGAAAAACAGTCGGTTTTACATTTTTTGGTATTGCTTTACTCTTTGTTATCTGTACCTTGACTTATCATTTCTTAATGAGAACCAGATGGCAGATGACTATCAGTATGATCATTATGACTTCCTTTGCTGCTCATAATTTCGGATTCCTGCCTAAGTGTTTCTTACCACTTCTGCTTCAGATGAGTCATATGACTTTACGTAGTGGATTAGCATCACTGCTTTCTCTGCCTGTACCAGTTCCAAGTATCTGCTCTTTGGGTCTGACGACTGTTTAGAAGCTATGCTGCTGACTGAGAACATTACAGTGAGAACAATGGGGAGAAGTTCTGTTTTTGTGATCTCTTATTTTTATTGATTGGCAAAAGTTTGTTGTCTTGATCATTAATTGCCCTAAATATAGTATTTAAAAGCCATCCAAAGACTTCAAGAGTGAAGACTTGAGGACTATCTGAGGCATCTGCCCCTATTTACTGGGTTCTCTGTGGCTTTGAAAAGTGAAAAACAAATGAATTACAACTCTTGTTTGTGAAGTTTTAGTGATTTCTTAAGACAGAGGCTGGGAAACACAAGGGAAAGTACCTAACCATCTGCCTACAATGTGCCAGCAAGTTCCTTTGGGTTACATTTGTTTTTGCATACCCAGCTCCTAACAGAGGGCTGCTCATACAGCAGGTACCTAATAGGTGTTGTAAATTAGTGAATAAAAGAAGGCATGAATTGGCTTGCTTAATGATATGAAGAATAGCATGGATCCTGGCAACCCAATTTCTGTTTCTGTAAAGGAAAAAAAATGATACCCATCAATTTTCTGTTAATGATAAGTATTGTAAGGTAAATTGAAGAGCTGAGATTTTTCAAGTTTAACTAAATGTGTAAACATTGTATCTCTCCAATTTATAAGAAGGGAAAATTGTCCTAGGAGTGCATTGAGTAAGTATCATGTATAAAGTACAATTTGAGGGTCTCTGAATCAGAGTTTTATGGATGCCTCCCATGACACTGCTTCCCTCATACCTGGCCAGGAACCTCCATCAGTAGTGTTGGTCTTCAAAGTCAAAGAAAAAGTATCTTTGTAGTACACATCAGTTGGAGGGAAGAGAGAGAGTTGGAGATTCTCTCAAGTCTTCTCCTATTATAGGTCTTTTTTTCTCCCTTTGGCTAGCACATGGTTATAAATCCAAGGCTGAATTTCTCTAATTATAGTCTGTGTATTCTAGGTTCAGCTGTGATTATTAATCCTCATACCCTACTTAATTTTTCTTCATGGTGTTTATTACTACATGAAGCCACATATTATTTTAGTTTTTCCTATCTGTCTTCACCACTAAAAGTATAAAACTCCTACAGCGCAGGAACTGGTTTGTGCCTTTTTAGACATAAAATAGCATTTGGCATATTCTAGATATTTCACAAATATTTGAATAAATGAAGGAGTGTCATGATGTAGAAAAAGAATTTTGTAGACACATTTATTATGAGAATGCTGGATTAATAAAGACAAACAGATTTATCTACTATGGGACTCATTGGGCATTTCAACACATTACCATGTTTTATAACTCTCAAGAGGGAGAAAATATGCTATGTTCCTCCAGCTTCTTTGGTCACAGAACTTTTTATTTTCAGCAGAACTGTCCTAATGTGATAAGTACATTTCAATGGAGATATCAAATAGAGGAGACTCAGAGAGGCTTACTCCAGTGAGAGAAAAGCATACTGAAGTGCTGGTTGGAGTCTCTAGAGCAGTGGTTCCCAACCTTTTTTGGGCCATGGACTGGTTTAATGTCAGAAAATATTTTCACGGGGATGGATAATTGCACAAAATAAAATTATGCAACCGGTGTAAATGCTGTGGTATTTTTAAATGTCGAACTTACGAGACAAGCATCAAGAGTGAGTCTTAGATGGATGTAACAGAGGGAATCTGGTCATTTTTTAAAAATAAAACATCATTCAAACTTAAATATAAATAAAACAGAAATAACGTAAGTTATTTATTCTTTCTCTGCAGACCAATACCAAATGGCCCATGGACCGGTACGGGTCCATGGCCCGGGGGTTGGGGACCACTGCTCTAGAGGACAGGGTCAAGAACACTGGCTTCGAGTGATGGAAGTTTGAGGATGAAAGAAGGTTGGAGGAGAAGATATAAAAGAGGGGAGCCTGACCAGATGGTGGTGATGTGGGTAAAGCGTCAGACTGGGATGCGGAGGACCCAGGTTTGAAACCCCAACGTTGAAGGTTCAAGCGCAGGATCATCTGGCTCGAGTGTGGGGTCTGTGGCTTGAGCGTGTGATCATGGACATGACCCCAAGGTCGCTGGCTTGAGCCCAAGGTCACTGGCTTGAGCAAGGGGTCACTTGCTCTGCTGGAGCCTCCTGGTCAAGGCACATATAAGAAAGCAATTAGTGAACAACTAAAGTGCCACAACAAAGAATTGATGCTTCTCATCTCTCTCCCTTCCTGTCTGTCTGTTCCTCTCTCTGACTCTCTCTCTGTCTCTGTCAGAAAATAAAAGAAGAGAGCATTTGCAAAGACATTTTGCTACCTTGTGGGGCTCCCTTAAATATACTGAAAAGAGACCACAGCATGTGTGTAGAATTTTAGTTTGGTAGTTACTGGTATTTCTTTAGTATTTTGAAAATATCATTGCATTGTTTTTGGTGTCCATATTTTCTGTTGAGATGTTATATAGCATTCTTATTATTATTTTCTTTAAAGTAAATTTACCTTTTCTTTCCTGGCCATTTTATAGGTATATATCTTTTTGTTTTTGGCTTTTAGCACTTTTTTACTCTGATTTCTCAGGTATTAATATAATTGCATTTATCCTGCTTAGTTCATTGAAGTTTCTGAATCTATGTATTAATATCTTTCATTAGTTTTAGAAAATGTTAGCCTTTATTTATTTATTTATTTATTTATTTATTTATTTTTGTGACAGAGACAGAAAAAGAGGCAGAGAGAAACAGATAGGGACAGACAGACAGGAAGGGAGAGAGATGAGAAGCATCAATTTTTCGTTGTAGCACCTTAGTCTCCTTTTAGTTGTTCATTGATTGCTTTCTTATATGTGCTTTGATGGAGGGGCTACAGCAGAGCAAGTGACTTCTCACTCAAGCCAGTGACCTTAGAATTCAAGTGAGTTACCTTTGGGCTCAATCCAGCGACCATGGAGTCATGTCTATGATCCCATGCTCAAACAAGCGACCCGGCACCCAAGCTGGGTGAGCCTGCGCTCAATCCAGTGACCTCCAGGTTTTGAACCTGGGTCCTCCACATACCAGTCCAATGATCTATCTACTGCACCATCACCTGGCCAGGCAGCCATTATCTCTTAAAATATTGCTTTTATCATATTACTTCTCTTCCTCTAATGATGAGATTGCCATGTGTTCCATATGTCACTTATGCCCCTTTCCCCATCCTCTTTGCTCTCCATACTTCACAGGGATATTTTCTACTATCTTTTGTTGGGTCATTCTGCATTGTTTTTACTTTCAGTTGCTGAATTTTTTATTTCTAGAATATCCAATTGATTCTTTTTCTGAATTTCAGTTCTCTGATGATATTTTCCATTTTATGATCTATTTTCTTATATAATATATTAATCACAATATTTTTATTTTATCATAATTATTTTAAAGGCCATGTCTTATAATTCTAGTATTGGTATTTACTGTTGTTTTGTTTCCACAATCTTTTTTTCTGTTGACCTTGTTTCTTGGAATTCTTGGTAACTTTATAATTAAATCATGGGATTATATACTGTATAAGGAATTATATAAACACTTTTGATCACTTTGTTGTAGAAAGGATCATCCTTATCCTCTTACAGGCAGCAAGTGTGAGGGCCTATCACTTTAATTAAAGAAGGATGGGAACTGACTTGAGGCTGGACTGAAGTTTGAGTAGTCTTGGGTCATCTTTGGTTTGCCACCACTGCTAAGGTGTAGCCCCGTGGCATTCTCATTTAAAGCACAGAGTATTTCCTATGACAGTGCTTTTCAACCTTTTTATACTTGGGGACCCATGAAAATAGGAGACTTCTCTTAGGGACTGCTAGGACAGAAATAAAAACCATTATTATCATTTTGTGCATTTTTTAAAAATTATATTGTTATAAAATAAAAATTCTCTGAAATAACCAAAAGTAATATATATATATATTTAATAGAATATGATGGAGATTTCTAGAGAGCGATATTTAATTCAAGTAAAGTTAGTGTGAAATCTGCTGGTGCTTCTTTGGAAGGATAGTTGATATCCGAGGCTGCAGTTTTGTTTCCGAGACAAAGCGCTGCAGTGACATCCATTCGGTTTTTCTGTTTGGTTTTTATTGGTGACACAGCCACAAAAATCTCCTCACACAAGTAAGTGGTAGAAATTATGATTAAAAATTTAATAGCTTTGTAACAAAGAGATAGATATTCTTCTTCCAGTGATAGAAAAACTGTGACAATGATTGCATTTTCTATTTGGACACCAGAGTGACATCAGAAGATAAACCTATCAGTTTTTCTTTTTCACAGTGATTTAGGGAGCAAGAGTTGAGATCTTTAGTGAATGGGTTATTGATCCAGAGTTTAACCTTTATGGGGATCCTCATTTTCAGGGTAATAATATTCAAAGTTTTGAACTAATTCTCTTAAGTATTGACTTATTGTATTAAATATGAATTTCTAGTTGATGTCTGCAGCAATCAAAAAGCCTTGGAAAAGTGGAAACATTTCTACATCTCCTTCCTGTATGCAACTTTCCAAAGAACAAGTTTATTTTGAATGTATATGTCTTATTTCTTAATGTAAAAAATATTTGTGTTAAACCCCTGAAGAGAAATGTTATCTCGTTGAAGAGGCTAAGTATATCCACCATATATGCAAGCTTAGCCATCTATGCATCATCCTACAAAAACTCTACCAATGCAGAGTTTTGCTCTTGAAGAAACTGTTTCACTTCTATCAGCTCAAAAGGTTTAAAAGAACCCTTGCCCTTGAGAGCCCCCTCACTTTCATATAGAGAAGGAGATGTTGGCGTTGTAGACCCATACTTTTACATAGTGTCATGAAAAGTATGGAGTTCAAACCTTGACTATAAATATCATTAATGATCTTCACTGCATCATTCATTACTGTGTTCAGTTCTGGGGAAAATTTCTTTACAACTAAATACTGCCAATGAATCATACAGGACATGGACAACATTTCTGGATGTTCAACATCCTTTATTTTTGCAACTACCCCTGCGTCATGTCCAGTCATGCTCACAGCACCATCTGAATACACTTTGATGCTATTTTTCCAGTCTAAGCTCTCACCTTAAAAATACTCAATAAGAGCATCAAATATCTCTGAACTAGGGGTCTGACCAGGTAGATCAAGACAACAGAATAGTTCTGCCCTAAAGTCTGTATCATTAATATACCTCACGAAGCAATGTAGAATAGCATAGTTACTCACATCAGTTGTTAATTTGAATGGGAAAACATTTCAATTTCTTTATTTCTTTTACAATTTTCTCCTCAATATCATTGGCCATATAAACAAGTCTTCCTTGAATGGTATTGCCTGATAGCAGCATAGTCTCAAGTTTTTGTATGGCTTGAGGACAGAGAGTTTCTTGAGTGACATCTAAGATGAAAGGCTTTACTAATTTTTTTCACTAATAGTGATTTTTTTTTTTTATTTTTGATACTCAAAGGGCACCTAAATAAGACACTGGAAGCAGCATTTTGTCGCTAGTCATCATTTTCTCCATTTGAAATTTTTGACTTTTTACTTGGCTGTGTAATCCTTCAAAAAAAAAACCCAGTGGCTTCTCAATAAGATTCATATGCTTCAAATGCAAATGATGAGTATGTCTGGAAGATTTTATTGCATCATTTGACAGAATTTCAGAACTTACTACACACAAGGGCAATAGTGATAATTCACTAGCAGGTACAACAGTGAAACCAAGTTTTAAATGCTCCTTATTGTGCTGCCTAACAAAATTTCCTTTTCTTTATTTGGTTTCTGTTGTATCTTCCAAATCATCAACACATTTTTAAATTTTTTTACAATTTTATTTTTTTATTTTAAAGAGAGGAGAGAGAGAAAATGGAAAAGGAATGGGAAGCATCAACTCAGTAGTTGCTTCTCATATGTACATTGACCCGGCAAGTCTGGGTTTTGAACCAGTGACCTCAGTGTTCTGAGCAGATGCCTTACCCACTGCGCCACTACAGGTCAGGCTTTTCTCCCATTTCTCTTAAACTTAAACTACTGGTGCTTGGTTTACTTTCAGCGTCATTAGTATTTTTCTTTTGACTATTGTTTTCACTGTTGGGTTACAATGTTTTGTTTTCCTTTTCTTTCCATTTTGTAGGCTTTAAAAATTTATAGCACAGCCTGACCTGTGGTAGTGCAATGGGTAAAGCATCGACCTGGAAGGCTGAGGTCACTGGTTCGAAACCCTCGACTTGCTCCATCAAGGCATATAAAAGAAGCAACCACTATGAGCTGATGCTTCCTGCTCCTCCCCCATTTTCTCTCTTCCCTCTAAAATCAATAAATACAATATATTAAAAAATTAAATTTACAGCACAATGACACACAATTTATTTGCAAGCAATATGGACATGTTCTGAATAGGCAAGTACATGTGTGACTATTTTCAAAAGCATGAATAAAATGTACTGTGAGAGGAAGGGGACTGGAAATGAAAACATGCAACAGATAAAGTTAAATTTTTTTTAATGTTTATTGATTTTACAGTGAGAGAGAGAGAGAGAGAGACAAGAATATTGATCTGTTCTTGTATGTGCTCTGACCGGGGATCAAACTGACAACCTCTGTGTTTTGGGACAACACTCTAACCAACTGAGCTATCTGGCCAGGGCACAACAGATAAAGTTTTATAATTCTGCACATTATAGTGCAACTCAGTACAAGTTGGTGCTTAGTTTCTGAATGTCACGTGTACAATGCATTGAATACTATATAAGTTGGTCCAAATGCTATTTGTGCAAATGTGAAAAAATGAACTATAGAGAGAGGGCATGGGAGTTAGAGCCTGTGCATAACCTAGCTATCTGGAAACCAAAACATGCAACAAATAGTTTTATCTTACTATGCCTAACTGTGCAATATACCGTAGTACAAGTTGGTGCTTGATTTCTGAACTCCACATGTATGATGCATTAAATACTTTTTTGTCTGAATGCTTTTTATCTACTGTGCATGATTTGTAAATGCTCTGTATGGTGCAAAATGTTTTGCAAACAAGCTGACAATTACCAAAGATATCTAAGACAACTTTAGTAGTATTTTCATCAGTGATACAGGCTGATAAGTGGCAATCACCCTGAGCATAAGAGAATTAAACTAAGATCACTGAGTCTATAATCTTTATACAATATCAAGGTGGTTAACTCTTTCACAGACCAGCACGGAATTTCTGGTGGACCAACACCAGTCTGCAGACTGGCAGTTGAAAAACAGTGTCTTAAGAAACCTTCTTCTTGGTTCATCTTAAACACCAATATTTCTCAGCACCAGGAGATTGTCAGTGTGTTTGCTATTCATTTCAGTAGCATTCTGCTTTCTTTTTAGGGGCAATTCTTTGTATGTGAGACAGGTCAAACTTTAATTTTCTTTTTTCACACTTTAGATTTCAGCAAGCTTTGCTGAATTCTTTGCTTTTTGGCAATGGTCCTCTTACCATCCTCCCCTCCATTCTTGCCCAGCACCAAGCTCTGAATGTATAGAAGTAGATGAAGATCTCAGATCACTTTTGTATAGTTCTCTTTTCTGATCCTGTCTCCTCAAGTCTTGTTTGCTTTGGTATCTCCTTAATATGATCAGATATTATCTGGGCTCTTCATTTCTTTCAGCTAAAGAGTAAGTTTGCTATAGCTACTCTATTATACCTAAAAGCAGATGTGCTACCACATTAAATTTTGGTTATCATTTATTTATTGAACACTCACATGCTAGGAAGTATAAAAAATGCTTTATATATCTATTTATTTATGAGACAAGTATTTTTAAACACCAAGTGTTCAATACTTTATAAGCATGTGAGCTATATCAGTAAATAACACCACCAAAATGATTATCAAAAACCTTTAATTTTGATGAGTAAGACTAAACAATAAATATTACCCATTTTCACTTATACATGATCAAACCAAGACACAGAGAAATTTTAATTAATTAATTAATTAATTTTGTATTTTTCTGAAGTTGGAAATGGGGAGGCAGTCAGACAGACTCCTGCATGCACCCAACCGGGATCCACCCAACACGCCCACCAGGGGGCGATGCTCTGCCCATCTGGGGCGTCGTTCTGCCGCAATCAGAGCCATTCTAGCGCCTGAGGCAGAGGCCACAGAGCCATCCTCAGCGCCTGGGCAAACTTTGCTCCAATGGAGCCTTGGCTGCGGGAGGGGAAGAGAGAGACAGAGAGGAAGGAGAGGGGGAGGGGTGGAGAAGCAGATGGGCACTTCTCCTGTGTACCCTGGCCGGGAATTGAACCCAGGACTCCTGCACGCCAGGCCGATGCTCTACCACTGAGCTAACCAGCCAGGGCTCAGAAAATTTTTTTTACTTGTCCAGATCTAACTAGTTAATGAGTAATAAAGCCATAATTTATATTCATATAGCTCTCTGAAGCTTTGTGTTATTCCATGCAAAGAATATTTATAATTACTTTTTTTTTAGTAAGAGAGATAGAGAGAGGGACAGACAGAGAGAGATGAGAAGCATCAATTCTTTGTTGTGGCACCTTCATTGTTTATTGATTGCTTTCTTATATGTGCCTTGACTGGGGGGTTCCAGCAGAGCAAGTGACCCCTTGCTCAAGCCAGCAACCTTGGGCTCAAGTCAGCAACCTTAGGCTTCAAGCCAGTGACTTTGGACTAAGCTAGCGAGCATGAGGTCATGTCTATGATCCCACACTCAAGCCAATGACCCCATGCTCAAGCCAGCAACCTCGGGGCTTTGAACCTGAGTTTTCTGCATCCCAGTCTGACATTCTAACCACTACGCCACTACCTGGTCAGGAATATTTATAATTACTTGTCTATATATTTTGAAAATCTTGAGAGAATATTATATAAACAGTCAAGTTATTATTCATGAAATAGAAACTCTTCTCTATGAAGAATATTTTGTAGGTAAGTGTCTGTTCTGTGTGATCACTTTAAATAGACATTCCGCTTTCAAAACCAAAAAAAATGTTAGATGGGCAAAAAGTTCCTGTGAAAGAGTTGGCCTCAGTTTGCAGTATTTGTCCTTATTGCTTTTTTGATGCCTGAGCTAATTTATGTTTCTGATTCTTGCTTTCCTAATCCTCAAGTTATACTCTGGCCCGCTGTCATTAGTGATGAGAGACTTGGTGGTGCTTCTGTGCTTAACTCTTAATACCACTCATGACATAAGTTAGGTTTTTGCTGTTTAGCTCTATATACCACAAGTGAAGGTAAGAATCAATCTCTATGCAGCTTTCCCACCATTATGACTGAATAGCATTAGACTGATACTTAAATATTTCCGCTATTCACTTAGACCATAAGTTAAATTCTCTGCACTTGAATTCCCTTTGGCTGTCAAGACACAAAGAATAAATTATTTTTTAATCTGGCATTTATTTTCACTTGACTCATTTCTAAAGTCTTCTTTCTTTCTTTTTTTTTTTGTTCATTTATAACTCTATTAGCTTAGAGACACCATTTGTTTTGCAAGCAGTGCTTTAAACACATTTCATCTATCAGGATTAATTTTGCTGAATGCACCACCAAATAAATACATTAAAAACAACTGTAACACTTCATTAATCAAAATGTCAACTTCCACAAATGTAACAGGTCCACCACCTTAAAGTTCTCTTTCTTTACTTGTGAGTGCTTGTCTGTTTGACTAAAATATAAAAAGTGATATAAAATGCTGTCATTCTATTAGAATATGCATGCAGGATTTGAAGGTGCAATTTGTTATAATTAAGGCTAATTAATTATTATATGGTCAAATGAGCGACAAATGCACATGCAAAATCTAAAAAGTTAATTATTTGAAAATTGGTTAATCAATTGTGCATTCAAATGCATATTTGTTTTAGCATGTAGGCACTTTTCATTTTTACAAGAGATTAGTCCAGATTAAAAAAAACCCATTAAAGTAAAACATTTTTGAATTATCTCTCCTCTATTGGGAAAAAAATACATTAAATAAAATGAAATGAGTTTTTAAAAATCAAAATTATTTTCTAATAAACAATCTTCCAAAGGAAAAAAATTACTGTGAACATTTATATGCAATGAAAAAAAGAAATCAGTTGATTACCTACTTTGTGGTAGATATTCAACCTGAACATAATTAAAAGAAAGTCACCATGTTTAGTGGCCTGACACCTATATAAAGCCCCTGCAAAGGCCAATACCCAGATGGAGTTGCTTTCTTTTAAAAACAAAACTAGGATCAGGTGTGGATGTGCAAATCCCCAGCCAGCTAAATGGTTTCAAGAAAGCTGTTTCATCTTTAAATTTTATAAAATGTGTAACTTAAAAACCAAGGGAGGTTGGTGTTAGCACAAGAGACAATTATAGTGGCAGCAACAACAAAACCTCTAACAAGCTGTAGAAAAAACATGAGGAGAATGGTTGCTTAAAAGAACCCTTGTGCATTCATTAGTGATTCAAATATACTGAAAGTAGATAAAATGTTTTATTGGTTCCTGAATATTAGAAATTAGATTCTGTTTATTCAAGGTGATTTCCAGAAGTCTTTTGTGGAAAAAGCAGGAGCAAAGATGGGAATGGGAGAATGGAGGCATGACACAGGAAAAACACAGAAGTGAATTGAACTTATTCTACTATACCTATTATTCATTTTGAGGGAATAGACAACTTGGATACACCAAGAACATCTGATTAAGGCAGTCTCATGAATCTGGACCTCATGTGATGGGTTGTGGAGAGTCATTGAAGGTTTGTGTCTCAGAATTATGACTTTGTTTAAGATAAATTAAAAAAAATTAATCTGTTTAGAAAAAATAAAGAAGTAAGGCATTTGTAACAGGGAGAATTGTTTGAGATTATTTAATTAATTGTAAGTATGTCTGAATTTTGAAGAAGGAGGAAACATAAAACAATAGTTTTAGAGTCATCTCATAAACTGAAGCACCATAATGGGAACTGGTCAAATACGTCAAATAGTTAGTGTTCTAAGATTAGAAAACTGATGGTATCACTGGAATATATAGGAAAATTGGAATAAATAGTTTGGACTTAAAATGATAAATTTTGAGCTTGAAATGGCCACAAAGAAACAAGTAGAGATAAAATAATTGGTAGAACTGCTTTCTTTGCTTTGGGAAGTCATGTAAATCAGAATGGGCTGGCCGGGAAAAAAAATGGTTGAGGAGAAAAGGTGGTATAAATATGAACTCTCAGCTTGACCTGTGATGGGGCAGGGGGTAAAGTATCTACCTGGAATGCTGAGGATGCTGGTTGGAAACCCTGGACTTGCCTGGTTAAGGCACATATGGTAGTTGATGCTTCCTGCCTCCCCTCCTTTCCCCCCAAAGTGAATAGATAAAATATATACATATAAAAAGAACTCTTAGAAGACAGAGAGTAAAATGATATGAGGAATAAGGTGAAAAGAGGAACCAGCAAGAAGTGGGAAAAAGACAAAAACAGGAGGATAACTAGAATAGCTCAGACTCACATGAGCCAATGGTGGAGATGTTAACCTATAGCAAATCATCAGGATGGACAGAATTTCTATGTGAGTAGTTAATTAGAGTTTAAAAATAGAGATACATAAAATTTAGGTATAAAATAGGGTCATGAAATTAGCGTTTAGGATAAGTATCAAAGAAGTGATATCATAGTGGGAGTTATGGAGAACATAAGTAAAGAGATTGTTGATTTGTTCTTTAGTAAACAATTAACATCAACTGATTGAGCATATAGTATGTTTAAGGTATGAGGCTGGGTGACATGAGACATGAGTCATACTCTTACAGAGCTTATACTCTGAATTGGGAGATGGAAAGAAGTATACACTCTATAATGGCTATTTACTGGTTGATACATGGGAAGAGAGCAAGCCTCATGGAAAATTAGGCCAAAGGTAGCTCTAAGCTTGGATGTAAAGAACATGAAGATTCATGCAAACAGATAAAGGGAGAATTCATCTAGGTAAGAAGGACTATATGCTGCGAAAGTATTAGGTGTTATGGATGACATAATCTAATGCCTATCAATGTTAATTCTTCAACTTCCTGTTGTCTGCTCAGGGAACCCACATTTATTCATGTAGCAATGGAGAATTGATTTCTAGAGGTGTAGTGTCTCATCCTCACTTCAGAGAAGGGGTTGTGATTGTTCTAAACTGGAAATGGTATTCTCAAGTAACTTTGCCATTTATTGGTCCAAGGTAGCCATGTAATTTAGTTCTGCCAAAGAGCAATAAGGGAAAGTTTACTTTATTTCCTATTAAGAGGGGGAAAACTTAGTTGGCCCAGCCTTTTGTTCTTTTGGATTTTCCCCTTTGTTCTGCTGGTAAAATGAACTAATTTTTTAAGAAGCAGTAGCTAACTTGTAACTATGTTGACAAACAGTGAAGGTAAAAGTCAAAACATAGAGTTAGAAACAGCCTGAGTCTTTGTTATTGTCACTGAGCAGCTGTGCTGGCTGGGAATACCTACCTCCAGACTTCTTGTTTTATGAGGAAAAAAGGCAACTATCTAATTATTTTTGTTATTTGCAGCCAAGTAGTTCCTAACAGACTTAGATTTTAAACAGTTATGACAATAGGACACTAACAAGTTGTGTGGAAAAGGCCAAAAGAAGTTTTGATAAAATATATACTCTTTTTTTGTGTGTGTGACAAAGACAGAGAGAGACAGAGAGAAGGACAGATAGGGCCAGACGGACAGGAAGGAGAGTGATGAGAAGCATCAATTCTTCACTGCGGTTCCTTAGTCTCCTTAGTTGTTCATTGATTGCTTTCTCATATGTGCCTTGACCAGAGGGGGGTGGGTTAGTGACTCCTTGCTCAAGCCAGTGACCTTGGGCAAAAGCCAGCGACCTTGGGCCTCAAGCCAGTGACTTTTGGGCTCAAGGCAATGACCATGGGGTCATGTCTATGATCCCATGCGACCCTGCGCTCAAGCTGGCAACCTTGGGGTTTTGAACCTGGATCCCCTGTGTCCCAGTTTGATGCTCTATCCACTGTGCCACCACCTGGTCAGGCTAAAATATATACTCTTTAATTGCTTTAATTAATGGCTAAAAATAAAAACTATGTAGGCCAGAGACAGTGTTGTATCTGGGTGCCCAGATAAGTGCACAGAGAACTGTCACAACAGATTTTTAAGTTTTGAGGGCATTAACCACACCATGAGAACTTGAGCATTAGTTTTTGTGAAATTGTGAAATTCAAGGAAAGGAAAAAACATTCTGGAAGTCACCTAATGTGTGAGTCTAAGAAGAAATCCTTTACATAAAGCTGGGGTCACAAAGGACTCTACATTCACAGTATGCATTTACTAGAAATAAATCTACCTCCTCTTTTTCTGTGGGAAAGGATAAGAAAATTTGTCAGTCTCAAAGCATGGTAGGTAGTAGAAAATATTCAAAAATTATCTTTTGACATTTATAACCACAGTATGGTTTTGTGACCCAAATTTATTCTATGTGGTTAGCCAAAAATCCAAGTTGAGAATTCATTTTAAGGTGCTCCAATACACCTGAAAGGAATAACCTACTGTCAAACCAGCCATTAACACATTTCCACAGGTAAAGCTCAAAGACATATAAACTGTGTATAATAAAACATGTTATTAAATACAAAGAAATAAGCTATCCTCCATGAGAAAGAAAACAGAAACAGATACACAAACTACATATTTTGGAATTACAGGACACAGAATGCAAAAGTATGAAAAAAAGTTTCAATAAATAATATAAAATCTGAGCAAATTTGAAAAAGCACAAAACAGAACTCTCATAAATAAAAATTATAATTATTAAAATGAAAAACAATGAACTGATTGAATAACAGACTATTAACATCTAAGAAAAAATTAACCAGAAAAAAACATGAGGAGATGATCTTAATAGTCTAGAGCGTGGTAGTCAACCTTTTTATACCACGCCCACTTTTGTATCTCTGTTAGTAGTAAAATTTTCTAACCGCCCACTGGTTCCCTAGTAATGGTGATTTATAAAGTAGGGAAGTAACTTTACTTTATAAAATTTATAAAGCAGAGTTATAGCAAATTAAAGCATATAATAATAATTACTTACCAAGTACTTTATGTCAGATTTTCGCTAAGTTTGGCAGAATAAATCTTTATAAAACAACTTACTATAGTTAAATCTATCTTTTTATTTATACTTTGGTTTCTCTGCTACCGCCCACCATGAAAGCTGGAACGCCCACTAGTGGGTGGTAGGGACCAGGTTGACTATCACTGGTCTAGAGGGACAGAGAGATAAAAAATTTTAAAAAATAGGTCAAAATATAGGGAGAATAAACAGAAAAGGTCACATATGTATATATATGTAAATACATGTAGTTGAAATTTTTGTTTGAGAAGAGAAAATGAAGCAGGGGAAATCTATGAAGTTATTACAGCTGAGAACTTTCCAGAAATCATGAAAGATACCAATATCATCCAACTAATTTTAAACAAGAAAATTTAAACATTTCCACTTAGGTGCATAATAGTAGAATTGAGGAATATCAAAATAATCCAACTCTGTTGGGGATCCCCCCCCATCAAGGTTACTATGGTGCTTCTTTTGGTGTTGTCCACCTGCCATGAATTGAGGTGCTAGGTCAGTAGGAAGAAGACATGAACTTCCTTGCCCTTGTGTTTTTCATTTCTCACTAGCCTTGCAAGTTGTGAAGCTTGTCCTGCCTATAAGAACTGACAGGAGCAGTCTTCTTCACACCACTGATAGGGAGTAAAGTGAGTACAGTCATATTTTGCTTAACAGAGAGGATACATTCTTGAGAAATGTATCATTTAGGCAATTTCATTGTTGTGTGAACATCACAGAGTGCTTACACAAACGTAAATGATATAGCGTACTACGTACACACTTAGATTATATGGTATATAGCCTATTGCTCCTAGGCTATAAGCCTGTATTGCACATTGCTGTTCTAAGTACTACAGGCTATTTTAACATACTAAAAAGTATTTGTGTATCTAACATATCTAAACATAGAAAAGGTACAGTGAAAATACAGTATAAATGATAAAGGGTTTACTGGCATAGGGCACTTACCATGAAGAGAACGTTAGGACTGGAAGTTGCTCTGGTTGAGTCAGTGAGTGAGTGGCGAGTGAACGTGAAAGTCTGGAAAATTACTGTATGCTACTGTAGACTTTATAAACACTGTACACTTGGGCTACACTAAACTTATAAAAATATTTTTCTTTCTTTAATAAATTAACCTTAGCAGCCCTGGCCAGTTGGCTCAGTGGTAGAGCATCATCCCAGCATGTGGAAGTTCCAGATTCGATTCCCAGCCAGGGCACACAGGAGAAGCACCCATCTGCTTCTCCACCCTTCCCCCTCTCCATTTTCTCTGTCTCTCTCTTCCCTTCTCGCAGCCAAGGCTCCATTGGAACAAAGTTGGCCCGGGGAACTGAGGGTGGCTCCATGGCCTCTGCCTCAGGCAGTAGAAGGGCTCTGGTTGCAATGGAGCAATGCCCCAGACAAGCAGAGCATCGCCCCCTAGCAGACTTGCTGGGTGGATCCTGGTCAGGTGCATGTGGGAGTCTGTTTCTCTGCTTCCCCGCTTCTCACTTCAGAAAAAATTAAAAAAAAATTAACCTTAGCTTACTGTAACTTTTAAACTTTAAAAACTTTTTAACTTTTTAAAACTTTTCAACTCTTTTATAGAAATGCTTATCTCTTGCCTGACCCGAGATGGAACCGTGGATAAAGCATCACTCTGTAATGCTGAGATCACCAGTTTGAAACCCTGGGCTGGCCCAGTCAAGGCACATATGACATGCAATCAACAAACAACTAACATGAAGCAACTATGAGTTGATATTTGTCACCCTAAATAATCAATAAATAAAACTTTAAAAAGACACAATGCTTATCTTAAAACACAAACACATTGTCTATCAGTACAAAAATATTTTCTTTCTTTATGTTCTTATGCTATAAACATTTTAAAATATTTAAAATGGTTTACTTTTTACTTTTTAAACTCTTGTTAAAAATTAAGACACAAACACACACATTATTCTAGACCTACACAGGATCAGGGTCATCAATATCACTGTCTCCCTTCTCCACATCTTGTCCCACTACAAGGTCTTCAGGGAAAGTAACAAACATGGACCTGTCATCTCCTATGATAACCATGTGTTCTTCTGGAATACCTTCTAGAGCTGTGGTCCCCAACCCCTGGGCCACGGACTGGTACTGGTCCGTGGGCCATTTGGTACTAGTCTGCAGAGAAAGAATAAATAACTTACATTATTTCCATTTTATTTATATTTAAGTCTGAATGATGTTTTATTTTTAAAAAATGACCAGATTCCCTCTGTTACATCCATCTAAGACTCACTCTTGACGCTTGTCTTGGTCATGTGATACATTTATCCGTCCCACCCTAAAGGCCGGTCTGTGAAAATATTTTCTGACATTAAACCAGTCCGTGGCCCAAAAAAGGTTGGGGACCACTGTTCTAAAGGACTTGTCTGAGGATCTTAAAGAAGTGTTACCTTTTTACAACTATGCCCATGGTGGTTGGCTTGATATTTTTTTTTCATCATAGATTTGCTTGTAAGCAGATAATGCAACATAAACATTTCTCTCTATTAGTGAAAACCTTTTGGTGTTAGGACTAATGTTTTCAAACTTTTAAGGAGTTTCAGCTGAGGTCTGAAAAGGTTTTTGCTGAACCTCTCACTGTGAATTTTCTTGAGTCTTTTCTTCTTCTCCTGCAGTTTCCTTTTATCCTGCCTCTTCTTCAGCCCTGCATTCTTATTCCAGTTCCAACAACACCTCATCAGTCAATTCTTCAGGAACTGTTCAGAGGAGCTCCTCAATGTCAGCTCCTCAGTGTCAGCCTCATCCACACCCAGGTGAAAGTTCTTTGCCACCTGAAACACAACCTTGTTATTTTGTGCAACCTCCTTATCATCAGCAAATCCTTTGAAGACATGGACAAACCTCTCAAGTGCCTTCCTCCAGATGCCATTTACACACTGCTTGGTGTCATCACCCCAAGCCCAAGCAAGGTTGCTGAGGCAGTCATTGATGTTGCAGTCCTTTCAGAACCACACCGGTGTGTTCTCAGTGTCTCTCCCAGATGTATTGATAGTTTGGGCAAATGTCCTCTTCAGGTCGTAGGCCCTGAAAGTTATCTAGCTCCTTGATCCATTGGTCCAAAGAGGTAGTGTTTCGCAGGACAAAAACCACTTTGGTACTGATAGAGATCACCAATAAAATGAAGATTCCAGAGAGCATTATCAACAATAAAAAAAATCTTGAAAGGTACATTATTCTCCAGAAACCACTTCTCACAGACCAATATCTCTAATGAATACAGATGCTAAAATACTAAACAAAATACTAGCAAATCGAATACAACAACATATTAAAAAAATAATACATCATAATCAAGTGGGATTCATCCCAGAATCTCAAGGATGGCTCAAAATACATAAAACGGTTAACGTAATACACCATATCAACAAAACAAAGAACAAAAACCACATGATCTTATCAATAGATGCAGAAAAGGCTTTTGATAAAATACAACACAATTTTATGTTTAAGACTCTCAACAAAATGGGTATAGAAGGAAAATATCTCAACATGATAAAGGCCATATATGATAAACCATCAGCTAACATCATATTAAATGGCACTAAACTGAAGGCTTTCCCCCTTAAATCAGGAACAAGACAGGGTTGTCCACTCTCTCCACTCTTATTTAATGTGGTACGAGAGGTTCTAGCCAGAGCAATCAGACAAGACAAAGAAATAAAAGGCATCCATATCGGAAAAGAAGAAGTAAAGGTATCACTTTTTGCAGATGATATGATCCTATACATCGAAAACCCCAAAGAATCCACAAAAAAACTACTAGAAACAATAAGCCAATACAGTAAGGTCGCAGGATACAAAATTAACATACAGAAGTCCATAGCCTTTCTATATGCCAACAATGAAACATTTGAGAACGAACTCAAAAGAATAATCCCCTTCACAATTGCAACAACAACAAAAAATACCTAGGAATAAACATAACAAAGAATGTAAAAGACTTATATAATGAAAACTATAAACCATTGTTAAGGGAAATTGAAAAAGATATAATGAGATGGAAGAATATTTCTTGTTCTTGGTTAGGAAGAATAAATATAATCAAGATGGCCATATTACCCAAAGCTATATACAAATTTAATGCAATTCCCATAAAAATTCCAATGACATTTTTTAAAGAAATGGAGCAAAAAATCATCAGATTTATATGGAACTATAAAAAAACCCAAATAGCCAAAGCAATCCTAAAGAAAAAAAATGAAGCTAGGGGCATTACAATACCTGACTTCAAACTATATTATAGAGCCACGACAATCAAAACAGCATGGTATTGGCAGAAAAATAGACACTCAGACCAATGGAACAGAATAGAAAGTCCAGAAATAAAACCACATATATATAGTCAAATAATTTTTGATAAAGGGGCCAACAACACACAATGGAGAAAAGAAAGCCTCTTCAATAAATGGTGCTGGGAAAACTGGAAAGCTACATGCAAAAGAATGAAACTGGACTACAGTTTGTCCCCCTGTACTAAAATTAATTAAAAATGGATCAAAGATCTAAACATAAGACCTGAAACAATAAAGTACATAGAAGAAGACATAGGTACTAAACTCATGGACCTGGGTTTTAAAGAGCATTTTATGAATTTGACTCCAAAGGCAAGAGAAGTGAAGGCAAAAATTAATGAATGGGACTACATCAGACTAAGAAGTTTTTGCTCAGCCAGAGAAACTGATAACAAAATAAACAGACAGCCAACTAAATAGGAAATGATATTTTCAAACAACAGCTCAGATAAGGGCCTAATATCCAATATATACAAAGAACTCATAAAACTCAACAACAAACAAACAAACAATCCAATAAAAAAATGGGAAGAGAACATGAACAGACACTTCTCCCAGGAAGAAATACAAATGGCCAACAGATATATGAAAAGATGCTCATCTTCTTTAGTTATTAGAGAAATGCAAATCAAAAGTGCAATGAGATACCACCTCACACCTGTTCGATTAGCTATTATTAGCAAGACAGGTAATAGGAAATGTTGGAGAGGCTGTGGAAAAAAAGGAACCCTCATACACTGTTGGTGGGAATGTAAAGTAGTACAACCATTATGGAAGAAAGTATGGTGGTTCCTCAAAAAACTGAAAATAGAACTACCTTATGACCCAGCAATCCCTCTACTGGGTATATACCCCCAAAACTCAGAAACATTGATATGTAAAGACACATGCATGCAGCCCCTTGTTCATTGCAGCATTGTTCACAGTGGCCAGGACATGGAAACAACCAAAAAGCCCATCAATAGATGACTGGATAAAGAAGATGTGGCACATATACACTATGGAATACTACTCAGTCATAAGAAATGATGACATCGGATCACTTACAGCAAAATGGTGGGATCTTGATAACATTATACGAAGCAAAATAAGTAAATCAGAAAAAACCAGGAACTGCATTATTCCATACGTAGGTGGGACATAAAAGTGAGACTAAGAGATATTGATAAGAGTGTGGTGATTATGGGGGGAGGGGGGAGAGGGAGAGGGAAAGGGGGAGGTTGAGGGGCACAAAGAAAACTAGATAGAAGGTGACAGAGAACAATCTGACTTTGGGTGATGGGTATGCAACATAATTGAATGACAAGATAACCTGGACATGTTATCTTTGAATATATGTATCCTGATTTATTGATGTCGCCCCATTAAAAAAAATAAAATTATTAAAAAACAACAACAAAAAAAACACCACTTCTCCATTTTGCTGGCACAGCAATTCAGGAGGGCATCTTGGAAGAGAAACTGGGTCATCCATGACTTCTTGGGCTCCTGTAGCAGACTGGCAGTGTGTGCTCAGTGATAGCCTGAGGTCCTGGCCTCTCACTTTGATGGTCACAAAGGGTTTCAGTTTGTAGTGACAGCATCGCCCCCAAGCAAGACTGTTATCAGGTCTTTAAAAGCCTTGACACCTGGCATTGACCTGGCCTCCTTATGGATGAAAGTCACTTTTCAGAATAGGGAGCCTTCATCCATGTTGAATATTTGCTCTGACAAGTAATATTCCTCCACCATCAGCTTAACTAGTTTCCAAAAATGCTTCAGCTGCCTTCGCAGCAGCGCTCCCAGGTCACCGCTCACTTACATCATGTAATGAGTAGTGACTCTTGGGGCCTTTAAACCATCCAGAGCTAGGAGTAAATACAACATCATAGCTAGGTCGTTATTTATTTATTTATTTTTTGACATCACAAACAAATCTTTTGCTTTGGCCATGATTGTCATGGTGCTGAGAGAATAGGCTCCTCTGTCTGGTCTTTTAATCAGGTCATTACAAGTTTCTCCAGGTCTTATGTGGGCTCTTCTCAATGAAGCAGATCCTTTAACAACTTCTGTTACTTTGTTTTTGTTCTTCATGATTATAGCTATGATGGAAGGGGATACACCAGATTGACAAGCAGTCAACACCACTGATTTTCTACCTTTGTAGCTCTTAACCACTTTTAATTTTGTTTCCAGGTCAATCACTCAATGTGGCAACATTCACAGTGGATTTTGTAGGCTTAGGAGCCATGATAAACCAAACAAAGTAAGATTAAATCAAATACAGGAGAAAATGATGCAATCAAGATATAGGTAACCTGAGGTGTATGAGGTTGCTATCAGAGTAACATAACATGGTGTTTTGTTTTATTTTTTTAAATTTATCTTTCAATTGTAGTTAACATACATGTTACATTAGTCTCAGGTGTTCAACCTAGTGATTAGATACTTATATTCCCTATGAAGTGATCATCCCAGTAGGTCTGGTACCCATCTGATATCATATGTAGTTATTACAACATTATTTTTTATTTTATTTTATTTTATTTTTTCATCCCGTTTCCCTTTGTTCTCTTTTTCTCTGGTCTCTTTGATCTCTCCTCTGACTCAATTTTGTTTCTCAGTTCACACTGTTCATTAGATTCCTCAAATGAGTGAGGTCATATGATATTTTTCTTTTTCTGCCTGGCTTATTCACTTAGCATAATAGTTTCCAGGTCCATCCATGTTGTCACAAAAGGTAAGATTTTCTTCTTTTTCATGGCCCCATAGTATACCATTGTAAATATGTACCATTGCTTTTTTTTTTTTTTTTTAATTTTATTTTATTTTATTTATTCATTTTTTTAGAGAGGAGAGAGAGGAGAGACAGAGAGAGAGAGAGAGGAGAGAGAGACAGAGAGAGACAGAGAGAGAGAAGGGGGGAGGAGCTGGAAGCATCAACTCCCATATGTGCCTTGACCAGGCAAGCCCAGGGTTTCGAACCGGCGACCTCAGCATTTCCAGGTCGACGCTTTATCCACTGCGCCACCACAGGTCAGGCTGTACCATTGCTTTTTAATCCACTTGTCCACTGACGGACAACTGGGCTGTTTCCAGATCTTCGATATTGTGAACAATGCTGCCATAAACATGGGGGTGCATTTCTTCCTTTGAAACAGTGCTATGGTGTTCTTGGGGTATATTCCTAAAAGTGGGGTAGCTGGGTCAAAAGGCAGTTCGATTTTCAGTTTTTTGAGGAATCTCCATACTGTTTTCCACAGTCTGCATTCCCACCAGCAGTGCAGGAGGGTTCCCTTTTCTCCACATCCTCGCCAGCACTTATTCTGTGTTGTTTTGTTGATGAGCGCCATTCTGGCTGGTGTGAGGTGATATCTCATTGTGGTTTTAATTTGCATTTCTCTAATGATTAGTGATGTTGAGCATTTTTTCATATATCTATTGGCCATCTGTATGTCCTCTTTAGAGAAGTGTCTATTTATTTCTTTTGCCCTTTTTTGATTGGATTGTTTATCTTCCTGGTGTTGAGTTTTACAAGTTCTTTATAAATTTTGGTTATTAACCCCTTATCAGACATATTGTCGAATATGTTCTCCCATTGTGTAGTTTGTCTTTTTATTCTGTTCTTATTGTCTTCAGCTGCACAAAAGCTTTTTAGTTTGATATAGTCCTATTTGTTTATCCTGTCTTTTATTTCACTTGCCCGTGGAGATAAATCAGCAAATATATTGCTACAAGAGATGTCAGAGAGCTTACTGCCTATGTTTTCTTCTAAGATGCTTATGGTTTCATGACTTACATTTAAGTCTTTTATCCATTTTGAGTTTAATGTTATAAGTTGGTGGTCTAGTTTCATTTTTTTGCAGGTAGCTGTCCAATTTTCCCAACACCATTTGTTGAAGAGGCTGTCTTTACTCCATTGTATGCTCTTACCTCCTTTGTCAAAAATCAGTTGTCCATAAAGGTGTGCATTTATTTCTGGGTTCTCTGTTCTGTTCCATTGATCTATATGCTTCTTCTTATGCCAGTACCAATTTGTTTTGAGTACAATGGCCTTGTAGTATAACTTAATATCAGGAAGTGTGATATCTCTTTCTTTATTCCTTTTCAAGATTGCTGAGGCTATTCCTGTTCTTTTTTGGTTCCATATAAATTTTTGAAATATGTGTTCTATATCTTTGAAGTATGTCACTGGTATTTTAATTGGTATTGCACTGAATTTATAAATTGTTTTGGGTAATATAGACATTTTAATGATGTTTATTCCTAACCATGAGCACGGTATATGCTTCCACTTGTTTGTATCTTTCTTGATTTCTTTTATCAATGTTTTATAATTTCCTGAGTACAAGTCTTTAATCTCCTTGATCAAATTACTCCTAGGTACTTTTTTTTTTTTTTTGGTTACAATTGTGAAGGGAATTGTTTCCTTAATTTCTCTTTCTGACAGTTCATTGTTGGTGTATAAAAATGCCTCTAATTTCTGAGTATTAATTTTATATCCTGCCACCTTGCTGAATTCATTTATCAGGTCCAGTAGTTTTTTGACTGAGACTTTAGGGTTTTCTATATACAATATCATATCATCTGCAAATAATGACTTTTACTTCTTCTTTTCCAATTTGGATGCCTTTCATTTTTTCTTGTCTGATTGCTACGGCTAGTACTTCCAGAACTATGTTAAATAAGAGTGGTGAAAGGGGGCACCCCTGCCTTGTTCCTGATATTAAGGAGATTGCTTTTAATTTTTACCCATTGAGTATGATGTTGGCTATGGGTTTGTCGTAGATGGCCTTTATTATGTTGAGGTATGTTCTCTGTATTCCCACTTTGCTGAGAGTTTTGATATCATATGTAGGTATTACAACATTATTAACTACATTTCCTGTGCTGAACTTTGCATCCCCAGATCTGCTGCGGCTTTTTTGATTTTTCAATTGTTTGTATCTTCTCTTTCTTATTTATTTCTACTTTTAAAATATATATGTTTTAAGATTTTATTTATTCATTATTTTTAGAGAGGAGAAAGAGAGAGAGAAAGGGAGAGAGATAGTAAGAGAAGGGCGTGGAGCATGAAGCATCAACTCCCACATGTGCCATGACCAGGCAAGACCAGGGTTTCGAACTGGCAACCTCAGCATTCCATGTTAACTCTTTATCCACTGTGCCACAACAAGTCAGGCCTACTTTTAGAATATTATATCTTTCTTTTACATTCACTGGATTTAATTTGATCCTATTTTTTTCTAGTTTCTTGAGGTGGAAACAGTTTTATTTTAAATTTCTGAATTTAAATTAAGTTTTCTATTAGGCATTGCTGTAGTTGCATTTCCTAAATTTTATTATGGTATATTTCATTTTAATTCAGTTCAGATAATTTCTAATTTCCCTATAGTTTTCTCTTTAACTTATAAGTTTTTAAAAACGAGATGCTAAATTTCCAAATAGTTTAGTATTTTCTAGTTTCCTTTTTGTTACTGTTTATTAATATAATCTTACTATAGCAAGAGAATGTATTTTGTATAATTTCAATACACTGAAAAAATTTTTGACTGCTTTATATACCAGCATATTATCTGTTTTCAGTAAATGTTCTTTGTACACATAAACACTATATATTTTGCAGGTGTTGGATATGGTGTTTTATAAATGTAAATGTTGGTTATTAGTCTTGTATAACTTTTCTATGTTCTTATTTTTTTTTGCTTTTTCAATTACTGAAAGTGTCATAGTAAGATCTCCAACTATGATTGCAAGATTGTCTACTTATTTTGAATTCAAATTAATTTTTGCTTCATAAGTTTTGAAAGTATGTTTTTTGGTACATACATTGGTACATGCACATAAATACTCATATTTAGGTCTTTAAAATGAACTGAGATTATACATATTAATGCCTACTTTATTTGCCATTAAAGTAACCATTGTACCTAGCTGTTTTTTCACATTAACTGATTATTTTTAAGTTAGTGTTTGCATGGCATATCTCTTTCTATGCTGTAATTTTCTCCTTATCTATAATACTCTCTTTAAATTATGTCTTTTGTATATAGCATATGATTATATGTTATTTGTTATGCAGTCTGACAATATTTTAATTGAAATGTCTAGTTCATTTATATTTAATGCAATTACTCAATATTGGTATGTGCATTTGGCATTTTTGCCCTTATGTACTTTTCTTCCCATTTTAAATTGAGGAAATATTTATTTTAGTAGTGTAGCTTTCTTACTGTATTATTCTTTGCAATAATTTTAGAGTTAATATAAACATTCACTATATATACAGTTAATAGTTTATAGACTCAAATTCATGTTACACTATTCACCAGTAATGTGAGAACATTGTACAGAATGCCATTCGACCCACCTCTTATACTTCATGGGTTTTTTTGTGTGTGTGTGTCATATGTTTCAATGCTTTATGTTTAAAAGCCAATAATACATCATTATCATTATTACTTTACCTTAAACATTCAATTATTTAAAAATAATTTTTAAGAAATATTTTTATATTAACTTACATATTTACTTTTTTGTGCTTTTTATTCATCCTTGCATATTCAGTCTTCCATCTAGAATAATTTCTCTCCAGCTTGAATAACTTCCTCTGGAATTTCTTCTAGTGTGGTCTGCTGGCAACACATTTATCAATTTGTCTGAAATGTCTTTATTTTACTTTCATTTAAAAAAGTTTCATAAAAGAATTAAAATAAAATTTCACTGTGGATACAGTTCTAGATTGAGAGGGTTTTATTCTCAAGTGTGCCTCTTTTCTTTTGTGACAGAGAGAAAGAATGAAGACAGATAGAGACAGATAAGAAGGGAGAGAGTTCAGCATCAATTCTTCATTGCAGCTCCTTACTTGTTCATTGATTGTTTTCTTATATGTGCCTTGACTGGGGTGTGGGGGAGTGCTACAGGAGAGTGAGTGACCCCTTGCTCAAGCCAGCAACCATGGAGTTATATCTATGATCCTATGCTCAAGCCAGCAACCCCACGCTCAAGCCAGTGACCCCGCGCTCAAGCTGGTAAGCTGGTACTCAAGCTCAATGAGCCCACGCTCAAGCTGGCAATTTTGGGGTCTCAAACGTGGGTCTTCCGCATCCAAGTCTGACACTCTATACACTGTACCACCACCTGGTCAGGCTCAAGTGTGCCTCCTTTGATGTGTTGTTTTATTTCGTTGTTGTTGTTATTGGTTATGTGTTGTACTCCTGCCTTGTACAATGTCTCATAATTTTTTATGTATGCCAGACATTTTGTATAACCAATTAGTAGACATATAATATTTACCTCTATAAAGAACATGGTTATTTCTCTTTTAGGTAACTATTATAATCTCTTTGATTTAATCAGTAGTTGAGTTGGATTAATAGTCTTCACCTATTGTATTAATTAGATTTCCATTTGCTTTTCCCTTCTTAAAATGTTTTTGATAGTCCAGGTTATTTTAAAGAGCTGCCTAAACAAATTTGCTTATTGAAATGTATTTGTTACACAATTCTGTGATAAGCAGAGATAATGAAAATTATTTCACTGTCCTTAAAGCTGGACTCAAAATGATTAAATGCACCTTCACATATTCTGTTCATTGTTGTAGTTAATGATGGCAACATGATAACATTTGGTGACTTTCATGGTATTAAATTTTTTTTCTGCTCAGTGTGTAATCTTCCTTCCTATTTGGTGGGTTATCCATTGTATAGATTGGTGGGATGTAATATCCATTTCTCTTTACTTTTTCTATCATCACTACCTGTAAGTCATGGTATAAGTTCATGAACAAGGCTCAGGCAACTGGATTTTCAATGTGGGGGTAATGAAACATGAAACTAGAAATAATATAAAGTATTGAGAGTTTAGAGATGTTAGCACCACATGTCCACAACAGTGATATCATCAGGGATGGAAGCACAGATCCTTGGTAGCAAGGTAATTAAATTGTTACTGTGACGTGGTGTTAGTTTTAGTTCTGCTGCCCTGAGTCCTTTGGTTTCTGCCCATTTTCTGAGTGGATCTCTCTATCCAGTCTTTATATAACTTAGTCATGCTTGGTTTTACTGGCCTACAAGCAAGCACTCTCACTGACATAGGCACCTTCTAAAAGTCAGGAGCCTTTCTAGATGCTGAGGTCACAGAGATAAAATGATATGGTTTCTGATTGCAGAAAAAAGTACAATATAGTAAGGAGTTAGATATACTATACAAAGCACTTTACAATAGTATATATAGATGTATTGTGTGTGTGTGCACGCGTGTGCGCATGCACACGCATGTGCGCTATGATGGAGGCATGTGCAAGGACAAGAGGTGAAGAGAAAGGGGTGCCTATCCTCTGTGCTTGTCTAGGGAGTTGGGCACATACATGGAGTAGTGACTCTGGAGCTGAGATAACAGCTGGCAGAGGAAAATAGCCATGCAGTGGGGTGCAGAAGGGATTCTAGACAGTGGGAATAGCATGGGCTATCACAGAAAACTACATCAGGGAATACTGAGAAGTCACTAAAGCCATGGGACAGATGTATGGTGGAAGAACAGCTGGAGAAAGACTGAATGTGTGGATGGATGCCATGCTAAGTGATTTGGAATTTGGAGCTTGAATATTATTAGAAAAGTCTCTAGAAAGGAGAGAGTGGATGAGCAATGAGCCAAGAGGTAAAGAAACCTATAAAGATTGTGGTGTTTCTCTTAGTTAATTTATATTTTCAAGGGTTGAAATAACATCACAATATCACCTATGTTCCTTTTGAAAACTCACAGGTATGTCTCAATAGCCAACCTGATTTTTTCAACTTCTGAATGTTAAGAGCTAACAAGTAAATCTTTTATGGTCTTAGTTTCATTTGTCATGATATTCCATTCTCTCTCACTCTTTACATGTTATTGGAAAGCAATACAGAAATTACCTCATTAGTAAGCATGTTAAAACAGAACTTTGAAGTATTTCTTTACACACTAAAGAGTCAGTATCTTTCTCACACTTGAAGACTTGTCTGATGCAGATTTTATTAATTCATTAATTTATTATTTAATTTATCAAATTTATTGGGGTGACATTGATTAATAAAACTACATAGATTTTAGGTGTATAATTCTATAATGCATCATCTCTATATTGTATTGTGTGTTCATTACCCAAAGTCAAGTTTCCTTCTGTCACCATTTATTCCACCTTTACCCTCTCCTACCTCCCTCCACCCTTCTTTCCCTCTGGTAATCACCATACTCTTGTGTGCATCTATGAGTTTTGTCTTGTTTTCCCTTCACCTTTTCCACCTAGCTCCCAACCCCCTTACCTCTATGGAGCCACCAGTAACCCCCATCTGGGGCTGATGCTTGAATCACCTGAGCTATCTTCAGCACCCGAACGATGCTGAGGGAAAGAGGGAGAGAAGGAGAAAGGGAGGGAAGAGAAGCAGATGGTTGCTTCTCATGTGTGGCCTGACCAGGAATTGAACCCGAGACGTCTGCACCATGGTCAGTCCTTTTATCCTTGAACCAACTGGCCAGAGCCAAGAGTCAATATCTTGATTGTGCATGTTGCTGTTGCATGGACAAAGGAATGTGTCAAGGCAGAAGTGAGGCAAGGGTAACAATAAGACAGTGCAAATGACTGGATGACTTAAGTGATGCAATGTACATAGGGACAGGAGCTATTGAAATAAGATTGTGATGATATAACTGAAAGCAATAGGATGTTTCAAAAAAATTAACACAAAATAATAGTCACAGCAGAAGGCAACAGACACAAGCCTGAGTTCTACAAGTGAAAGATTTTCTCCCCTCCAGTTACTGTGTTTTCCTTCTTGCTCTACACTAGGCTTTAGTCAGAAAGCTAATGAGGAACAATCCCGCTCATGATTATTTTCTTGCTAAAACCTTGGTATATATTGCATTTTAGTTCCCAGAACAATATTCAAGTTCTGTTTTAACACATATGGTAGCTAAAACATTCTGGAAAGAGGAAGTAGGTTGTTGGGATGGTAAGAGGGTTTGGAATGGTAGAGAGAGAGAGAGAGAGAGAGAGAGAGAGAGAGAGAAGGGAAGTGGAAAGGAGAGAGAGGGAAGGAGGAAGTGGACAACAAAGAAGAGGCAGAGGGAATTGAAGAGAGTCTCAGGGACCTTGAAAGAAGACAGATCAACTCAAAAAAGAATAATGAATTAAACTGATTCCAGTTACTGTGCATTTTAAATGGGAATTGTGGGTAAGTCAGGAGACCAAACACTTGTTATAGCAATTGTTTCAAGCATTCTTAAACATTTGTTGAATTAAAACATTTTAAATAAACTTGGATTATACAATAAAAAGGCAGAGGAAGGCAGTGTTGCCGAGAATAAAAATGTGCTGCAGCAAGAAGAGGTGATGGAGATGATAATGTGTTATTGGTTTAATATAAGGAAGCAAATCTTTCATAATAGATGAGGGGAAAACCAGGAAATGTGGAGGCATGGTAGCTCAGGAAGCTGCACTGCCTGTGCTGTCTGTAGCATTTAATATGCCACGGAAAAGAGGAGAAAGGCAACTCTTCTCTGTAGAAGGCGTGCTGCACAATGCCCTGCTGGGATTTCAGTTCTTTTGGATGTGTAGACTTGAGAAGAGTGATTATTTGACTGCTATTTTTTTTTGTATCTCGTTATGAGATTTAAAATTAATATTTAATTATATCTTGATTTAGTAAGATAGAGTTAGCCATGGTTTCAAAATCTACAGATACATTTTTGAAAGAATAGATATAAAATTGTTCTCAGTGGACACTCGTGAGAGTGGGTTTGGCGACGAGCAATGCTTTCACCTTTTACTTTTACAAGTTTTGTAATTTATGGTCAGTTTTCAAATTTCACATTTTAAACTATTTTTCTTTTTCTTCTTCCTTTCTATGCTTGAAGCTTTTCTTGAAATTACAAGATGGATACTTGCTTATTGCAAAACTTTATGGTAATTTATTGAATCAATTTCTAATGAGAAAAATTTAGGTTGTTTCTGATTTTTTGCAATGACAAACATTGTTAAGTTAACCATATTTGTATGTTTCATATGTTTCTGGATAAATGTAGGATAAATTCTTAGAAGTAGAATTGTTGGGGCAAAGCAATTGTACATTTTTATTTTGAGAAATACTGCTAAATAACTTGTTGAAATATTGAGGAAATTTATTAGTGTATGATTGTGCTAATTTTTCCTTACATTCACCATGCTGAGTACTATTATTCTTTTAAAATCTTGACCTGTCTTATAAGTAAAATTAATTTTTTCTTGTTTAAACTGAAATAGATTATTAGCAATGGGAATAGTTTCAATGCTCACTGATGGTTATGCTATTTAAAAATATAATTTGTAGGAACTTTTTATAAAAAGTGATATTTAACCTCTACCATACATGTTGAAAATATTTTCTCTCAGTTTGTAGTGTCTTTTACCTTTGTTCAAAGTATATTTTCTTATAAAAATATTGTGGTTTTATGTAGTCAAATGTGGCAGTTTTTTTTTTTTAGGGTTTTATATTTTGGTTAGAAAGAATTATAGAAATATTCTCAACAACATCACTACCATCTTCTTGGTGAATAGTGAGACTCAAAAAATTGGTTCTAAAATTTATAGGATTATTTTACAAGCTTTAAGTAATTAAATTGGCAGAAATAATTAGCCAGTTTAAAAATTATTTAATAAATTATTAAAATATCTTAATACAAACCTACCATTTGTATGCATCATTTCTTCTTTACCTTTCTAACAGCACAGCCTCCAGTAACAACTGCATGCCAACCAGGAGAGTAAGTGAAGGTTAACAGACATTTCTTTGGCAAAATAAGGATAAATTCTTATTTTGCAATTCCTGTTGTGACTAGAATACAAGGTGCATTCTTTTTCTTTGAAAAGAGGTCATGTTGTGCAGACCATTTATTGGTATATCAATTTGTTCCTCCATAACAAGCCAGTGAAGACGGAGAAGCGTATCTGTGTCTGCTGCTGTGAGTAACAGCTCTTCATAGTGCATTCCTGCATCTACCACCACTATGAAGGCATTGCGAATATCGAGCTCAACTTTGAATAAGCCACACTGTGCTTTCCCAAATGAGTATGAGATCGCCAAGGCTTGAAGAGAGAGGAAACATAAATTATCAGTTACTAAATTTGGTCATCTAATACAGTTAGTTACAGCTGGCCATTCTTTTATCCCAGCATGTATAAACTCTACCTACCCTTTAAGGCTCAGCTCTTTCTGTATAATATCTACTTGAATCTCCCTATACAGAATTCACTTATCTGCTTTCTGAATTTTCATGGCCCTTTATGTGCACAACTCTTCCCCAAGTATCCATTTCTATCTTACATCTAGTTATTTAAGTAGCCATGACTTATTCCTATTAAAATGTAAACTCAGTGTGGGAAATGTTTGTCTAAATAAACTTGACATTTTCTCACAGTGCTTACTATGATGATTTTACTCTTCTGAATGGGTATAAACAAAATTAAACTATATTGGAGAGAAACATAAAAATTCTAAATTAGAACTTGGGAAAACAAGGGCCAGTAATATTTTTGAGAAGCTGATAGCTAAAATTGATAATGCAGTTGAAATGGTTAGCAAATAGAAAAATAAAAAGCCCAAACTGAGGCTTTCTTACTTTTTCTGTGTGAATATCTGAGAAAAATAAATATCTTGAGCTGTTTATGACTTATAATGGTCTGTTTTTCTCTTTAGAGAACTATACACTAACCAAAAAAAGTTTTGTTTTTTTTTTCAAATTAAATTTAAGCCACAGTAAATAAAAATGCAAAAATAGTTCATTAAACTAGAAAGAAGAGAAAATGAACATATCTAACAACTGATTTGTGTTTTAAAATTTATGATTAGGCCCAGGCCAGTGGCTCAGTGAATAGAGTGTTGGCCCAGAGTAGAGATGTCCCATGTTTGATTCCCAATCAAGGCACATAGGAGAAGCAACCATCTACTTTTCTCTCCCTCCTTCTTTCTCTTCTCTCCCTCTTCTCCTCCCACAGCCAGTGGCTCAATTGGTTTGTGTGTGGCCCTGTGTACTGAGGATAGCTCCAACAGAGCACATCAGTCTCAGGCAATAAAAATAGCTCAGTACTTGAGCATTGGCCTCAAATGGGGTTGCCAGGTAGATCCCAGTTGGGGAGCATGTGGGAGTCTGCCTCACTATTTCCCCTCCTCTTACCCAAAAATAAAATAAAATAAAATAAAATAAAATAAAATAAAATTTATGATTAGTTTTCCTATCTGAGTAATATTTGGTCATATATGTTGCTATAATTCAGGCAGCTCCATGCTTTATATAAATACCAGTAATATTTACTGATTTTCTTTGACATAAACTTTGTCTAATATAGTAACTGAAGAACAAAAAGGAAAGATGTTTTGTATTTAAACAGAATTCAATCTTCTTAAATAAGCAAAAATGATGTTTTGTACTGTTATTTTATTTGAACCACAAGGTTTGGCTTGGGGATTCTTTAAAATCTATACTGTAGCCGCACAATTCCTAAATAGCTTGTATTAGTGCACTTGAATTAAATCAATGTGATTATATCCAATGAAAAAATAGCTAATTAGGTTGCTCTCATTCCTCTGTTATCAACAAAGAATAGCAAATAACTGATTTGAGAAGGGAGGGGGGAATCTCATAAGCTGGCACTGATAGTTTTAAGAAAATTATTTTATTGAATCTGTCTTCTGATGATTAACACAGAGATTCCTCTAGTAATTATGGACTCTCATAAATGACTCTTTTATAATTTACAGCTTGCCAGGAGCATCTTCAACTAAAACATGTGTGTAATTCACTTTTCTGACTCATTGCCATCTTGTCTCCCCCCATTCTATCACACATGGGAGGTGCTCCATGCTGAGAATATGTGTTCCCCTGTGACAGAGAAACTGACCTACCAAACTGAGAATAGTATGGGATTTCATAGGTCAGGTTTCACATTTCATTTCTAATCACTGACTTCACTATCCTACCTCTTCTGCTGATTTTTCCATTCACTCAGTTAATAAATTTGAATTTTAGTTCATTTTCTATTTATATTTCTTCTCCTCTAGTAGGGATACCAATGATCTGTGAAATATCCAAAATATGGGTATTAACAGATGAAAGAAGAAAAAAAGGATATGAAGATGAGATTAGCCTCAAATCCCTCCATGAACAATAAACATGGAAACATAGGACAATATTAAAATTTCCCCATCCTGTAAAAAAATTATGTAATTTGGCTATAATGTAGCTCTTCTCTTTATTACTAGTAACATTTACATTATTATTAAATGGGCTTATTGTGCATGCTAATGGGGGGCTAAAGAAAAGCAGATAGCAATATTAACAGCTCTGGGCCTATTTGGGGGTGGGTTACATTTCCAGGAAAATAATTTATTTGCTATAAATGTATCATATGCACCCCCTTCTCAATGCACTGTACTTTGCCAGGCTTTCCAACATGCACTTGGAGACAGGGCAAGAAATGAAGATGCATAAAGAATATAATCAATAGACAAAACTGAAGATACTATATCACAAAGGGCTAGCCTGAAAGCCATCAAAACAGAGCTAAAGTGATGGATCTGGGACCAATGTTCAGTGGCTATTCATTAAATTAACATTCGCCAGTCATGTAGGATGGGTTAGCAAGGTTCTGGGAACAGAGCAATAAAGACATGAGTCACTGCCCTTTCCTTTCCACCTAATTTTCAATCTAGTGTAGTGCTGGAGAGGCGAGGAGGAGGCACCAGCAGCAGAAGAGATAGTCAGTCATGAAGACAGAACAGTGTGGTCAGAATTGGGAAAATATGCTTCAGGTTCAAGGTACTCATTAATGTAAATTTTCTTTGTATTCTGCCCTAGTGTGGCTTTATTAAACTCAAGGCACAGAATCAGTGAGCTGAAAGAGCTGGAGATAACTAAGACAGAGTCTTTGAATGCAGGCACTTAATTTTAGGAGGTGCCACATGTGGTATGCATGAATCACTGTCACAAGGCAGAATGTGAGCCATGCCATTAGAGCAGGAAGACATAATTGAAAATTTACTGAGTGCCACAACACCGGTTATGTCACATTGTTTTCAATGTCTAGTGTTCCTTCTTTGGTAAAGTTGCCATGACCTCAGCTGCTAACTCAGAGAAGCAATGATGGGCTTTTTTTTTTTTTTTTTTTTTTTTTTTTTTGCCTAGGTGTGACCAATGTTTGAACTGGTGGGGTAGACCTGAATCAAATCAGCTGTAGTCTGTAACTTTGTAGATAATATATGATGTAGCCTAACCTGAAAATATGTATTGGCCAATTAGATTACTTTTCATTGGAACTGAGCTTAAAGCTGCTAAGAGAACAAAGCAATTAGTATAGGGAAGTAAAAGTAAAGTCATGATTCAGAGAGTAGAGAAGGTCTTTGCACTCCATGAAAGAAATAGGAACAGCACAGCCAGGTCAACAAAGGAGCTTTAGCATAGTCTGGAGCACAGGGTGTACTGGGGGTTCCCGCTTCCATCTGACTTACAGGAAGTTGATTTACCATTTCAAGATGTAACAAGGATGACAGGAACAGATTTGGGAGAATAGTGCTGGTAAAAACCTGAATTGACTCAGGGAAGAATAGAAAGAGAAAATTTAAAGTAGCAAATATTAATACAAATGACTAGTCTGAGGAATTTTACTGTGAAGAGAAAGAGAGAAATGGGGCAGTGACTAGAAGAAGGAGGGGGGTCAGGCAGGGAGTTTTTTTAAGACAGGGAAAGTAACATTTTTGTGTTTGTAGAAAAGATGCAGTAAACAGAAGAGTGATGATCATGCAGGAAAAATGGGGAAGGAATTGCTACGATGACTTCCCTGAGCAAGTGAGAGGGTATTAGACCTGTGGATAGGTGGAGTTCATCCTTTCCAAAGAGAAGAAGACAGAGTACTGGTGCCAACTGCCTGTAAATAGGTAGCTGTGGCCCTGATAGCTTGTGGAAGATTTTTTCTGATTGTTTTTATTTTCTCAGTGATCCTGGAAATGGCATGAGCAACTTGAGAGTTAAAGAAGGGACAGGAGAGGAAAGAAGACAAGGTATGAAATTGTTGAATGAAAGAATGAAGTGACTGCAGAAATATGATGGCAAGGCAGCATTCAAGGCACACTTGATGGTTAGTAATCATGAATTTCTTCCTTTTAAAAAATTTTATTTATTGATTTTAGAGATTTAGAGAGAGAAAAGTAGGATGGGGGGTTGGGAAGGGCAGGAAGAAGCAGGAAGCATCAACTTGTACTTGCTTGTCATTTCTGCCTTGACTGGGCAAGCCCAGGGTTTTGAACAGGTGACCTCAGCATTCCAAGTCGACAATTTATCCACTGCGCCACCACAGGTCAGGCTGTTTTTTTTTTTTTAAATTCATGATCACGACTGACCTGTGGTGGCACAGTGGATAAATCATCCACCTGGAATGCTGAAGTCACCAGTTCAAAACCCTGGGCTTGCCCGGTCAAGGCACATACAATGAGCAATCAATCAGTGAACAATTGAAGTGAAGCAACTATGAGTTGATACTTCTTGCCTCCCCTCCTCTTCTATTTGTAAATTCAATAAATAAAATCTTTAAAGAGAAACCAGCCAAGGTCAACTGCATTATGGATCTGGAGTAGACATTAACTGGGATTTAATAATGTGATTGGACAAGTGAGGCCTACAAAGGGTACTAGATATGGATGTATAGGGGGTTATGAAAGGGAATAGTTACAATAATTGACTATGGAAGTTAACCCTATCAAGGGAAATATAAAGTTATGTGTGGGAGGAAAGGAAATGAAAAGATGCTAGGTGGAGGATCCTAGTTTTGAGAATGAGTGGCTAAGGTAAGACAGAGGAAAAAAATCCCTGGAGGAGAGAAAGTCAATGAACAGTTTGGGAGAGAAAGTCAATGAATAGTTTTCACATTCTATTAAAATTGTCTGTTTATGTGTCTGTTTCTACCATTGGATCAGGGTTTCTCGACCTTGGAATTATTGATACTTTGGACTGCATAATTTCTTTTCTTTTTATTTTCTTTTTTTTTTATAGAGACAGAGAGAGAGAGAGTCAGAGAGAGGGATAGATAGGGACAGACAGACAGGAACAGAGAGAGATGAGAAGCATCAATCATTAGCTTTTTGTTGCGACACCTTAGTTGTTCAGTGATTACTTTCTCATATGTGCCTTGACCGTGGGGCTACAGCAGACCAAGTAACCCCTTGCCCAAGCCAGTGACCTTGGGTCCAAGCTGGTGAGCTTTGCTCAAATAAGATGAGCCTGTGCTCAAGCTGGCGACCTCAAGGTCTTGAACCTGGGTCCTCTGCATCCCAGTCTGACGCTCTATCCATTGTGCCACTGCCTGGTCAGGTGAACTGCATAATTTCTTTATTATGGAATGTGTGTAGGGGGCAGGGAGTTGCTGTGTTTACCCTGTAGTATGTTTGGCAATGTCCCTGACATTTACTACTTGATGTCAGTAGCACTTTCCCAGTGGTGACAAATCAAAACTATCTCCAAACATTGCCAAATGTCCCCTGGGAGATAAAATCAGCCTTGAGTGAGAACCACACCACTGGACCATGGGCTGCATTTTATTTATTATTATAATACCAATGTTTAAAAAATACTTGGGCCCATAATGAAAGCCGTTTCTTAATTGAATTTATAGGGATGATGCTGGTTAACATAATTATAGTTTCAGGTGCAAAATTCTACAACATACTGTACTGTGTGTTCACCCTTCCAAGTCAAGTCTTTGTCCAATGCCACTTATCCCCCTTGAAACCTCTTCCACCTCCCCTTGACTTCCAGCAATCACCACATTATGGCCTCTGTCCATAATTGTTCCCTTTCTTTCTTTCTTTCTTTCTTTCTTTCTTTCTTTCTTTCTTTCTTTCTTTCTTTCTTTCTCTTTCTTTCTTTCTTTCTTTCTTTCTTTCTTTCTTTCTTTCTTTCTTTCTTTCTTTCTTTCTTTCTTCTTTCTTTTTCTTTTCTTTATTTCTCTTTCTTTCTTTCTTTCTTTCTTTCTTTCTTTCTTTCTTTCTTTCTTCCTTCCTTCTTTCCTTTGGCCTCTACACCCTTCTCAGTAAAGTCAGTAGGTGCTGTGTTGAAGGTCTCCAAGATCACTCCCGAATTTGGTGATTTACTTGGAGAGCTCACAAGACCCAGCATATATTCATAATCACAGCTCTGATTTATTACAGCAAAAGGCACAAAGTACCATCAACCAAAGGAAAAGGTACATGGGGTTAATTAAGTCTGGGAAAAATCAGGGGAAAATCAAATAATTCTCTTCTAGTAGAGTCTCACATGGTGCCCTTACTTCCCCTAACAAGTTGTCACAATGCATTTTTGTCTGTTCCCAGCCAAAGAAGCTTATTAAAAACTCCGTGCTCAGGGTTTTAAGAGGTCGTTATATAAGTACCCTCTTCCTGAACCCCAAATTCCAGACTCCCAGAAGGAAAGCAGGTATTCAGCAGAAACTATATGTTTTGCACAGTTTAGGAGCAGCAAACTATTTTTAAAAAGTTATAGAGACCCTCCCCCTCAAAATCCAAGTTTCTAGACACTAACCAAGGGTCAACTTTTATAAGCAAGACTTTCAAAAATTAGAAGTATGGTCTGCTGTGCTAACTCTTTTTGTACAGGGGATTTATATGACATATCATATAGTAAAACAATACAATGCCCACTTCAGCCCTTTCAAAACTCTTCATTTCATCCTAAGTGCCTCATTTCCCATCTTTTTTTCTATATCAATTTCCAAAAAGAAATAGCTCCAGTCCAATATTACATAGCTTTGAGTACCTCATTTCTTTAGAAAGCAGCTCAGGGGTCATTTATTGTATAAAAGGAATAATGGAGATCTAAAACTCTCTACCTCTCACTCCAATCTGCCAAGAAAACAAAACAGTCTTCAGGTTAGTTCATAAAGGAGAAAATAGAGGATTCTATTTGCATAATATTTAAGAAAATTTTGTGTATACTGATATAGTAACTTTAGGCTTTACAGCAAAATATATTTAATAGACTAAACTTATTTTTAAAAATAAGATTTACTGCAGCAAAAATATTACCATAAATTGCTTGATCTGTTGACCTGATAAAAATATTGTCCAGTTATTTAAATCCTTATCTCAAGAAAGAAATAATCATAGATACTTAGCAATTCTCATAACTCTGAAAAGTTTATAGTAAAGGTTCCTCTCCACAGGCAGAGAACAGAAAACCTGCAGGAATGAGAAGTGCTAGCTGTCTTCTGTGACTCCACCTCATGCTCAATCAAAACGCCTTCTTAAGGGAGCTCTCATAACAATAAAAAAGTGGGACTCCATGAACCTAAAAAGCTTCTTTACAGCAAAGGAAACATTCAACAAAATGAAAAGGCAACCTACTGAATGGGAGAAAATATTTGCAAATCATCTTATCAACTAAGAGGTTAATATCCAAAATATATAAAGAACTTATACAACTGAAGAACCAAAGAAGACTGGTTAAAAATGGGCAGAGGATCTAAACAGACATTTCCCCCGCAAAGAATAAATACAGGTGGTGAACAGGTAAATTAAAAAACAACAAACAAACAAAAACAATGTTTCAAATCACTAGTCATGAGGGAAATGCAAATTAAAACGACAATGAGATATTACCTCACAAAGTGGCTATTATCAAAAAGACAAGTGTGGACAAGGATGTGGAGAAAAGAGAATCCTTGTGCTCTGTTGTTGGGAATGAAAACTGGTGCAGCCATTATGGAAAGCAGTATGAAGTGACCTCAAAAAATTAAAAGTAGAACTGCCATATCTTTCAGCAATTCCTCTTCTGAGTATTTATCTCAAGGAAATGAAAACACTAACTCAGAAAAATATCTGTACTTCTATATTCATTGTGGCATTATTCATAATAGCCAAGACATAAAAACAATGTTTCTTTTTTTTTTTTTTTTTTAATAAATTTTTATTAATGGTAATGGGATGACATTAATAAATCAGGGTACATATATTCAAAGAAAACATGTCTAGGTTATTTTGTCATCAAATTATGTTGCAAACCCCTCGCCCAAAGTCAGATTGTCCTCCGTCACCCTCTATCTAGTTCTCCGTGCCCCTCCCCCTCCCCCTAACTCTCTCCCTCCCTTCCTCCCATGTCCTCCCTCCCCTCCCACCCTTGGTAAACACCACACTCTTGTCAATGACTCTTAGTCTCATTTTTATGTTCCACCAATGTATGGAATCATGTAGTTCTTGTTTTTTTCTGATTTGCTTATTTCACTCCTTATAATGTTATCAAGATCCCACCATTTTGCTGTAAATGATCTGATGTCATCATTTCTTATGGCTGAGTAGTATTCCATAGTGTATATGTGCCACATCTTCTTTATCCAATCTTCTATTGAAGGGCTTTTTGGTTGTTTCCATGTCTTGGCCACTGTGAACAGTGCTGCAATGAACATGGGGCTACATGTGTCTTCACGTATCAATGTTTCTGAGGTTTTGGGGTATATACCCAGTAGAGGGATTGCTGGGTCATAAGGTAGTTCTATTTTCAGTTTTTTGAGGAACCACCATACTTTCCTCCATAATGGTTGTACTACTTTACAGTCCCACCAACAGTGAATGAGGGTTCCTTTTTCTCCACAGCCTCTCCAACATTTGCTATTACCCGTCTTGTTGATAATAGCTAATCTAACAGGAGTGAGGTGGTATCTCATTGTAGTTTTGATTTGCATTTCTCTAATAACTAATGAAGCTGAGCATCTTTTCATATATCTGTTGGCCATTTGTATCTCTTCCTGGGAGAAGTGTCTGTTCATGTCCTCTTCCCATTTTTTTATTGGATTAAAACAATGTTTCTTTGATGACTGAATGGATAAAAGAAGTATGATGTGTGTGTATATACAATAAAATATTATTTAGCCATAGCAGGAAGGAAATCCTGCTATTTGCAACAATATGAATGGACATTGAGGGAATTATGTTGAGTGAAATAAGCCAGAGAAAGACAAATAATATATGATTTTACTTTTATGTGAAATCTAAGAGGACAAAAAGCCTCCACCCCCCCCAAAAAAAAACAACAAACTTGTAGATACAGAGAACAGATTGGTATTATTGATTGTTGGAGGCAGGCAGTAGGGGGTGGGTGAAATGGATGAATGGGGTCAAAAATACAAACTTCTAGTTATAAAAGAAATAAGTCATGAAAATGTAATATATGACTACAGTTAATAATAATACTGTACTGAATATTTAAAAGCTGCTAAGCCTGACCAGGTGGTGGCGCAGTGGATAGAGCATCGGACTGGGATGCAGAGGACCCAGGTTCGAGACCAGGAGGTCGCTGGCTTGAGTGCGAGCTCATCTGGTTTGAACAAAAGCTTACCAGCTTGAACCCAAGGTCGCTGGCTTGAGCAAGGGGTTACTTGGTCTGCTGAAGGCCTGCAGTCAGGGCATATATGAGAAAGCAATCAATGAACAACTAAGGTGTTGCAACGCGCAATGAAAAACTAATGATTGATGCTTCTCAGCTCTCTCCATTCCTGTCTATCCCTCTCTCTGACTCACTCTCTGTCTCTGTAAAAAATAAATAAATAAATAAAATTTAAACAAAAAGCTGCTGAGAGTAAATCTTAAAAGTTCTCAACACAAGAAAAAAATTGTAACTAGGTATGATGACAAATGTTAACTTGTGATCATTTTACCACATATACAAATATCAAATCATTATGTTGTAAACTAATGTAGTGTTATAGGTTAACTATAACTCAATAAAACTAAAAACTAAAAACTTGAAAAAATATGTTCTGATAAAATGTAAGTAAGTGACAAAGTATATTCTGGAAAAATTTTGAAATATGCTCAAGCTTTTATAAAGGCAATAAATTTATTAGCTTCAGCCTGGCCTGTGGTGGTGCAGTGGACAGAGCATTGACCTGCAATACTGAAGTATTTCTCACTCCCACTTCCTCTCTCTGTAAAATCAATAAATAAAATATTAAAAAAAATTTATTAGCTTCATAGGCATTAAGAGTATTAATTAGACCTTGATTAAAGTCCTGGACCCTTCATCATGGCTTAGTTATGACTTCTGGGCAAGTAACAATTTCTCTTAGCTTCAATTCTCTCATCTATAAAATGAAGTTGTAATAGAACTATATACTTCTTAAGTTTTAAGTAGCAAAATAGAGAATACATGTAAGCATGTAGTCTGTCCTCATAGCACTGGCTCACAGTACATTCTCAAATTTCAGCTCTTGTTTTGGTGACACATTATTTGCTATTGCTATTTAACTATTCACTCATTCAAAATAAGTTCAATTTGACATAGACTCTGCTCTAGGTAGTAGCAACATATTGGTGAACAAGATTGTACTGTGAAGATAGAGGCCATGACTAAGAATCTAGCAGACAAATAAGTATGTGATTAAATAAGTAATTAGTATGATTAACAAAACTAACAAGACAATCAAAATATAACCCATAAATTACTGAGGTATGTCACTGTGTATGATGTTGGCTTTCGGATCCTCTAAATTAGCATATAGGGAATATGGATCTCTCCCATTTTGTAAAAACAAACATCAATAAAAATAATTCTATAAATAACTTACTTATATATGTTGCTGACATGTGAAAGATGGGAAACAGTTTATTCACATTGTGTTGACAGAAGGAAGAAGTGGTGCTTGTATATCTTTCCTTAGATTCACAGATTGGGGTTAACATGTTACTTTTGAAATTTTTGAGAAAATTTTAATTAAAAAATGTTTTAAGAAAAGTCCTTTCTATATAGTGAGATAATTTCAAAGTCATGAGAAATGATGCATGTTTGACCAAGATATCAGAGGAAGAGAAGAAACAATAACAAGAATTCTAAGTTAGAAATCATTGTTTGTGACTGGTCAGATGTCGACAGTGAGAAAGAGAAAGAGCCCAGGACAACAAGATATCTGGCTGAGATAACCAGGTACACTTAGCTAACCACAGAACACAAGAGAGGCGTGGGGTGCTCAAAACTGGGGGATTTTGATTTAACCTCTGAACATATTGACATTAGGCACCTACAGGACATCAGAGAAGAGAAGGCTTTTTGACATGAGGATCTCGATCTTCGGAGAGACATACAGATTGCAGATACCATTGACTGGAAAGTCAGTCAGTGTATCATTCCTTATCCAGTGTCTGCTCTGTGGCAGGCACTTGCTAGGCTGCCCCTTTCTCCTCCATTGATCTCTCTATTCACTTTCCCACTTAGCCCCTGACTCCTTATACCTGGTTATTAAAAATAACTATTTTTTTCCACAACCTCAACTTCAATCTTCCTACTGTGCTGACCACCTCTTATAATCCCCATTTCCTCCATCTGCTGCTATGACTTCAAACAGGACTTTGCTTACAATTCTACAACCTTTTCATTGTCGATTCTTAACCCTCTCATGTTTCACTTTGCCTCTTATCTCATTTACATTCCCACCTGTTCTCCCTAGATGACTCCCATAGCTTCTTACTTTGTTATCTGCACTGCAGCTAGGGGTTTTCATGTGACTCATTTTTGGTCCATAAACTGATAGGAGAAACCTGGTGGGTTTGTGTGTGTGTGTGCGGGGTGGAAGCTTTTGGAAAGCTTTGGTGAGTCTCTTTCCTCGCTGCTCTGCCCTGCTTTAAATGAGGTCATGACGGCTAAAGCCTTGGCAGCCATGTTGCCAGCATGAATGAAAAGCCATGCGAACTGCCAGGATGTTGGCTGGCCTTGACACACTGGAACAGCTGCACAAAGGCAGCAGCTGCATTCCTCTGGATATCTTCTTATGCAAAATGCAATCCTTATTGAGTCAAAAGCATTCCTAAGTAGTAAGCCCCACAAAAAAATGTTTTGTTGAATTTGTGTCCTTTAGAGTGTTTTGGGTTAGGATGAATGTTTTTCACCAATATTCTGCTGTAAGCAATGGGGAAAGTTGTTGATAATGTTTCACACAAGGAAACAGATTTAGAGATATGTTTTACAAAGAACTCTCAGTAGGATGCATGGAAGGTTACAAAAGACAACCTCTTCCTTCCTTGAAAGGTGTGGTTTTGGTGGGAGTTAAATACAGTCCCTGACTCCACCGCCTTATTATTTTCTCCGGGGAATGACAGTGAACCAAGTAGGGCCAATCAGAATTGATCCTTATGATTGTTCTAATTAGAGTAGAGGGGAAGGTGGAGCCCTGATCCTGGCATCATGGAGCTATTGTGCTGTGAAACCTCATCATTAGGTCCTGTCAGTCACTGGGCTGGCTTCTCAGGAGGCAGCAGAGATGGAGTTTGGGTTGCAGGTGTTTATTGGGGATCAACCCCATGTAAAAGGAGGGGAAAAGATACGTGGTGAATTGCAGTGCAGGTTTGGCAAAGCCTCAGTATACTTTAAAGTTATAGACAAAAAAAAAGTATATTGGATAATTGCGGGCACTAATCATAATTCTTCCTGCCTTGTATCAGATCTTCCTTATAGTAGTTCCATCTCCCATTTTTAACTTAATCCTTTCCCCCTTAACTCATAGCCCCTTATTTGTCATTGCCTAACACAGTCTGAATGCACATTCTACCTAAAACATGAATTCACCTAAAACATGAATTCTCAAAGGGAGTAATATTACCCCCAGATGGACAAGCTCTTAAATACAGGCTGGATAAAAACACCTTGGATATTAGAATGTTTTGTGGTCCTCCAAAGGGACATGGGAATAAAACAGACTGAGAAACACTGACCTAGAATAACAACATACCGGAAATGTTATAACGATACTTGCTTCGGTCCCACCCTACGTCTTCTGTCCCTGTGATTTTCTCTAGTGTCTGGTCCAACACTGTGTAATAGAAATAATGTGAATCTCATATGCAATTTTAAACCTTCTAGTAACTAACTCCATTAAAAATGTATAAATAAATAAGAAAAAATAATTTAAATAATATGTTTGACAACCCAATATATTCAAAATATTCAACATACAACCGATAGAATAATTAATGAGATACTTACATTTGTGTGTACGTGTGTGTGGCGGGGACTGAAACCTTCAAAAATCCAGTGTGTATTTTACATTTATAGCACATTTCAATTTAAATATTAATATATATTGGAAATACTTGATCTGTTTTTAGATTTCATGAAATTTATGGTTAAAAGTAAAAATCACATACCCAAGTTATTATGAACATATTTAAACATTTCTAATAACCAAACAGAATATATGGTATTTAAGTTTAAATTAATTAACTTAAGTGGAATAAAAATTTCAGTTTCTCAGTCACATTGGGCAAATTTTAAGTGGCTTAAAAGCCACATGTAGTTGGTCTATTATTCCCTCACAGTTCTGTTTCACTTGTTTTCTTTTTTTTTAAGATTGCTGGATACAGATATGGTGAATACATAGAATTACAAGCACCACCTCAGGTATATGATATCAAAATTCATTTGAGTACACTGTTATTAGGCAATCATCTGGCTCATATCTCATCGACTCTCTTTCCCAGCCATAGCCACTAACAAAGCACAAGTATCACAACTTTTCCATTCTGACTTGAGAATGGACGCCACATATTGAAGATGGAATTCTTCCCCATTGAGCTCAAATACAACATCAGAATACGTTTATAGGTTATTTCGACTAATATAACTTCTCTTAAGGCAGTGTTTTAGTTTGCCAGAATAAATTAATTAGAATTACAGTAAAAGTTGAAAGCATTCTGCCATCCTTGTCTTTGTTCAGCCCACCGCATTCCTTGCCAGAACATATTTTAAGGGAACATAATGAGTTTTAGACTGGAATATAAAATGATTCATGAGCATTAAAAGGCAAGCACCCAAAGTATACAGGTAAAAAGCCAATCCCCTGTGATGAAACAGACTTGAGATTCAATCTACTTTTACTATTTATCATCTGTACAATCTTGGAAAGTCACTTAACTTCCCTGAGCTTTATTCCCCTCCACCCCTGCCTTTTTAAATGAAATGATAATACTAGCTTTGCAGGGTAATTATGATAATTAAAAAATATATGACATGTCATGCATTTGGCTCAGAGCCTAGTACATGGTAAGCATTCCAATTAAATCAATATCTATCATCTTAAGATAATTATAATATTAGTTAAATGTTCAGTGTTTATATTCTTTGGATTCCCAACTGGTTTAACTTCTTGGAAGAATTATGTGCCATTTGACATTTTCATCCTTTCCAGAGGTAAGATTCTATGCATAGGGCTGACCCTCAATGACAACTGAATGAATGAATCAATGTGTCTGTAAACTTATAATTGCTCTCATGATATTTAAAAAAATGAATTTGCTTATTCATGTCAAAATAACTATTATATGCAGCTTTAGCAAGTGTCTGTGAAACCAGACCTCAGTCTAAAGACTGTAGGTCAGAGCAGGTTCAAAATTCTAAGATATATGGCAATGCATCTCAGAGGCCATACTCCCGCCACTGTTTTAATTAGAGCTTAGGTCATAGGGAGAGTAAGGTGACATGATAAGGAGCTAGAGAGCAAACAATTTCATTGAAAGGTCTCAGCATCAGAAAAACTATGAGTTGTTTAGGGCAGTGTTTTTCAACCAGTGTGTGGCGGCACACTAGTGTGCCATGAGACATGGTCAGGTGTGCTGTGGGGAAATTAAACATGGGTCCCCAAACTATGGCCCGTGTGCCAGATACAGCCCGCAGAGGCTATTTATCCAGCCCACTGCCAGCCGCCTCCATCCGAACATAAACATTCCCCTCACAATCCCTCCAGTTATCAGTGACAGGAAGAGTGGAGGCGCAGGGAACGCTCACTGACCAATCACCTTCTAGGATTCATCCCGACCACTAGTGATGAACCAATAGTAGGCCACCTCTCATCCACACCCAGGAAGGTCCCCGCTCGGGCTGCCGTGCACTTGTCATTGTGTGGCTGCGGCGAGGAGTTGAAGCTGCTACTCCTCTCCATGGTCCCGATTTCTAATCCTGGTCAGGACTGGAGGTAAATGTTGCCACCACTAGATGAAGCCTCAGCCTCAGCTAGTTATGTCTATCCTGATGGTGTATATAGATATTTGACCTTTTTCTTTTTAAAAGAGGTCCCCGCAGAGGGTGATATACGATTCATCACAATGCATCACAATGTTATCTAACTTTAAAGCTAAAGTTTGCTGATCTTCCTTTGGACAGTTTTTGGTTATCTGTTGCCAAGGAGTTCCCCATTCTGGCCAACAAAGCTATTTTGACATTGCTCCCGTTTTCAACCACATATCTATGTGAGCTGAGCTTCTCAAGTTTGACTGCGATAAAAACTAAAAACAGAGAGAGACTGAGAACTGTTGAGGAAGAGCTTTGTGTGTGTCTTTCTACCATTCCTGCCAGGATATCCCTTTTGTGTTCATTGAAACAGGCCCAGGTTTCACACTAAGTGAGTATAAATACATTTAGAAACTATATTATTAACTATATGTATAATATGTAGTGTGTTAGAGTGTCATTTTGTGTCATTTTGGTAGGTGGTGTGCCCTAGGATTTTGTAAATGTAAAAAATGTGCCGCGGCTCAAAAAAGATTGAAAATCACTGGTTTAGGGAATGGTCTGCAGTAGGCAAGAAGTACAGGTCCCAGTGGTGAGTATAGCATGGCATGTTGGAAACACATAGTTAAGGCAATCAGCAGAGCGACAGCTGGACAATCAGTTATTTTCAAATATATTTGGTAGTAGTAATTCAGCTATTAAGACTAATTTACAGTAGGACTTTAACATTTAGAAAAGACTGTGAGAGTAAGTCAGGAACCCAATTCTAAATGAGACTGAGTAGTCAGTAAATTCAGTGCAGACTCACTGCCATAGACTAAAATAGCATAATTCCTTAGTTGAATTACGGCAACAATCTTCTCTATGGTTCTTCCTCCTCCTGTTTTCCTCTTTTTTCCTTTCCATTTTCCACGTGGGGGCCAAAATGAAATTTTTGAAATGTAAACATTTTCTTACCATTCTCCTAATTAATACCCTTCAATACGGCCTACAGGTCCTGCAAAATCTATGCCTTAATTCCTTGACCTCATACATTACATCACTCAATGCATTATTTAAAATCTAGCCACACTGAACTCTCAGTCTGTCCAATAGGACTCCAGACATGATTTTTCTTACTCCTAGGATAACTGTGCCAGAATAACTTCTTTTCAGCATCCTTTAGATCAGTGGTAGTCAACCTGGTACATACCGCCCACTAGTGGGCATTCCTGCTTTCATGGTGGGCAGTAGCAGAGCAACCAAAGTATAAATAAAAAGATAGATTTAACTATAGTAAGTTGTTTTATAAAGATTTATTCTGCCAAACTTAGCGAAAATCCAACATAAAGTACTTGGTAAGTAATTATTATTATATGCTTTAACTTGCTGTAACTCTGCTTTATAAATTTTATAAAGTAAAGTTACTTCCCTACTTTATAAGTCACCATTACTGTGGAACCCGTGGGTGGTTAGAAAATTTTACTGCTAACAGAGATACAAAAGTGGGCAGTGGTATAAAAAGGTTGACACAACCTGCTTGAGGTCTTGGTTAGAGGTATTTGTTCTGGTATACTCTCAAATCTGTCAAGTTTGGATTATTTGTCCCTCACTTCCTTCCACACACATCTCACCTTCTACTAATGTCCCCTCCTCTCTACCGTCCCCAAACTCTATTAGGGTAGGGGTCTCTTATATATATAATGTCTACTGGAAAGTTCTGTCCATTTTTATCACAATAAGTTTCAACACATAAGCACATGTTTATTTGGCACATGTGTGCCTCTCTATTTTTATCACTTAATGTATACATACTGACATAGCAAATTAACTAAAACAAAGTTGATTCACATTAGTCTTATGTGTGAAGCGATAGTGTACCCATGGCTACTGATAAAGTTCATTTACACCACTGTAATTTTTACGAATTTCAACAAGGAAGAAATGCTACAGAAGCATGTCTGTCGCATCCACCATATTCCCCGGACTTAGCACCAACTATCACTTGTTTTGTCCTTACAAAATTTTTTGAAGGGCAAAAAATTCAAAAATGAAGAAGATATCAAACAAGCACTGGTTCAATTTTTCGCATCAAAAGATAAAACATTTTTCAAAAATGGGATATACAAATTGCCAACACGCTGGCAAGAAATCATTAATAATAATGGAAATTATGTTATTTAATAAAGTTTAATGATGGTAAGAAAAATTTGTATTTTGTTTTATTCCAAAGACGGACAGAACTTTCCGGTAGACTTTATATATATTCTTCAGTTCTATCTCCAGGACACAACACATATCATGTGTTCAATAAATATTTGTTGAATAGATAAATGTACTTTGAAAGCTTGTTTATAAAGAACAGGGGTGGCTTCTGATTCTGTGCAATAACACTGTAGGGCAAGTAGTTAAACTGGCCTAATGCTGAGTTTTGAACTACTGTACAGAGGTTACAAGAAATCTCCTTGATTATATTCAAAGGTTTGGAACAGGTAACTTAAGAGGCTTATCACTGAATATTGAAGAGATATAAAGAGCCAAGGAGATCTTTATAAACATTTTATATGTTCTAGTTGTGGTGAGAATGGAACCCAGTGATTGTCAATTCATGATTTTTTCCCTTTTTTTCCAAGCAACTAATAGAATATTAATTGTTTATTGTGACTGTGTTCACATTAGCAATAATACTGAAGAAAAGGGACTCATGATAATTGTCTTAGAATTTTCTTGCAATCAATACAGATCCCATTAGTGAATGTTAACAATCTTTTTCCAATCTAGATTAGTTTATAAAACATAAAATGATTAAGTATTTTAGCCACAAACTGACAAATGCAATTAATGTGTGGGAAGAATATAAGCACCAGAACTTTTCTTGACCAGAACTATCCAGAGTAATTATCTACTCAGCTTCTCTTGATTCTACTTCTAAAATCCAGTATTTACTTATATTACAAATTATATTGATAGTCCAATGTTTTTTTCCCTTTACTGATGATCCAAATCTTTGAGTGATATAGTTAATAT